>NC_090025.1:114909496-115634496 GCF_037176765.1 Anolis sagrei
TAAAAATAAGAGAGGTGGGCAGATGAGCCAAGAAATGAAGTTCTCAGTTCAAGATAAAATAAATTGTCTGTAATGGTACCAAAGGAATTATCCCAAGAACAGAATGAAACTGCAAAGAGGGAAAGAGTGTTTCTATATGGGAGTTATGAGAACTACCAATCATGATATTTGTGCAGATGCTTCATCTTCTTCTCCTTAACTTATTGTCTGTTGAAAGAAAAAGGAAGAGGCAGTGATGAGGAAAAATGGAAGGCTTTGAAACAGATAATGGCTCCCTCGCCTAATTAAGTGAATGAGAAAAGTGACTGTAAAGCAAAAGCCTGGTCTGTAAGAAACCAACAATATTTTAAGTAGGAGAACTATCCTTTCGTATAGGGAATCTGGATTCAGATCTATAGTGTTTTCATGGGGAACCAAAGCTTCATTAAAATCAATAGCAGTAGCACTGGTTACAGAGCTTTGAAGATCTCCTCCTCATCATTCAGTGCCTTTGCCAAAGTCACTAAAAACATCTCTCTCAATGGCTGTTCATTGTTTTTGGGGAAAGTGACACCATTGTACTCCACATTTCCCAGACTATGCATGCATATACAGTCTGATCGCTCCTTCTACCCTGGGTTGGCTGTATATTTTGACAGATTGGGTCTAAGACCTAATGCTTAACAACAGTTCAATTTGATTTACTTTTACATTAACCCAATATTCAATAATTACTTCTATGGATCTACTCAAACTGAAAATAAACAAAAAGATTCAAGCTAAAGTCTTTAGACAGATAATTTTGAAGAATGATATGGATTCTGGACTATCTCCACATTATTAAAACTTGTTTTGCCTTGAATGATGAGGATCCCTCTCTTCCACACTTGCAGTCAAGGTGCTCCCAAAGGCAGGATGGAGGATAGTCTATAGCTATATCTAAAGAGGTCAACATTTCCTCTTGAGATGATGAACCATAACTTCATTTTTTCTGAGTTGAATCAATTTTACATTAAAAGTTCCAATAAATATGAAAAAGAGACACAGAATGTATTTCTCCTTCCCTATATAGTCTGTGGCATTCATGCATGGAAAGCTCAATGCAAATCTAATACCATTCTCCTTATTTTTAGATCAGGTGTACTCTTATTTATATTCCACATCAGACTTGGATAACATTACTTCAGCCTGGCAGCATTTGCCTTAGATCAAATGCCTGGTTGTGCTGACAGGCTTCTGAGGACTCAGCAACTTGCTGCAATTTCCATGTGCAAAGTGTTACAGAGCATAATAAGTTGCTTGAAATTGACTTTGCATGATTGTCAAGCCAACCACTGCAGCATTAATCTTTTCTTAAAAGTATCCAGAAAATGTATTTCTAATGTACTGCAGACAGCTAAGCTCAAGGGCACATTGAAACTGGAATTAAATACAGCACCACAATCTTATCCTCTGATTATTAGCTTCTTTTTCTTCTTTTTATATGTGCGTAATGGACATAGTTCCAGTATTTTTTCAGGAGAAAATGCCATGAGATCTAGAATCTCATTCACTTAAATGATCTCAGTGTTTGAATTAATGTTATAATATCAACCATTTGTTCCAATGTTAGTGGAGCAGACATTGGACATATCTGAGGTTAGGGTTCAGCATCTTGGATTGCTCATTTGAAGTTCAGACTAAATCCATGGGTAAATGGAAAGTACCAGCTGCCACTGACTTCAATGCATTCCTTTTTTTAAGTTATGAACAAATTCAGAAGGGGGATAAATGAAATAATAATAATAATAATAGTAATCTTTATACTCGCCAACAATAAATAATAAATTTTATTTATACTCCACCACCAATAAATAATAAACTTTATTTATACCCCACCTGCCACCAATAAATAATAAACTTTAATAATAATCCTAATACTGTCATTATTTGGTTGGTCCAAGGGTGACATGGAATATTGAAATTTGCGAACATAAAAACAGAGTGTTTGAAAGAGAATAGCCATTACCTGAATGCATACAAATATTCTTAATAAAAATATGTCAGCTTCCCTTATTCCCACATTTAGTGTTTTTAAAACCTGAATTCCTTTTTATTCCAAATAATGGAAAATAATATTGAATTTAGAGAAAATCTTGAAAAACTAGTTAAAATAAAAGATCTCCTTTATCAGCACCAGCAGACACAGGAAGAGGTGTCATTCTAAATCTGATTGGTTTAGAATAATAAAATGTTTCTGTCACAATATGGGAAAATATGAATTTAGGTAAATTGTTCCAAAACAACACAAAATTAAATGAATATGATTTTACAAAAATAGCAAGTAGATTTGTTGGATCAGATTCATTCCATTGAGTAGGAAAACCTACTGTTTTCCTGATTTATAAGAGGTAAATGATATTGCTTCAAATAATCATAGGTTTTCCCAAGTGATTTAAAAATCTGTACAACAGAAACATGCACACAACCTTACACTACAGCTTATTTAAAATCAATAGAAGTGATTAAAAGTATAAAGCACTTTGATCCCACTTCACCTGTCATGGCACCATTACTAAATACTGGAACTTGTAATTTGGTGAAGCACTTAGACTTCTCTCTAAGGACTTCTTCACACATAGCTTATTTTTGGCAGTTTGACAGAATTTCTGGACTTCAGCTGCAAAAACTGATGGCTCCCATCACACACTGAAAAACTAGTTCCAGAGCAGCTCTGTGGCTAAAGTTACTGCCACCACCAAAAAAAAATAGTGATGGCAGACAACGGCAGGCTCCCCATTTTTCCATAAGGAAAGATGGGTCGAGCTACCAACCCATATGATGATGGGGGGGGGGGGGGAGAGAGAGTTATGACAGAACGGGGCATAGGGTGACAGTTTCCCATGCCCTCTACACAACCGCGAATAGGAGGAGATGATTCAGGACATCTTTGGAGACATCTGTGACAAGGTCATTAGAGAGTTTTAGTCCAGTCCCCTGGACTCTGATTCTAAGAATTATAAAATCTGCAGCAAATTGACCATCCCATTCTGTAGGATGGAACCATGGTAATTAAAGTGAAATCAAGCTACTACAATAGTGTAATGCAGATACACTCTAGGGCATGATCTGTGCAATACTAATAATCACATTAAAAGATCTGAAGAATGATTGATTTGTTCTCACTGTTTTATCCACAAGTTATACAAGTAGTCATTAAAATAACACTCTTCAAGTACAACAGTACACCAAAGGAGTCCATATGGATTCACTTTCAAATAAGTGAGATTGTTAACAACTGTGAACTAATATAAATGTCAGTAGGATAACTAGGACACAAGTGCCAAATAAGTGTCTGATATTATATAATATATTGACAGTTATTAAAGTCATGTTATTCTTCTTTTCATTTGGAAATAATTATCGATTTTAACGTGACAGTTAGAAAGACAGGTAACAGCTTGCTTGAGCATTTCATGGAGGATGGGGGTGGGGGTGGGGAGTGTATACAAGGATGTGGAATTTAACTCTGATTTCCAATTTATCACTAGGTTATTTATTTATTTATCATATCAGGGGCAAATTGAAGGTACAGTTGTAATGTATTTAAAAACAAAAACAAAGTTAAAAACTGGACATTATACTAAATGTCTTTTGACAGTAGCTGCTCACTGGTGCTGGACATGAGAGGAACCTCCCAGCAGGATCGCAACACATCCGGGCATCCACTGGGCAATGTCTTCATAGATGGCTGATTCTCTCACACCAGAAGCAACTTGCAACATCATTAGGTTGAAAAGGTGAGTTCCGTCAGCAACTTCCTCCTAACATTGCAAGGCAAGAAGAAGAAGGAAGGCATCCCAGGCAGAAGGAGTACATTGTTGCTTGGCCAAAAATATACAGTAGGTTTACTCACTGTTAGAATCTCTGAACAAACTCAAAATGTTGTGTATGCAGTCTACCACAACAAAACACACTCAGCTAACTTATGTTGTACTATGGGTTGTATGCTGTATGTATATGTGTATGTGTTTGTCAAATGTTTTTGATACGGCCAATGAGCTAATCAATAAAATGTACCACTCAGCTTGTGGATAGTTTTTCAGACTGGGGAATAAGTTCTATGGAATCAAGCAAATGTGCAAATTTCATGCCTAATATCTTCTGAACATGGACATTTTGGAGTTCAGCACTCTTTGAAAACCCACAGGTATACATTGTGCTGTTGTTTAGGGTCATAGATCGGGGGTGATCTCTTGAGGTTTCTTTTTTTAATGAAATGAAATGGAGATTAAGCTTCTCCTCACATTTTAGGACACAATGCTCTCCTTTCCCCAAAAATATTCTTATAGAAGCTGCAAGAACTATAAATAATGTGTTCGTTTGAGGGAAATGTGCTTATTAACTCTCCTCCCCCTTTGATTGATTTCACATTCACTCATCACTTCCAGTTTATTCTTACAAAGAAATTGACTACAAATTATTTGAACATGAAAACCCCTTGGCTTCAGTCGTCTGTGCAAGCATTTTGAGTTTTAAGTCCATAAGCAGGAGACTGAAATAGAAATGAGGCAACTATTGATTTTCAAACAAATGAGTGATCGTCCAGCAAGAACAGAAAATGCAATAAATGTACTTAGTGAATATATGAAATATTACCATGTAGAGGGTAAAACCCTTAATGTTCCATGAAGGCCATATTCCCCATACCTTCCAGTCAAAAGTTTTGTAACTAGTACCATTAATTTACTAGAATAGATAGTAGATAAGTGGATCCTTCAGAAATGCCACTATCTACATGATTGAAGACAATAGACATCTATTGGCAAATGACTTTGTGAAACCAAATAAAGGCTGTAGATACGGTCAATGCCTGCATCAGTCATAAGCAAAACGATTGCCTTGGTTCTGGATGTCTTTGAGAGGGGAATAAAATTGCTTTCTTAAGAGAATTCAAAAGCTGTGATGCAAAGTAAAATCTTTGTGATGTAGGAAGTTGCATTCCGGAACATTCTGACTAGATTTCAATAAAACAGGTTTGGATTGGTTACTGATGATGCACGTTGGGACACTCTTGTCAGTATCCAAATACACATCTTTCCATTTTTTAACGTAAAGATAGATAACATACATGGGGACATGACATTCTTGTTAATTAAGACTACTAAAAACAATCAAAAAGTGATAAAATGCAAAATATTAACCTCAAAGAAATTAATACAATTAATGTTATTTACCAATTCAAAATTCAACAGAGGATCACAGAATGGAAGAGAAAGGAAAGCGCATAAGCAGAACTTGATCAAATTTTAAAATGGAAAATCGGCTTCCTCAAAGCCACACACCTGATGAAGGAGGAGGCTCAGGCAAAGGCTGCCCTGTGATGGGTCTGGGGTAAAAAAAATGGATGCTCCCTTGAAACCCTAAAGCCCTGTACTCTCATGCTAGCCCTTTGCCACTATAGCTTCCTCTGGCAGTAGCACTCCCTCTGGCACTAGTTCTTAACTCAAAATGTAAAAGCAAAGCCCAGACAGAGTGACAGCTCTTAACTCAAAATGCTCATAAGTTGGGATGCTCTTAAGTAGAGGTTAAAAACTTTATTTGTATTCCACTCTATCTCCCCGAGGGGACTCGGGGCAGATTCCAGCATATAACAATGACAAACATTCAATGCCTACATAAAACACATGATACTAACATAAAATCCCAGAAAATGCCCACATATAAAAGTAACATTAAAACCTAACATCAAATTAAGACCTACCATCAGTAAATTAAACCTGACATCAATGAATTAAACTACACATAATCAGACAAAATTCTATAATAACATAAATTTAAACAAAACATCTACAGTAGTGTACAACAGCCAGCATGGGTTCACACAATGGTGTGGGTTGATTATGTAGTCAAATGAGGTCACTGGGCTGGCATGGACCAGGAAAGTCCAAATCGAAATAGTTCTCACCAGAGGCCTGGCAGTGATCTCTTAACCAACTATTCCTCCTCCTCTCCATATGCTAGTGAGCAGAAGTAGGTCTTCAGGTGTTTTTAAAGGAGAGGCGAGAGGGGGCCAGCTTTATATAGGGAAATAGTAGAAAAACAATATAGTTTGAGTTGTGGTAGGTCTTTTCGGGCTATATGGCCATAGTCTAGAGGCATTCTCTCCTGACGTTTCGCCTGCATCTATGGCAAGCATCCTCAGAGGTAGTGAGGTTTGTTGGAACTAGGGAAAATCTGTGGAATGACCAGGGTGGGGCAAAGGACTCTTGTCTGCTGGAGCTAGGTGTGAATGTTTCAACTGACCACCTTGATTAGCATTTAATGGCTTGGAAGTGCCTGGGGGGATCTTTTGTTGAGAGTGATTAGATGTTTGTTTCCTCTCTGTTGTTGTGCTGTTGTAATTTTAGAGTTTTTAAATACTGATAGCCTGATGTTGTTGTAACCTTGGTTTTGGCTTTCAGTCTGCTGAGGTTAAATAGCTTGCCATCTATCTGATAGATGATTTCTGTTCCGATGGGAAGATTCCCATCAACAAGATGAAGTATCATAGCGATGAAGATGGAGAATAAAGTTGGGGCAATAACACATCCCTGTTTGACACCTGATTCCACCTTAAATGGGTCACTTTGGGAGTCATTGCTGTCCAAGACTGTTGCCATCATGTCATCATGGAGGAGTCATGATGACATGATGGCATCATGTCATCATGTCTTTATTTAACCCACCATTAAGGACATATGGTAACACAACAATTTTCAAGCAGCTCTGAGTAACAGAGAGGAAAAAAGTTGTACAATAATCCTGTGATGTTCATGATTTTCTCGGAATGGAAACTTGTTCTTGGTTTGTCCAAGTCCAGCTCTGCAACTGCTACACCACACATTATTTGGAAGGAGCATCGTAACTGTTTAAGTAATAATATGAGGATAAATATACATTTCACTTCTGAAAGGTCAGTGTGCATTATATACTGCAAATGGTATCCTTCTGGACTGGCTCTTTGGGATAGGATTGCGGGGGGGGGGGCTGTTTTACAGTGGTTCCGGTACTTCCTGGGGGATCGAACCCAGATGGTGGTTCTGGGGGACTTCCTGGTTGACTCCTTGACTGGTGACCTGTGGGGTCCTTCAGGATTCAGTTCTGTCCCCCATGCTGTTTAATATCTACACTGAAAAAACTGGGAGAGATCATTCAGAGTTTTGGAGTTTGGTATCGACTTTATGCCAATGACACCCAACTCTATTACTCCTTTTATGCAAAACTAGGGATGCCGTCTTGGTACTGAACCGATGCTTGTAATCAGTAATGAATTGGATGAGGGTTAACCAGTTGAAATTAAATTGAGACAAAACAGTGATACTCATGGTCAGTCGTAAGGCAGAACAGGGTATAGGGTTACACCCTGTGTTGGATGGAGTTATACTTCCCCTGAAAATGCAGGTTCACAGCCTGGGGGTTATCCTGGACTCATCGCTGACCCTGGAGCCTCAGGTGTCAGCAATGGTTAGTAGTACCTTTGCACAGTCAAAATTTGTGTGCCAGTTGCACCCATACCTTGAGATGCTAAATTTGGCCATGGTAGTCCACACCTTAGTTATATCTCATTTGGATTACTGCAATGCTCTCTACATGAGGCAGCCTTTGAAAACAGCTTAACTGGTACAGAGAGATCCACTCCCATGTTGCGGTAGCTCTACTGGCTGCTGGTATGTTTCCGGGCTAAATACAAAGTGCTGGTCATTACTTTTAAAGCCCTAAACGGTTCAGGCCCTGACTATTTGACAAATCACATTTCCTCCCACAAAGCAACTGGGACACTGCGATCATCAGTGGGGGTCCTACTCTCAGTTCCACCCCCGTCCCTAGAACAGCTGGTGGGAATGAGAGATAGGACCTTCTCCATGATTGCCCCCCACCTCTGAAACTCCCTCCCTAAAGAAATAAAAATTGCCCCCTCCTTTCTCTCCCTTAAAAAAAATTAAAAATTCATTTTTGCACATTAGCATATGGAGAGGAGGAAGATTAGATGATGGTGCACAGCTAATAGTCTCGATCGAAATCGCTATTGCATGCTGACTTTTTTTTAACTCTGTCAGCCTTGCTGACAGTACTGGCCACATAATTGATTTTAAATACTGTAAATAAACCTCAGGTAGTTTTTAAAAATACTTATGTTTTCTAAGATATAATTTAATTGTTAAGTTATGTTATTATTTAATTTTAGGTTTGTGTGTTTAATTTGGTTTTAGATGTCTGGTTTCTTATGTGTTTATTATATTTGTATCTATAGTTTATCAAGGCATTGAATGTTTGCCCTTTTATCCACTGGAATCCGCCCTCAGTCCCCTCGGGGAGATAGAGAGGAATATAAATAAAGAAGTTATTATTATTATTATTATTATTATTATTATTATTATTTACTGTGGCTATTACATCAATCTAGAACAGTGGTTCTCAACCTGGGGTCCCCAGATGTTTTTGGCCTACAATTCCCAGAAATCCTAACAGCTGGTAAACTGGCTGGGATTTCTGGGAGTTGTAGGCCAAAAACATCTGGGGACCCAAGGTTGAGAAGCACTGATCTAGAACAACAAATAATAAGTCTGGTCATTTTGTTTCCATACATACATACATACATAGATGATAGATAGATAGATAGATAGACAGACAGACAGACAGACAGACAGATATCCTCCTTGCCACTTTACTCGTGAGTTTAAACTCTGACATGAAGTTCTTTCCCCATATGCAGCATCTTTTCAGTCGCCACTTCGAATTTCTGTTCAAGGGGTTATTGCCAAGAATTGCTTCCTGAGAGATTTATCTGATAGCCTCATTTATTTGGCTCTAAGGAGCACATCTCCTATCTCATCTTCTCAAAAGCTTTTAAAATGGTATTTCCAGGAACACCATGACTAGCATTATTATTTTGATAAGAAATCTGGTAATATCTGTTTTCAGGGTAGAAGAAAAAAGGAAAGAACAAAAGAATGAAAGAAAAAGATAGAGACTGACCTTGTTATTTCAAGCCCTGTCAGTTTAATCTAAGAAAGAGAAAGACTAGAAAATATCTACACACTTATTTACTCCAATAACATTCTCAAACAGTTAATTATGGCACATCAATATAATCCTAACTTTGTAACTTAGGCACCATCAACATCTCATTCCATGCAAGTTTATAGAAAGATTCCGTTTGTACTTTGGTCATCTTGGCTGGTTGGATTATTATAGAACAGGGGTTCCCAAACTAAGGCTCACAGGCCAGATGCAGCCCTTCAAAGTCATTTACCTGGCCCCACCCTAAAGTTAGGGTGGGGCTGCCCTAGGTCTGAAATGACTTGAAGACATGAAACAGCAACAATCCTAACTTGATTATCTCAAAAGCAGGCCCACACTTCACATTGCTATACTGATAAGTTTATGTTGATTAAAATTATTCTTCATTTTAAATATTGTATTGTTCTTTCAATTTTTTTGCACTACAAATAAGACATGTGCAATGTGCATAGGAATTCATTTTTTTCTTCAAGCTATAGTCCCTGTCCCACAACAGTGTAAAAGATCATGAACTATTTAAAAAGTTTGAGGACCCCTGATCTATATAAATAAAAATGTAATGTTCATTTGTGGGATTAGCATAACTCAAAAACCAATGGACGAATTGACACAAAATTTGGACACAATACACCTATCAGGCCGATGAGTGACCATCATTCATAAAAACACTGAAAAACACAGCAGAAGGGACTTAAAAAGCCAAAAAAGCAATAAAAGATGCTACAGCACATGCGCATAAATGACTCGCCCGGCACACAACAGCATATCCACACTCTCTTCTGGACTATGGCTCCCAGTGTCCCCTAGATAGGCCCTTTAGGAGAGCAGGATGATTCAAATTCACTGCTTCCAAGCGGCAAGCTTTCTTCTCCTTGGATTTCTTTGAGAGCATCCCAATCCCTGCATATTTCCAATTTCCTATTCCTAGACTCCAACTCCCAGCAATCCTCCCAATAGATAGATTAGATAGAGATAGGTAGGTAGGTAAACAGATTGATCAGGAGGACTTCTGGGAGTTGCAGTCCAAGAATAGGTAGAGAAGGAAGAAAGGAGAGAAAGAAAAAGGGAAAGATAAAGGAAGGGGGAGGAAGGGAAAAGGAAGAGAAGGAAGGAAGGAGAGAATGAAAGAAAGAATGGGAAGGAAGGAAGGAAAGAGGGAAAGAAAGAAAGGAGGAGAGAAAGATTGAGGGAATGTTCGCCACAGCAACATGTGGTGGGTACAGCTAGTACATAAGCTTTCAGTGATCAAAAATGATCTGCTTTTACTGTATTCCATTTTGTTGAATACAGCAACCAATCAAGGGTAGAGTCAGTTGCCCTTGAGGTTTTTTTTTTTAAAAAAAAGGGAAGTCAGCCTATAAGTAAATCCAATTGATTCAATTTATCAAACACACTACGTTGTCACACAGCCGCCGGAATCGCTGGACATCGTCTCGCATCATCCTCCAGCATTGGGAATCCAGCACCCCATGCCCCGCATCACCCAGCTTAAGGAAAGGGTGATCTTATTGCGGGGGGGGGGGGGGGGGATGGAGCTTGCATACAGTTGATTTTCAAAGCGAAATACAGTTGGTTTTCAAAGCGAAAACGTCCTCATCAAAGTGAAGTTCCATTTGAACACTCCTCTGTACAACAAAAAAGAGTTACATGCACAAAGTAAACTAGCAATTTGGGACCATGTTTAGGATAGATGCCATCTCCATTACATCTCGTATTCTACGGTGCGTCTTGAAGTCTCGCATGCCTCCCCCCCCCCCATAGATTCCAATATCAACACAAGAAGTCTCCCATGTTGCTGTGGTGGCAGGATGCACCAGCTTCACCCTACTGCACCTACGGAGTTCCAGTGGCACTGTGTGATGGAAACTGAAGGCTCCATAGGTGACTTTGGGCTTAACCAGCACATGCCCTCGATTTTAACCCGTTACGAAGAGGTCAGGAGTCTGAAATAACAATAGAAGCGAGGTTCTGTTGTGATTAAGATCACCAAAGTGTAAAGTGAATTTTGAAACAGTGTTCCAACCACTTACTCCTGAGTATAAACATTTTTTTTGGTATTGTGACGATAAATCTAGACTTAGTTATTTAAAGACTATTGCTGATAGCATCTTTCAGATTGAACTAAACAGTCCAGACCTCAAAGAGGTTATCTAGCATATGCTTGAGGGAAAAAATGGCTTGCTTCATACAGAAGTCTGAGGATCCTATTCCTGATTCTTTGAAGAAGCCTAAAGTTTCTATCCCATCCCAGTTCAAGGATTAGAAGGGATTTATTCCTTTAGCTAGCAGTTCTCTCTTAGCTCTGACTATAATTCTGGATAAAACATAAGCCTGCATTTCTCATCTTTTTTGTCCATTGTAAGGGATATTATGACAGTAATGGTAACGATGAGGATTTCTTTTTGCCAGATGAAAGGTGAATGTGTGATATTCCTGAAGGTAAGTACAGCAAAGTCGGGCATGCATGATGAACTGAAATTGCAGTTTTAATCAATTAATTGGTTCCCATAGGCTCAAAGAAAGTTAGAAAGACAGAAAGAAATGCGATAAGGGATTGTGAGAGATAGAGGCTGAGCCGTTCTTTCAAATTGCATCAAGTGAGTCACTCCTGTTCTCAAAAAAATTAAAATGTCATGATTTACTAGTGCAGTGCCGCACTTATGTTTTGCCACTATCCTAAAATGCAAACTAATCATCCCAATTCATATTTGGTATAGGTGCATGAAACCTTTCCTCATATTTCCACTGTATTTCTACCAAGTCATACTAAATGCTTGGAAAATAAACTTTGTTGTTGTTTTTGTTGTCATTGTGTGATCTAAAGTAATTCCCAATCTTTACTAACCTAAAGGCAAACTCTCACGAGGTTCTCTTGGTTGGATTTGTCCAGATTGAATTTGTCATTGCCTTCCTTTGAAGCTGAGAGAGTATGACTTGTTCAAGGTCACGTTTCTATGGCTAAGCAAGCAGTTAAGATATTTGAGTTCTGCTCTCCTAGAGTCCTAGCCCAATACTCAAACCATTATATTATGCTGGCTGCAGGAGCTCATATGTAGATTTTGCAATAGAGAAGCAAATAATCACTGTATATGGCAATAACGTAATGATTGCAGTCTCATACCAAGTGAAAAACAACCCATGTGTAATCTTCCAGCTACTGTTGGATTTCAGTTGCCATCAATACTTCACAGACCATATTGGTTGAATCTGACACAATTTGTAATAAAATGGGCTAAAATTTGCCTAACTGGAGTTGTTATACCTTATTTTGTTTTGCAAAACAAAGGTTGCATTTGGGCTAATGTGTCATTGGTTTAATTGCACTCTAATTCCTTTCAACAATGAAACTATTTTTTTGCAGTAGTTCCCCTGAATACTCCTGTGCAACATGCATATGGCAACAGTACTACTGCTAGGGTCTCCCAAGCTAAACAGGCAGTTCAACCTTGCCATTTAATGCAGTGTAATGTTATGTTCTGTCAACCTAGCAGTTTGAAAACATGCAAATGTGAGTAGATCAATAGGTACCGCTCCAGCGGGAAGGTAATGGCGCTCCATGCAGTCATGCTGGCCACATGACCTTGGAGGTGTCTACAGACAACGCCAGTTCTTCGGCTTAGGAATGGAGATGAGTGTCAATAGAATGGCGATGATCTCAGCACACACAAGGCACTGAAACACATCTTGTCTAAAAACTAATTTATTTAACACAAAACAAAAATAATATTTACACTAGAAGATAAGCAGAACAAGAAACATCTCGAGTGGCTACATGGTTCGGCTTTTCATTGTTATCTAGAATCAGGCACCTCCTTACATTGCACAGTGACGTGATGACATATGACGTATGACACAACACAGCGCACAAGACTTTCCTCACTGAGATTCCTCCTTCATGACACAGTTAACCCTTTCCACACAGGAATTACATCTACGGAACATTGCATTACAAAGCATCACATTTCTAAGCACACAAACACTAACTTTGAAAACTACAATACAGTTAGTCAAAATACACACATATATTATCAACAATGAGCACCACACCCCAGAGTCGGACACGACTGGACTTAATGTCAGGGGGGAAACTTTACCTACCTTACTAATGTTAAGTTACACTGCATTAAATGGCTAATGTAAGTTAACACAACAAAAACTGCTTAAATGGCTTATCCAAGACTACACCCCAGGTTTAAAAAAATCATAAGTTAAGTCCAAATCCTGTGTTGAGGAGCTTCCCCAGTGTTGAGACAGTGGAGACACTGATCCCAAATCCCTCGACAGGATT
The DNA here is from genome assembly GCF_037176765.1 of Anolis sagrei. Classification (NCBI taxonomy): domain Eukaryota; kingdom Metazoa; phylum Chordata; class Lepidosauria; order Squamata; family Anolidae; genus Anolis; species Anolis sagrei. Next base: position 114,922,806 of record NC_090025.1, read on the forward strand.
CTGTCCCATATTCATCATGTGCTCCTCAGATTCAGGCAGCCTGAGTAGGTTGGGTGGCTGTCTCTCATGCCCACTAGCAACCCCCCCCCCCCAAAAAGCAGAAAATCAGCACTTACCAGAACTCAGGTCTTTTTCTTCCTAGTTGCTGCCATATGATTAAGCAACGTAATTTGGGACAGCAGAAGGAGGGAGTTCCTCTCAAGCGGCTTTGACCAGTCCATGGCAGCAATCACAAAGTAGAAAGGAGAACAAATATGATGCTGTTTTCTGCCATGGGGAATGGCCATAATGAAGTCTATAAAATATGTTTCATACCAGTTCTACACTGCTGTGTCTGTGCAGAAATGCCTTCAATTTGCCAGTTTACAGAAACAGTAGCATTTGGTGTTTGTGTAAAGTGGAAAGGTGGTTATTGTGTACCGAATTCCTAAACCATCAATACTTGCTGAACCAAATATAGTTTTAAGTTTTAGTTTATTTTAATGTGGCTAGGACATTTTTCATTAGTTCATTTCCACAGTTTTCACATTTTATTCTTCACATTTAGTGCTTTCCAATAGTCATTTGTAACCTGTACTTTTTCCCCCAGTTTACCTCTAACAACTGGGATATTCTTAAGATATTAGGCTGTTATCTATATCCACATTAGTAAGTTTATGGAACTTTATAACCCATCAGTTTTAAAGAGTTAGCCCAGACCTATCAGGAGATGCTGAAGAACAAGACTGTGAGGCAATGTTGTGTGGCTGGGAGCTACCAAATTTTCTCCCACTCAAACCAGTCTCAATCCCAGAAGCATACATTTCCATAGGCTTTTGAAAAAATTTCAGGTTTATCCTGGATTAACTTGCATTAGCCTGGCGCATCGTTTGAAGATTCCATTGATGCTCCCCACACTTTGGAGATGATCAATAACCCAAGACAATATAATTATTCCAAAAAATCCCTGTTAATCATGATTAGTACAATATCCCATTCCTTCTGTGATGATTGCAGAACCCTGTTAGCAATTAGAGTCACTCACAAGGAAATGATGGGCATTTATTTAATTCTAGTTTACTATTATACAGCAAAGTTCTGGGCATGTCCTCAGTTTTATAACCCCCAAAAGACCCAGCCCCTCAATTCCCAAAAATTCCTCAATATAGTCTTCCAGTCTGAGCCAGTTCTCCAATTAGACACTTTTCCACGCAGAACTCCAGATGTTTTCACTCTGTTTTCATTTCTCAACCTTGTCTGTGGACTCATGGCATGGAGGTGCCTTGGTGTCTTGAACCTTCTGTGTTAGAAAGAAGATAATGTTAGTACAGAGTGGCTAGAGATTGCTTTTGTTTGCATGTTCACTGTATATGGTGTGCCATCTAGCTCCATGAAAATGGTGCACAGCTGTCATTCAAACTGGTTTTCAGAAAAAAAAGGACACACAATCATTAGGGGGTTTACAGAGGCACAAACTCCTCATTACATGTAATAGAGGTTAATGGGACTGAATGTGCACTTTTGTATAGTATTTTGTCTCATTTTATTTGAGGTAGGAGATTTATATCCCAGCACTTTAATTCAACAGAACTCTGTAGGCAGCTTTCAATTTAAAATCAATAACTCTGCACTATGGCATATGCATAAACTATTTAAATAGCATACATATAAGACAGTTTTAAAGTCTATACGGTGTAATAAAACACAGCATAAAAATAAGCAGTAGCATAAGCAAGACACTACTCAGGTGCTATCAACCAAAGTCCCAACAAACATAAAGATATTTTAAAGCTTTTAAAGAAATATTTAAGACTGGGACTGGGATTGTTCCATGCAAATAGACAGGGATTTCTGGGATTTGAAGTCCAAAGCAGTGCGTATCACAAGAGGGGAGGAAAATGAACAGAACCAGCCCTCTGATTGGCCAAGAAATATGATGCAGCAAGATTGCTGCTTCTGCTTGCAAAACAAACAAATGGTCAGAATACTAATGATGAAAAAATCCGAATCAATGAATCCAGATTTTCCCAATTTTCCCAAATTTTAGCCAAAAGATTAGGTGGCTCAATATTCATTCTGGGACAGCTCTAAAGGGGTCCTTCCTGGTCCCTAAAAATATCTGAAATCCTAATCGACCAATAGAATTTTGCTCACTCCTACAAATGTGTGATCAAAGTCCTCACACTCCTACATATTAGTATTACTTTTTAAAATGTAGGGTGATTAGTAGTTAGGGACCATAACAAAGAGAGAAAGAAACACAAGGAGACACATTTAAGTTTGTATCCCGTTGTAGCAATGCAATGTGGAAAGCTTCTGATTCATGAAAAATGGGACATCTATTCCCCTCCCCCTCCCCCAATAAAATACTTCCTGCTCACTACAGGTCCAGTCATTGCTATCAAAATGTTTCCTAAGAAATAAAAAAACCTTGTAGACATATGAAATATATCACCACTAACTGATATTAGCTGGCACAAAAATTGATGGTGCATCTTCTGCAAGTTCACAATCACCACTTACCCAGGAGTAAATACCATTGGATGAAGGTTGCACCTACATTGCATAATTAATGCAGTTTAACACTGGCTTGGCTGCTGTGGCTTAATGTTATGGAATCCTGGTATTTGTAGTTTGGTGAAGTACCAGCACTTTTTGACAGATAAGACTAAAGATTTGGCCACAGCAGTTAAAGCGGTGCCAAACTACATTAATTGTACATTATAGCTACATCTGAAGTTTTAGTTTTTTCCTGGATACACAAGCAAATAAATAGATATCAACATGAACAAATTATCTGTCTTTGTGGAGTATATGCATAGGTGCTACTAGAGTAGAATTTGTTGTTGTTTATTCATTCAGTCGCTTCCAACTGTTTGTGACCTCATGGACCAGCCCACGCCAGAACACCCTGTCAACCGTCACCACCCCCAGTTTCTTCAGAATCAAGCCAGTCACTTCAAGGATACCATCCATCCATCTTGCCCTTGGTCGGTCCCTCTTTCTTTTTTCTTCCATTTTCTCCAGCATCATTGTCTTCTCTAAGGTTTCTTGTCTACTAGAGTGGAATATTGACACAGAATGTGATATAGATGTTGTGGGAGATATGGAAGAGAAGGGCATTGTCCAATATTTCAGGTCACAAAAGAAGTCTTTTTTTGTAGTCTTTTAATAATTCTTGAAATGGTGTGGAATGAGTTTAATGCCCTCTCTGATAGCGTGAGAGAACATGCTCCTCACTATTCTATTGTATCTTTAGAAAATAAGCTATCGTATTAGACTCTGAAAAATACTATCATATGAGAAAAAGACTGCAGAATTAAAAGAAAGTCAACCTTCCTATAACCTAGGATTACAACTACTCTTTCTAGATAACCACACTGTGATTGCAGTGTGTAATAATGATCAAAAGCACCCACTCTCCTAAAATGTCTTTCAAGAATTTCTGAACTTCTGAGTTGATAGTTGCACATCAAGATGCCACACAAGAGACAGCTTGAACTCAGGAACATCCCATAGCTGGTCAACACTAGTTTCTTGATATTGATCAATACAGCTGCCTGCCTTTTTTGGATTTTTCTCTGTGTCATGGAGATTATTGTGAATATAACAATCTCAAAATTTATCATTATAGCACTGGCTGTAATATAATTTTAGAAACACACACAAGTAAACTTAGCTAGCAACTAGAAGAAAGCTCTAATTTTTATTGTCAGAGCTTCAGCAATGTTGCATGGAACTGAATCCAGGTTTTGGATAAAAAAAAGATCTATATGACTTTTAATCCTCTGATGGGGTTACCCTAGGAACTTGGAAGTTTTAGATTACTAGGTCTGTAACACTGCCAGGTGCCCAGGAAACCATACAGTGCATATTCAGAAAAACACATAGTGGGTGCCCAGGAAACCACATTATGTGTAAAATGGCCTAAACCACAACTAAGATGTCCCCCACACCTAAAAGGAGAGAGCATTTGTGAAAATATTGCATGGGTGCATTGAGGAAGATGAAGTCCTCTAAATTATCTTGGGGGGGGGGGGGGGTAACGTTAATCCCATCTTTCCCACAGTGGCTTATCCATGATATAGGGCAGTGGTTCTCAACCTTTCTAATGCCGTGACCCCAACTACAGTTCCACATATTGTGGTGACATCCCAACTATAAAATTATTTTCATTGCTACTTCATAACTGTAAATTTGCCACTATTATGAATGGTAATGTAACTGCATAGTGTATTTTCATTTTTATAAATTGAACATATTTAAAGCATAGTGATTAATCACAAAACAGTATGTTTGGGGGAGTGTGAACAACAGATGATGGGATTTGCAGTACATTCAACTGCTTCAGCTCTGACTTCACACACCACTGAGACTCCCATAAATGACATACCTGGACAAAACTTGGCACACAGAACCCCCGTGACCAACAGAAATAATGGAGGGGTTTAGGAGGAATTGACAGTGATTTAGGGGAGAAAAAACAGTGGATATGGAGCAAACTTGGCATGAATACTCAATATGCTCAAATATAAACACTGGTGGGTTTGGGGAAAATAGACCTTGACATTTGGGAGTTGTAGTTGCTGGGAGTTATAGTTCACCTAAAATCAAAGAGCATTCTGAATTCCACCAGCAATGGACTTGAACCAAACTTGGCACACAGAACAGAACTACAAGAGCAACATAAAATACTGGAGGGGACTAGGAGGAATTGACAGTGATTTAGGAGAGAAGAATGTCAACAGTGAGCTCTTTCAGTGGGCCTGTGGGCGGTGGACTTGGGCCCTTCACTCCCCGCCACAGGTTGCCACATCTATCTCCGAGGACAGAGTACCCTGTTTAATTTTCTAGCTAAATTTTTTCAAACCCAGATAGACTTGGGGAGTGAAATCATGGAATGGGGAGGTTATAGGCATGTTTATTGTTTCTTATGTAATTCATAGCCTTATGTGTGGAAAATAATAGAATTTCCATTTTATGGTAAGGGAAGAAACTTTAGCTAAGAAATCATGAGTAACATAATTACATCAATGGCATTTAGACTAAAGCGGGTTTGGAGATATATTTTTCCTAACTAATCTATGATTATTTTTTCAAGCTATGATTATTTCTTCAATGTGAGTGAAAAAACAATATTTGTGTTGCTATTCCATTTAGTGGTTTAGCAAAATCTTTCTCTTGATTGTACAGTACATGCAAATTTTGCCCATGGAAAATCATGGAAATCCCCATCACTTAATCTACTGAGCTTTCTGTAATCCTCCAGTACAGGGGTTCTCAAACTATGCTCTGTGGGGCCTTTGGGGATCCGCTGGTGAAAGTGAAGGGCTCAATTGTGCCATGCTGCTTCCTACCCCCTCCTTTTTCCTCCTCCTGAGAAATGCAGTGAAATTAAAGTTTTGAGCTGCTGTCAACAACTGGAGCAAAGAAAAAATAGGACAAGTGCAAAGAAGCCAGAATTGATGTCCAAAGAACTTCTAACTGTGCTAAGACACAAAAGAGACTTGCACAAGAAGTAGAAAAAGGAAGAAATCACCAAAGAAGAATTCAAACAAATAGCCAACACCTGTAGGGAAAAGGTCTGCAAGGCTAAAGCACAAAACGAGCTCAGGTTTGCCAGGGTCATTAAAAACAATAAAAAAGGCTTTTTTTCTTATGTCAGTAGAAAAAGGAAGAACAAGGAGGCGATAGGGCCTCTTCAAGGAGAAGATGGGGCAATGCTGACAAGAGATAGGGAAAAGGCAGAACTACTTAATGCCTTCTTTGCCTTGGTCTTCTCACAAAAAGAAAGTCATCTTCAACCTCAGCAAGATGGAGTGGATGAGGGATTAGAAGACATCCAACCCAAATTGGGAAACAAGTCGTCCAGGAATACCTGGCCTCTCTAAATGAGTTCAAGTCCCCAAGGCCAGATCAACTACACCCAAGGTAATTGAAGGAACTAGCAGAAGTCATTTTGGAATCATTGGCAATCATCTTTGAGAGTACTTGGAGAATGGGAGAAGTTCCAGCAAATTGGAGGAGGGCCAATGTGGTCCCAATCTTCAAGAAGGGGAAAAAGGATGACCCAAACAATTACCGCCTGGTCAGCCTCACTTTGATACCAGGCAAGATTCTGGAAAAGATTGTTAAGGAAGTAGTCTGCAAACACTTGGAAGCAAATGCAGTCATCGCTAATAGTCAACATGGATTTATCAAAAACAAGTCATGCCAGACTAATCTTATCTCTTTTTTCAATAGAGTTACAAGCTGGGTAGATGTGGGGAATGCCGTGGATGTAGTGTACCTGGATTTCAGTAAGGCCTTTGACAAGGTCCCCCATGACCTTCTGGCAAACAAACTAGTCCAATGTGAGCTAGGCAAAACTACGGTTAGGTGTATCTGTAATTGGTTAAATGGACGAACCCAGAGGGTGCTCACCAATGCTTTCTCTTCATCTTGGAAAGAAGTGATGAGTGGAGTGCCGCAGGGTTCCGTCCTGGGCCCGGTCCTGTTCAACATCTGTATTAATGACTTAAATGAAGGGTTAGAAGGCATGATCATCAAGTTTGCAGATGACACCAAATTGGGAGGGATAGCCCAGAGGACAAGAGCAGGATTCAAAATGATCTTGACAGATTAGAGAGATGAGCCAAAACTAACAAAATGAAGTTCAACAGTGACAAATGCAAGATACTCCACTTTGGCAGGAAAAACGAAATGCAAAGATGGGGGATGCCTGGCTCGAAAGCAGTATGTGTGAAAAAGATTTTGGAGGCCTCGTGGACAACAAGTTAAACATGAGCCAACAATGTGATGTGGCAGCAAAAAAAGCCAATGGGATTTTGGCCTGCATTAATGGGGCCATAGTGTCTAGATCTAGGGAAATAATGCTACCCCTCTCTTCCGCCTTGGTTAGACCACACCTGGAATATTCTGTCCAATTCAGGGCACCACAACTGAAGAGAGATGTTGACAAGCTGGAATGTGTTCAGAGGAGGGCGACTAAAATGATCAAGAGTCTGGATAACAAGCCCTATGAGGAGCAGCTTAAGGAGCTGGGCATGTTTAGCCTGAAGAAGAGAAGGATAAGAGGAGATAAGATAGCCATGTATAAATATGTGAGAGGAAGTCACAGGGAGGAGGGAGCAAGCTCGTTTTCTGCTTCCCTGGAGACTAGGACACGGAACAATGGCTTCAATCTACAAGAAAGGAGATTCCATCTGAACATGAGGAAGAACTTGTGAGAGCCGTTCAGCAGTGGAACTCTCTGCCCCAGAGTGTGGCGGAGGCTTCTTTTTTGGAGGTTTTTAAACAGAGGCTAGATGGCCATCTGTCAGGGGTGCTTTGAATGCAATTTTCCTGCTTCTTGACAGGGGGTTGGACTGGATGGTCCATGAGGTTTCTTCCAACTCTATGATTCTATGATTCCAGGAGGACAGACCCTTTCTCCCCATACCTTCCTTGCTGCCCAGACTCTCTTCCTTGCCACCCAGACCTTCCCCCCTGCTCCAATACACCTGTAAGAAAGTGATACAACTTAGATAGCCATGTCAATGTGATCTTATCACCACCTCAATAGTGAAATAGAAATGCCAGAGACCACACCTGGACATCCTTAATGTCCATACAATGATTTAGTGTTATTTCTCCTTAACCACAATCCTGTGAATTTTTTGAGCGGTGTCTACTTTTTTTGTCCACAATAAATTCTTTTTTCATCTTCCTAAAGGTCTTGCTGCCCCTAAGAGAATGTGCTTCAAAAGAGTCCTATTATCTATCAAAACCTCTTGTGAGGTCTTCATTTTACTCTAAACCTTGGCTTTTCTGATCATTCCCTTGACTGTTGTAACTCCTGTTATCTTTTTTGGCTTTGTTCAGTATCGTGTTTCTACAATTTTTTTTACATCTGCATCCATTTGGCACCTTCCTCACCAGCATTTCTCTTTGCCATTTTCATAGTTTTTATCAAAAGACATCAGGCATAACCTTTAGGCCTATGAGAAACAATATTTGTAGGATTTTGCCCCATTTCCTGCATTTTTTGTGCTCATGACTATGCTCCTTCAGTTTAAAATAGAACGTAAAAATTCTCAGATTGTCTTTAATTAAATATTGTCTTTTTACACCCATTGAATTTCATTCTATTGTAATTTCTCAATATTCTTCATATATACATTAATTTCTATAAAACGAAACAGCCCTTCTTCCTTTACAATGCCACTGATGTTCTATTTGAAACCTCCCCTCCTATATTCTAGTTAACATATTGTCACTTACTAGAGTGACTGTGCTCCATCTTAAGGCCCTTCCACACAGCCATATAACCCAGAATATCAAGGCCGATAATCCACAATATCTGCTTTGAACTGGATTATCTGTCCACCAACATTCCGTTTTCCATTCTTGAGTTCGGAGCAGGCATGTAGCCAGGAGGGAGGCCTTTGGGGGCTTCGCCCCCCTCCCCCCGAAATTCTCATGGTGGTCTGCGAAAAGGCCTTACTGGTACATTAAACTGTTATGTTTATACATATCATGATCTGATCACCATGCTCAATATATCTAATATGTATGGGGGTATTGGGGTAACAATACAAAAGGTTTGCTAGGATAGACCCTCTTTCACACAGACTCATCCCTCCCGAATCAAACTCAGCCCCCACCCCCCCCACCCCGAATCAAAATCCTGGCTACGGGCCTGGTTCGGAGTAGAGCAACTGCTTTGGGAGACGGTGGTCGGGCATCCGGACAACATGGCCGGTCCAGTGGAGTTGATGGCGGAGGACCATTGCTTCGATGCTGATGGTCTTTGCTTCTTCCAGCATGCTGACGTTTGCCCGCCTGTCTTCCCAAGAGATTTGCAGGATTTTCCAGAGGCAGCGCTGATGGAATCGTTCCAGGAGTTGCATGTGACGTCTGTAGACAGTCCACGTTTCGCAGGCGTATAGCAGGGTTGGGAGGACAATAGCTTTATGGACAAGTACCTTGGTATCCCTAAGGATGTCTTGGTCCTCAAACACTCACTGCTTCATTTGGAAAAATGCTGCACTCGCAGAGTTGTATTTTGGTGTCAATGTTGACTTTGGTGGAGAGGTGGCTGCCAAGGTAGCAGAAATGATCAACATTTTCTAATGTTACACCATTAAGCTGTATCGCTGGCATTGGAGAGGGGTTGGCTGGTGTCTGCTGGAACAGCACTTTGGTTTTCTCGATGTTCAATGACAGGCCGAGCTTCTCGTATGCTTCTGCGAAGGTGTTTAGAGTGGCTTGTAGATCTTCTTCTGAATGCGCACAGACAATGTTGTCATCAGCATACCGGAGTTCTATAACAGATGTTGTTGTAACCTTGGTTTTGGCTTTCAGACTGCTAAGGTTAAAACTATATAATCTATGAAAGCTTGTGCTAGGAACATTTGTCTCTCAGACCCTTTTCAAATAAGTGAATAAAATCCCACATTTTCTGCTTTGAGCTGGAATATATGACAGTGTGGACTCAGGGCCCTTCCACACAGCCCTATATCCCAGAACATCAAGGCAGAAAATCCCACATTATCTGAGTGTGGACCCAGATAACCCAGTTCAAAGTAGATATTGTGGGATTTTCTGCCTTGATATTTTGGGTTATGTGGTTGTGTGCAAGGGCCCTCCGGCACTTTCTACATTGCCATATAAAACCCAGATTATCTGCTTTGACCTGGATTATATGGCAGTGTAGAAGTTGTTGTTGTTGTTTATTCATTCAGTCACTTCCAACTCTTCGTGACATCATGGACCAGCCCACACCAGAGCTCCCTGCCAGCTGTGGTCACCCCCAGTTCCGTCAAAATCAAGCCAGTCACTTCAAGGATACCATCCATCTATCCATGATACGATGGCAAGAAAATCCAATGGGATTTTGGCCCGCATCAATAAGAGTATAGCATCTAGATCCAGGGAAGTCATGCTACCCCTCTATTCTGCCTTTGTTAGACCACTCCTGGAATACTGTGTCCAATTCTGGGCAACACAATTGAAGAGAGACATTGACAAAATGGAATGTGTCCAGAGGAAGGCAACTAAAATGATCAAGGGTCTGGAGAACAAGTGCTATGAGGAGCGACTTAAAGAGCTGAGCATGTTTAGTCTGCAGAAGAGAAGGCTGAGAGGAGACATGATAGCCATGTATAAGTATGTGAAGGGTAGTCATAGGGAGGAGGGAGCAAGCTTGTTTTCTGCTGCCCTGGAGACTAGGAAGCAGAACAATGGCTTCAAACTACAAGAAAGAAGATTCCATCTGAACATTAGGAAGAACTTCCTAACTGTGAGAGCTGTTCAGCATTGGAACTCTCTGCCCTGGAGTGTGGTGAAGGCTCCTTCTTTGGAGACTTTTAAGCAGAAGCTGGAATGCCATCTTTGGGGGGTGCTTTGAATGCAATTTTACTGCTTCTTGGCAGGGGTTTTATCTGGATGGCCCATGGGGTCTCTTCCAACTCTATGATTTTATGATTCTATGATGCTATCTTGCCCTTGGTCAGCCTCTCTGCCTTTTTCCATTTCCCTCAGCATCATAATCTTCTCCAAGCTTTCCTGTCTTCTCATTATGTGGCCAAATACTTCAGTGCATAAGAGATCTCAATTAATCTCTAAAGTGCTACAAGATCTATCTGCATGCTGCCATTCCCAGAAAGTAGATCATTGCTCTTGTGGGATAGCATGGAACAGGGAAAGCTGCCTTATGCTTAGGTTCATCTAGTCCAGTAGTGATGTGAAAGAGCTCTCCAAGCTTTCAAGCTTAGCCTTTTCAAAAGCAATCCACTTCTGGTTTAGAAATTATTATTGCTATGATGACTCCGAGTCATACTCCTACACCTTATTATTATTATTATTATTATTATTATTATTATTATTATTGGAAAAGGTCCAGGCAACCTATTTCAAAAGTGAGTGCTATAATTTGTCAGTTATACCATATTGCTTTTAGCCCTTAGCCTGGGGTCAAGACAAGTGCATAAACATACTGTACTGTGATGATGGTTGACTTTTTTTTCCTAAGTATACACCAGTAAAACCTTTGAACTCATGCTTGGGGGATTTTACCTACTGTCAGCAGGCATGTAGCCAGGGGGGGAGCTTGAGGGGCTTCAGCCCCTCTCAAAATTCTCATGGTGGTCTGCAAGAAGGCCTTACTGGTACATTATTTAAACTTATGTTTATTCGTATCATGATCTGACCACCATGCTCAATATATCCCATATGCATGGGGGTATTGGGGTAACGATACAAAAGGTTTGCTAGGGTAGACCCTCTTTCACTCAGATTCAGCCCTCCCCACCCCCCACCCCCCGAAATCAAACTCAGCTCCCCCCAAATCAAAATCCTGGCTACGGGACTGACTGTCAGATTTTAATAATATGAGTTAAAATTCTTTATGAAGATGCAGTGCACCCCTTTCTGATGTCATGCCAGGTTGTTTTATCAATAGAATAAAGAATTTGAATAGTTTCTTAAAATGCTAAGCTTGCATACAAGGGAAAGAAAAAAATAGGTAGAACTATTCATCTATCTGCAGTATGGCGTCAGCACAAAGTCAATCAGTCTTTAAATCAAATGGATGATGTAGATCTTCCTAGATAGCGTTGCTTCAAATTCTATTGCTATTTTTCCCTTCCCCACTTGACTGTTGATTGTCTAAGCATGTGGAATCTTCCCAAATGAGATGATTAAGTCTTTTGAAAGCTGTTTTTAATCTGATCAATTGAAAACACAAAGAGTATGCATTGGATAGAATCAATGTGAAGGATTACATAGAAGCTAACGTGCCTATCGCAGGGGTGAAAAAAATTATGTGTCACCTACATACAGCTTGATTACTGGATTCATTAAATTATATGTCACCACCAACCCTGGGTACTGATATAAGAAAAGAGACCTGAAACAGAGATGTAACGTGTGGTTGCTTTTAGAACATTTACAGTTAATTAAAATTTCACCATTCTGCATCCATTGTCAAGCATTTAACAACTGTGACAGTTTGATCACTCATTATTTGCTAAGTGCCTTCTGCAAGCAATTCTAGCAAGAGAACACCTACTAGATTAAGATCTACATATACATTTTAACAACAAATGGTGTTTATCATAATGCATTAATGGTATCAATCTTCTTTTACAGAAAATAATGGCATACTGACATCTGCAAAGGTGTTAAACATCCCTCTTCCACAACACACACAATAAATCCAAAGGAAGAGTAAATATTCAGCTACGGGTGGCTGTCAATGGGGTATTTAAGAAGCAACAAAATGAAGGCATGCAAACAAGAAATTAAATTAAAACTCTAGTACATGATTACTTTCCTGCCGTGTGAAACACAGCCTTTGTTATTATCCTTCAAAAACAATTTAAAATTAAAGGTGGGACATTAAGAATAGCCTCAAAAGAGTTGGAAAAGAAACTTAGAAGCCCCTAATCTATTTTCCCCTCATAAGGCAAGAGTAGTGATTATGTCGTCATTGTTATTGGATACCAATACTCCTCAAACTCACTCAATGGTTGGATATTACTTCTAAACAGACATGCAAGGATTTTGATGTCAGACATAAAGTATATATGAGGGTGGTTCCAGACAGCACCAAATCATCCATTTTAGTCAGGGGCAAAAAATCCCGAGACTTCAGAAGAGGTCCACATACAGGACCCGAGATTTCTGCCTCCATTGCCCACACTTGCTGCTTTGTTGTAGGATTTAGAGGCTTCCAAAAGGGCTGCTATGGGACTTCTTAAAAAATGAAAAAAATTAAGATGTGAACATGTGAAGATGCAAATCATTGTCTAAGTTCCATTCCTGGGGTGATATAAGCTTCAGGGTCATCTGTGCAGACAGGGTGTTGTTCCTGGACTATACATGTCTGTTCCTGGATGCTTTTATTGTGAAAAAAATGTACAATGTTGAATTGAATTGCATTTGATCACAAATAAATACTCCAATTGGATTGCAATTTTTAAAAGTTCAACAATGTAGGTGAAGTATCCCTTTTCTGAAATGCTTGGGACCAGAAATGTTCTGTATTTCAGATTTTGGAGTATTTGCATGTACACAATATGATATTTTATAGAAGGGACTAAACATGAAATCCGTTAATGTTTCATATGCACCTTATACACACAGTCTGACAGTAATTTTGTACACAGAGTTTTTAATAATGTTGTGCATGAGACAAAGTTTGTTTACACTGCACTGACCGAAAGCAAAGGTGTCATTTCCTCAGACACCCATGTGGAAAATTTGGGATTTTTTAGTATTCTGGACTCAGTATTGAGATTAATGGATAACAAAATCCAGTAGAAATCACTGTTAATGTTCTTCATGAATCTGTCCATAGTCCTTCCATCATTGGCAACCTCTATTATTAGTTGTTAGTTTATTATTTTTATTTAATGTTAGAGAAAACTAGCTAGCAAAATTGTCCAGTTCCTTAGGAGTAAATGGTAATAAGAACTTTGATATTGTGCAATACTTGCATCAATGTCTCTAAGAGGGACAGTATATTTCTTTTTTTTAAAAGCATCATGTGACAGCCATCTTATTTCCAAGCCAGTATGGTTGTGCATACATGTTTATAAAGGTTTATGAGATTTAGGATAATTTCCATGGAACTTGGTCTTTAAACTAATGCCATGATTTTCACTTGAAAGTTTCAAAAATGTGTTTTTGCCCTAAAATTGGATTTTAAAATGACACCTTGTTATAAGCCTCAAGTAAGTCTGAAGGACTGCAGGTTCTAGTGTGCCAAATACATCTGATCACCTGATACTGCAGAGTGTATAATTATACATAATGAGGCAATGCATTTCTAGTTGAGGTAAAGGTCATCATGGAGCTGTAGATAGCAGCACAGATTGAGATCCTTGAGAGATTAATTGATAAAGCACTAACACCATGAAGTACCCCAAAGAACTTAATTTTCCAAATAAATCATAATTATACATATTGAAATTTATGCATATGCACACATACAGGCACCCACTGCAGTGGCAAGACATGAAGATAGTCCCCTCCAAGAAACATCAAGTGGATCAAAAGGGCCAAATGGTTCGGCAGACTTGGCATGTGATACTTGATATTTTCCCCTATGAAATTGCTATATATATAGGTTTTACTGGCAAATATTAGATGACATGATTTGAAGGGCAAAATCTTGGTTTTATAGGAATTGATTGTGACTTCGAGACCATTTAGGCCAGATGATTCAGAACTATTATGTTGTCCAAGAAGGATGCTTGTCCAAGACACCTAAAGAGGTCCTGCAGAAAGGTTAGCAAATAGATGGAAATGAAAACTACCACAGGGATCTGGAACTATGGAGTCTCACTCTGGGATTTGCTATTCAATGGTGCAGCTATGCAGAAGTTATGGAGTCTACAACTTTTGCCTGGATTATAAATCCAATGTTTTGGAATAAAAGTAGGAATTTGCAATGGGCTACTTCAGAATGGAAACTACCTGATTAATATCAGGTGTCTAATAATAAATTAAACTTTATTTATACTCTGTCCCATTTCCTAAAAAAGAGATTATAATGAGATATGTCCGACACTTCAATAGAAGGAGAAGGTCTACAACTTTTACTATAGGAATTGCCCACACAGTCTAATCTGCAATATTTCATTTCAGATCTTTTCTAATAAAAAACTATGAATTGGCTCTAACTCAATTTCTTTAGTTTTGAGTTTATCATTATCCATTACAACTTTCATAGATGCCCAGAACTCACATGCTTATTGACAAATTCATTAAAAGTCTGTATTGTTAGTTAGGAGATGCATACAAGGAGTCATAATTCCAGCTAGAACAATTTCAGTAGCTTTCAGATAAGTTGAATAAAGTTCAAAGTTCTGGCTCGGTCAGCAGTGTGCTGTGGCAGCTAAAAAAATCTAATGTAATTCTAGTCTGCATCAATAATTGTATCTAGATTGATGAGATAATAACATACTCTATTCCACTTTGGTCAGACCTCATGTGGAATACTGTATCCAGTTCTGAGCACCACAATTCAAGTATAATATTGACAAACTGAAATATGTCCAGAGGACATAAAATGGTGAAATGCCCTATAAGGTATGGCTTAGGAATTTGAGTAAGTTTAACTTGGAGAAAAGAAGGTTGAAAGGGAACATGATCACCATGTTTAAATATAATAAAAGATGTCAATATGGGACCAGCTTATTTTCTACTGCTCCAGAGATTAGGATATATAGCAATGGAATCAAACTACAGGAAAAGAGATTCCACCTAAACATAATAATGAAATGAAATGCTAGGAGTGTGTTGAAGATTCTTTTTTTTAAAAAAAATGTTTCACTAAGAGACTGGATGGCCATTTGTCAAGAATGTGCTGAATGTATATTCCCTCATGGGAGGGGTTGGATTGCATGGCTCTTATGGCCTTTTCCAAATCTATGTTTCTATGTTTTTATCATAGAGACTGTTTTCTCCAGTATGATCCTGTTTGTATTCTGAGATCTTCAAGGACACCCCTACTTTCTGGCTCTCCATTTCAACAGGTAGATCTGTTTTTTTTTTTTTTTTTGGCCGTGTCAGGAGTGACTCCTGGTGTGAGAGAATTGGCCGTCTGCAAGGACGTTGCCCAGGGAATGCCTGGATGATTTGATGTTTTTATCATCCTTGTGGGAGGCTTCTCTCGTGTCCCCGCATGAGGAGCTGGAGCTGATAGAGGGAACTCATCCGCCTCTCCCCGGATTCAAACTTGCGACCTGTCGGTCTTCAGTCCTGCCGGCACAGGGGTTTAACCCACTGTGCCACCGGGTGGCGACTAGTGGGACTTCCTCAATTGATGCTTCCAGGCTCAGGAATTCCTTTCCTGCAGTAGTTGAAATGACCCCTTTCTTGTCCTTCTTCTGACAGCAGTTGAATGTCATTTATTTTAACAGGACTTTGGAAACTAACCATTATGGGGAAAATGCTTTTAATAATGTGCCATAGAAGAGCCAATATGATGTAGTAGTCCTTTGCCTGCCTGAATTAATATCCTCCTGACTTAATGCTAGCGTGTGTACATGGATATATGTAGGAGTGTGTGACATGGCATGTTTCTGCAGAGATCACTTTCATTTTCATAATGTGTGATTTCTCTATACCTCAGATATCTCTGGTGAGTAGTATGATAGCATATGTAAAGACAGGCATATGCTACTATACTATGCATATCTTTAAACATGCTATCATATTATGCATACATGTGGATTTACTATACATATAGAGCCACTGGACTAATTTATACACACATGTAAATTGGCGACCCCCCCCCCAGTTTCTCATCACTCAAAGTTGTATATCTGAATTGCTCCCATGAAAGACATTCACATGAATCTGTTGTTTAATCCCAACTAGCGCAAATCCACTAAATCAGTTGAATTATAAATCAAAACCTAGGTCCAATGGGTCTTTTCTAGTTGGGATTAATAGTGGGATTTAAGTCATTGTGTTTAAAATAAGTCTGTTGGTATTACAGTTTTGTTGCTTGATAGGTGATTCCTATATCTGAGCTACCACTTTGTACAAACACGTTGATACATTGAATAGTACCATTAAAAGCAAAACAATATAAAATAAACATGTTATTAAAATTATAAAGCTGTGCAAAATTGGTCTTAGGGAGAAAATCACTAACTTGGAATTTTTTTGTGGTCTGCCAAAATCTGTTGTACATCTTGTTTAGAATATTTTTTTTCTTTCACCTCCTGGATGGAACTCTATTGTTTACCTGCCAAGCAATAAAAAGAATAAAATCTCTTTCCCACTGTTCGAGTGCTAAATACTTAAATATTTTTTTCATGCCGTATGTTTTTCCCTTACCTGTGATCCAAGATTAGAACAGGATCAAAACAAGGTCACATAGCAAAATGGCTGGAAACTTGCAAGATGGACATTTCCCCAAGTAGCCACAAACATAATTATGTATTCTAGGAAAGAAAAAGGCAATAGCCTGTAGGCCCTGGTGTTTATTTCCATTTTCTTTTGTAAAATTATTGAAGAGTATTGTGAAAAAAAGCTATAGCCCTGATTGTTTTTTAAACTCTCAAAGGATTTCTTGAAAGCTTAAAACTCAGTGTGCTAGCTTATTACAGCCAACGTCCGGTGCAAATTGTTTCTCTTGAAATGTCACAGAGAGAAGTTTTTAACCTCCCCTTTCCTATTTTCTCCTTTCAAAAATTATATATTTAGACATGTTTGGATTATAAAGTTTGGAACTTTAAAAAAAAAGCAAAACATTGAAATAAGGTTATAATTGAAGGTGGTCAGTATGTACTTCCAAAGCATTATTAGTGTTCCAAGCTCTCTGCTTCCCTAAATAATTAAAAGCCACCAGTTAGTTTAATGGCATCATATTCCTTGTGAACATAAACTAAGGCTGTGCATCACGGGCAATTTCACTCTGGAGCCTATTCAAATCTTGACCTAAATTGCTCCAGGCCAATACATTAATGAAGATTAATGTATCTTCATTAAGACCCTGAATCTTAATGAAGATACATTAATTAAGGTGTGCTCAATTTCTTGCATTTAAAATCCAAATTGTTTTAATTTTTTTTCACCACATATTTTCATAAAATTTGGGGATAAAGCAGAGGCTTGAAAGAAATAATAGCTCAGGGAAATGTCAGACCAAGAGATGTTCTGATAAGTAAAGTTTTTGCAAAAACAACACAACAAACTAATTTTAAAAGTAGTTGGCTGATCTGTGTTTACTGTTTTATTTCTCTTTCTCCTCATTATGGAAATCAGATAATCTTTGACTTTAAAACTATATGTAAAGAGGATGTAGGAATCCTAGTAGATAACCAACTAAACATGAGTGAACATGAATTAGTCCAAAACAATTAAATCTCTGAGTTTAATAGTGTCACCCTATTCTATTGTGTTTAGACCTGACCTGAAAATTTTTGGCCAGTTCTAGGCACCACAAATCAAGAAGTGAATTGACAATCTGAACTGTATTCAGAGAAGTACAACCAAGATCATCAAGGGACTGAAAACCAAGCTTCATGAGAAATGGCTTTCAAAAATGGGTATACTTAGCTTGGAAAAGTGAAAACTGAGAGGTAACATGATAACCATCTTTAAATATCTGAAGAGGTATCAGAAAGAAGATGGGGTAAACATTAATGGTTTAATTGTTTTATTGGTTTCAACTATGTATTCTTAAAATATTTATGTATTTAATTATATTTTAACAAGACAAGATATTTCAACTAAACTTCAGAAGAAGTGAATGACAATATGAACTATGTGACAGTGGAGTATAATGGAATAGTAAATAGCTGTTACTATTTCACCATTAGAAATAAAAAAAATGTTATTTCATTCTCTCAGGTTCAAATATTATACTTTGGAAATTCTGCAAAAAAAAAATAAATGAAAAGACATTTCAAAGGAATCTATCCCTAGCCACTTCTCCTCACCTTGGACTATACTATCCTCAATCCAATTGGATTAAGATAGGATTTGTAGCCTGAGATATTAAGAAAGTGAAAAACCAAAGATCAAACTGTGAAACAAAGTTGTGCTGATGGAGCAAAATATTTAGGTTATTTCTTGACATTATTATTTATTAGCTAAGCAAGACAACAAACTAAAGATGGGTTTCTTGGGTGTTAGGGAACTCTAACAGACTTGGAAAGATGAAAATCTTTATAGTCCAGAACTGTTTGCTGCAAAATTTACAGGTTTTTACATTAAAAGGAGTATTTTCACTTCATTTTTGCCCATAAAATAATAATTAGAACAACAATGTGTTCTTTGTAAAATACATATTCCTGATCAGAAAGTTTAAATTTCTATGCGGTTTCAGCGGTGACCAGGGGAGCATTTGCACAGCTTAGGCTCGTGCGCCAGCTGCGCCCGTACCTCGGGAAGTCTGACTTGGCCACTGTAGTACATGCTCTGGTCACATCCCGCCTTGACTACTGCAATGCTCTCTACGTGGGGCTGCCCTTGAAGACGGCCCGGAAGCTCCAGCTAGTCCAGCGCGCGGCAGCCATGTTACTAACAGGAGCGGGACGCAGGGAGCACACAACTCCCTTGTTGTTCCAACTCCATTGGCTGCCAATCTGCTACCGGGTCCAATTCAAGGTGCTGGTGCTGGCCTACAAAGCCCTAAACGGTTCCGGCCCAAAATACCTGTCTAACCGCATCTCGGCCTATGAGCCCACGAGGACTTTGAGATCGTCTGGGGAGGCCCTTCTCTCGATCCCGCCTGCCTCACAGGCACGTCTGGCGGGGACGAGGGATAGGGCCTTTTCGGTGGTGGCCCCCCAGCTATGGAGCACCCTCCCTGTAGACATCAGACAGGCGCCCTCCCTCATGGCATTCCGTAAGAGACTAAAGACGTGGTTCTTTGAGAAGGTGTTTGATTAAGTGCTATGACAATTGGCAATGATGATTGGAACGGAATATGGAAAACGAGATTGGATTGTGATTCTACGATGAGACTCGCGAATGTTTTAGTGTAATTGTAGTATTAATAGGGATGTTGTTGTTGGTTGTGTAATTATCTTATTGTAAAGTGCTTTTATATGTTGTACACCGCCGTGAGTCGCCCTAGGGCTGAGAACGGCGGTCTACAAGTGCAGTTAATAAATAAATAAATAAATAAATAAATAAATAATATGCAAAAAAGTGTGCACTTTGTGCAAAAGTCCCCAAATACAGCATTTCTGCACAGAAAAGAGCACAGACAACTTAAAGCAGAAAGACTGAATTCATGGAAGTTTTCTCTTTTCCACCTTCACATCTCCATGCTCTGTTCAAACCTTTCTTTTAGAGTTGAAATCAATCTCTTTGCTTCTTTCTTAAGATTCATGTGTTTGCATGCATGTTTCAAATTGCATTGCTTGAATGTATTTTTCTATTGAGTAATGTAGGGTCTTGCACACATTTGAAATGTGAACATTTTTTTCTATCAACCCCTTTGAGTCCCCCTAGGGGTGAGAGGTGTCATTTTTCCCAGATTCATCCCCAGCTGTTCATCAATGGGGGATTCCAAAGTGCAA
This sequence comes from Anolis sagrei, assembly GCF_037176765.1. NCBI lineage: Eukaryota > Metazoa > Chordata > Lepidosauria > Squamata > Anolidae > Anolis > Anolis sagrei. Next base: position 114,942,818 of record NC_090025.1, read on the forward strand.
ATTCCATGCATGCTGTGAACAATCTGGGAAATGAATGTGTATTTTGGAAGCAGGGCTGCTTTATAGTGCAATGAGTCTAGGTTGTGTATGAAAAAAATAGTTGTACTGAGAATTATCTATCTAGTAATTTTTCCCATCCTTACCTCATCTGTTGTCCACAACATAGGCTCAATGTTCAAGTAGTTCCTTTTTTCAAACCTGAACTTGCTGTCAATTAGCTAAACTCAGTGACTCTGATGGTTAAGTACAGTTAGTAAAGAGGAAAACACACAGGTCTCTTGGTCAGCTATCATACAAACAGACAGAAACACAATTTTTATCTGTTTAAAAAACTAATAAATATTCAAATGAGATATTGCAATAAAATATTTTGTCAAATATCACTGCATATCAAGTATCTTATGTATCTCATTATGTACATAGGACTGTTTGGAGGCATATTTTGGAAATCAGAGTGCTTCATATTGAAATAATTGTATAATAGTTGAGGCTATAATAAGTCAAAAAGAGATACTGAGTTACCTTTAAGAGCTATGCCTGTCCTTTTGTGATTCATGAGTGAAAAATCTTTCTTTGCTGCAGGAAAAAAATACTTCTTCGAATTAAAAACCAGAGACATATTTTATAGACTATAGTAGAGGTTGGCAAAGTCAAAACCAAACCAGATGCATAGATGAATGTTTGTCTCAGGTATAAAAATAATTACTCATCCAATTGCCTTCACAGTAAGAATTTGTTTTCTGCTACTTGTCATAGCCTTATGACATAAAATTACTAAAGGCAAGAAAATCACAATGATTCTTCATGTCAGACTGTCTAGTATGCCACTTTCAATGCCTGCAAGGCAACTGAGAGTGCTGGGGAAAAACTTCTATTTTTGTTCCTTTGCCAGAATGTAGCTCATATCTTGTGTTCATTTGCTAAATATAGTTTTCCATTTAATTATTGAATGAGAAAAAAATAACTGCAAAATTTTAACTTATTTTAAAAAGCATTGCTTTTTAAGTCAGCAAACTTAAGAAATCATGAGACAAAAACTTTGCCATCTATAATATAAGCACCCTCATATAGTGGCACTTGCCAATGGTTTGGGGCTATAGCACCACCATATTCAGCTTTGTCCATGTTGGTAGAGGCTGGCAGGAGTTGTAAGTCAAAGTACTGGATTATGATCAACCCTGCTCTTAGGACAAATGAAGTAGACTTTATCATCCAAAAATGTGAAGTTACATGCTGAAAGATCAATTTGAGTGTGCCAGTCAACCTGCCCTCCATCACCTAAGTATGGTGAAGGACATTGTCTCCTTGCCTGTGTCACTCCTGTACAGAATGTATTTTTGTTCTTACAACAATGAGCAAAGGGAGGGGGGCAGTCTCAACCTAAATCCCAAAGTACCGCATTGGAGAAGACCAGATATTAGAAAATTAATTCAAAAATTGTGTTAGTCTGGAATATCAGCATGCAAAGGGATCTTGCAGCATCTTAGAGACTACCTGAGAGAATGAAGTTGATAGCAATTTTTTTAGACTAAGTCTACTGGCTCAGGTGCATGGAGTGACATTTATACGCAAACAGTGTGTGTAAGAAACCACAGAAATGCAAAACTCTTGGTTATGGTGATGACCAGTTTTGATAATGGTTGCTGAGGGATAAAGACAGGAGGGAAGATTATACTGAAGGGCCAACTGAGTAGCTAATATGAATGATGGAGGGTGCTATTGGAATATAGTGTGATGCTGGATGGGAATGAGAAAGCCAAGATGGGTTTTCATGAGTCTGGATTGTTAACTAGTGTTGTAGGATGCTTAGAGTGCCAGTAAACCATTGTCCATCTTCAACCCAAACAGACAGGAATTTAGGAATACATTTCAATTGCGCTATTTTTCTTTTCAATCTTCCTTTGTAGGACTGTTATTATTGTTGTTCAAGGACAGCTATTCTGAGGTTTTGTAATTCTGTCCTGCGATGACATTTTCTGACTAGATTTATGGGCAGTTTCAGCATCTGGATTTGTGGTAAGTTCCTGAAACAATTTCTGCCTCTATGTTGTGTGTTCTTCCACAGTTGAATAACTGTATAAGATTTGGAGGCTCTTTGTAAAGGCATGTTACCAATAGCCTTTGGAAAGGCAACATTATTATCTAGAACAGGCTGTACTTCATTGATGATATGTCTGGAATCTGCCATTTCCTGTCTATAGTCTGCTCTGTAATAGTTAAGTCCTGGATATAATTCTTGCCTTGTTGATTCTTTTTTACTTCTTGTGGTGGGTACTGTAGCTTGAGGAACATTTATTTAATTCGATGAGTTTGGCATCCCTCTCTTGCGGGTCTGAGCAGTTGTGATTATATTGAATGAATTGACTTTAGAATATGGAGTGGGTAGTGTATTCAAGGTGGAAATTAGCATGTAAGTATGCTTACTGACCAATGGGATTATGATACAGTGTAGTGCTCAGATATATATTGTGTAGTTGCCACTAGATATCCTTCTTTGTCTTTAATGAAAAATTGGCTTATATTATTCATTTGCTCAGGTGAAATGTTTGACAATCTGTATACATTTTGTTGAAAATAAAGGGAGCAATATTGCCAGAACCTTAGAGAGTTGTGGGCATTTTAAAGGCTACACTGGATCTTCATCATGACTCAAAAGTTACACAATATTCACTCCTATCCTGAAGCCCATTGTTGTGTTGCAATGAGGACTCTTTCATAGGTTTGTGCACAAATGCTGATCCCTCCACAGGAGTAAAAATTAGAGTTGCTTCTTGTGACTGAATTTTAGTTTTACTTTTAGATTTTGCCTTACCTTGTCTTGCCCTGTTACCATTATCAGTTTCTAGGCTAAAAATTAAAAATTAGAAGGAAATAAGAGTTAGCACAACCTATCAAATAAATCAATAAGGCAGCAGCACAAATGGAGCATAAAGCAGCTGGGTCAATTTAAAAATACATTGCCACAGCAGGAGGTTAAAAGTAGCACAGATTAAAGGCATGGAAGAATAAAAAGTCTTTGCTGCCCTCTGAAACTCAAATAAGAGAAAATGCCATAGAGATCATATGTGGAATCATTGTGTTACAAGAGATTCTCATAAGTGCTCTCTCAAAGAAAAAACAAAATCTTTATTAATAAAAAAAGTGGCAGGTGGCAAGCCCCACGTATTTCTGGTTATTTTGAAATACAACAGGCCAAGTACTTAAAAAATAAATATAACAATACAAATAAAGATATAAAGAAGAAAAACAAAAGAACTTAAGAAAAGGATAGGGGAGATAAAAATATGACATATGTTCTTTCTCTCAAGAGTTATATACAGATATAATAATTATGTATTATTCATAGTTCTTTCTCTAACATTAATACAAGTTCACTTCCTTTGATAACCAATCCTTTCTAATAATTAAAACCAAAAATTAGCAAGTAATTTACTTTTCTTTCTTTCTGTCTCTGTCTCTTCCCCTCTCTCTTTGCAAAAAATCCATAAGAAGTTGTCATTCTTTAAGAAATGTCACTAATAAATGTTCTATAACAAAAAAATCACAATTTACCCATTTCAACTATGTAAGTTAATTTCACTGACAACTCCTCTATAGTCAGTAAATGTGAATACTTCTTTTTTGTGCATATTAGAGGTGTGCAGAATGGCTGAAATTTGACTGGTAATTCATTTCAGAGATTTGGATAGCCCATGGTTCAATTTGCAAATATTCAGGGATGCCTTATTCTGATTCATAATCCGGATCTCCAAAGCTTTGTAATTACATCATTAATATTTGTTCCATTTGTGGCAATGGGAAAAAATTCAAGGCTTGTTTCTCTGTCATTTTTATGCCTATCAGGAAAATCCTGGCACACTTGTATGCAACATTTACATCAAGTTTTGGAACATTTTGGTCACCCACTGATTCTTAGGAAAATGTTTAAGTTTTTTTTCCAAAAACTACAAGAGATAATCATTTTGAATTCTCTGCTACAGAAGTCCTTGCCTTCCCAAATGCCATTTCCCAGAATACTGCTTGCACCAGAAGAATGGGGCTGTAGTTGACATTGCAGATAATTTCAACAGAGGAAGGTTATAGACTGGAGGAAGGGATAGAAAGAAACAGAACTCTCAAAAACTTTCTATATGGTTAAGTTTTAAGAAACACAGAGAAACATAACGGACCTCCAAAGAATACATCTTTATTTCTCACCTGCAAATACCATGAAGACAAAGACACAGAAACACTGAGGGGAGTAGACAAGCTTTGCAAAGAGCCACGTGATTTGGCTTTCTTCTTCTGATTAGTTATCAAGGAAAAAATAGCATGTAGCTGCCTGTCCCCTCCCACTCCAGACAATTTTGGGCAATAAAGTGTTAATTTTTTAAAAAAGCACCAAAACTACAAATCTTTACAAATCTCTCTGAAAGTTTTGGAGGCTTGTGTTTCAATTCAGAAATGCTTGGGAGGGGTCTTTTCTGATTAGTAATTGAGAGATTTGTATTTATGGATCATCCGACTGTCTGAATTACGAAACAGAGCTCCAAAGCTTTGCACAGTAGTTGCAATGACCATATATTGCAGCAATCTTTTGTGGGGTTTCTCCAGCTGTACATCTATCAATCCTCTCCCCTACAATTCCAGTTTTTGCGTAATCTTAATAATTAAAATCTACCACATCAATTTATGTATTTGAACCCAATATTTTTAGCTTCTTCATATGTCCATCACATATGGGAAAATGTCCTTTCTTGATGCTCATATTTACAACATGCATTATAAACACCTTTATATATTCTAGCAATTTCGCTCGTGATATATATATATATGACAGGTACATTATTTTGTCAAATATATTATTTTACATTGGATAATGAAGGGTATGTGTGCCAAGTTTAGTCCAGATCCACCAAGCCTTGTAGGAGCCTTCATAGTAGAAACCAACATATAGATGTGCATACATACTTTGAAGTGTGTGTATGGATATGAAGTCACTACTATAGATGCAGTATTGAATAATTTAAGGTCTCGGACATGAAGGAGATTTATACAGTTGTGCTGCAAGTGACTAACATGGTTACTTCTTTGAAAACTGCCACAATGGAAAGCATCAGTTTTATATGGATGGAGTGAAAATCCAATGGTCTTTTAAAAAGAGTTTCCCAAGTCCATTTGGATATCAATTTTCTGAATAAATGCAAACAGCAAGACATACTTCCTAACGGACTAAAGGTAAAAATCCCACTACACATAACAAATCTTACAAATTAAGGGACCAATTGTGCCACATTATCTGCAAGAAACTACTTAAACATTTTATCAATATCCTATCCAGCAAAAAAGAGAAGCCCAAAAAAGAAATCGGAATTAGACATGCAGAACAATCGGCCTTCTACACAACAGAATTCCTCCTGAAAAAGAAAACCACCTCTAAGACACAATTTGCTTCTCTGATAAAAAGAAAGAAAGAAAAAAAAGACTTTATCCTACAATTGTCTCTAATTACCCCCAGCAGAATCACCAACAATTTGGAGAATGATATTGTAAGACTTTCTAGCTACACACCAAGCAAAGACTTATCTTTTTGCCCCTCAAAACCCACTTACATGATTCATTTCTGTGGTGACCTGGAGACCTTTTAATATCATCTTTTTTATATCAAGGTGTTTTTTAAAGGAAAAGTGACATCAGAAAGGACAACAACTCACAAGCATCTCCAGAGTCTGTAGCACATGATAATAATCATTGCACTATCACACAAGAACATGTTTCCAACTGCTACAAAAAAGAAGCAAAGGATTTCCCACCCCATAGAGCAATGAAGTTTGGGAGATTATGTTGCTGTATTCATGAGGACAGAGACCTGCTGTCAATGTGTACTGACTTGATTTGCCAGGAGATGGGGAGAGTGGTGAGGCTACTCTTAAGAAGCAGCCTTACCATACATCTTTTTTCTTGGATTTCTTCAACCCACTCTCCTATCTCCTTACAGCGTGTAATAGTTTTGGTTGCTATGGGGTGGGTAGGAATTTTTCCCCTTTATGATTTTTTTTTTGCTTACCCTACTTTGTCATGGAAAGTCACACAATTGACTAAGGGTGGCATCTTAAATAGGTTCCATGGTTGATTTGGGAAAAGGATCCAAACTGGTGGTACACTTTCTGGTGCATTTGTATATAATGGGGATTTGAAACTGCCCCCGGATATCCTGGATATAGGGATTGGGGAAAAATCTCCTGTTCTTGTGGTTGGTCTCTTGCCCCCACCTGAGGTTCAGCATCCTAGTGACTTAAATCCTCTGACTAGCCTCCTAGTTAATTAACTGGCCTTGGAGCAACCCTAACCTACAGGGATTCTTCTCAGGGGCTATTATGTTTTCTCCCAGTGGAGGCTAGAGGGTCTGGTCTGGAAACTCCTGTACCAAATTTCTGCCCCATTTAGATTTTCTTATCACAAAAAAATCCCAATTAAATAGCAGTTAATAAAGTTGCCCTTATTTTATCCCATCTTTGTGTTGGAACTCTTTATTCCTTGGGTTCGGCAGCAATTTGACAGGACTGGATTTCTACATAGAATGCTTTTGTTGTCATGGCCAAATTGAGATAATCATCAAAAGACAGAATTTACCACAGAGTTTCAGCTATATAAAATGAGATTTGATTCATAATTTAGAAAGCAATCCTAATATTAACAGTGGAGGAGCTGTGGTCATCACTAACAAGTCAGATTACATACAGAAGGTTGAGAGACAACTGTCCAACACCACATTTTGCAACATTCTCTCTAAAGATTCCACTCATGAATATTTGAAGGAACTACATAAACCATTCAGGCCATATCTACACTGCCATTTAATGTAGTTTGATATTGTCATTCAATTGTATTATTCGAATGTACATTATCCACCACAAATTCAAATGAACATATTCCAGGCCCAAACCTTCTATCTAATACCAAAAAATTCAAATAAAGCAATCCAAAAAGACCTATTGTCCAACTATTTGAGACTTGACTATTGGTATGTCTGGATATATGGACTCTGTTCTCAAGCCATATGTTGTCAACACTCCAATCTATGTGAAGGATACAACCAATTCCCTTACAGTCCATTAACAACCTCATAGTGAACACCATCCTAGCCCCAATGATTGTGGAATCCCTATACATCAATATGGCACACCAGGGACCTCTTCACATGGCTTGCAATTTTGCTGTCAGTTGCACAAGGTGCCTCGTAGCACTTTCTATGCCTTCCTTTCTCTCCCCCCCCCCCCCCACCATATGTTGGGAACAGGAAAAGGCACATTGGTGTCCTGTCCATGTCCCCATCAGATGGGCAAAAGGGCAGCAATGTGCATTGTCCCATTGTCCTTTCTCCCATCATATGGAAAAAGGAGCGAAAAAATATTTTCCTCTCCATCATTGAGGAAGAAGCGTCTTGCAATTCCATTTTAGGAGGATTGTTGGTGGAGCTAATCCAGTGTTATCTGATAATGCTTGGCAGGCCCCATCTACAAATGGAAAAAGGACCAAAAACCCCATGTGAAGAGATCCCTAGATGGAATTCTAGGTAGTGATCAAAACTACTATCCTGGATGAGGCTACAACAGGTCTACCAGTCAAACTTTGTCACTTTGTACTTATTCATAAAGACATTATTGGGAACAATGTGTCCATGCCAATGGCACTGGATGTTACACTCCACATAGCACACATATTTACTGGCCTCCAGTTTTTTGCCCAGAACACACTCCCAAGACTTCTAATACAATAGCTTGCCTTCAAACCCAAAGGACAGAGACTCAAAATTCTTGGATTTACAATGGGCATTTCTCAAATGACAATACCCATCTGAAAAGTGAAGAGCCAAATGAACAAGGCAAGATTAATATCTAGGAACCATATATTACAAAACAGGCCAAAACTACAAAATGAGGGCATTCCTAGAGTGGTCACTAAAATTCCCCAGTTGAGACTACTCAGCCTTTTCATCAGTGAGTTACAACTCATTCAGAAGTATAACATAGTCCTCTAACAAGCTGTGAGGGGGAAGCCTTTACTAGCCCACAGACAGACTTGAAATCTTAAGCAACTACTCACAACAGAATACACAATACTGATGGTAACACAGGGACAAGATTCCACATCTGTCTCCACATCTTCCCTGGAAGCAGTTTTATAGGAGGTCAGTAACAGCATTCACAACATCAGATGTGCATTTATTGTTCTTCCCCTTATCCCATTCTATGGCAGCAAAGCCTCCTATATATTTAACAAACAAGACAGTCTCTATGCAAGTGAACCATTGGACACAAATCAGACAGTATAAATGGCAATACTTAGAAAGCAGGTACAGAAGGCTTTAACCTTCCTGGACATACAGTAAGTGATTTATAAGTTGTAGTCCTTGAATGAGGAAATTACAAAGGATGACTAGAAAGACAAACAGTTGAACTGAATTATATCCACAAATTTCAATCCATTACCAGAAATATGAACAAAGAAAATTGTTTCATAGCTCACTACACATATTGGTACAAGAATCCTCACTACTGTACTCATAACATGGAATCTTTTCTGAGACAGTAGTAATGTAATGGTTGGACTATTGGACTACAACTTTGTAGAGCTGAACTTGAACCTTTGCTCAGTCATAGAAATGACTGGGCATTCTCTCAGCCTCAGAGGAGGACAAAGCCAAAACCCCTTTTAACAAATCTTGCATAGAAAACTCTATGTTGGGACAGCTATATGTGAGAATTGACCTGCAGGCACACAACATTTCCCTTCTATATTCCTACAAGCTGCCCTCACATTTCATTCTAGATAAAATTTTGGAGACCACTCTAATTTTCAAATTTTATCAGACTTTACCCCATGTTCACATACTGAAGGGTGCTAAAAATATCTCAACACTTACTGAACATCATATAGCTCCCACTACTTGCCATGGCTGTTGTCTGCAACTTTAATAAATTTATTTAAGTGTTTTGAAAAATGCTTTAAACCATTGTCCTGGGCATACAGCCAGCTGGAAGGATATTCTGAGATATTCAAGTTGCTCAGCAGGGGTTTCCACTCTATCCATTCATTCAGTTGGCAACCTGCCCTGCTAAAAAAGCCCCTTTTACCAAAAAGGGCAGAGGAGGGACCTATAGGTGGCAGCTATAATCTCACCCCAGAGGTATAAAGGCCCCACAGAATAAACATATTTAAACACTTCCTACAAGCATTGAGCTCTAAATCCTCAATAAAGCAGTTTTCCTCACAAAGAAAGCCTTCACTGCATGTTTCTACCTATTTTCTACAAAATTAATGACAATTGTTTATCACAATTAAGATCTCTGTGAAAACATTAATCATGGCAAGGCTCAATCTATTGAAAAGGAAAATAGCAGAAAGTAAAAAAAGTATGTTTAACTCACTAGATGAAAAGACAGAATAGCGACAGACTTCTAAATCCTTTTTGAGCACATAAGAATCAGAAAATAAATGCTCTGTCTATAGGAAGATAATATGTCAGTCAATGGACTACTGAATGGCCAAGGAATGAACCTCAGAGGTCCATGAGTTGCCTGCAAAAGACTTGGTTCTGCTTTAATTTTCTTCTCCTTGGTTTTAAAATTGTTGCCGTGAACACAGTTGTCCCTCCGCATTTGTGAGTTTAACTGTTGTGGATTTGATTATTCATTGATTTGTTTAATATAGTCTCTCTGGGAATCTCCAAAATCTCCAGTATGACTCTGTAGTCAGTTTCCACTGGAGGTTGTTTTAATGGAAGTTGACAATGCAGCCCCATTGGAGGACCTAGCCTAGAGATTCCTCAATAGGCATTCTCACTGATTTTTTTTAAAAAGGGTTTGTATTATTTTTGTGTTTCCCACTTTTATGGAGGTCCTGCACCCAGAGGCAGCCCTAGGTAATTTTCAACAGTAAGCAAACAGTATTTTGCCCCCCCCCCCAACCAATCACTATATATATTCTGTTCATTGTGGGAGTTCTGTGTGCCATATTTGGTTCAATTCCATCACTGGTGGAGTTCAGAATGCTGTTTGATTGTAGGTGAACTATACATCCCAGTAACTACAACTCGCATATGTCAAGATCTATTTTCCCCCAAGAGCGCCTCAAGTGTGCCCCTGGGCAAAGTCAACTATACTGCAAATGCTTACTTTCTGTAATGGGTTGAGCCACCCCTGCCTGCACCCCTAACCATAGTGAATGTGTGGAAGTGACTGTGTTAAACTATTGATTGAGTTCTTTCTCCCTTTGACTTTTAGCAGCTGAAATTTTTCCCCTTTATATTTGATTTGTGTACAACCATCTCTGTCACAATGTCATCAGGGACCAAAAAAGAACCTGACACCTTCACATGCTAGAGTTCTGCATACAAGAAGTTTCACAGAGATCATATACTCCAGGACGTTGAATTGGCATGTATCAGAGAAATCTTTACCACTTGTTTTATATAAGCTGGCCTTGAGAGGAAACTGTTTGTGGGTTGGCAATGATGGTTAGTTGAAATGGAGCAGATGAAAGTCAATTAATGGGATGGGGGAGAGAGAGCAAGGTGAAGTAAAGATACTAAATCTTTCTCTGAGTACATTTCCCAGAGAGGGTTTTCTTTATTTAATGGAGCAAGAGCTTCCTGCCTCCAAATAAAAACACCAGCTGGTGCCATTTTTTTCCAAAATCAATTAATAGAGTTTATCCTGAACTTCAAGGAAGAACTGTTTTTTTTTTTTTTTGCATGTTCTTCAGGAGACATCCAAGGTGCCCCATTCATAAAGGTGGCAAGACATGAACAACCCATCTTATTCTCCCTTCCTTGTCCCTCCTCAAACTACTCAAATGTCTCACTCTAAGGAATTCTTCCTAAGGACAAGGTAATGTGAGTGAAGTGTCCATGGAAATATTCAGAGCGTACAAAAGAAAGACTCTCTCCATGGACACATTAGTCATAACACCTCCACAAAAAAGGATTTTGGCCTGAGGTGACTATTGAAGCTCACCCTTTCAGTGATGCAGCAGAAAAGATCTATCAAGCCTAGAAGTGCCCTATTGTTGCTCAATAAATGAAATAAAAATAATAAGAAGAAAGCACAAAATAAGGATTAAATAGAAACCAATTTATTTAACTGTTATCTATTTATTTCTCTGCTAGCAGCACTAAGAAAAGGGGAGAGTCATTTGGAGTTGAAGCAAGTGGGGCAGTTGGCTTCCCCCAAACCTCCTTCCCAACTTTTTCTGTGGAAAAACCCCCTGAGCCCCCAAGAGTAAAGGTAAAGGTTTCCCCTTGACATTAAGTCTAGTTGTATCCAATTGTGTGTATGTGTGTGTGTGGGGGGGGGGGGGGGGGGCTCATCTCCATTTCTAAGCTAAAGAATTGTTGGTAGATGCCTCCAGGTCATGGGGCTGGCATGACTGCATGGAGCACTGTTACCTTCCCACTGGTGTGGTACCTCTTGGTCTAACTCACACTAGCATGTTCTGAACTACTAGGTTGGCAGAAGCTGGGGCTGACAGAGGGAGCACACCCCATCCTGCAGATTTGAACCACCAACTTTCCAGTCAGCAAGTCCAGCAGCTCAGTGGTTTAACCCATTGCACCACTGCTGATCCCAAGAGTAACCTATCTAAATTTGGTGGGTTACTTCTAAATTTGATTTTGAACTGCTAGGTTGGCAGAAGCTGGGGCTGACAGTGGGAGCTCACCCCAGCCTACAGATTTGAACCACCAACCTTCCAGTCAGCAAGCTCAGCAGCTCAGTGGTTTAACCCATTGCACCACCGCTGACCCCAAGAGTAACCTATCTAAATTTGGTAGGTTACTTCTAAATTTGGTTGGCCACTTCAGGAAAACTGACCGAAGGCTGTGATTAATGAAGTTTTACCATGTTATTTGTGTAGTAGAAAAACTCTGTTAAGCTTGGCAATGCCCTGATTCCTGGCATTTCCAAACTAACTTAAGATTCATTGGAGTGGGCATACTTGATGGGGAAGGTGGGTGCAGTTGGGATAGGTCTCCGTAATTGGATGGATTGCTCTGATCCTCTTGTACATAAACACATACATAAACACAAATACACATATATACACACAAATGGTCTTTTAGACAGAAAGTTAACTCATAAAGAAAAAAACCTGAAGATGTTCACTTCTGAGCATAACAATTTCCTACACACAGTCAGGAGTACTTCCCATGATACAGAATTAAACTTTGCAATTTCTTCTCTGAAGCCAGAAGTGGTAAACTGGAGGAAGATATTTACTACTAGTTCCCACCCATTTTAGTATAATTGGTTAAACAAACTGGTTCAGGCACCAGTATTGATGCATCAGCTTCTTAAAAGCATTTGAATGGGAAAGAGTGTGTCAAAATGAACAAATGAAAAGATCAATTCAACATTTTCACAGTGCACAAATATGGACAATAACTAATAACAAGGCAATTACTTCACCCTATTCATCAAACAGATGGCTGAAAACCTCTGCCTGTGTCACAAATTCATTTCTGTAATAATAGAGCTTATTAACATGATCAGTCTGGGAACTCTTCATCTTGCTTAGACTGCATAGTTTTACATTAATTATAGACACATTAGATTAAAAGGAGCCAGTTAATGTTTCAATTATTAATGATTATGCTCTCATGCATTGTCTTTTGATGATCATTTTGCCCCCTAAGTTTCTATTTACTGATGCAATGAAACAATGCTTCAATTTGATAGCTGCTGCTTAGCAATCACCAAATATTAATACTTAGGTTTCATCAGTGTTATCAAGTCATGATCACTCCTCCCCCAAAGATTTATAGTTCACTAAAAGACCACAAATAAATATATGTTTTTCCCCTTTTATTAAAAAGATCTTTCCCAGAGGTCCAGAGTTGAGTGGGTTTGAAGCTTTTGAAGATCAAAAGCAATCCTAGCAGCAACTGTACCCCCATAAACTATATTGCGCCTAACCCTTTAATAAATTGTATAAATTTATGATTTTAGTGTAACTTTTGTCTTTCAAATTGTATACTGTATTTCTTATATGAAATTATATAAACTGTTTCTTAGAAATGTATCAAAATGTAGCCTAGAGACGGCCACCCCTCTATGACCATGTTCAGATAATCTCCTGGGAATGGAAAAGGTTGGGCAAATCCCTCTGGCTACAATCAGATTTATTGTGTGTGTTCAAAGATAGGTTATTTCCTTTGCCAGCCAGATAAGTCCAAAATGTTTGTACAATTCACAAGAAGCTGAGAGTCTGCTGTTCCTTCATGGCAACAAAAGCTTAGAGTATGTGCATTCGTTAACTCTTCCTTGACGGCCAAGCCCATGAGTACTCAAGTTCAGCACCTTTGTCCCTTGAGTTTTGCACCTTTGTTTCCTGAGATCTATATCTTTGTTTGGCATGGAACTGGACATTTGAGCTAATCTGTGCGATTTGTTTTCCCTGGACTGTACTCTCTCAGAGGGCATCTCTAAAGCTGATTGGTCCTTTGCTCTGACTAATTCCTGGCTGCCATTCTCCCCATTAAGAGAATCCTTGGTGACATCAAACAAGCTCTTAGCCAATCCTGGTGCATATCCTCACCAGCCTGCTTTCCAGCCAATCAGGAGAGGAAGCACAACGTTTGATTGGCTGTCAGAACTGTATAAGATGTCTTGCATTTTTCTGTATCTTTATGGTATTTTTAAAGCAAATTGCTTGTACTTGCATCCTTTTTGGCTGAATAATATTACATCTCTGTGGCTTGTCTTCAACCTAATGAGTTGATTTCTGTGTCCTGGCCTACCTGGTTTAGTATATGCTCACCAGGCATGAACTCTCTAACCATGATCCTAGCTAAATCACTATAAGAGTAGAGTCCGAATTATTCAAAGTATAAATATATTCATGGGTCACTTTTCACTGAATTTGTTACTAACTTCAGTTCACACATGCAATGACATAATGTTTTTCATTATTCAGGGGCTAGATTCTTTCAACCATCTGCATGAAGGTACAGGTCCTACTTGGCTATTTTATAATTTGCAATACTTAAAATCAGGAGGAGCAAGAAATAAAACAAGTGTTACACAGTCTAAGGATAAAGCTATTAACAAGTGCCAAAAATACAGCTACTCAACAAGCACAGTAGGAGTCATAGATCCACTGAGATCAAATAAGGCACATTGCAAAGCCATCCTGTTGAGCTTTGCAATGGATTGCCTTATATTGGTAGAAATATCCAGCCATACTTCGAACATTAGCTGTATTTAATGACAGAATTTGTCAGTTGTACTCTTCCAAAGACCTTGATTTCAGCCTCATAGCAAGAAGAGTCTGGGGCAGACACATGAGTGTTTGCCTTTCACTGAACTAGGGGCTCCTCTCCCTCCTCCAATCCTGAACTGACCTGCCAAGCAAAAGGGGTGTTTGGCTGATGTTCATTTGGTGCTTATTTTCTTATTAGAGACAAGATATATCTGTTGCTTCCGCTTGAGAAAAAGAAGTGTCAGGGGTAGAATGGCAGGAATTCAGAGCACTCTCTCTCTCTCTCTCTCTCTCTCTATATATATATATATATATATAGATATAGAATGACATTCTCTATAATGGCTGTATAATAATGGTGAATGGCCTTACCATGGGTCGCCTATTTTAACCTCATTGCTAGTTCTCTTATTTGTTTTGTTTTGGGGGGTTTTTTGGCATTAAAATTCCAAGACCGGGAGTAGTCCTGACCTGACAAACCTAATTACCAGTTGTCCTTTCTGCAAATTTGAAAAATATCCTTACATAAGCAAAGGTGAAAGAAGAAAGTGCAAAAGCTGGGTTGCAGCTAAACATAAAAAAACCCAAGATTATGGCAACAAGAATGATTGATAACTGGGAAATAGAGGGAGAAAACATGGAGGCAGTGACAAACTTTGTATTTTTAGGTACAAAGATTACTGCAGATGCAGAGTGCAGCCAGGAAATCAGGAGACACTTATTTCTTGGGAGGAGAGCAATGACCAATCTCAATAAAATAGTGAACAGTAGAGACATCACACTGGCAGCGAAGATCCACATAGTTAAAGAAATGGTATTCCCCATAGTCACCTACGGATGTGAGAGCTGGACCATAGGGAAGGCTGAGCGAAGGAAGATAGATCCTTTTAAACTCTGGTGTTGCAGGAAAGTTCTGAGAGTACCTTGGACCACCAGAAGATCCAACCAGTCCACACTTCAAGAAATAAAACCCGACTGCTCATTGGAGGGAAGGATATTAGAGGCAAAGATGAAGTACTTTGGCCACATCATGAGAAGAAAGGGAAGCTTAGGAGAGACAATTATGCTGGGGGAAATGGAAGGAAAAAGGAAGAGGGGCTGACCAAGGGCAAGATGGATGGATGGGATCCTTGAAGTGACTGGATTGACCTTGAAGGAGCTGTGGGCGGTGACGGTTGACAGGGAGCTCTGGCGTGGGCTGGTCCACTGAAATGACTGAACAAATGAACAACAACATCAACAACAACAAAGCAATTTCTTTTCTTTGGCCAGTAATGATCTGGCTTGCATGTTAATCCAGCATCCAAGCATAGCTCTGGCTGTTCACAGTTAGGATGATGATGGTTTACCCTGAGGGTTATGCTAGAAAGCAGCAATCTAATGCCAGAAATGCACACACTCCAGCATTTCAGAAATGAAAGCTGGGACATATGTGTCTCAGCAATATCACAATGCGGTTGAAATGGGCTGGTCAAGCAACTAGAGCACAAATGTGTTATTTTATTTTTTTTAAAAGAAATTATTTTAAAAGACAACAAAGAAAATGGTTGATTTTTACTAAATTAATGGATTTATTAAGAAATATGATCAACAACAATAATAATATTATATCACATTATTCTACAGAAAAATGCCTTTAGAAAACATGCTAAAAATTACAAGTTTCTCTCAGATCAACTCTATACATTCTGTGTTCATAACCACACCTCTTTTCTCTCCCCCTTCTGAGATGAAGGCAAACTTCTTGTGTATTTGAGAAGTTTGAACTTCAAGTGCAAGGGCTGAAGCAAACCAAGCATGAAGGGGGAAAGGGGAGGAAGAAGCCAGGATATTTAAAAAGCTAAGAAAGTGGGATGACAGAGGCTTTATCATGGCTTTGCCACTTGAACCAGGACAGTTTGGGGAGATGGAAGTGTCCATATTACCATTTGTGGAACTATTTTCTTCTTCCATGGAAAGGGGACAGCATATGCTTTGGCGTACATGATTTAAAGCTGTTCAACTGCAGGGAGGAGGGGAGGATGTTAAACTCAAGCAGAAGCAGGCAAGCTGTTATAGTACTCACAGCAGTAGTTTTATTTTCCATCATGTCACGGACAAATCTAAAGGCATCTGGTTTTCTTCCTCTCCCCTCTTCTCTATGTCTTCTCCTCCTCCTCCTCCTCCTCCTCCTCCTCCTCCTCCTCCTCCTCCTCCTCCTTCTTCTTCTTCTTCTTCTTCTTCTTATTATTATTATTATTTACCTGCTTCTCCTGATGAATTGAGGCAGAGTTCAAAGTCAAAAGCATATAAACATAAAATATATGCAATGAATTGCATGGATAAAAACACAAAAAATATTTTTAAAACCTTCACCAAACATAGAATTAACATATGGTAGCAATAGAATGCAAATAAAAAATTCATGATTGAAAGTTGACTAGATAGGCCTTAAAATTCTGACACCTCGTTTAACTGTTGATCTCTTCTGACAGGTCATTCCACAGTCGTAGGGCAGCTGATGAACATTCTCTGGATGATGGTCACCAATCAAATTCTGGCTGGTTGGAGTATGCATCCCTCAGAACTTAAATGTGCAGGAGAAGGCAATTACATAGGTAGCCTGGATCCAAACCATGTAAGACTTTAATGGTCAAAACCAACCCTTTGCACTTTCCCCAGAAACTAATTGGCATCTAGTGCAGTGACTTCAACGCAGATGTAATATGCTTATTTCTAGAAGTTCCTGTAACCAATCTGGCTGTAATATTTTGAACTAATTGGAGTTTCTCAACTTGGTACAGAAGTAACCCAATGTACAGCACATTTCAAAAGTCCAACCTTGAGGCTACCAGTGCATGCTCTACCATTCTCAAATTCTAGGAAGCGGCACACATGGCATATCAGTCGAAGCTGTTAGCAAGCATTCCTGATTGTAACATTTACCTGGACTGGATATGTTCTAACTATTTAATGGTCATTTTGGAGCATGGTATTCAGGCCTGGTTACAGTATTCCATGTGAGGTCTGACTAAGCAAAATGAAGAAGTACTAGTACTTTCTGATCCTATCCTCTGGGGTAGTAGATAAGATATTATTCCTAATTTGGTGTCATCTGCAAATGTGATAAGCATGTCCTCTATTCCATCATCCAAGTCATAAATGAACAGGATTTATGTCACTAAAGGGAAATAGAGCTGGTTCAGAGTTTTGTTTCTTGAAAAGGATGACTATCTCTTAGCTTTTCTTTAAAGAATCTAAAAAAAACCCCTAACTGGGAAGGCACTTTTTACGACTGCCAAAGATTAATTTAGAAAGTGTCTTTTTGTTGGCTCTGCCTGCCCTTCATGCTAAATGTTTTTGAAATCTCTTTTAGCTTTCACTGTAAAGCCTGTGTTTACTCCAAGCGGATTTTTGTATGAAAGAGACACCTTTAAAATGATTTGATCATCCATTTTTGCTGTTATACTGGGTACATAAAATACACAAATATCCCCACTGAAACTGAAAAATGACTAAGATGACAGCCATCAACTGCAAAGTAGACATATTTGTGGTTCATACTGAGGAAAGAAAATGATTTAGTTTGTATGGTGTTTTATTTTAATTTACTGGCTTAAAGAGTGCATCTCTGCAATCGCCATCAAGATTGTGATAACTTTTCTTGTCATCTCAGATTAAGAGTAGATCAGTGCATTCAAGACACCAAGTAGCAATATACACATCAACAGCAGTATCCTTTTTATATATGGGATGGGACAGACCAGATAATGAACCTTCACCTTACGAGATACTGCAATGTCTGAGGAGTAAGAAATAACCATGGGCTCCACAGGAAGGCCTAGATTAAGGTTTGGATTTTCCAATAGTGGAAAAAACCAACAGCAAAAGAAAAAATATATATTGTATACTCAAACCAAATGCATGCTCATGTGCTCACTGAAATGAATTCACAGGGATGGATCAAGATTTTGCTCACTTACTATTAGGCTTGTAAGCTTTTGCTTTATTTATGATTGCACACAGGGTTAGAGAAGGGCCCCCTGGTGGCACAGCAGGTTAAACCACTGAGCTGCTGAACTTAATGACCAAAAGGTTGATGTTTTGAATCTGGGGAGCATGGGGAGCTCCCACTGTTAGACCCAGTTTCAACCAACCCAACAGTTTCAAAACATGCAAATGTGACTAGATCAACAACAACAACAATTTTTATTGATTAGCCAGTTGGCCTTATCAAAAACAAACAGTGCAGACACAACATACAACATATATTTAGTCCTCTTAAAATAAAATACAAATATACAGGTAGCCATAGATATATGCATCAACTATCCTCATCTCCCCTACACTGCACCCCAATCTGATCTATGTACTCCGATCTCTTTTTAGCAGCTTTAAACAAATAAAGGGTAACTTTTGTTGTCAGAATGGGGTTATAACCAGCCAGCAAAAATGAAGTTTTGGCCGCTGTATCCCAACTTGTTTTATTGCAAATAAATGGCCATAAGTATTGTTTCCTTTCTTTTTCATATAGATTGCAGTGGTGTAAAGTGTGGTTCAGATTTTCGACTTCAGGGGCACCACAGATGCCCCTCATATGGGATAGAATTGAATCTGCCGTGTCTCTCTATGGATTCAATTTGTTCAAATCTTGCCCTAGTAAAAGTGGTTCTTAGGTTTCTTGGCATGTCAGTTTTTAGGTACGGAGCCCTCTGGAAACTATGTTTAAAGTGCCCTAACCACTTCAAGGATCCTGTGTTTGACAGGTTGGCTATATCTTTCTGGGCTTCAATATCTAGGTTCCTTTGAGTTACTGTCCTTTTTTTCAGCATCCCTATTCTGGCCTAAGGAGGCAATTTGTAATCCACAGGTGCAGAGGAATCTTGTTAATTGTTCTGACCAGGAAGTTTGGTTTTGACCATTAGATTGTTCTAAAAAGCACAATTTTGGAAGTCTATTGTTTTCGAGGTTTCTTATTTTAGACCAGTAATTAAAGGCCCTGATTTTAGCTAGTCCTTTGATAGAGTATATTTCTAGCTCTGCTCTGACTGCAGCAGTGGTGGTCTTGATGTCAACACCAAGTATCTGTCTTAGAAATTTTGATTGTGCTTGTTCCAGTATTGGTAGTTTGCTTAGGCCCCAGATTTTAGCTCCATATAATATCATTTTTTGCTTTGTAAGCTTTGATTATCGGGGATAAAGATCCAGGATATTTATGGGATAACAATCTTGCCAGTGTATTAGAGCAATAGGTACCACTTCTGCAGGAAAGTAACAACACTCCATGCAGTCATGCTGGTCACATGACCTTGGAGGTGTTTACAGACAATGCCAGCTCTTCGGCTAAGAAGTGGAGATGAGCACCACCCCCCAGAGTCAGACATGACTAGACTTAATGCCAGGGGAAACCTTTATCTTTACTTTACAAGGTTAGAGGATGGTAGGATTCAAAGATATAGCGCAATACTTCACTGGAATGGGAGCAGCCCCCCCCCCCCCCGGGAAAGCTCAGGTCTTTGGGAATGGTGTGGGGACTTAAACCCACTTCAGAGCAGGTTTCTTTAATCTGTTCTGAAGCTGGTTTAATCCCTGTTTGGAAGCGCCCCTTAAAGCAACAAAATGCAAAACTTCTGGAACTCTGAAAGGGTTATTCCCAGAATCTTTATATCCATACTGAAAACTGCTGGGTCTCACTTATTGATAAAATTTAGATCATTCCTTAATTTCTGAATTTTCCAAAATAAATACATAAATGGAAATATGTACACAAACCTAGAAATCTTTACAATTATTTCAAGAAAAATAAAATAATTTCATAAACTGGGGATGACTATGACATGGTGTCCTCTTTGCCTGTTCAGTCTAAGATGGGCAACCTCAGTTTTCCCATTTATTCTTTTGATGGCTACCAATTACATTGGGCATGACTTGGGCAGTCCTTCAAATGAACTCAAGAAAGAGAAGTGGCAGCATTCCTATTTATTAAGACTGGAGAGCCTCCTAGTGTAAAAGGACATAGTAGAATAAGACTCATGGTTTTACTTACTCAAACTAGGGGAAAACCAGTTTCTCTAGGAATTTGCTAAGTCCTCCATGCAATTCTATAGCATTCACCCCCTAGAAGTTGCAATGGTGTCATGCTTGAGGATCTAGCAAATTTCTAGAAAAGATGCCTTTCTATGAATCTCTATGTCTTCTAGCACAACTCTACAGTATACTGGGATTAGATGTCAAGTAATTCAATGGCATTTGGTTGTACCCACAGTTTTAGGTAACCATAGTCCAGTCAGGAATATATATTCCCATGGAGTTGAGGGGGGGAGGTCTTACTGTAGATATTACATTTCTCCTTTTTCCAACACAATATTGCTCCCCTATTCATATAATCTTTTTGGCTGAAGAAGGTGCCTTTGTTCCTAATGAAAAGCATGGTTGATGTGAATGACCTGTAAATTAGTAAAAGGTTTTAGATTTGATGCATACTTAAGAAATGTACCATATATCTTTTTGGACGGTAAATTGAGTCATGATGTAGGGTAAATGGAAAATTAATACCAATGTTGTATGTTCATATAGATTTCTTTAGTCTTTCTGACAAATATTCCTCAACATTACCCTGGGCATCCTGAAACAGTTATTTATGATTGGTTTTCACTACATAGCCACAAGACACACCTTTTTAGCAATATCAGTGGTAGTGTTTTCACATGTTTTCAGAACATTACAGAAGTATAGTCATTGATATCAACAATTTCTGCTGTGTCAATAAGGAAGTGCTTCCAGTAATTTTTTAAAATGACGCAACCATACTGCATATTTACAAGTTGTGGAAGTATGTTCAAGGGATTAACTTTGCAATCTTAATGGAACAATAATTCAGAGCCTTTTCCGGATATAGAGAGAATTTGTAGCTTGAGCCAGATTAAAGAAACAATTGATATTGAGAGCCTCTGGCAAAGTCTCAGAACAATTACTGATTGCTGAAATCTAAAAGCGTTCTTCTTCCTGCTGTTCAGAGAAAGAAAAACAGAAAAGGGTTCATTTTTCACACGTACACTGAGTAATGAGACAACTGTTGCCAAATCCATGTAACTCTTTCTGATTGCTTTCAAATTTTATCTCATGTCAAGCTGGGACTAAGAAGGAAGGTGAGGCCAAAGCAGAGAGGAGACAGAATTAAAGGCAAATGTTAGTTAACCTACCTTGCATACAGTCGAAATTGAGGCTTATTGACACTGAAACAAAGAATTCCCTCTGTGACTTAGTGCAAATTTTAATGGAGGTATCCAAGATACTGAACAAAATAGTGTGCAGTTTGCCACCACTTTCACTGCCATGGCGCAATTCTATGGAGTCAGGAGAGTTTCTGTTTTATAAGGTTTTAGCCTTATCTGTCAAATAGTGCAGGTTTCTCACCAAATTACAAATCCCAGGATTTTATAGCATTGAGCCATGGTAGTTACAGTGGTGTAGAACTGTATTGATTCTACAGTGTAGATGCACCCCAGGATAGCTCTATTATAGTATGGATTAAAACCTAGAGCAGTTTTACTCCCACTGATTTTGGGTGCCCCAATTTCTACTACTTTCATCAAATTGTATTACTAGTCTGGCAATTTTATATACAAATCTGGGGAAATTAATCCATTTTATTTTTGTAATCTATGCCCTTGATCAAGTTTAATTTGTGAGGTACAAGTTTAGAAAGATATTAGTAATTCCTGTTATATTTGATTTGACCTTATGAGAACTCTAGGTAGTTGATTGTGGACCTATTATGGAAATCTGATGGACTACTGCTAGAAACAAGATTGGATTGAATGGAGCCTTAATTTGATTGATTGAGTAAGTCAGTCATTTATTTATTACATATTTCACTAAACATTTGTACCCAATATTCAACTCTGAAAGATCGCAGAGCAGCCAAATAAAGATAAATAATAATGCTATCCATGCTCTCAATCTTATAATGTAAAAGACATGAGACAAACACATAGGGAAAGTATCAGAGGAAGAAATGGAAAGCAAACAGACATTATTTCTAAACTGCAAAATCATCATAGCCAGTTGAATAAGTGAGGTGTTCCCATACTACAGACCTACTCAAATGTATATAGGGGGGGAAAAATACATTGAACAAGCATGCCTTGAGGATTGGAGTGTCTCCATATCTATGTGAACTGGAAAGGGCACAGCTTAAAGATAGGTAACTAAACATTGGGCCTAAATACCCTAAAGACACCAGATCCAGTTTGAGCTAGGAATCTGATGGATTGGCTTGATGGCAGTTCTAGATAGGCAAGATTAGACAACACTTTTCAGAATTGCTGATTCTAGCCCTATTTTCACATATATTCTCATTCTAATTCTCTCCTACACAGAGAAAATAATCTCTTTCCTGAACATAACATTTTAAAAAATCCCTGAAAATTCTCTTTGTAAATTATTTTCACACTTGGATTTGTAAACAACCCTTGGTTACATGCTGTAGTGTGTTGAAAACATGGATTTGATTACACGACTTGCATTTTGCTGAGGCAGCTTTGAAAACTTCAAAACCTCACACTTTATTGCCATCTCTTCATATCTGAATGCACTCTTTTAAAGCTTCACCACACCAGATGCACAAGCTTCATTAGGTTATAACAATCTTCATACAGAAATGTTCTTCCTCACAGCCGCCTGTCAATTATGTTGCAAGCAGAGCAGGAGTTGCTTGAATTAGATTGTGTATATGATTAGTATTCAGATGCTACCACCCAGACACAAGGGAATGAATGAAAATATTGATATTATGTGATATTGTTGCTGCCCAGTATATTTTTTGAAGGGAGAGATCAGGGTTTGAACTAGTAAATTGTGAAGAAATAGGTTTACTTCTTAGAAGAAAATGGTGTGTGTGTGTGTGATGGGGAGATGTCAGTCCTATTTGCACAATGTAAATGGTTTTCTTGTCTCATAGGAGTGCTCAAAACATGAGAGGGTATAATAATCACTTCTTCCTGAAATCACAGCATAGTGGGTAGCAGTGCAAAGCATCTATATCTGTGTGCTCATTGTTCTCTCTCATTTTTTTTCTTGCATTACTTCTCATTTGTGCAAGTTGCTATCTGTCAAAAAATAGATGTTGCTGGAATTAACCCAATTCCTCGATATCAAGAAGTCTCCAGACTCAGCAAATCTGCAGCTGGAGCTCATCACATTTCTCCATTCAACAACCCACTTGAGGAGACTGTGATACCCCCACAGAAGCTTTTACTGTTTTCTTTATTGAACCTCAGAGTGCTTCCAGACAGCTCTAAAATCCATGCTGAAATAGTTTAAAGTAACCTGCTTTGCAACGAATTGTAGTTCCCATACCCAAACCCAGGCTTTCCTGAGGGGGCTACATTTATTTATTTATTTATTTATTTAGAACTTTTGTATACCTCCAACGAGGGACTCAGGCCAGTTTACAACAAGGGGGTTCATACACAATAGTTTAAAAACATCACATCAATAATACACTAATATAAACACATTAAAGTACTATCATATAATTATATAAAGCCAAGTCGTTAGCATAAAAATCACTATTCATTCCCATCCGTCCATGTGGTCAAAAGCCATTGCCTCACTCATCAAATGCCAGATTTCAAAGCCAGGTTTTCACTAACTTTCTAAAGGTCAGGAGGGAAGGGGCAGTTCTAATCTCCAATGGGAGAGAGTTCCAGAGCCGAGGGGCCACCACCGAGAAGGCCCTGTCCCTCATCCCCACCAGACGTGATTGCAAAGATGGTGGGATCAAGAGCAGGGCCCCTTCAGAAGATCTTAACAACCTTGATGGTTCATAGGGGAGAATTCGTTTGGACAGGTAAACTGGGCCGGAGTCGTTACATGGATGAGAACTCAGTTGTCTCTTTATTTAGAATGAGTTTAATTCTTTTTTTGTATAGTTTTCTTTGAGAAGTAATCTTCATTAGACCCTGTCCCTTTAACAAACCCCCCCAGAGGCAGAGCTTGCATTCCTCCTCAGCAATTTCTTTGCAGCTAGTCATTCTGATGGTGCTAAGGAGCCTAGAGACTGTAATATTTTCCATGTCAAAGGTTGAGGAAACTTAGTTTAACACTTGGAGAAACAAGTTTGAAGTACTGAGGTCCCAAGTCTGCAGTTTGAAGAAGAAAAGAGACTTCAAAAGGAGGTGTTGACAGAAATCAAATCTAGACAAAGGACACAGAAAAATGGCTAGAAAAGGATCTCTTTGAAAGAAATTGAGAGAACCCCAGTTAAATTCTAAGCTTTCATGTATTTCATCAAATAGTTGTTTCTTAGTCAGACCCTGGTTAGGGTCTTGGTCTTCAATGCAATTACATTCAATTTTGTTTATTGTAACACATTTTGTTGTGAGTTTCCAACTCTGTTTTTGCCAAGAATAGGGCACCTTAGTAGAGTTAGATTTAAAAACAGAACAGAGACCACAAGTCAAATGTGTAATAGATCTTGGTGACAATCCAAACCAAAGAAAAATTAGTCACTAAAATAGTCTCAAAACCCCACAAAACCCCATTCCTTTCAGAAACCAGGCTAGCAGCATGTTGGCAGAGAGTAATCATGTCTCTTCTGCTTGCTCTTCTGCATCTGCATTTTCTAGTGCCTGTTGATTTTTGATGCTATAGAAAAATATTTCCTTCCCAGACAAAATCCAGTTATCCCACCAAGCATACGAAGTAGTGTTCAACTTTTTACATTACTTTCTACTCAAACTTAGCTCCAGGGTAACAGCAGTCCAGTTTGCAATGCACAGCTAATTCCTCATTATAACTTTCCTGCCTTCAAAGCAGATCTCAGTTCCTCACAGCATTCTCACTGGCAAAGCACGGCTGAGAACCCCACCAACAATACAAAGTGATGGATCTTTAAAAGCTATGTAAATAAGTGCTAACATTAGTAACTCACACAAGGAGACAGTGAAGAGGATGGTGAATCAGGGCCCTTCCAGACAGGACAAAAATCCAAAAGGAATTGGGATTTAAAATCCCACTTCATCTCAGGCTGGAGGCCACACAGGTGGCCTAAACCCCATGCTTTTTCAGGGGTGGTGTCCAGATATTCACCATGATGATGGGCATCATGGACACTGCCAGACTTCTCTTTCTTCCCCCCATTTCCCTCTCCACCTACCAGGAGAATATTCTGACATGTCCTGAAGGCTTTTTCTGCCCCTCCCCCTCCCGTAGAACAGTCGAAGGAGGGCTTTGGGTAGGGGAGGGGGCATTTTTCCTCCAAGGCCTTCTGTTGGTTCTTCCAGAGAGAAGAAAGAGAGGAAAAGGTTGCAGGCCTCCATCAAAGGCTTCCTCCGTAAGTTGAGTGGGAAATGGGGGCAGGAGGGACTCTAGATGTGTGTGTGTGTGTGTGGGGGGGGGGGTAACACATGCAGGGATACACAGGCATAGAAAGGTACATGTTTCTCAGGAAGAATCGGGTTTAAAGGGCAGCTCTTAAACAGTGCTTTCCAGCCTTTAACCTGATCTCTCTTGATTCCTCATGCATTTTGGCTAAAGGTCGTTTAGCCACTCCCCCTCCCCCCGTTAACTCAATTTAACCCAGGTTATAATATATGTGTAGAAGGGCCCTCGGATGAGACAACCTTTAAGTTGTTGGATGGATGTTCCCCATTGCTGGGGTGCTGGATAACCAATAGTCAGTGAGAAAAAACACTTCTGAAACTTCATAATTGATTTGTATGCTGGCATATTAATAGGGAACACCACAGCGTTAAGTCAAACAAATTTCAATTCCTTTTCAAACAGCCTTGTCTCTAAAAGTGTTGTTTAAATGAAGGAGCAGGCTATTTGCTCAGGAATTTTGGCAGATGTATCTCCTTCTATGAGTGACTCTGACCTCTGAGATCATCAGGAAAGGCTGTTCCACCACTATTGCAAGTATGGTTGGTGGTGATGTGAGAGAAGGCCTTCTCGGTGGTTGTCCCAGACTCTGAAATTCCCATCCCAGTATGGCCAGAATCAACCCTCACCTCCCCCCCCCCCCCCCCCGCTGTCCTTCTGGCAACAGGTTAAAACCTCTTTATTAAAATTGTAAAAATGGAAATGGATAAGGTATTCTGAATTGTTTTACTTGCATTTTTCAAACAGCTTTTAAATTTTATTTATGATTATATTTTAACTGAATTGCTTTAGTAATGATAACTAATATAATTCTACTTTAATATTTATTGGACAGCTGAATAAATGATGAATGGGTTCAGTACTACACACTTGTTCAAATACGAATAGGAAAAATGTGTTAAGCTATGTCTAGAGAAATCATCTGTCTGCATGCCTATGTGAACTAGCTCTGACTAATACTTTGTCAGCTTCTGGTGATACTTCAATCGTTCCCTGATAGTTTTTTTTCTTTCCTAAATACGAAACCATTCAGGAGCTATAGCTGCATATTTTAAGAAATACTATCTTCCTCCCCTTTGCAAATATAGTAGCACTTTATTTTGTCAAAGGTATATGTCTCCGTATCAATGTCATCCTATCTTTAACTATAGTCATTACCTCCTAATTACATCCTCTTTTATGATGAAATACTTTTGATCCTTGGTATTTAGACTTTCAAATATTTAAATAATGCTATATCTTTTCTTTAGCTGTTGTTTAGTCATGGTCTCTTTATTTAACACATGTTGCCATTTATTCGTAAGTCACATTTTCTTCCAGATACTTAATCAGTTTGTCAATGTTGCTCAAAAAGTATAATATTCATAAAGCAGCATACTTTTGCAAGATACTTATCATGGCTTGAAGTTCCTTTTACATGTAGACTAAAAGCTGAGAAGAGCTTTATTTACATCTAATGCTGTACCAGAAATAATGTCAGACAGATGAAGACTGCAAAACTGTATGTTAACCATATGGTCCTCAGCAGGAACCATGTGGACCATGGGAAGCTCATTGTACAATCCCCAACAGGAGTACAGATGGACAAGAATTTTCTATGCTCTGAGATTTCTTTTCTAGAAAATCATATCAAAATTTGTATATATTTTCATAAATGTCTTTGTGAGAATTTAATATTTTTTAAAAAGAAACTGTTTGTGAGAAAACAGTGCTGAAGCGGGGGTGGGGAGAGAGAGAGAGAGAGAGATCAATGTACTATGGCCATATCCAAAGTCACGGAAAACAGTTGGTTCACTTCCAATGACATAGCATGTCAGTCCCTTCCTACTTGTGTCTCATGTGTCTCACCTGTTCCACATTGCTTGTCCTGATGTCGGCCAGGGTGAAAGGGAGTGCTTGGAATGGAGTGGGGAGAGGAAGGGGTTTTCCCTTCCTCATCTCCACATTACCCTGGCTGACATTATGACAAGTGATAAGGAAGCGGTAGGACCCATGTCACATCCAGAGACTCCTGCAACATGAGGATCAAGGGGAAAATAGCTAGGGTGGCTGCCAGTGGCACTTTATCATATGATGCTGACAAAATAGAATTGTAGTAAAATAATATTGTGTCTGGCCAGTATTTATCATATAATGTTTCTTCTACTGACAATCATATGGCACCACTGGGTGTGATTTTTCTCCTCTTCTCTCCACTCTCCCTTGATATTTGCAAGCAGGATAGTTTCCTTACATTTTCTCCTTTTTCTTGCTGCAATCATTACATAATTGCAATAACACTTAAAACTTAAAGGCATGTTGGCCAAGATATAGGGCAGCAAGGTTTGGTTGTGGAAACAGTGCAGAAGAGAGAATGTCGGATCCCATTTCAAAGACATGTGATAAAGGAGTGCACCTATTCCAATATGTTTTTTGGTTATGGTGAGATGGCAGGGTGGTGTGATAAAGTCTGTACTATTTGTTAAGCAGGAGCACATCTCCTGCTTAACAAATAGAAATATCGTAAATTGAATAAATAAATGAATTCTATTTTTATGTGTTCTCTTCATCCTGTGCTGTTGAGCACTCTTAACCACTTTCACAAGAATTGCAATTTTGGTTTCTAATCTGATTTTATTTTTATAAAATAAGCCATCACACATGACAAGTCCATTAGCTAAGGCACCAAGAAAATGAAGAACAGCATGTAAGATTGGAGCTACCTGCCCCAACCATTATTTTGTTGTTCTGAATTTCTTCAATCTGTTTGGCTATCATTTTCTTCCAGGAATACACATTAAGAGATTTAAAGGACAAGTTGAGAACCAGATAAATTCTGCTTACTTTTATGTTTTGTTCATTCAAAGAAGCATGAAATATATTGCTCAACACGTATCCCATCTATTCAAAAGCATCCTACAGATTCAGTAAGCAGGCCCTAAAATTGCACCACATACATTTGAAACTTTGGTTTTCCTTTTGCCTGACATCTTCTTCAGCACAATACTATACATTGAACATAGGATATCCTAACTGCTGGGGATTTATATTTATAGTCACAACCAATCAAATATGAACCCCCCCCCCCCAAGTGATATTTGCCAATTGTAAGGATCATGACCAAAGTGTTTCTCATCTGTGAGAGATCAGAGTCCTTGGAAATGATGTCTGTATGCAGCATACTCCCAATAACAAGGACTTGGGGACAAGCAATTATAGCAGGATCCTTATGGGTCGCTCAAGGTGCCTATTCTCAAGACACTCCATGAGTGGGAAAACAATACAATCCACTCCAGGAATTCAGAGGCACTTCATTTTTTCTATATGTGGTGGACTTGTAAGAAGAAAATAAGCTGTTGGTAAGATTTACATCCAAACTAATCTGAGAACATCATTAGAGGCCCTTCTCTCAATCTCACCACCATTAGAAAAATGGTTGGTGGGGACACGAGAGAGGACCTTTTCAGTGGCTGTCCATAGACTCTAGAACTCCTTTCTCGTGGAGGTCAGGATGGCTGCCTCCATGCTTATTTCCAGTAGCAGGCTAAAACAATTTTATTCAGACCAAAACAGGCTGGGATGTGCTGCATAGTTTCCAATGGATTTTTTTAAAAAAAAACATTAAGGTTGTTTTTTTTAAAAAAATGTTTGGAAGCTATTTTATAATTTTTTTTATTTGAAGTCTTTTAATAATTGGATTAGTTCAATTATAATTTACTATTTGTCTTTTGGTGTGTTTTTCATTGTATTGGATTTTAAGTTGTTAGCTACTTCTGTCCACATCCTGGTGTAAAAGTGGCTAATAGTTTGAATGGGAGGGAGGATCAGAACCCCTGTGAGTTTCAATAAATTAATGTTTAATGTTTTGATTAGTTAGTGTTCAGTCTTTTAGTTTAAAGTATTTTGCTTTAGCTTCTGGACCTCATCAAGTGCAATCCCCTCCCCATTTCTACACTTTTCTAATCCATTTTGAGGATGAAGTGCCACAGAGCCCATCACAAGATATTTCTGAACTTCCGGATGTCATCCTTAGCGTTTCATTCTCAAATTGTGGTTGAAGTAGAAACAGGGAAGAAAGACTAGCAGAAATCATCATCTGATCCTCTGAAGATTTGAAAATGGGTGGAAACACTTAAAAACATGTGGGATGGGATCTGTCGGGATCACCAGTTTGATTTCATTTTAGCGATGCAGAGCAATGCACTTTCTTATGGGTGTCTCTTCTGTTTGAACCAGGTTTCTTTTTAAATACATTTTAATGTCCCTGACATAAATTGTGCAATTAAAAGATCTTGCTGAAATATTTTAAACTTGTTTTTTTTAAGTTCAGCAATCATGACTCACAACCTTATATTTCTTCCCTACATTAGTCATAGGCATGCTCTTTTTGTCTAGGTGCTGTAAACTATCAAAAATTTCTTTTTCAAAAGTAATATGGAATGGGCAGGGATAGACCTTGCCTGTGTAATAGGTACAAAGGTCAAACACATTAGGGGAAAGGTTGGGGAACATATCCGTGTGTTGGGAAGCCTTGAAATGGAATGATCCATTTTGGGATAGAACATTACAATTTCAGATTATCCCCCCTGCTTCCCACAGGTCATGTGATGAGGTCCTTAGTTTAATCATTCTTTGTTCATTCTTTTTTTCTGAATGTATATTACTTTGGTTGTGAATTAGATTTTTTTTGTGTAAAAATTATTGAATTATTCCAAATAAAAAACAGCCAACAAAATAATCAATAAATAAACTTCTGTCCAGCTGTTGACCAGGCAGTGATTCTCAACCTGTGGGTCCCCAGGTGTTTTGGTCTACAACTCCCAGAAATCCCAGTTAGTTTACTAGCTGTTAGGATTTCTCAGAGTTGAAGGCCAAAACATTTCAACCAGTGATTCTCACAGGTTGAGAATCATTGGCATTGAGGATCAGAGCATTGTCAATTATATTTGTTTACAATGTGATGGTGCAGTAGGTTTAACCACTGAGCTGCTGAACTTGGTGACCAAAAGGTTGATGGTTCAAATCTGAGGAGCAGGGTGAGCTCCTGCTGTTAGCCCCAGCTTCTGCCAACCTAGCAGTTTGAAAACATGCAAATGTAAGTAGATCATTAGGTATCAATTTGGCAGGAAAGTAACAGTGCTCCATGCAGTCATGCTGGCCACATGACATAGGAGGTGTCTAGGGACAATGCTGGCTCTTGGCCTTAGAAATGAAGATGACCACCACACCCCAGAGTCAGACATGATTAGACTTAATGTCAAGGGAAACCTTTACCTTTCCTACAATGACAATACAGAATCTTGGTCTTTTTTTAAAAAAAAATGGATCTGTTGTCCATACAAAAAAAGTAGTTTTGAAAAGTTGTTGATAATGATTTTGCAACCTAGAACAGAGTTTGGCACTTTAAGCAGGTCTAGGGGTCAATTTCTCTCCTTTCAAGTGCCCTAGTATCTCTTGCTGTTGCTGTGCATCACCAAATTGTGGTGGAAGATGTCTACAAAAAAACATACTGTATTTCACCATGTAATAATCAACATCACATTAACCCCCCCCCCCCCCCCGCCATCCCCAAATGGTATTTCAGCTATGGGACTTCACTTGGTCAGCAGCCAAGTGAAGCCCTGTAACTGGAAAGGTGGTAGGTGCACAGGTGAGTGAAGCCCAATAACTGAATTTTTTTTTCTCTGAGTGCAGCTATTACATGCTGGATATGGTAGCTGTTTTTATGGATTTCTTCCCCCAGTTAAAATGTAGAGAAGCAAGACTTTGTTTTATTGTGAAAATCTATCGTGCTGAATTTCAGCATATGATTAATTTGTTAAAACAATGGGCATGGGCCAATATGCTTTTTCAAAAACAATGCTACTCAACATGATAGTCCTAAAACTAGTGTCGATCTGCCAATTCAAGATTTTTTGGGAAATAAAAGGTTATTGCTAATGGACAGAAATATCATACTGTTCCTTAGCATGCTGAAAAAAATACTTATTGTGAATATCCTACATCAGATAGCTTGAGAGGCACTAAAAGCCCATTTATTTATTTATTTATTTATTTATTTATTTATTTATTTATTTATTTATTTATTTATTACATTTGTATGTCAGCTTTCTCCCAGGCTGGGTCTCAAGGCAGCTTCCAAACAATTCAAATTCTCTTTGTTTTATTGGAAAAATGCAACACTATCTACGTTTCCATGGAAAAGTGTGCATTTGTCTGAGGGTCTTGCTTTAATTTGTTGAATTATCAGTTCTGGATCCTACTGCAAGGACTGTGCTCTCAAAATAATACTCAGTTACACCTTATGTAAAATTGTCTGTCAATCTCAGTCACATCTCTT
The DNA here is from genome assembly GCF_037176765.1 of Anolis sagrei. NCBI lineage: Eukaryota > Metazoa > Chordata > Lepidosauria > Squamata > Anolidae > Anolis > Anolis sagrei. The sequence continues at coordinate 114,974,739 of NC_090025.1, forward strand.
GTTTCATTAATTTCTCATTTGGAGAAAACCCGGTTCACATAAAGTTTTAGAAATAAAATGGAAAAAGCTGTAAAATTAAACAACTCTCTAAATTTAAAAGACAGTTTAAGAGCTAATACAGTACAATGATGTGAGCATTGTTTCATGATTCAGAAGACCATCATCTGAAGCCTTACTCTGTCATAGAAGTTCATGGAGCAACCTTGGGCAGGGCACATGCCATTAGCCTTAGAGCAAGGCAAATGCAAACCTCCACTGAACAAATTTTTGCAAGAATACCCCATGATCAGTTTACCTTGGTGTTGCCATAAGTCAGAAATAATTTGAAGGCATATAACAACAACAACAACAACAACAGAAAATAGTTGTATGCTTATACGATGAAGTGAAAAGAATGCTTAGCCCACCAATTCATAACTCTGTTGGCAATGGGGAAAGGCATTTAAAAAACAAACAGCACTTCATACTCTTTTGAAAGAATGCAGGGGGAGAGTTTTGTAAATAAGCAATTGGAAAAGGGCAGGATTTTATAATAAGCGTTCTTGAGTTGCTGATTTTGACTGCAAGAAAGGTTGCTCAGCAGTTCATCTGTGATAATGCAAACTTCCTCTTTTGCAAGTGCCAAAGCTTTGCCCACTTCAGAATATCTAGCTTTGTGATCAGCAATATCCTGACTCTTCACATTTAAAATAAATTACAGTTGAGCTTGAAGACTCGAAGGTCAAATTCAATAATTCTGGTAAAATTTTATGTTTATTTTCTATCTAACATTATTCAAGGATTTCAGTTTTCAGGGAGAACATACATATTGTCATAGCTTTAGATAGATAAATGGTTCTGGCTTTCTGGCTGACCCACTGATAATGTGCTCTATAATATGTACGTTTTGATCTTGCTCTCAGACTGGATGTTAGAGTCTATGATATGAAACCTTGAGCTATTACCCTCCAGGTTTTTTTTTTTTTGGGGGGGGGTTGTTTTGTTTTTGTAGAGGGATATAAAGCATGCTTATTTAGACTGCAGAAATTACTGCCTGAACCCCTTTTCTTCATTAGTGGGGGTTTCAATTCATATTTGTTCCTCTGAATTCCAGTGTGTTAGTCTTGAAGAAATGTTATTTCATTCAACTGGGAAGGCAATCAGGAAATAGGGGTCAATAGGGTACAGTTTAAAAGGGGTCAATGGGGTACAGCATTCACTTATCTACAAGGGATACATTCTTGGACTTTGTGAAATAATAGATAATACTAAACACTACTGAAATGAAGGACTTCTGGCCCAAGAATATCATAGAGTCACACAGGAGGACATGAAGTTATTTATCCAGGATAAATAACCCAGAAGTTATTTATCCTGTCACAGACAAACAAAACCATGGACATTGGCTCACAGGCCATAATGTATATGGAATTGGATTTTACATTATAAATTATCAGGTCTATCTTACTGGTTTGCACTTTATTGATGACTTTCCATTTATCTCCAGGTTCCACCTACTCTGCTAGTGTCATGGATACAAATGTAAGCTGATACCTAAAATTCTGAATCAGAAGTCATATTGTAAAATACTGTAGTGGAGACATCTCTCCTTCTCTCTTCAGTTGTAGAATAACCAGATAAAGTTTTGGACCTCAGAAAGACTCTTAGCAAGTCCTGGAAGGTAGCTTCTGCATTCTGTGTTGGGCTAAAAAGGCATAGCCAGACATGCCCTCTATAATAGGTAGGGACTAAAATAGTCTAAATCCCAGCGGTTGCCACCAAGTATATGTAAAAGGGAAGAACTAAAATCCCACAAGCTGTACACCACTTGTAATGGAATGTGGCTTCTTTAATTTGAAATCAAAATGCTGAATAAGCTGAAACTATCTTCTGGTCGGAAAACCTCTTGAAAGAACACTGGCAACCACCACACTTAAAGGAAATGATTAGCCCTTGGTTTGATTTGAGGTAGGCTAGAATGTGCTGGATTCGCACTCAGGCTTTGTTCTCTAAGGTAAGACATTTACTCATATTATTATTAATTGTCCTCTCTCCATCATTCATTGAGAGCAAAACATGAAGCCTAGAACATCTGGACCTGAATTTAGGGATATATGAGTGAATGCCGTGAAAGCTTCATGTTTCTTATTACCATATATTAATTCTGATCTCTATCAGAGCAATCCTGATGTTTAGAGTGGTAGTATAGTGTAAGCCATGGCATATGTCTCATTTAGAAAGTGTTACCTTGTATAGTCAAAAAGGCATAATATATTGTTTTTATAGGGTTTCTTAGTCTTTTAAAATTGTTTGCTTAATTTTACTCATATTATTTTGTTATTTTGTTGTTATTAATTGACATGTGATTGTTTTTGTATATCATTTATTGTATTTCTTAGTTGTGTTGTAAGCTGCCCCAAGTTCCTCTGGGGAGTGGGGGCAGGGTATAAATAAAAATTGTTGTTTCTGTTGTCGTCATGCAGCCTATGGATAAATCAGTATTTTATACAACCTACAGTAGCATTGTTTTCTTAAAATATTCCTGTCACACCTCCATTAAAAGTTATACTTTTGTGACTGGACTCAGTTATGAAATCTAGAAATGATTGCAGTGAACATGGCTTAAAAATGGTTCACAAATACAATGTAGTACATATATATTTTATATTCCACAAATATACAAAAGTGTATAGTCTACTTGTGGATTATTAACACTATCCTTCTCTTTGGACAAGCCAGTATTTGAATCTCTCTCTCTTGTTCTCTCTGTTTCTGGAAAAGTTTGCATGTCTGCTTGCACAACGAGCAGAAATTTAAAAGATGAATCTCCCCATCAATAAGAACAACCTCATTATGTCGGGACATGCAACAATTATACTCTAGTCAGATGCACCTCTTTTCTATGCATTCCTCTCCCACCCTTTCAAAAAAACGAAAACTGGAGTTCCTGATGTCAGTGGTGCTATGGATCTTCTAGATTTTAGTCAAAACTTTAAAGAAGCTAATAATTTGTACACACCATTATTCATTGTTAAAAACCAATATGATATTTAGAGAGCAGTGCATTTTTTGTGGAACCGAAGATGCTCCTCTCCCAATAGGCTGATGAGTTCCACCTGACACCCAATGCAAAAACTTCAGGTTTTATGAAATTTCATGTTTCATATTCATCAAATACTGGATTCTCAGATCACAAATGGTTATACACAAAAATCATTATTTTTCACAAATGCATGTTGACAAAGACACTCCTAAATTTTCAGTCAAGGGAAAGGAATTTTGAATATTCTTTACACTCCTGTTCTCATTAAGGAACTCTTATTATTTGTGTTCCTCTCTTTCAGCATCTCCACTGGAAGTAAATTTTCATATAACTAAATTTATAAAGAGATTCTCTGATTTGGAAGCAGAAATAACAATATACAGAAGATTTAAAAAAATTAATGGATCAGAGGAGAGGAGAAATTCTTTACCTGATTGCTTATAATACAAACTAGGATGTGGAAGATTTTTGCAATTGTAACACTATAAATCCGTTTTTGCAATTAAAAATGTGATCTATTGAGCATATTTTATCTTTTATCTTCCACTTCAGCAGACAATGGTCTTCATATTCATTTTGGTGCAAATGAAACAATGTTGCTGCAGGCAAAACCTTTTAATTTCTAATTGTCTCTTTCTTGTTCTAAGATTCACATTTTATTACTGCAGCTGGGCAATTCTTCATAATGGGGAAAGAGAAATAACCTTTGTATTTTAATTGCCCAATGACTGTGGATCTAAAAAGAGTGTTGGTTGCGCTGCTCATATTTCATTGCATTGTAGGACATTTAATGCAGCTCTAGAGGATGTGGTTTACATGGGTGTTGATGTTGAAAGATGGGGATTTTCACTCTATATGGTTTATTCAAATGTTCCTTAAAATAAAATTTACATTTTTATTGTAAATATTTACACATTTACATCAAACTTTCTCTAATGATTGGTATCTGTGGGCCACCAAATGCTGTTGTACTCCAACTCCTCTCATCCTTCAACACTGACACTGCTAACTGGAGGTAATGGACATGCTCCTGGATACAGTTCTGAGCCTGGAAACCTATGTTTCAGCACTGGCTAAGTGTGCATTTGCACAATTAAAGCTTGTGTGTCAGTTGGACCAATTCCTGGAGATGTCAGATCTGACTATAGTGACACTTTAGTTACATTCCGATTCTTCCTGGGCCCTTGCACACAGCCCTATATACCAGAATATCAAGGCAGAAAATCCCACAATATCGGCTTTGAACTGGATTATCTGAATGCACACTGTCATATATTCCAATTCAAAGAATATGGGATTTTCTGCCTTGATATTCTGCAATATAGGGCTGTGTGGAAGTGCCCTTTGAGTCATAACATACAGATAAAAGGAGAAGATGTGGTCTAAGGATCTGAAATGTATTTTGCACTATGACCTGGCAGAAAACATTTATAGAATTGATATCTGACTTTAAAAAATATCTAAGATGTATAAGGACAATCTTTTCCCCCTGGAAGTGTAATAAGCAGAATTGGTCTTTCGTTCATATGTGATGAACTTCCAAAAAAGTCAAGAAATATTGGGTTCAAATACATCCTACATTGCAAAAAGATTTTGAAAATAAATATTAGACTAAAGCCAAATCTTTTCTCCTGGGGTTGATAAAATCAACATGATTATAATTAACAGTCATGAAAAACTGGATACCTCTTTGTTGTTCATTCGTTCAGTCGTCTCCGACTCTTCGTGACCTCATGGACCAGCCTACGCCAGAGCTCCCTGTCGGCCGTTACCACCCCCAGCTCCCTCAAGGTCAGTCCAGTCACTTCAAGGATGCCATCCATCCATCTTGCCCTTGGTCGGCCCCTCTTCCTTTTGCCTTCCACTTTCCCCAGCATAATTGTCTTTCTAGTATCTTTCCCTCCAGTGAGCAGTCGGGCTTTATTTCCTGGAGGATGGACTGGTTGGATCTTCTCGCAGTCCAAGGCACTCTCAGAACTTTCCTCCAGCACCACAGCTCAAAAGCATCGATCTTCCTTCGCTCAGCCTTCCCTAAGGTCCAGCTCTCACATCCGTAGGTTACTACAGGGAATACCATGGCTTTGACTAGGCGGATCTTTGTTGCCAGTCTGATGTCTCTACTCTTTACTATTTTATTGAGACTGGACATTGCTCTCCTCCCAAGAAGTAAGCGTCTTCTGATTTCCTGGCCACAGTCTGCATCTGCAGCAATCTTTGCACCTAGAAATACAAAGTCTGTCATGGCCTCCACGGTTTCTCCCTCTATTTTCCAGTTGTCAATCATTCTTGTTGCCATAATCTCGGTTTTTTTGACGTTTAGCTGCAACCCGGCTTTTGCGCTTTCTTCTTTCACCTGGATTAGAAGGCTCCTCAGCTCCTCCTCGCTTTCGGCCATCAGAGTGGTGTCATCTGCATATCTGAGGTTGTTAATGTTTCTTCCAGCAATTTTCACCCCAGCTTTGCATTCATCCAGCCCTGCACATCGCATGATGTGTTCTGCATACAAGTTAAAAAGGTTGGGTGAGAGGATGCAGCCTTGCCGTACACCTTTCCCAATCTTGAACCAGTCTGTTGTTCCGTGGTCAGTTCTTACTGTTGCTACTTGGTCCTTGTACAGATTCCTCAGGAGAGAGACAAGGTGGCTTGACATTAATCACTGCCACCAATAAATATATGTGGTGACGAAAGCAATTGTGATTGGGTAAAATGGTAGTGTGGGTAGCTTAACAGTGGCTGAGCAATTTAATTAATATCTGAGAATATATTTATGTTTGAGAGTGAGACTTGTAATGCTGGAATGAGGCTTGCCTGAATGAGGCTTGATTTTTAAAATGTTTTGACTGAGACACTTTACCATGTATGAACCAATACCATAAATTGAATCGTTTCTTCAAGGTCTTCGGCCATCTTCCTGTGAGGTAAATCTTCTCTTCAATAACTGGACATAAGTCTTTATTATAATAAACTGAACAAGGAAATGTTTATTCAAGGATTCTCAGGCGTATAAAGCTTACTTGTTACTCAGTATCTCTTAGATGATGTTACAATTGACTTTTGTTATCACAAACATTTAAAACAGTTTCCCAAATAACTCTCAGAATGTCTTCTCCTTTCACCACCTGATTTGAACTTATTTCACTTCTGAATACTATTCCTTTTTCAGTATCCTGACTGACATTCAAGCCACTGGCTTGCCTTTTATTCCATTCAGCTATTTCACTGAAGTTACAAAGTATTACTGGTTTCCTTTCCCCTTAGCTCAACAGCTATTATTCACTAATTCAAACAGGTTCAATTGACACTCTAAATAACCAGGCTGAAGACTTAAATCACTTGGTCCAGCTCCAGTCCAGCCAGAACCAACCTCCTCTTGGCTCACCAGCCAAAGACTGTTTTTTTTAAAAAAAAAAATGTCTGCTTCACTCCAGTTGACAGTCAGCTCTGCCTCCTTTGGCAAGGGGGTGTATCTGGCCCCTGGGCCTGGGTTTGCCCATATCTGCAATAGTCCCACTGGCTGCCTCTCTATTTCCTGGCACAATTCAAAATTCAATTTTGAATTTCCTGGCACAATTCAAAATGTTAGCTATGACCTAAAAGGCCTCATTGGAGAAAAAGGCAGGATGGAACAAATATAATGGGAATTTTATTGGACCAAAAAAATTATCTTATAGCCACATGCTTCCCTTTGTTGCTTGAAATTAACTCCAGTGGTATCTTTTGTCCCACAATTTCACCAGCAGTTAATCTCTTTACTAGAATAGGCATAGTTCCTTGGCTAAAAGATTTGTTCAAATACTTCATGGGTATTTGGAACTGTGATCTGCAAGATTTTATTGAATTCATGCCATCCGCTGTGGGTGTTATTAGTTTTTAGCTGATTTAAAAGATTCCTTATGCCCAGTAAGGTCACAAGTCAAATTCAGAATTAGCTTTAGCTAGCCATTGTTAGTCTCTTGAGTAAAAAATAATGGTGAAGTAGGAATCAGTCAGAGCAAATGTTACTGTATTACAGGGGTAGGAATCTAATGACTTAGATTGCCTTGGACTGTAGCTTCCAGCAATCCTCACAATTATTATTATTTTTCTACTTAGGATTGCTGGGACTTGCAGTCCAGCAATATACAGAAGGCCAAATTCCCACCAAACCATATCAATGTGCTGAGGAAACACACCTACTTAAGATGTTGTCCTTAACCATAACAATTTCCCAGCATTTTGGAGACTATTACTCTGACTTCCACTTGACTATACCAGCATAATCTTTACTAAAGAAATAACAAAATATTGCATTGTATTGTGGGATGATAACATTGGCCCCAAAGATTCCATTTTGAACTAAAACTACAAATTGTTTAAATGACTAGTAAAGCATGGCACATTCTACATATTCTGCTTGGCTTAAAACAAGCACAAATAGAAGTATCACTGTAGGAAAAACTTTTTAACACACTTCCCAAAAGATACAGACAGAAACTGAAGGACAGTCTGTGGGGAGAAAAATGCTTGATTGCTTTAGGTCACTTGTCACACTTTAAGCTCCTAATAAATTATCCAGCTTTTAACCTTTTTCTTTTTATAATCCACACAGACTGCCCTCAATCAACTCTATTTTATGCTGTCAAACTTCCAAATGGTTCATTTGAGCCATTTTCTGAATTTAAGTCCTAAAGATTTCTCTAATATCTGCTTATAATGGCAAAATGTGATCCTTATAATAAACAATTAATGCAAGGCTTTGAGCCGATCCCAGTAAAAAGGCACTTCTTTCAGGCTTGTAAAGGAAAATAGACCCAACAACCCATATTCACTATTAGAACTTTGTCAGGACTTTTAAATGCAACATATATTGCAGTATAATCTACTTTACAAAAAGCATTCCTATTAATGTTGAGGGGACTTGCGTATTTTAATAACATATTAACAAAATTCGATTTGGATGCTCTTCTGATAAAGACTGAAATGTAACATGCATTAAGCTATCAAAAAACATAATTCAATTTTCCTCTTCCTAAAATAACAACTTCTTTTTTAAGGATTACTCTGTAATGGTTATGTATACTGAATATATCTGTGTAGGTCTTAATAGCATCTATCCCTGTCTCTGGGCATGTAACTCATACCCGAATGGATAAGATAATATTTTCTCTGAACACAATTCTCTTTTGAGTTGGAAAGGTGGGTTCCTGTGGTTTCATTCCACATCCAATTATGCCAGCTCTTTATGCACTGGTTCATACATATATTTTGAACACTTCATAAATTCAAATCAAGTTTAGGTGTGAATGAGTCATTGCAGATCTAACATGGCAGATGAACTATCATAGCATCTCCTGTCACTCCAAATAAAATACTTCTCTGGGCTGTTTCAATCATCATTCAGTGGCTGCAATTGCTCACCCATGAATGACCCATTCCATCTCTAACTATCTGCCATGCTCTCTACTGAAATATTTTTCAATGCTTACATCATTCATAGGAGTTTTTATGACTGTTATATTATGACTTACATTGAAAATGTGCTTTATTAATTTGTAGATCATGAAACACCATTTCTTCTTTTTTGTTTATTCAGATTATGAAATACTAATTATCACACAGGAAGGATTCCCTTTAAACTTCTTTTCTTTATTTTTAAAACAACCATTTTGGCAGAGAAACATATTAAGAATCTCTTTCTGAATTGGGCCCCTCTATGTTCACTATAAAATAAAGATAAATGAATTAAAATGCAGTACACTGCAGAATTAATGCAACCTGTAGGTTGGTCCTCAGCAATCAGTTAGTTCTTCACTAATTGCATTCTTGAAAGAAACAATGATTAATTTAAAGATTTTTCTTCTCACTATAAGAAAGTCTTCAAAATCTGCAGTTTGATCATTGTTCTGCAAAACATTTGGATGTTTTGGTTAGAAAATAGGATAAAATTTTGCTGAGACACAAAATTTTTGGCACATAAGATATTATTGTGCAAAAATCATGCCCCCTAACATCATTTACTGCTGGCATGCCTGCATGGAAGCAGATGTGACTCATCACACCAAAGTAGGTGATAGGAATGTTATGGGATTGGAAGGAGGCTTGTGCATTTCGGCTGAACCTTGGTCTATTTCTATTGGCCGGATAATGATAGACCACAGTATCCATTTCAACATGCCTCCAAACAAAAATGGGCAGTTAGCAGGATAGCCTTTTTTAAGTACTACTAGATCCAGCCCATTGGCGACAAAGGGGGGAAGGAAGGGAGCTCCCTGGGCTCCCCTTCCCATCATTTTAGGTAATGGCATAGTTTGTCCTTATATCATTCATTAAAACCTGGATTAAAAAGCATCACCTCCCTCATGAAGCCTCCAAATCCCTTTGGGACTGAATGAAAAGTAGCCTCAATTGGACTATCTGCACCCCTTCTGCTCCATTTGGGATTCAAAACGGCACAAGACTCCCTGAAGCAAAGGCTGTGGGACATTGCCCTGGGAGAGCTTAGAGCCCATTGAAATTCACTATGTTCCCACAGAGTTTTAAATTTACCATACAGGGAGCCATTTAAGTCTTGCAAATACCTAAAAAGTCTTACAGTGATGAAATATCACAGACTCTTTACAAAGGCACGATTAAATGTATTTCCCTCAAAGTTGCTAATAGGACTGTCTGGAATTCCTTACGCCCAAAGACTATGCCCCTTTGGAGGAAAGGAAATGGAAACAATAAAACACATATTATTGCAATGCCGCTACTACACAATGCAACATAGCCAACTTTTATATCCAGTCTTGTGCCGCATGACCAGCCATCCCTCACAGAGGATTGTTAGATATCTTTTAGAGGACATGTACCACAGGGTGACTCTCATAGTGTCAAAATTCCTCACAGTGGCAACAAGGCTGAGGAAGCAACTAACCTCTGATAAGAGTATTACTTGAAACCATGTAGATATTAGGCTTGGGCGGTTTCGTTCATTAATTTTGTAATTCGTTATTAATTCATATTTAAATTAGCTTACGATCCAATATTGAGCCATGCAGGAATAGTGTGAGGAGTAAATTAAATTCGAAACAATTTTTTCAATTTATTTCGTAATTATTTCGTAATTATTTTGTAATTATTTTGTAATTATTTTGTAATTATTTTGTAATTATTTTGTAATTATTTTGTAATTATTTCGTAATTATTTCGTAATTATTTTGGTATGTCTGGTGCAAGTTTTATAGTTGTTGTTTGTTTTATCACACCAACAGTCAACAACAGAGGGAGAGGGAAGCTTCAGAAGTTCCCCCTGTCCCATTTGGAGGTTTTTTTAGCATATTGCGCAATTGTGTCCGCCATTAACGAATCGATTCGTAATTATACGAAATTTCGTATATTTCGAAATTTTTAAAAGGAAAATTTCGGAATTATTTTTAAAAAAACGAAACGCAAGGGCCCCCTAAAAACAAAACGAGTTTAGAACCAAATTTTTCCGTGGTTACCCAAGCCTAGTAGATATATTTTGTACAATGGACTTCTGCTGAGATGGGAGAATTTATAATGACTATTGGTTTTATTGATGGGTCTATGGACCGTAATAAATTGTTGTTGTTTTTGATACCACGCTTTCTATGATCCTTTCCCCTTCTTTCCAAGTGTAAAGGACACCTGGGTTTGTTTTGTTAAAACCGTTTCTACTCTAGAGGAGACAGGTGCTAAAGGCACTGCAGGCATGCATGCTCTCCCACTGCCTGCAGTCTTCCAAGGCATTTTAAGGAGACTTCCCATTTCCCAGGGAAGGAAGAACCATGACATGGAGCTATCCTCCCCTGGGCTTCCTTTAAAGAGCCCTCTCTTTTCTCTTGATTTGCACTGCAGGACCTGCCTGGAATTGTACCTTTTTCCTCCTCATGCCTATTTGTCAGGTTTAATGTTTCCTTAAAGCTGTTTCTGCTTTCTACTCAGTCCCACTAAATAAAATGAATCAAGAAAATAAAGGAAAATCAAAAAGATTCAAGAGAGAGACCAAGCCAGAAGCCAAGCCAAAAAAACACACTGAAGCCAGGATACAACTGTGATGCCAAATAGGTGAGGAGGAGCTGTGATCAAGTGCCATGTAGTCCTGTTATAGATGGAAAAACATGATGCTGGGCCCTTGCTGTTACGGCCATCCGGCCAAGCCAAACAAGTCAGATTGGCAGAAGGAAATTGGCCATTCCAAATCCATGCACAAGTTTTACTCATCAATAGCTAGGGATTGAATCTGCCTAACCCGCACCAGGGCATTCCCCTCCTGTATTTCTCAAATTCAAGATGGTTTTAGTAGTTTAAAGTTAAATATTAAATAAAATAGCTCTATTCAGCAAGTGTTCCGGATATATATGTATAAGTTGGCCTCATGTATGTTGAGAGCAGATTTCCATCCACAAGCACAGTCCTTCTACTTAGTCAATCACTTTATACAACATGTTAAAGACAGTAAGTGTAATGTAGGGTTTGAGAGTTGGGCTACAACTTTAAAGTGCAAGGATTGAATACCTAGTCAGCTATGGAAACCCATTGGGTGACCTTGGACAAATAATATACTCTATGTCCCATAAATCGCCATGATAGGTTCGCCTTATGGTTGCTTTATATTGGTCATTTAAAACAAATAATTGCTTGTGTACATATTAATCACAGCCTACATCCAATTACTAATGCAATTAGAGCAAACAGACTGAATGAACAGATGCCGATTTATCATGTAGCAGGTGACTCAGTAGTTCTACTTTAGTTACTTACTATCATTTGCATTGAGGACCATATTTGAATCCCAGCATTTGAAGAACCCAAAGAATAATACATTGAAATATTTACAACTCTATAAGATAGGGCAAAGTGAAAGATAAAGATTTTCTCAAGAGACTCACTGGATGTAAGACTGAGTACAGATATGAGCTCAGAACTTGAGGACCATTGGCGATATGCATTTCTTTTTTTCTCTGCCTCCTCAATACTACCCCCCCCCCCCCAACTACTGGAAAAAATCAACACTTGAGGAGCTACTCAGTATATGGTCCATTCAATAGTTATTCACCTGTAATCTGAGATGACATTTAAAAATTCTTTGCTCATGAACATATACTTATCATTAGTACTGCTGTTAGTTTCATGTGGTACAGAAAACCCTAGTTCAAAGATCCACCTGCTGACATCTCAAACGAGAAACGTACTTACAATCAGACATCAAAATGCCCTTTACTTGTGTAGCAAATGAAAGAAAAGTTTAAGTGCTGTTATTAAGTTTAAAAGTCAGTTTGGCATATTGGAATCAGGAAGGAATGTATTTCCATGTAATGTTCAGCATTTAAATTATTTTTAGTTAGCAATCTTTCCCTTCAGAATCTGTTTTGTCAGTCTACTCCACTTCTGCATAAAGCTGGAAAAAATACGACTTGGCTAAAAAGTGAAAACTGACGAATGATTATGTTGTGAAAGATAAAAAGATAAGAAATGAAGAAATGTTTCCCATTTTTGAAAAGAAGTTGGATGTCTCCGTCAGAACCCCCTTTAGTCCATTAACTAAAGAGTTATAAGCATCAAAAACAACCTCAATATTATTTGTCTCCAACTGGATTTCTCTTTTAAGAAGGTCTACTTCTGACGAGTCCATGATGTCCTTTAGATGGATTGGATTAACAAATTTCCATCTAAGTCTTTTATTATACTGTAATTCCAATGTCTGGCTCTCCTGATTGGTGCTAAGTGTGGGCCTTCTAAGGTCAGTCTGCAGTAGGCATCTCACTGTCACAGGTTGGTGATCGCTATCCAATCTGGGAATAACTTCCAAGGGAGTAAACGCTGGTTGGAGATCCCTGGAAACGCAAATGAAATCTATAGCACTACTGGCGTTTGCTGAATGGAAGGTGAATGGGTATATAAAATCTTCATTTAAGCCTCTAAGGATCGTGAGGTCGAATTTGTACAGAAGGGCCACCAATGAAACTCCAGCTTTGTTTCTTTGACAGTCACGGGACCTCCATCCGAAGTCGAATAAACTTGCATCTGGGGGGATGTTGCTAGCTGATGCAATCTTCAGTTTGGAGTTGCCCAGTCTCGCATTGAAGTCACCCAGGATGATGGTCTGTGCTGCCGGGAACAGCACATTAATTTCCTCCAGCGCCCCTTCAAGGATTGGCCATATATCCCGTTTATCTGACTTTGATGTTGTAGGTTGTATGTAAACATTTAGGAGGATGATAGGTGGACTCCTTTTTGCCAAAGGGGCAGAAATATTTGTTAATTTGACTGTAAGGATGTTATTACAGTTTGTAGTACTTTTAAGTGAGATTTCTTTTCCCTGCCAACCTAATGCACCTTTGATTAAAGTGGCAATGCCCCCACTAGGTCTACCGTATTTTGAAAGTTTCATGGCTGGTTTGGACCAGGTTTGAAATCCCGAGAGTTGGCAGATTTGTTCATCTTCTGTAATCCACGTTTCCTGGAGTGCAATAATACCAAATTGGGACAGGAATTCAACAAATTTTAGCATGGGACATTTGTTCTTCCATCCCGCTATGTTCCATGATATCACTCTGAAACTCCCTAGTCATTCCTGAGTTTGTATTTGGTCATCTGCATCCATGATTACACAACCATTTTTTGGGTGGAACTTGGTCCCCTTTGCTGAACTACGGGACCATGTTTGGGATGTCTTACTCCTTGTGTTTGCACCCACCTCTTGTAGTTGTTGTGTAGATGGTAATAGGCTGTTTGTGGTGATACCATTAGAGCTTGAATGTCTCAACTGAGTATAATTATCGTTTGGGGACTCTGATGTTTCTCGTGGGTTTTGTGTCATGTCTATGTTATTAGTGTTCATTCTATTGCAAAATGGGTTTGGTGTTGCACTCATTTCCCCATTTTTGCTTATCTGACCATCTTGGACCTGTCTGTGCAAAGTAGTGCTGTCTTGGTTTGGTGCGTCCTCCTGATTTATGCCCTTACAGCTTAATATTGGATTTAGCTGTTTCATTCTGGTTTGTTTCCTTGAAAACAGTGGTCTAAAACAAACGTCCTTGTAATAGCGTACGGGGAAAATTCCCAGGGTGCTTAGGAATGCCTTCTTCCTCAATAATAATCCAGGAATATAAGCGTGTTTGAAATGGAGTGACACCCTTGTGAATTCACAAGTACCCATCAGAGGCTTGACTGCTGTTAGAGATGTATTCCTGCATTTCAAAATCTCTCTGATATGGTTGTTAGCTTTGTGTACAGAACTCCAGATGGGCAGTGCTCCATTAAAAGGGTAAATATCTAATACAAGTACAAAGTTTTGTATCGTTAAACTGTTGCCTTGTTCCTTCTGGGCCCGTTTGTTTGTGTCCATAGCCTGATAAGGGTTTTCCCCATTTTTGGCTTTCCCTCCTGTAGTCTCTGCTGCAGGGAGTTGCTGCTTCCCAGTACTGCATAGGGCCTCTAGTATCTGTGATTGCTTCTCTGATTGCTTTGTAAGTAAATCCAGGATCTCTATTGCTTTGGAGCTCAGGAGTTCAAGTGTCTTTGCCATTAGAAGACATTGCTCAGAAAGCAATGATAAATCAATTCTGTCCTCTATGTGTTTTGGAGCTTTCAATATTGCCTCTTCCTCAACCCCCACATTCCGACTTACTTGATCAGGGAGTGGTGTCGGCTCCTCATCCCTCAAGGGCTCGAATCTGTTGGTTAAAGGGATCGCTGTCTCTTCAGGTGTCCTTGAGGGCTGTGCTTGGTGTACAATTGCAAAGTCCTCTAAGTAACTTTGTTTTAGTAAAATGGATTCACTCACTGGCTTTGGAGATCTTTTCCTTCTTTTACAATCCTTCTTGTCGTTTTGCGAGCCCTGGGCAGTTGGTGAGGCAAGTCTTTTCTTCCTTTTAGGCATTTTAGCTGTGCCTCGCGTCTCTCCTTGTTTTGTCTGAAGGATTATCAGCAGCTTAATTAGTTTCTCTTTCCTCTCCGGCTTCCACAGATATAGTTTAAAATAGTTTGAACTAATAACTGATAAAATGCTGATAAAATGCTAGTATGCAATAAAACATATATTTAGAGCGTTAGATAAAACGTAAAAACAGACCGGGGAGTTTAGCTACACAGCCGTCCTCGGCGCCATCTTTGGCCACCATGCTGCACAGGCAATTCATAAATTATGCAACCACAATTACCCGGGCTCTCTGCGCCCCTTTCTGAAGGTTCTTAAGGCAAAGGTGTTCCCCATCGCTTTGTATGGAGCTGAAATATGGGGTGAGCAAGACCCTTTACTGGTAGAGAGATTCCAACTGCGCCACCTGAAAATTGGCTTAGGTGTGGAGAGATCATCCCTGTCAGCTGCAGTGAGAGCAGAGACGGGAGTACCCCCAATCTCCACCACAATTCTGAAGAGGCAGATCAATTGGTGGTACAAAATAAGACAAATGCAACCACACAGACTCCCAGCCCTATGCCTTCTAGAACAAGAAAACCACAAAGAGTGGTCATCTTGGCTTAGCAGATTTGGCCACACAGTTAGTAGGTTAGGTTTTGCCCCTCACGAGTTAACAAATTTTGGGGCAAAGGTATGCTCAATTGTATACCAAAGAGCTCTCGACATTGCTGCACAAAATGATCTAATGAACATAGCGCAAGCTAGAGCCACTCCATACCTGGCCAAATTTAAATGTAATGTGGGCATGGAACCTTACCTCTCTTTTATACTTCCACTCTATCTTAGAAAAGTTTTTACCCGGGCTAGATTTGAGCAGCTCGACATTAAGTCCAAGTTGGGACGACATCAGAATATCCCCTACACGAGGAGAACCTGTGGGTGCTGTGAGGTAGATGCAGAAGTGGAGGACTCAGAACATTTTTTCTTAAAATGTCCCTACTACAACAGGATCCGGTCTTACTACCTAGAGCCTCTGCTGGAGAACCATACTTATTCAGAGAATAAGGAGAAATTGCACATCCTTCTTCAGGGTTCAGATAAAAACTCTATTCTAAAATTGACCCTTTTTATCCAAAAAGCGCTGGCCATCCGTGAGAAGATGGAAGCAGAGAGAGGCGACCTTGCTGCCATCAGCAAAACTCAAACTTAAAAACTTAATATGGACACGCCACTAGTTTTACCTACCCATGCCCCCCACTCTAACCCTATTTTAAGGAATTAAACAATTTTAATCTTTTAACCTTTTTATCTCGTAGTTGCTTAATTATTTAGGAGTGGGTTGACAGGCCAGTAGGCCATGATGCCTCGTATTCATATATGGTTTTACTATATGTGTATGTTTTGTATGTTTTGATATGGTCAAAATTGACTAATCAATAAAGAATTGTATTATTGAAAAGAAGTTCATTTAAATACTGGTAAGCATAGCTGAAGTGAGACTTGCTTCTAAAATTCCATGCCCATTTGCAGGTGGTGAATTTGACAAGGCTATTCGTTTGACTACCATACTCATATCACTCTGTAGAAATATAGGAGATGTTGTTTGTCTTTATGTGGTCTTTTGCTTTCTCTGCCAGAGAGCTGGTATCCCACAAAACTACAAATTTCAGGATTCTATAGCATTTAGCCACGACAGTTGCTTAATTGCATTAATTCTAAGGTGTAGATGGATCTTAATGAGTTTCAGACATTTCTCAAGATGGTATAAATACCTCAGGAAATTGCTAGTGTTGTGATATTTATAGATGCAGTTCTTAGGACTCCTTTTTAAAATCAAAGGGACATTTCTATAATCCTAATTATTTTCTGTTTATTTATGGAAACAGCTGTATCATTTTTTCACACCCTATGTTGTAGTAGAGTCTGTTGGCAACACTGCAACTGGTAGTAAGGGTTCTAGAAGAGCAAAAAGGAGTGCTCAGGAGTTAGATGAAGAGCAACAGAGGAAGAGGATCCAGGAGATACTTATGGCACCCACGGATGAAGATTCCTTCAAAGGGTTTTCTGAGAGTGAAATGAGTGAGGAGAAGGAAGGAGATACACTGGATGGGAATAGGGGAACTAAGAGGGTTACTCGGGAGCAGGAATCAGATGAGGAGCAACAGAGAAAGAAGATTTGGGATATACTTACTGCTCCCACAGAAGAGGAGGATTTCATGGATTTCTCTGGGAATGATGGGTCTGGGAGTGATGGGGATAAGGATGAATCACTGGATTGGAGGTGCAAGAGGTTCGGGATGTGTATACTCAACCAACATCTAATGACACATTTGCGGGGTTTTCTGGTGGTGGGGATTGGCAATCGGGAGATACTGGGGATTCTTGGAGAGAACTAAGTCTTGACAAGAGTTGGAAGAGTTGGAAGGATGGGTGTCGGTGTTCAGGTGAAGAAGCTAAGCCAGCTGTAAGTGATGATGACAGGGTGGAGGGCAGCTCATCATCAGATGATGAGTTGTAAGATAAAAGTAGGCACTGAAATGGAAGAACTTTGTAGTAGGCAAAGTGTTGGTTTCATGCCTTGGATCTTGTCGCTGCCGCTTTCATGTTGGGCTTGGGTCCTGGATTTGCAGGTTGCTGTTTACCTTCGTGTTGCAACTCGGCTTGAATTTTCGTGAGTGCGGATTTCCCCTTTCCTTGACTTCGGACTGCTTTTGACGACGACGCTGCTTCCTAGACTTTGGAACCTCGCAACTTTGAACTCGGCTTCTTTTGACTTCGGACTTCATTTGACCACGGTTCTTTCTTCACGGTTCTTTGTTTGATCATCCTTAATTTGCTGTGGGATTTTGGAAGTGCTTTAGTTTAATCCGGATCTTTTTCCTGGATGATCTGGATTATTGCTTTAGTTTGCTTTTCAAACTAGATACTGCTGCTACTTTTGAGTTTTGACCAGAGACACTGAAGCAAGTGTCTCTGAGTCTCTTTTGTGTTATATTAATAAACTATTTTTTGGGACATACTACTGAGTCTGGCTCTTTAAGGCGTCTGGGTTCTGACACCCTAACTCTCCCTTTTAATTCAGAGTCAGACTATAAGCTTACTTCCAAATTCCAAAGCATACTTCCCTATCTCATTGTTTCAGGCAATTTCCATTTACAAGCACAGTCATTCTGGTTAGTCAGTGACCGTACATACTTATTAAAGACAACCAGAATGTATTTGTTTCAGAGTTGGGGTACAACTATCAAGTCCAAGATTCATTTCCCTTCTCAGCCATGGAATCCCATTGGGTGTCCTTAGCCAAATCATATACTCTCCACCCCAGAAAACCCCATGATAGGCTCACCTTAGGCTCAACATAGTTCAGAAATTATTTAAAGGCACACAACAACACCATTAACACTCTTAGCCATATTGATACATGTTAAATCTGTCTCCCTTTCAGTTATACAATTGTCAATTCAGTCTATACAAAGCCATCACAGTTCTATTTTTAATCAATTTCTCTTTGAGGCAAAATGCTATTTATACAGTATTAATTACATGTTAATAACAGGCTTTCCAAAGGTCCCATAATTATCATCAGCAGAGGTACACACTTCCTAATGCCATTTTTAGTAAAAGTAATTTGAGGAACTATCTGTGGGATGTTACTGCCCAATAACTGAGTTTAAAATACACGAAGAGTAGAGGAAAAATTACATGGACTGATAATTTTTTTCCTTTTAGGCAATTTACGTATAAGCGGTGATTTCTCTCCTCTCTGATCTTCCTGAATGCTTTCTTTGCCTGAAACATTACCAGTTTATTTGATTGATTGGTAATAAACTGTATTGCTCACCTACTTGGATTATCCTAGTATGACCTTTAGTGTTGAGGTCTTTGTTTCTGCTCTCTGTCTTGTTGTTCTTATTGCCTTCGGCTAAGGGCATTATATGGAATTATTAACTTAGTGTGGCACATTTGTATTATATATTCCAAATCCTTTTTAATGTGTGTAAAATTTATGTTCATGGTGAAATATTCTGTCAATCTGTCCTGGACCTCCTTAGGCAGCCTTAAGTTCAGGTTTTAAACAGATATGGGATTTAGTCTTAAACTCAATTCCTAGCCCAAGAATGTAAGTCTTGGCCTATTTTATTCTTAAAATCATGTAAGAAGTAAATTTAAGAATTTTCTTCTCACTCTGAAAAAGACTTTCAAAACTGTGCTGTTTTAAAATGCTATTCTCAATTTGAAAAGTATTTTGTGCAAAACTTTTACATGTTGTTTCTGTGCTGGAAAAGCATTTTCTGTAGATAATATTGTTTTTCTGCAGCAAATTCCATTTTCTGTACAAAACTACCATGAGCAATTATTTTTCACAGAATAAGAACTGAACTACAAATTATCTCATCAGTCTAGGCATCATAGAATCATAGAGTTGGAAGAAACCACATGGCCCATCCAGTCCAATTAGCTGCTGTGCAGGAAAAGGACAATCAAAGTACCTCTGACAGGTGTCCATCCAGCCTCTGTTTAAAAGCCTCCAAAGAAGGAGTCTCACCACACGCCAAGGCAGAGAATTTCACTGCTGAACAGCTCTCACAGTTAGGAAGTTCTTCCTAATGGTCAGGTGGAATCTCCTTTCCTGTAATTTGAACCATTGTTCTGAGTCCTAGCCTCCAGGATAGCAGAAAACAAAGTCTGCTCCTTTTCCCCATCTTCTCATAAAGTTTCCTAGACACTCAAGAAACTAACTTCTTTATCTTTTTTTTGAAGGGAGGATACAATCCCAATGTTAGTGCCACTTGAATAAACTCAGTGAATCAATGGGATTTACATAGAGCCTGTTACCATCCAGCAGTATATTGAATTTACCACTCTAGTTGAAGTAAGACATTGTATTCAGGCCATACACACATGTGTACACATGAAAATATTGATAACAAGAGTTCTTGAAATTAGAAACATGGGTATTAGTGATTGTGAAGAATAAAAATTGCCAAATGGTAGATATATGTATTCTCTAATAATAAGTGTAGAAGATCTGGAACACAACCACATTTTAAACAATCAAGTATATAAACACACACATGTAACAAGAAATGATAAACTATCAACTATATACAAAATAACAGGAGACTTTCACCAAACCAGATTCATGAAATAATTTGAATTTGGTCTGAACAATAGGGCTTATCATATTCTGATTCCTTAATTTGGTTTTTGACTACCCAACTGATAAATTAGGGGACAAATTTTAAAAGTGAAATCAAACCTTTATCAGTTAATTGCAGTAACGAATGGATCAAAACTCTAAGTCTAAGTCTATCTGACTTTCCATCTTGTATTATCAGAAACAGGATGTCTCCTGAAATGATCAAATGAACCAATAAATTATTATGTCTAATTAGAGACATTGGGGATAGATTTTTCAAAAAAAATTATTTGAACCAATGTTTATTTTTTATTTTATATTTGTAATGCAGCATTGAATCTTGCCATACCTACTGTATAAGCCATTCTGAGTCACCTTCAAGGTCAGAAAAACAGGGTAGAAATATAATAAATAAATAAATAAACTGACTTTGAGGAGAAGGTCAAAATAAATGATTTGAGGATGCACATTTTTGTGCAAGTTGTTTTCTTCTATTTCTCATAAGTATTTCTCATAAGTAAATGAAACATGTTTTTGGAGCAATGATATTTTATTCATAACAACACTAGAGAAAAGGGTGATTTCTCAAGTAATTGTATTTGTATATGATACAAAACCTTATAGGAGACAAAAATCATGAGGAGAATGGGAAGAGGTCAGAAATGTTATTTCCAATCTCAGCAAGAACCTGGACGATATTAGTTAGACAGCATCTCTCCCCTTCTTTCCCCTACACTGTCATTTTCTTACATAAAGTGTTTGTGGAGAAATGTAAGAAGACAGGCATGCCATTTGGAGCTTTATGTACCTGAATAACTAACGAAACTGAGGTTTAGATGAGATCCACTTTTGAGGATCACAATTTTTGTATTTAGCTTAGTTAAAACAGTTGCATATCTCTCCAAATAATTCATATAGAGTTTAGATCTAATAAGAGCCTGCAATAAATTTAAATCACTTTAAGAAGAATAGATTATTAAATGATCAAAAAAATTTAGAGTTTTCTACCCCACCTCCATTTCCTCAAAGGGTGGCTTATATGGGGCTCAAGCCCAAAGCAGAATACAATTAAAAACAAAGCAATAAAAATTAAGACAGCATAAAACAGCATAAAAGAAAATAACAATAATAGCTAGCAATAGCAATAACAGCAATCAAATTTTGGAGGGGGAGAAGAAAGCCACTACGTGACCTGGTTAAAGGATAAGGTGGTTTAGGAAGGTGGATAACAATGTATAATGGCATAGGAAATATCATGTACTTCCTTTGTACTTCCTTGCCACAGCTTTGTGCTTCTACCATTAGAAAATTGATCTTTTTTTAAAAAAAAATGTTTTATTTAAATGTGTATTTCTACATTATTTGTTATTTATAAAGTATATTTTCTTTTTTAAAACCACATAACCAAAATGGGAAGTTGGAACAGATTAACAGCATTTCAATGCATTTCAATGGGAAAATTCACTTTGAAGTAAAAGCATTTTGAGTTAAGAGCTTGTTTACGGAACAAATTAAACTCTTAAGTCATCACTGTACTCAAATTGGGAATATACCTGTGTGAATAGGTATATTTTCAGTACACATTTGAAGGTAAACTTCTTTGAATTAAATGTTTTGCTTTACACTGCAGCAAATGTCTACAAATCCTGATTTCATTTGGAATCTGCTAAAATTCAGAGCAAAATGGTTATTTATTCCAAATAAGCTCCTAAAAACCTAACTGCAATGACTTTAGTATAAACATATTTTTATATTTTCTATATGTAGCTTTATACAAAAACATATTTAGGATGACATTGTTTTTTATACACAAAAGTATTTAGAAATTTTATATCTGAATAGAAACATTTTCTACACAGGGAATGTTTCCCACACATAAAGTCTTGCTTTCATCCTTCAAAAGTCATGTGCAAATTTTCTGAAAAACAACTTCAAAAATGTTAAGATTTTTCTTACTTCTTGTCAGGGTCTCTTGGAATGTTTCATTTATTAATGTCTTGATTATGCTAGCACTACAATATCTGGTGTTAACAATTCTTCTTTCTTCCTCTTGCAAATGAGTGATATGTCAAACATCATGAGAAAATGTGCTCATAATATGTTGGGAGTCTTTCACTTTGATTTTCAAATGTTATATATAAATGAATTTGATACTTATACATGGGTTCACTTTCCAGAGAAATGTGTAACAAAATGCTTTTCTAAACAAACCTTGTAGTGCAGGTTTCTATTCACCTCTCTTTATTGCAAGGGATCTAGTGACTCCCACATATGAAAATAAATATCAATCCTCTTTCCATTTTGAGAAATCTTTACTCATCTGAAATATAGTCAACATTTTACAAGGAACCTAAGAAGGACATGTAATGTATGAAATATATAAAGGAAAATCAGGATCTACACTGAGAAGGAAAAAGGTATCCACAGTCAGAAGCTGTAGAGTTGGGAGAAGCTGAACATTATGAAACCACAGAGAGAAATATGTCAGTAGACATCTTGAAAAAGAAAACTGGCAATGAAGTTGAGGACTTTATCATAAAAAGGTGAACAACTGGTATTGAAGCAGGACATCTTGTTCAACCCATTGACAGTCTGCCACATCCTCACAATAACTCTGTCTTCAGATTATACCACAGCCCCACTACTTACGTTGTGCAAGAAGCCTGATCCACTTTTATGCCAGCATGTCAGCACTTAAGTGACATTAGGGAAATGACTGTCCTGTTCTTCCCCTCTCCACCTACTCCTCCTTACATTAATTTTTAATAATTAATGTTTTACCTAATCTTATTGGAACTGTGAAATTGCTATTACTATTTCTGTTTTCTAAAAAATAAGCAAAGTTATGCTGCTAACTGAAAGTATGGCAGTGGGATTATAGATCAACAAAGTGTCACAGCTGTGTGACAAGTAAAAAGGAAATTGCTATCTCTGGTTGTGGCAATGCCATTGGATTCTGGGAGAAATCCTGTGTGAGAAAGTCCTACATCTACATGTTGCCAACAATTTAACAGAGTCACCAATTGGTTATTTTTTACACTTTTTTTTGGCCATGATGCAGATTTACAAAACAGAATTTTTGCTCTGCTTCACATACTGCTAGCAATCAAGTGTTCTTCCTGGCATCTGAGAATAGAGTGATATATCACATTATATAAAAGATCCCAAGGCCCATGTTTAAATAACATATTTTTCCAGACAAAACAGGTGCTTGAACAATGTTGGAACACATGGATAGTAGTTTCTTAATGGAAGGGATGTCTTAGTGAAAAGGAATTTTTACAGTAGACAACTAAGTCATGAGAAACATTTTCCTTAGTATTGAATGAAGAAAAGATAATTTTCTTTGAAATAAGGGCATTTGTAAAATAAATTTTAAAAACACACAACAAACTCATAGCAGCTTCATCATGTAAGATCTCCAGATTGAGACAGGTATGAAAGAAGGAAAGGCAGTGTGATGTTTTGGCTTAATGATGAGGCTTTATTGAAATACCATTCATAGTCTCGTTTAATGAAAACATGGAAAATTTAGAAATTAGAATGAAAGTTTTGGAAAAAGGTAATGGAGGAGTGGTCTGAAGCGAAAGTTTTCTACAAATAATCAGTTTAGATCTCAAGCTATAGGGTGAAAAATGGAGGAATGAGCATTTGAGCAGAGCACTTAAGCCTAAAATGATTACATACACATTTCCCCACTTTCCATTTCTTCTCTTTAACAGATGGTCAAACATCATCATCATCATCATCAACAACAACATCAACATTGTATCATTCACATTATGGAGCAAAGAAATCATGATCATTTATGTATTTGATGAGCATGAAAACTGATAAATACTATTCCGATTAGATCTTTTCAGTGTCTGTATTTGTATCTTACAGTTTTAGCAATGATTGCTATTACCTCTGATCATTACATTATCTTAGTAAGTCATGAGGGATCTAAATGCATTCAGAGGTTACCCTTCATAACCATATCAGGAGTACGGAAAGGGGGCAGAAAAACATAGGCAACAAAATTTCAAATCAAGCAGCAAAGTAACTTCCATTACAATCCAGGCAAACTCTGCAAGTCTCTTTCTTAAGTAGATAACATGTGACAGAACATTCTTTCTCATTAAAAATGATAAAAATATGAATATTTTAGACTTTCCTTCCTTTGAAGACAGTAAGCACAATCTTCTTCAACAATACTCCTTTTTAATGCATCTATTTTGTCTCTCCGAATTTACCCAGAACACATGTTATTCTAGTTTTCTCGTAATCTTAAGAACAGTATTCTACTGGTTACTTTCCAGTCTTTGGTCACAAGGCTAATCTTAGCACCAATTTTTGCACAGTTGTGTTTAAAAGGCTAACAGTTTCACTTTAATGTTCTTTAACATCCCTGGTGAGTGTATGTATTATTTGATTCTGTTCCTTGATACCATACTCCTTAGAAAGCAGTTCAGGTGCATATATTTGTCCTATATTTTCCACAATGAACATTGATACAAAGAGAAATTATTCTGCTTCTCCTCAGTCTCTCAATTTTGTCTTGGTATTTTTTCATCCCTTGCTATTTGAATCATAAAAAACACACAGAAGCAAAAAAAAAAAACCCTATAGTTTAAAAACTTTAAATTGAGATACCTACAGGACCATTGGTAGACACATTGTCCATAATACCAGTGGACATAAAATAAATATTTGAGCCTTTGGAGCATGTTTTTAAAGAATACATTTTCAAGTGTTGGGAAAACCTGATCAAAAGAATCTTGGACATATCTTAGATTCCAGCTGAAAGCCATGGCCTCAGGATCCTACATTGAGAAGGTGTGGCACATCTTTCCACCTGCTTCATCATTTTCCAACTTCTTTATCCTCACCTCAGCTGTATAGCAGCTGATGGAATGGAGGGAGCTGTTGAGAATCATCAAATTATGTTCTGGACACATAACATCATCCTCCAGAGTCTGGAAGACACGTAACAACAACAACATGCTTCAGCAACTCTGGAGAATCAATAGCACGTCCACCGAGAAAGTACTGAAGAATGCCCACAGTGCTGTGCATTTGACTATCAGAACATAACCAACTAATTCCTGCTTCCCCCCTGGTAATTAAATTTTGCAAGAAAACAGCCAGGGAAGACTTAAATTATTTGTAAAAAGATTTTTCCCTTTGTAAAAATGTCTTTGAAAACTGTACAGTATTTGAAAATATCTTTGAAAACTGTACAGTTACTGTAATACAGCAGGTAAAAGAAAGGAATAAATTATTTGGAAATGTAAATGGAATTAACTAAAATGCTAGGAGTCAATCTAGCCCCCCAAGATGGGGATCCCGTTTTATATATATATATATACCTAAAATACTATTTTTTTTACTTATACAGTAGAGTCTCGCTTATCCAACCTTCACTTACCCAACATTCTGTATTATCCATCCAACACAGTCTGCCTTCCATCCAGATCCACAGCTGTTTCAATAAATTGCAATGTTTTGGTGCTAAATTAGTAATACAGTAATTACTACATAACGTCACCATGCATTGAACTGCTTTTCTGTCAGTTTGTTGTAAAACATAATGTTTTGGTGCTTAATTTGTAAAATCATAATGTAATTTGATGTTTAATAGGCTTTTCCTTAATCCTTCCTTATTAGCCAACATTTTTGCTTATCCAACATTCTGCTGGCCCGTTTATGTTGGATAAGTGAGACTCTACTGTATTATTTTCAAAATATTTGGTAAGGCTTCGAATGCTTACTCCTCTTGCCTTTCTTAATGGACTAGTTTAGCTGTAAAGCTACAACCCCTATGATTCCATACCATTGAGCCATGGCAAAGTGATGTCAAACGGCATTCATTCTACAGTGTAGATGCACCCTAAGATGACCGTTGTCATTTAGCCTTACCAAGCTGCTTGAAATGTTTCCTATACATGCTTAATTGGGTAAAAGCTATACCACTTTGGACTGGCCCTGCAATACCTGGCTGGTGTAGATGAACGCTAAGTTCACAGGCTACAAAGTGGCAGTTCCTCAGAAAACGTAATTATTAAATGTCATACATTGATGTGAAAAGATTTTGGCAGGGATAAACAAAGAAAAGAAAGGCTGTGGTTTTCTATAATCACCATACATTTCTCCTGTTGGTTTGTTTTAATCTTCAAAATAAATTTAATCCCCCAAACCTCCAATAAAGGTATTCTGTTTTTGTCAAACACTCCTGAAACTAAAGGATTAACAGCTGCATTGTTGTTTAGATGACTCTTATCAGCATGGTATCAACCTGCCTTTTTATAATATACAATGAATACCAATGATAGTGTGGCCTACATGTGTCCATTTAGCTGCTTCGTTTAATTGGTCTTTTTGTATATAACTGCAAGTGAACTGAATGTTTAAATTGATGGCTGATTGCCTTTGTGTGATGGCTGCTGTTCAAGAGAAGACACTAGATGGAATTAATTATAAGCTTTCATGTTTTACAGATGTTGTAATTAGTCATCCATAAATGTTTTGGTTCAATTAGTCCAAAGCAGTATATTGAGATCCTGGGGAAATACTTTTTAATGTAGATTTGTAATTCACTAAAGCAGCATATGAACTTGGTAGTGTTCTTGGCACTATAACACAAAAAAGTAGTTTTTCCAAGTTCTTAATAAATATATTATAGTTAATAATATTTAAAGAAAATATTTGTTTGTCTGTGGAGACCATAGCTCATCAGAACAGCATGGAAGCCACTACAGAATTTGATAAAGTGTTTGTCATTGATGTCAAGGATCAGTACAGTAAGAGCCCTCTTACCCATGGGAGATACATTTCCAGTTGAACATCAGTTACATGAAACAGTGGACATGACCAAATGCCATTACTTCTGGTTCCAGCATACCACAGAGTTGCATTGGATAACCTATAGAATCTTAAAAAGGTATTCTTTCTAGGAAATTGGCTAGGTTACAATCCTTTAGTAACATCCAAGAGAAGTATACCAGAAAATCACCGGGAGGCTTAAGTCCCGCAATTATGGGAGATTTTACTGTATTATTGATTGATTGATTGATTGATTGTATTTATATACTCCCCTTATCAGCCTGCAGGTGACTTAAGGTGGTTTACAGAGGCAACCATTTAATACCCATAACACTGTACTATGTTGCAAGTTGAAATTTTAAAAAGGGGACATCTTAAAAGCCAATGGGTGTGGGCTCTGAGGTCCTGCTGAAAAAAATTCCTGGGTGTGGGGTCAGAAAAATAAGACGTTTCATGAAAAAGTGGAATGAGACAAGGTTGAGTAGTACACTACAGCTAGTTTTCTAAATAATTGCTTTGGTGCTGTTCATATTTCATTGAAAGTGTTTCCTAAGGATATCACTGTTACTGCAGGTATGTAGGCTAGATATTAATAGTGTAGTCCTGTCTCTGTCTACTTCAAATGGTCCACTGAGTTCAGTGAGACTCTGTGGTAATTAATTCTTAAATAAAAGGTTGCACTGTAAATTGCTCCTTTAACTAGCCTGTGAAATTGAATGATGATCCTTTGAAAGGCACCCAGCAGTATAAGTAACTAGCAATGGGAGCCTTCTGAGCTTAGTGCAAGCAGCTGTTCAGTCTCAAATCAGGATGATTAAGCAAGTAGAGTATGGGGAATTTGGATGGGGGAAATCTCCTATTTGGTTTCATTTTCCATTCCATTCTTTTATGGTGCTTATTTTTCCATCCAGAAAATAAAGAAATGAGTGAATTTGGGTAGAATCTTCACAAATGGAGGTGAAATTTTCCCATTTGCATTAACCAGATACAGTGAAAGGCAACTGTATCCATCATAGAGAAAAAACATGTTTACCTGATTACAAATGCTCTGGATGGATGAGGAGGCTCTATGATAAAAGATCAGTAAGTAAGTAAACTTTATTATAGTCAATGACCCGATCATAACAGGGGGACCCAGTCCTGCACATTCACCTCAAACCCAAGGGGTTATATATTTCAAACTTCAACAAATTTTAAAATCTAAGCTAAAAACCACATACAAGCAATTATTAAAACCCAACTCAACCCACGAGCATTCAAAAGCAGTCTAAAGAGAGGTAGTGGGGATAAAAGGTCAATTTTGTATTCACATGGCTTTGTATACAGTGATCCAAAGCTAAAGGATGTTATTTATACAGTCATGAATTCACCACCCATGAATAGCATAATTTATGCATGCATATTTCATTAAAAGTCCTTAAGTCTTTGTACCAGGAAAAGGTGAGAAATAAATGAATACAATTATTTTAATTGGTTTTTAAATTCTAGTCATAGTTTAATTATGCTTTAACTTTTTTAGCTTTAACTTTTTAAACTTTGTTAGCCTTCTTGAGCACCAAGCTAGAGGGATGAATGAATGAATGAATGAATGAATATGCATTGTCCTGAATTGCTTAAATGGACTGAGGGAAGTAAATTGTATCACTATTTGGTTCTAATAAATCATGTCCACATTACTGCTGTTTTATCTATTTTCCATTCATAGAATAGTTATACCACTTTCCCACAACTCTTCATGCATATAAACAAACAAGACTCAAATGCCTTGAAGGCACCAGATCCCAACTTTGCTGGGTCACCGCTGGTTAATACTTTGAGCAGAAATCACCAAGAAATATGATGTGCTGTAGGCTATATTTCAGTGGAAGTCAATAGCAAACTTTGTCAGAGTATGTCTTGCTGAAGAAAATTCTATGAAACTGAGTTTGGCAGGTTGCTTGAAGACACATACAGACACAAGCATGTTCCTGTAATCCAGATTTATCTTCTTTGGAATCGATGCTTTTGCATCTTTTTTCCCTCTCTCCTGCCAATGCCACCGTGTATTCATACTCTCCTTCTCGCCATCTCTCTATTTCTAGCCTTACAGCCATTTGGAAAAGATGCAAGCAAGTCAGGGATAATGAACAATTTGCGAAGCTTGATCGACTTGAGCTGCAAGTACACCAAGAGCCATATTATCTCACAGATCTTCCCATTTGTATAGCATGTGCTTTGCTCACATTTCAGCTCCGGTTTGCTCCAGGCACTTTCTTTTTCAAGATAGCTTTGCTTTTTAATCCCCTTTCATAATAGGCATGCTGCACTTGTATACTACTTTAAGTGAGTGTGTGTGTTTGTGTGTGTGGGAAGGAGGAATCCCTAGAGAAAAAGCTTTGAGACACATAGAGAACTTAAGGCTCTGCAGAAGCACCTGCCTCTGTACCTGCAGGCTGAAGTAATATTAGTTTCATATCTCACTTTCAGACCTTGGGAGGCTGCAATAGATTCTAAGTAGAGTGGGAGTGAAATGAGAACTCCTGTTGCTACAGAGAGTATAGTTTGGCTTGCTGCTGCATAGCTGTTGCTGGCATTCTGCCCTTATTGAATTAATTTTGTTCTGTATTTTCAATTGCTTTCAATGATCTGAGCTACACAGCCATATAATCCAGATTATCAAATCACATAATCCACATTATTTTATTTGAACTGGATTATATGAGTCTACACTGCCATATAATACAGTTCAAAGCAGATCATCTGGATTTTATATGACAGAGTAGAAGGGGCCAAAGACAGTTCTAATTCAGACATCTTTGACTTTGATTGCTAATTTCTATATGCAGGGAATTTACAATACAATAGAAGCACTATGTTTTAGGTAAATATTATATATTCACATGATTGTCCTAAAGGTAACAGATCCCATTGGATCTTAGACAGTAAGCATTGGTTACACCTAGTTATTACTTCAGTGGAAGACCACCAAAGAATCCCAGGTGCTGTAGGTGACATTTCAGAGGAAGGGAAAGGCAAAACTGTCTCTTAATATTTCTTTCTAAAAAAAAAAAACCCTATAAAATTTGTGGAGTCACATAAATCCACAGAGTATTTGAAGATGCACACACAAACACACATCAAAGTATTAAATGTTTTAATTAATTGAAGGAGCTAGTTAAAACCTAAAACATGCTTGTAATTTGTAGTGCTGTGCAAGCAATTTGGGCAAATGTGGAGATGCTTTGGGTCTGTTCAGGTCAGTTTGTAACAGCTCTGCACTGAATCAGATAGGCCCAGTTAAGTTTTAGAGTGGACATTTTACCCATTGTGCATGCGAATATACGTATTTCTACCTTTCCTCCCATAATTCAGAAAGACGTTGACCATTCTGTAAACAAAGAGGTGCTAATATTGATATTCCGATATGCAAAACCCGTCATATACATATCTTGTTAAACAAGCAAGCAACAAACAAATGGTGATAATACTGGCTAACGAAACTTTTAATGTCCAAACTAGGAAAAACCATTTCCAGATACCTTTTTGCAACCTGTTCCATGCACTACTGTCTCCTGCTTCCAATCCCATTGCCTCAAAAGGCTAGCCACATATAAAAAAAACCCCATGGATTTTCAGGTCAACTGCTATGTAAAAGAAGAGGGTTTTTAAAAAACCATATTAAAGCCCTTCGGTGTTACAAAGAACTGCCTTCCAAGCAAATTGTCAACACTCTATGTCTTCAGTTCACTGCGGCTATGAAGCACAATTTGTTCTATCAGTGTAGACGTCCTTAGGTTGTTCAACCAGATTTTTCCAAAATAGGGATGTGTATGTAACCCACAGTTGGGACTACTCCTTTTCATACCTTCCTGTTTGATTACTCCCTAGTTTCACCTCTTTTAGTTAATACAATTTGTTTTATTTTGTATTAATAACATGATCACCATCCCTGTCCTTCCCCCATGTGAATGCATATCTATATCAATATGTATGCATATTAATATTGTATGCATTTCTTGAACACATACACATAAATACTGATTAAAATACAGTCACTATTAAAAAGTAGAGATATTGTTCATATAAATCTGACACTTGGAGAAAGATTTAATGACATTGACAGATGGAAGGAAGGAAGGAAGGAAGGTACGTGCGTGTCTGCTAGTGGAATCTTTATGCCTTGAACTCGGGTCTCTCTAGTTCCTACTACAATTTGAATTTAATTAATGAGATAGTTAATTCTACGACTCTGGAATTCATTGCCTGGTGAGATTAGGCAAGCCCCCACTCTAGTAGCCTTCAAGAAGGATCTCAAAACCTGGTTTTTCTGTTGCACTTTTGGAGAGGGACCTTACATCTCCTTTGTTTGTTCCTCCAAAATGTCTGTCCCCATATTGTACTTCCTCCTGCCTGTTTGAAGGCCTGTCTCCACTACTCCATTTTCCAAATATCTCCATATCATTTCTATCTCATCCTGAGTTTTTATCATTTTATCTTGTACATGTGACCCACTCATTGTGATTGTGATTTATTTATCACTGTATTTCTGCACTGTTTATTGTATTCTTATGTTTTATTTATTTTATTGTGATTTTTTCTGTGTTTTGGTTTTATTCTGTTGTAATGCACTACTGGGCTAGACCTCATGTATGCCTCCCCGAGTTTCCTTTGGGGTGATGGTGGCGGGGTATAAATAAAGATTATTATTATTATTATTATTATTATTATTATTATTAGTTTATTCTACCAAATTCAGAGTGAAATGAAGGGGGAAAAGCATTTGTCTCACCTGGTGATTTTTTTTAAAATGGATAAGATTTTGGTATCAACGATATTAAAAACTGGTAGATAATGAGCCCAACTGAAGCTTTAAATAATTATAAATGACTATGATATTTAAGCAAAGTAAGATTTGCACTAAATGTAACCCATGGTACTTTATTTGTTCTTCTTTTGAAGTTTTGAAGTTTAGCGTGTGACAAGAAACAAGTCAAAATAACTAGCATTAATCTCTTAAATACATTTCCAGTTGTTGGCAAATATAAAATTTTGGCTTATTTAAAATGATATTCTGAAGAAAGACTGCTGTTTCAGTCTATGAACTGTTCCTTTCTGTTTTGTTTTTGTTTTACTTGTTTTTGCTTCAGGTACTGAAGCCTCTAAAAATTGATTGAATTCCTTATTTCAGAGTCT
Organism: Anolis sagrei; assembly: GCF_037176765.1. NCBI lineage: Eukaryota > Metazoa > Chordata > Lepidosauria > Squamata > Anolidae > Anolis > Anolis sagrei. The sequence continues at coordinate 115,006,722 of NC_090025.1, forward strand.
AGTCACTAAATCTGGGCTTGGCTGTTATTGATAGGGGAATTTTGAGGAGCCAAAGTTCTGTTGTAAAGCTATCACCACATTAATATTTTGATATATTACTACATAACAAGAGATCATCAATACATTTTCATTCTATTGCTGTCAGGTTCTTTCACAGCTGTGCACTGAATTCTGGCCTTGTTTTGAAACCCTATTAAGCTTTCTAAATATCACCCAGGCAAAACCACAAACTATTCACATGCTCTTAAAAATAGTTAACCCTTGGTTAAGGACATATTTCTATACTTCATTTATGTTGTCTGAGATCAGTAATTTGATGAGCTGTGAGATGTGATGCCCCCACAAAAGAAATACTGGATAACACAACCTACACATGATTATTCCAGAAGAATAACTGCAGTAGGTTAGAATAATAGAATCACAGAGATGGAAAAGACTACAAGGGCCATCCAGTCCCAACACCTGCATCACACAGAAACACAACGAAAGCTCTCCTAGCTTATGGTCATCTAGGTTCTGTTAAAAAGTCTCCAGAGAAGGAGACTCCACCATAATCTGAGGCAGCCTATTTCAATGTCAAATGGATGATGGCACAAAAGGAGCACACTCATGCAGCATCCTGTGATAAGGAAAAAGCAGTTGAGTACATAGTCTTCAGGCTCCTTTCTGAGGATGTGGATGGCACCACTTAATGCTCTGGAATGATAAAAGTTACAGTTTGACAATGTATTTAGTTTTCTCTGCCAAAGAGTGCTGGTGTCACATCAAACTTCAAATCCCAGGGTTCCATAGCATAGAGCCATGGCAGTAAAAGTGGTGCTAGTCCACATTAATTCTATAATATAGATGCCATTTGCAACAGAGCAAGGTTATCTCACTCTCAATGACTAAACATTGGTATAAAAACAAAATGCTATAAACCCATCACAAGTAGGGTGGCTTGAGATGTGAGGTTTCATGTGGAAAGTAAGAATTCCATTCCATTCTGGACCTAGAAGCAGATTCCTGTTCAGTTTGTTTGGCTGGCTGTAACTGAAAGTGCTCAGCCACCATGCTTTTTTCAGCCAAAATGGGCCACACAACAGCCAGTCATGGCTCCTTCTCTCCTGTTGGACAGGGGTGTGTTTACAAGGGGTTTCCCTGTGAGCCCTGCCTGTTGGGCCAATCATAATAGAAGAACACTGTGACATGTCTTACGCAAATCGTGTCTATTTAACGGGCGAGCATCTTCATTGCTCTCAGTTGCATTCTGGCATCCAGGATGCAACTGAGAGCAAGAGAGGTGCTTCAGAACAATTGCCTTGCCGCTCGCTCTCAGCTTTATTTTTTGGTTTGGCTTGGCTAGGCCTGGTCTCTCTCTAGCATTGCCCTCTAGCATTGAATCTTTTTGATTTCCTTTATTTTCTTGATTCTTTTTATTTAATGGGATTGGGAGTTGGGGAAGTGCAGGACAGGTGGTTGGGGTGCATGTGCATGCTTGGGGACTTGGGAAAAAGAAAGAGCATCTCTTCGCTCTTGGTGTGCTTTTCTTTCAAAAATTATTTGGGTGGCTCTAAGAGCCTCAAGTCACCTTTTACATTCCTCTTCTCCTCCCCTCCTTTTCTTCATAAAATACTTTTAAAAGATTAATGGTCATTATTAATAATAATAATCCCAGCAAGCAAACAAAAAAGCCCAATTCTCAGAAAACTACTAGTTAGTTACCTGCCTATGTTGTGATGGAGTCTTCGAGTAGTGATACTACTGGGAGTATTAGGAGGGGAAGAAAGAGTACTCATGAGCAAGACTCCGATGAGGAGCAACAGAGAAAGCGGATCAGGGAAATACTTATGGAATCCAGTGATGATGAATCATTTGAGAGCTTCACAGGGAATAACGGGTCTGAGACTGAGGAGAGTGATATGGCAAGTTCAGAGGATGGAGAAATGGTTTGGACTAAAGTGCGGGAGGTTCAGAACATGTGTGAAGAGCCCACAAGTAGCGACACGTTTGTGGGGTTCTCTGGTTGGCACAGTGGGGACTGAGAGAGCACAGAATTCTGGGAAATTCAGTTTGGAAAGTTGAGGAGCCCTGTGGCAGAGAATTCAAAAGTTCCTACCCTAAACTACATTTTCCAGAATTCTGCTCAGCGTCAGAAAGCCCCAATTAGGATAGGGGAGAGTTTTAATTCAAGCTTTCAAGAAGTTATCCAAAGTGCTGAATGTATTTTGGATGTAGTATCAGCAACAAAGTAAATACAGATGAGGGCAAATACATTGTATAATTCCATTTGAAACCTCATAAGATATTATCAGCCATGTAAATACCCTCAAACACAAGCCTAGATGCCACATAGGAATAGATATTTACTGATGGGGTTTGTTTGTTTGTTATCAAGAATGTAGAGAACATGATAGTTGCTTTCTAAATAACAGGACAGAAGTTTAAATGCAAACTGTTAACCTTACTTTATAATATTTTCAGTACTGATGATCAGGGAATTATGAATCTAATGGTTAGCATAATGGAGCACTTCCCCAGTGAGCGTTAATTATTTCTGCTCACTCCAGCTTTGCAAAGAATGAAGAAAGATGCCCGGGACAGCTTTTCTAGAAAGGAGCATATTGTTTTACTGTTGCCATTTTCCCTTGAAAATTAGTAAATTTCATTGACTGAAAACAATGGTGAAGGGGAAGCTGAACTGATGTTGCTGACTGTAGGTTTTCATCAACACACTATTTTGTTTTAATATGAAATGAAAGCTGAATGAAAGATGATGTTAGTATTGCCTGGTTGCCTTGCTTGTCTGTCAATAGAAAGATTTATAAGAACACCCCAAAGGTCAATTTCTGAGTGTTGAAATATCATTGTAAGGGTGTCTACTGCTTCCATGAGACTGACTACATTCTCCTCCCCTTTTGCCATGGAAGATTTGTCTACATATGTGTTACTGTTTTGTCTCTTCTTTCTTAAACTCATACCATCACTTGGTTGCTGTGAGTTTTCAGGGCTGTATGGACATGTTCCAGAAGCAGTCTCTCCAGACATTTCACCCACATCTATGGCAGGCATCCTCAGAGGTTGAGGGGTCTGTTGGAAACTAGGCAAGTGATATTTATATATCTATGGAATGATATATTTACTGTCCTGATTTTAGAGTATTTTAAAAAATCTGGTAGCCAGATTTTGTTCATTTTCATGGTTTCCATGAAAATTCTGGTTTCTATGAAAATGAACAAAATCTGGCTACCAGTTTTAAAAAAATACTCTAAAATCAGGACAGTAAATAAAGAACAGCACTCAAAAAGCAGGGTGTGAAGAAGCGCTAATCCCACTAGATGCCACCAAAATTATATGAGGAAGCGTTAATCTTCTTTAATGCCACCAATATTCTGTGAGGAACCTTCTTTTAAATATCAATTAAGCTGCCACCGATATGTTTAGAGACGCTGGTTTATGTCTCTGTTTATCTTTAGTTGTGTTGTGAGGTGACTTTGGTAGTGTGGAATGCACCAAGCATAAAAGCAATGGAGGAGGCAGGTTTGAAATACAAAGAGAACAAGTTTTATTGTTAACAGAACGTAATTGTTGCAGTTTTGAGAATTTGAACTTGGCACAAGGCTTGATGTTACAAAATGGCTGGTTTGAGATACATGCTTCTGATGTTACAATTCTACAAACTCCTTCTTAGTGAAGTGCTTATACTACTTCAGAGTTCCCTATTGTGAATATCCACACTGTTTGCCCTATACTCGGAACAAACCACTGATCACCAGTCTTTCCTTACTGGCGATCCTTTAAACCCCCTCTGTTAGATTCTTTAACCTAAGCAATCTAACAAGGTAACACCTTCAGCTCTCTTGCTGAAGAAATATTCACAAATTCTAAGAACTGCTGAATTCTCACAGTCACAACCCAGAGCCCTAACTGACTCCGAACCTCTTCCCCGGGTCTCATCCACCGGACTGAAGCTTAACTGCCACTTTCAAACCTTTTCCTCCTTAAGCTCCGCCCACCTCCTCTTCTGCCTTGTCTTGTCACCATGGCAACCTATCCCTCACAGCTAGGCCATGGCAATAAATGTAATACATAAATCCAGTTTAAACACAGTACATTAAACACTCTATAATAAACATTTCTCTACACAGGGCAATTCCAGACAAAAATAAATCAGGGCCAGCTAACATCTCCATACAAAGGATTTCCCCCAGGCAGCAATCAGCCAGGCTTTGAAGCTGCAAGGCCACTAAATGCTAATCAAGGTGAACAATTGCAACATTCACACTTGCCTCAAGCAGGCATGAGTTCTTTCTCTCAATCTGGACATTCCACAGATGCATAAACCCCACATGCCTAGTCTCCAACAGACCCCTCAACCTCTGAGGATGCCTGTCATAGATGTGGGCAAAACATCAGGAGAGAATGCTTCTGGAACATGGCCATACAGCCCAGAAAACTCACAGCAACCCAAAAAAGGTTACTTTTTCAAGTTTTCTTGCTGTTGAGTTGTTACTACTACTATTATTATTATCAAATGACATCAAGCTTCAGAGGATCTCACTTACTCCAGTACTATTTTTCCACCTTGGTATTAATCCAGACAGTAGGAGCTTCATCTCTTTCTGTTTACTATCTCTCCTCCTCCCCTCTCTTTTTCTTCTAAATTTGTCTTTACACTGATTACTGTTCAGTCTTCCTAGTTTGTCTTCACCAAACTTATCAAGCACCAAGAGTGTTTATATTAAGGCTTACTTCTTTAAGTCACTTAAATCTGCATTCACTCATTATGCATATTTAATGAGTCACAAGAGGGTTGACTGGGGACTATCTCTACACTGTTTGAAACTTCATTATATGGTCAATGTGGACTCATATAATGCAGTTTGGTGGAGTTAAACTATGTTATGAGAGTCCACACTGACCATATAGTGTAGTGTGTTTCACACATACACAGTATATATTGTGGCATACACATTTTAAAAATTACAATCAGAATGTACACGGTGACAACAAAGAGGTGGAAAGCCCACAAAGAGAAAGGAGTGGTAAGAACGTGAGCTTAGAAAAGTGAGGCGTCTTTCATTCCATATACCTCTACCACTCTCAGTGGTCTTTTATCATTACAAGCTATACAAAATATGTTTTAATTTTTTTCTGGGTATCAATGTAGCAAGAGAAATAATCTGAGGGACAATTATTACTTTCATAGGTGAGTCAATATTTTGTATGATTTTTTTTTAAAGAAAAGTATCAGCTGCAAGAAAAATAAGAGCAGATGACAGGATTTTCTTGTATATTCTCACCAAATACATGGAGCCCCCAGTAGTACAGTGGGTTAAACCCCTGTGCCGGCAGGACTGAAGACCGACAGGTCGAAGGTTCGAATCCAGGGAGAGCATGGATGAGCTCTATCAGCTCCAGTTCTCCATTCAGAAACATGAGAGAAGCCTCCCACGAGGGTGGTAAAACATTAAAAAAAACATCTGGGCGTCCCCTGGGCAACATCCTTGCAGATGGCCAATTCTCTCACACGAGAAGCGACTGCAGTTTCTGAAGTCACTCCTGACATGACAAAAAAAATACATGCAATGAAGTTGGACACTTCAGTTACCCTGAATTCGATGCAGATCATTCAAATCAATTGGTTCTTTTATTTTTCTCTTTCATGGATGCCATGCTCTTTGGAAGCTTCTTTACTCTGAGTCAATGGTCTTTTAGGCTTCTTTCATGTGAATAAGAGTTCACTTTTTAAATAATAAATTAATAGTATATTGTGAGGGCATGGAATCAGGATTGAAGGACCTCATCACATTGAGATCCCTAACATTGACAACAGTAGAGGAATTTGCTGTGCACTGTGGCAAATCCAAGGTGCAGTGGGGGGAACTGTCATCCCATACCCTGCATTGCGGGCATTGCTGCCTTTCCCATTACACAGGGGAGAACATCATTGCCCGGTTTCTTCTCTCACTGGCCCCGTTATAGGATATGAGAACACAGGTAGTGACCCATGTTCTCAGGGCTCTGTCTTAGGATGCTTCCAGAAAAGAGCAACGATGATACCCTGCCAGTAGTACCTGGCATTGTGTGAAGGGCTCAGTTGGAATATGTCCCGGAAGTGTCCATATGGGCCAGAAGACCATATGATGAGGTCATTAGAGATGCTTAGGTGGGGCATGACCAAAAAAGGTTGGGAACCACAGGTCTAAGGCATTCCGTTAGCGAGCAACAAGCTGCTGTCAGCAGGAGCCCACATTAGAATTACACAAGTAAACGTCATGCTTTCAACTGATAATTGCTAGTGTGGCTCTAGAAATGAATGTCCCTAGTCATCACATTATGCAGAAAATAATAGTAAGAACAATAGTGATGCAAAAGCGTGACCAGGGGTGCCTAATCCTACAGTAAAAGCTGAGTTGGAAATGACTTCAATCTACCCTAGTGCCTGGTGCATATCATTCTTTACATTGTGTACTCTGCAGGATCTTCTTCCCAGAAGGGAATAAAAAGGAAAGCTGAAAATGCCTCCTCCTCTTCCAATAACGCCATTTACATGCAATATTTTTCTTTTAGCAGCAGCAGCAAAGTGGCGGGATGTAAAGAGGCCAACATACACATGTATTCCATGGGTCAGGTGTTGCCCTCCTCTGCCACGGAGGAAGGAGAATGATCAACATTAACATGAAGCTTGAGTTTTAAATGGCATGGATCTTAACTATTAGGAGTTGTTATTTTTCTTTTGGCTTCATCCCAATAATTCTGTTAGCTTTTGCAACAGCAGCCAAACCCTTACTTTTTGTCACTCATGCCAATATCTGCTACTCAGATATCTCTTAGCTTGTATTTTCCATCCTTGCATTTATTTATTTATGCATGGAGGCATGCTTCTTAATATTCTCATAAATCAATAGTATCTCAGCCTCTACAAGTAAGTGCATTCAATATCAACAGCTGGCTGGTGCAAAGAAACAAACTGGGGAGAAATAATGAATGGGGCAATCTTATACCCTTCCAGGATCTCTCAGCATTAAATATGCTCAGATCAAATTGTGCAAGTTGGAATAAAAAATTTCCCAAACTTTTCCCAGGGTTGCTAACTCATTATAGTTAGCCAATGAACCAAAGTGGACTCACGTGTTTTTTAAGATGATGGAAATTGTGATGTGACTAAACTCATGAGAATTTTAAGAGATATGTATTGCAAATCTCATTGACACTATCTCATTATTATCAACTATAATTGGAAGATTTATTTTCCCTTTATTATCCAAATTTGTAGGTAGTTGTGTAGAAACTTCCATAGCATTTGGTGCAAGGCCACAATTCAAGTTAAAATATTTTCTTTGCCAGAGATACATTTCTGAGGGTTTTGTTTAATTTACCAAATCACATTCAAAGCACCCATAGCTGGATGGCCATCTGTTGAGAGTGCTTTGAATAAGATTTTCCTGCTTCTTGGCAGAGGGTTGGACTGGATGGGCCATGATGTCCCTTCCAACTCTATGATTCTATCTAGAGCAGGAATGGGCAAGCCCAGGCACTATTCTCTCTCACTATCCTATCCTTCCTTCCTCCCTTCTCTCTTTCCTTCCTCCTTCCATCCTTCCCTTCCACACTTTTGTCTTGCCTTCCTTTCCCTCTCTCCCTCCCTCCATCCTCTTCCACCCTTCCTTCCTTCCTTCCTTCCTTCCTTCCTTCCTTCCTTCCTTCCTTCCTTCTTTCCTCCTGGGGAATGTTTAGCTGGGAAAAGAGAAGGTAGAGTGGGAACATGAGAACCATGTTTCAAGATTTAAAAGGGTGTCCCTTTGAAGAGGAGAAGGGAAACTGACTTTCTGCTGCTCTAGAGACAAGGGCACAAGGGATCAATGGGTTCAAATGGCAGGGAAAAAGATTTGACTGAAAAGATTAGGAAGAACTTCCTGAGCATAAGAGCTGTTGGAGAGTGTCATAGGCTGCCTTGGAGTGTTGGAGTCTCCTTCTCTGGAGGCTTTTCAACAGAGGCTGTGTTTTGATTGTGCTTTCTTTCTTTAGCTGGATGACCCTTGGGGGTCTCTTCCAGCTCTAGGATTTGAGGATTATTTAACTGGAGTAGGCAATACAGGGTCTAATGGATTCACCTTTTCTCTCCCATTCACCACCTCATCCTGACCAAGGCCAACCATTTTTGATTCCAATGTTTCCCATCTTTCCTTAACTTTCTGCCTCTGAAAGAGGAAAGGAGAGAGAGGAAAGAGCAGGGAGGGGGACTCAGAGAGAACCCCCTCCCTCCCGGCCCAGCCACACCACTCCGGCCCACCATGTGGCCCCCAAGTTAGAAAATTTACCCATGCCTGATCTAGAGCAATGGTTCTAAACTGTGCTCCATGGAACCCTTAGGTCTCCGCAAAGCACAGTCAGGGGCTCCACCCCTTGGGGACTCCCTCACCTCTGATTAAAAAGCATGTGGCTTATGGGGTCTCCTTGCTGCCAATGCGGCCTGTGGGGCCTTCCTGCCTTGTCTTTGACTGTGATTTTCCTTCATGGCAGAAACAGGTTGGACTGGGTGACCTCTGGAGTTGCTGCTATTATTATTATTATTATTATTATTATTATTATTATTATTATTATTATTATTTCAAAGGCTGGACAGTCATCTGTTAAGAGTGCTTTGATCTGTGCTTTTACTGCACAGCAGAAGCAGGTTGGACTGGGTGGACCCTGGGATTTTCCAATGAAATAATGTTAAGTTTATGTTGGCTAGAATTGTTTTTCATTTTAAATATTGAATTGTTCTTTCTTTCTTTCTTTTGCATCACAAACAAGATAACTGCAGTGTGCATAGGAATTTGTTCATTATTTAAAAAAAATAGTTCACACCATCATTCTCCATCCATCTGCCACTGGCCCGGCCCATCTGTCAAATTTTAAAATGCAATGCAGACCCTGTATCCAAAAGTTTCTTGGGGCTCACAAGAAACGTTTCTTTCAAAAAGGGCTCAGCAGCTTAAAAAATTTGAGACCTCCTGATCTAGAGCAAGAGTGGATTAGTGTGACCTTCTGAATATTTTTGAACTCTTGTTGTCCATCACCATGTATAGGCTTTTTTCTACTTCCTCTAAAAGGCCTGCAACAGTTGCCATACAATTGCTTGCAAAGAACTGCCTCCAGATATCTGGAGAGTAATCAATAATACACATGCCCTGTTACTTCACTTTTCGAGAGTTTCTGCAAAGTCCAAACAAAGCATAGAAAAGGACACTTATTTCAGGGTCAGTCTGACATGCTGAATGCCAGATTAGCCACAAGAAGTGTCTCCACAAGGTGGAAGGGGGTTCATACTGCCCACTGGCACTGAGCACTGTTTGTTGCTTACCCTAACATCAGCCAGTCTGATAGGATGTTGAAGAAGGGGAAGGGGGAGAGGATGAAATTCAACCTCCTCCGCCCCTCCATATCACCCCAGATGATGTCAGGGTAAGTGGTGGCCAACAGATAGGCCAACAGATAGGCTATGACATTGTGGGAGGGAGGGAGGAGAAAGAGAGAGAGACTGCCATCCCATAACCATGCTTGAGCCCAGGAAACACAAGCTTGCAATGGGCTCAGTTGCAGCCTGTTCCATTTGGGAACTGGCCCAACTGGTCTCACTGGCACTCAGTTGAGGTTAAGCCCAAATTTGGAGGCAGAATTCTGTGCAGCATTTGGCCAATATGAGACTGCTCCTCAGCTACACTGACCTCACTAAACTACAAACTACAGGATTTCATTACATTGTACAATTACAGTTTAAGTGCAATAATAGTGCTATAACTGAGAGTGAATAGGCCCCCTAGGCTGTTGTTTTGCCCTTTGGCCCCTGATATTGTTCTGAAAAAGATCCACCCCTGTAAAGATAATCATCCTTTTCTACTCCCGCTATGACTCTGACTTCTCTTATTTTTGACACATATTATCTCAAGTCTCTGGATATTTCCCTGAGCAGCATATTTTTTAAACCAGCCCTCATTCATATAAACATGCTGGTTTCAAAGAACAGACTTTTTTCCTATTAGTAAATGGTTTTACTGGAAGTTTTCCAGTTCGACTTAATTCCCAGCCAAGACCTTGTGAATAAAGGCTTCCCCTTTGAGCTCTCCTCACCACCCCCTATCTTTTAACAGCCATTAATAAAAATATTAATAGAGAAAAAAACACACTAATGTCAATTTAATGGTTTGACTTTTAACTTAAGAAAGTCAGGAAAATCAAAGATAAGGCTTTCAATTAATGTTTAACTTCTAACATAAAAGCATTGATCTCCAGCCTTTGCAGCCTCACAAATTATAGAAGCACTGGGGAATGGGTCTGTGGACAGAGCAAAAATATTACATCCTAAATTTCTTTGGCTTTCTGTGAGTTGATCCCATGCTTATGCATGAAAATATGTTGTTCTTGACCCAGTTCAGAAAACAAGCACCAGTGAAATCCTGGCTGAATGAATCATTTAAAAGTTCTGAAAAAATTGCTTTTCCAGAGAACTGCTTTCTATTGAAGTTTAAGCTATATTTTGCTTAGTGTCTGCTTTGCTTTCAAAAACACATTGCGTTATATTTGCTTGATAGCTCTTTTGATTATTAAATTCAGCATTCACTCTTAACCTCCATATTGATCATAGGCATTCTACCTAACAACTTAAAGATTAAAAAATAGCATCAATTGAACCTCAATTTGTTACTTTGCACAACCGAAGACGCAGAAAATTGTAGTGCAGCATTACAATTTCCCACATATTCACTCAAGGCTAATTCAGTTAAAGTAGTAATCTTATATTCCTTTTCCTGGGAGTAAGTTCTACTGAAAGAAATGAAACTTGCTTCTGAGTAGGCACGTCTATAAGTTGTCCAGAGACCTACATGCTCTAGAGATAGTAACTCTGAAATCCTTTTGCCCAGCTTGCACAATTATGCCAGTTAGAAGTGACAATGACCATGGTGAGGAAAATAAGAACTAAAGTCTGCAACAAATTGCTGGTCAAACTTTCTTCATGATTAATGTCTTGAGTTTGAGAACTCCCCTGGACCTAGGCATTTCTGTAATAAGTGAACTGGATTCATTTCCTTTCCACGACTGCCACCCTTGCTGTTTATCCCCTGCTTGCACAAGCTGGGAAATTGTTTTATTGTTCTTAAAAGGGCCCTTTCCAAGAACAGGATGCTAACCTATTATCATCCTTCTTCTCTTGTTGCAGGAGTCACATGTCTAGAGGAGGAAAGACAGGGGTCAGATTGGGCAGAAGCTTTTAGGGACTTTGTCACATTGAAACAGTGAAGTGTTTGAAAGACTAGGTTTATCATAGAGCTCAGTCAGATTCTGTGTTGAAATGAAACAGATAATTTCCCTACCTTCATCACATTCTTAAATCTATCAGTAATACTCAGTTGTACTCAGTATTCTTTCAGTTGATTTTCCATCACATTTTAGAGATTTGGCCACATCCACCATTCCCCCCCCCCCCCAATGTTCTTTGTTGGAAAAAAAAACTCCTCTCTGAAATGTCATCTGTTACATGTCTTAATTCCCTGAGCTTTCAGTCTAACATATCTCTCCCAGCTGCTCCACTAGGGAAGAAAGCAAGGAAGGAGGGAAGGGGGGAGGGAGGGAAAGCGGTGATGCACTTGCTGTCTCTCCCTCTCCCTCTCTCTCGGCTGCCCCACAGAAAAGGGTGTGGACCTTGGAAAACTATAACTCTCAGTACTGCATAGTATATAGCCATGGTATTTAAAGCAAGGTCCAGTTGCATTCATTTCACAGTGTAGATGCACCCAGAGAAAGGTATAAACCTTGGAAAACCATAACTTCCAGGAGGACTCCATCACATGGAGCCATGACATTTAAAGTGGGGTGTAAGGATATTCATTCCATATTGTAAGTGCACCAAGAGAAGGGTATGGACCTTGGAAAACTATGACTTCCAGGACCACATAGTATGGAGCTATGGTATTTACGATGAGGCCCAAGCACATTCATTCCATAATATAAATGCACCCAGAGGAGGGTATGCACCTTAGGAAACTCTAACTCACAGGGCTGCACAGCATGGAGACATAGCATAATAATAATAATAATAATAATAATAATAATAATAATAATAATAATAATGGCATTTAAAGTGAGTCTTGACTGCATTTATTCTTCAGTGCAGATGAACCCAGAGAAAGGTTTGGATCTTTGGAAAATGCAACTCCCAAGACCATCTAATGGAGACATAGCATCCTAAAGTAAAGTCCAGCTACATTCATTCACCCAGAGAGGGTTAATGTACCTTTTGAAACTATGACTCCCAGGATTGCATAGTTTGGAGCTATGTTATTTAAAGCAGGAAGGGAAGCAAAGGGAAGGAATGACCCGGAAAGGCTATTTTTAAAAAGAAATTGTTTTGGCAAAGTAAAATTTCAGTGAGCAAAAGGTAATGGCAGAACTTTCTCTAACAAATATACTTTAGGTTCCTCCCATAATTTCCTCTCCCACAAATAGGGGAAACATTTCATTTTAAACCTGGGAGGAGCTAATATCATCACATTACAGAATTGGCCATTTTGCCCATATACACCCAGATCATTAGAAAAAATCCACTTCCCACCACCTCCTAAAACGTTTGAAAAGAATGCTGGCCCCATGTTTAATATACAGAAAGAATGTTCTACCCTGCACTTGAACCCAACCTAATGTGGTGAACACAGTGGGTTACCACATTTTAAGTGTAGAATTCAGTGGAATTTAGTAAATGTGATGAAGAGGTAGGTCATGTTGTGGTGCAGCCATATTAGTAATGGTGCATTCACTCTATCCAATGCTTTTGGTGGACTATACAAGGAACTTGACCTATTTTGCGGACAGGACATAGCAACTTCAACATTTCTTTGAAGTTGGAAATGAAACATAGATTCACTACAGTCTTGACACAGAAGTTACTAACTGACTCATATAGGCTACAGAAGAAGAATTTATTTTGGTCCACATTTTTAAATGAGGTGACCTAACTCACACTTCCCAGACTATCATGTAAATTGTGACCCAGTTATCTTTCAGTCCACATACTTTTTCTTGAATTTGGAAATGCAGTGCTTGATTCAAAGCCTCAAAATAACAATGTATGATGTAGGTGACAAAATTTGCATCCAAAAATGTGTATATTATTGTGAAAATGTGTGTCAGAGGGTACGGTATATAAGTATCAATGTAGATGTCTTAATCTTCTTTTTCTTTTCTTTTTAATTTTAGCTGAGGTGGAAATTGGACTAAATTATTATATGATTTGGATACTGTATACGAAAAACTGCTATGAATTGGTTCTATGATTTTTATCCAATATTCTAACAGTGTAGCATAAAGATTAATATACAAGCATATGCTAAGATAAACCATACACCCACTTCCACATGCACTGAAAGCTACCCCACAGATGCTTTGCTGGAGTAGGAAAGATTTATTTATTTATTTATTTACAACATTTCTACACCGCCCTTCTCAACCCCCAGGGAGGACCCAGAGTGGATAACAGAACAACAACAACAACAACAACAACAACAACAACTTTATTCTTATATCCCACCACCATCTCCCCAAAGGAACATGGGGCAGCTTACAAAAGGCACAAAGTGCCTAAAAACAACATAAGTGAGCACAATATAAAATACAATAGAATAAAACACATGCAACTACTGCGCAGGACAACTATGGACTAAACATTTTCAAAGGCTTGATTTAAGAGCCACGTCTAAGGAGGACAGTGTGGGGGCCTGTCTAATCTCCCTGGGGAGGGAGTTCCAAAGCTGTGGGGCCACCACCGAGAAAGCCCTCATTCTTGTCCCCACCAACCATGCTTGTGACGGTGGCAGAATTGGGAGGAGGGCCTCCCCTGCAGATCTTAAAGCCAGTTCATAGACGGGTTGCAGTTATGAAGATAGGCAGGAGCTGTTTAGGGCTTTATAGGTGATAACTTGCACTTTGAATTGGGACCGGAAACTTATCGGCAGCCAATAGAGCTTCTTTAGTAGTGTGCTCCCTATAGCTGGCTCCAGTTAGTAGCCTGGCTGCCAATCTCTGCTACGACTCCATAGCTGGTGATGAAATCAGCACTGAGGACACCCCCACCCCAGGAACATTTGTTTGTAGAAAATGACCACTATTTTTCTGCATAAAACTGATATTTTTAGGTAATAGTGCATTTTTCAAATAATATTCTGTTTTACAGGCCAATGGATCCTCCACCTCAGACATCAGAAGAGCTGCAAGACCGAGAACAAGCTACGAGAGTAAAGACAAAGATCCACCCAGAGAAAAAAGCATACATCAAAGGAACCACTGACTGCATAAGGAAACTGATGAGGAAACACAACCTACAAACGATCTACAGACCCACTACAAAAATCTAACAAATGCTACATTCTGCAAAGGACAAGAGGGATTTTCTCACCTCTGCAGAAGTCTACCGTATACCATGCAGCTGTGGACAAGTCTACATAGGGACCACCAAACGCAGCATAGCCCAAACACGAATCAAGGAACATGAAAGGCACTGCAGACTACTTCAACCAGAGAAGTCAGCCGTAGCAGAACACCTGATGAACCAACCTTGACACAACATATTATTTGAGAACACAGAAATGTTGGACCACTCTAACAACTACCATGTCAGACTACACAGAAAAGCCATTGAAGTGGATAATTTCAACAGAAAGGAAGAAACCATGAAAATGAACAAAATCTGGCTACCAGTATTTTTTAAAAAAACAAACTCTAAAATTATAACAGTAAAACAATACTCAACATAGGGGAACTCCAGACAAGAACTCAGGGACAGCTAATCACCTCTCAACAAAAGATTCCACAAGGCAGTAACAAGACACACCTAAAAATTGTCAGGCCTTCAAATGCTAATCAATTGAAACATTCACACCTAGCTCCAACAGACAAGAATTCTTTCTCCCACCCTGGACATTCCACAGATATATAATCCCAATTTTCCTAGTTTCCAACAGACCTCACAAGCTCTGAGAATGCCTGCCATAGATGCAGGCAAAATATCAGAACATGGCCACATAGCCCGAAAAATCTACAACAACCCAGCATGCTGCTTGTTGTCCACAGAAAAGCATGTGTATTTTCATGCAAATAAATTTTCTGAAAATTTCCCAATTGTAGAAATGCCTAGATAAGGCTCTGCATTCTTAGCACTGGTTAAATGGGAAAAAATGTGAAAATGCAAAGTACTTGATATAACCCTTCAATTTCTAGGACTTAATTTTTGCAGCATTCCCAGCACATCCATATTTTCTGTGAAGGCAAACACGCAAACCCCATGCAATAACATGCATGTTCTTATCATGCAATAGGGCAGTGTTTCTCAATCTGGGGGTTGAGACCCCTGGGGGGGAGGGTCGCAAGGGGGTGTGTGTTAAAGGGGTCGCCAAAAACCATCAGAAAACACAATCTTTGCTGTTGTTCATGGAGGTTCTGTGTGGAAAGTTTGGCGCAATTCTATCATTGGTGGGGTTCAGAATGCTCTTTGATTGTAGGTGAACTATAACTCCCAAATGTCAAGGCATATTCTCCTCAAACTCCACTGGTGTTCACATTTGGAAATACTGAGTATCTGTGCCAAGTTTGGTCCACATCCATCATTGCTTGAGTTCACAGTGCTCTCTGGATGTAGGTGAACTACAACTCCAAAAGTCAAAGTCAATGCCCACCAAACCCTTCAGCATTTTCTGTTGGTCATAGGAGTTCTGTGTGCCAAATTTGGTTCAATTCCATCACTGGTGGAGTTCAGAATGCTCTATGATTATAGGTTAACTATAAATCTCAGTAACTACAAAATGACAAAAACAAACCCCAATCCCACCAGTATTTGAATGTGGACATGTTGTGTATTTGTGCCAAATTTCATCCAGTGGATGAAAATGCATCCTGCATATCAGATATTTACATTACAATGCATAACAGTAGCAAAATTACAGTTATAAAGTAGTAACAAAAAAAAATTCATGGTTGGGGGTCACCCACAACATGAGAAATGGTATTAAGGGATCACAGTATTAGGAAGGTTGAGAAACACTGCAATAGGGCAATATACACTATACTCCATTATGCAAGTTCAAGCAGCAGTGAAAGAACTCATGCTCCCTTTGAGGACACCTCCATGAATATGTAAACCTCCATCCACAATACCAATTACAGAAATGTTATTACTTAAATCTAATTGCTCATTTCAAGTGGAGTATAAATACTGAATCAATAAAATTTACATAAATGTGGGAATGTTGGTGCAATGAATCTATTGTGGTTAGAACTAGTAATTAGATATAGGCCATTATATAAATTCTGTTACGTATTGTTACATTATGGTTGCAATGTGTTTATGGTGTTAGTTTGGTTGTATATTACATTATCATGGCCACAATGATATGTTTATCATATTAAGCTTGTTATATACTGCTTATCATGGATAATAAAAATGTTTCCTTAGAATCTCAACATAATTAACTATATTGCATTGCAATTGCAATGTAGAAGGGAATAGCCTTGTTTCCCTTGCTGTGTCTCTATATGTTTAGTTAGTTGTACAGTTGCAGGGCTTTGAGGGAGAAATGGTAGAGGAAAAATACTATATTGCCCAAGTGTTTTTAAGATGTGCTTTGTGCTGCTACCTCATAGTCTGTTGAGTCTATTGAGACAATGGCAAAAAGGATCTCAGAGCAGAAGCCTGAATGATTCAGATATTGTTACATCTCCAATGTCATAGTGGAGGGCAGTATGTTGCTCTAAGGAGAAGGCTGAAACCAATTCTTTCAGACTTAGCCAAGTGGCCACTCAGCTGTAGGCCTGATAGGACTCTCTGGATTACTATGGGTTTATCAGGCTGTATGACCATGTTCCAAAAGCATTTTCTCCTGATGTTTCACCCACATCTATGGACAATTTCAACAGAAAGGAGGAATCCATGAAAATGAACAAAATCTGTCTAAAAGGTAAAGGTTTCACCTGACATTAAATCTAGTCATTTCTGACTCTGGGGAGTGGTACTCATCTCAATTTCTAAGCAGAAGAGCCGGTATTGTCCATAGACACCTGCAAGGTCATGTGGCTAGTATGATTGCATGGAGCGTTGTTACCTTCCCGTCAAGGCAGTACCCATTGATCTACTCACATTTGCATGCTTTCAAACTACTAGGTTGGCAGAAGCTGGGCCTAACAGCAGGAGCTCACCCTGCTGTTAGGTCATCCTCACTACCTCTGAGGATGCTTGCCATAGATGCAGACGAAACGTCAGGAGAGAATGCCTCCAGACCATGGCCATATAGCCCGAAAAAAACTACAACAACCCAGATCAGTTCTACTTCTGCCATTGATTAAGGAGGAACTTGCAGCACTTCGAAATGCTCAGCTTTCAGAGGCACGTGCATGTACAACACAGCATGTTGCAACATTTGTATGTAACCATTGCTTCTGAGGAGTGCACAATGCCAGCCTCATCATTTATGAATACTGTAAGTGCCTGCTTTTCATTTTACTGCAGGATGATCAAATGTCTAAACCAGCAGGAGGAGATAGTGCAGGGGGAAAAAAGTAAATTAAAGATGAAAGATGAAAATTGTCAGGCAGAAGACTTTACTATTATCCCTGATTTAATGAAACTCAGTGCTTGGAGAGAGGGCCTTTAACATGTGTTCGCTGTTTTAGTATCTGCTCAACATTTCATACGCAAATTTTCTGCTTCCTGAAACTTTATGTTTTGCTCATCCAGTGAGAAAATCTAGGATTCTTAGGGTAGCACATTATTGATAATAATTTAATGAATGAAAAAAAACTTCACATTTAGCCCTTGAAGACAACATGCAGGCTTCACACAGGCAGCTTTTTGCAATCAGATTGCCTTCATGTGGATATCCTCAAATTTATCTGTGCCTTACGTCTGCATGAAAGAAGAAGTGGGAGATGAAATGAAAGTATCTTAGGATGCAACCCAGTAGTGTCAATAGGGCTGTTGGCGTTAGTCATAGTGCCCCCCCCCACCCCCAATGGATCTTTTCCCATACTGGATTACTTCCTTATCCAAAAAAATTGATATCCATGGTTTCACTGACCCACACTCCAAAAATTATTTGCCATAAATTATTTATGAGCATCTCTAGATCTTCCAGTGTAATTTTATGATATGTTTCCTGCCTATTATAGTCAAAAATATAAGTAAAGGTAAAAGTTTCCCCTTGACATTAAGTCTAGTCATGTCCGACTCTGAAGGGTGGTGCTCATCTCCATTTCAAAGATGAAGAGTTGGTGTTGTCCGTAGACGCCTCCAACATCATGGAGCCAACATGACTGCATGGGGTGCTGTTACCTTCCTGCCGAAGTGGTTCCTATTGATCTACTCACATTTGCATGTTTTTGAACTGCTAGATTGACAGACGTTGGGGCTAACACCCCACTCCCTGGATTCGAACTGCCCCAGTCCCTGGATTTGAACTGTTGACCTTTCAGTCAGCAAGTACAGTAGCTTAACGGTATAACCCGCTGCACCACCAGAGGCTCAAACTATAGGTTTCTCTATTATTCACAGGTGAGGTCTTGGAATGTATCTCCCATGGATATGGGAGTCATACTGTGTTTTGGTTAAATACCAAAGTTTGACAAAATTCGTGACTATAAAAACTTAGCAACAATGCAAACAACAGCATGTGCTGGTAGTCGATGTATCAGCACATGATTCAGAGCATCCTTGGGGCACCTACGCTATCAAATTAATGCAGTTTGATACCACTTTCACTGCCATGGCTCAGTGCACTGGAATCCTGGAATCTGGAGATAATTTGGCAGAGAAGGCTAAGGAACACCCATGATTCCATAGCATAGATCTGTGGCAGTTATAGTGGTGTCAAATTTTAATTTGACAGGTAATTGAGTGACAATGACACAACTGGTTCAAAAATTAAATTAGAATAGAGTTTTAGCCTTGCTGGTCTATTGATAAAAGTACATGTAAGCTGATCTTACAGAAATAATTTTGTGGATAGAGATATATCTAGGGTAAAGGTTTTCTCCTGACACTAAGTCCAGTCGTGCCCGACTGAGGGTTGGTGCTCCTCTCCATTTCTAAGCTGAAGAGCTGGTGTTGTCTGTAGATACCTCCAAGATCATGTGCCAGCATGACTGCATGGAGTACTGTTACCTTCCTGTTGACGTGGTATCTATTGATCTACTCATATTTGCATGTTTTCAAACTGCTAGATTGGCAGAAGCTGGAGCTAACAGTGGGAGCTCACGCCATTCCCCGGATTCAAATCTGCGACCTTTCAATCAGCATGTTCAGCAGCTCAGCAGTTTAACCCACTGTGCCACCAGGGCCTCCATAAATATATTTAACTACATGAATATTTTAAGAAAAATAAATATCTATGGAAACACTGCACAAAGTATGTTTATATACTTTCATTTTGGTGTCACTCCCTCAGATGCTGCTACCCAGTGAAGGTTGCACCCTTTTGCAACCCCTTAGTGACACTATTGATGCAATCATGCCAATCATTTCTGAAATGATTAGAACAATAGTAATTATGCCCATTCTGTGAAGTTATGACCACTACAAAAATACAATTTTATTTGAGCATTGGCCACTCTTGCAATAAAAAGAGATAAGTAAATAAAAATGCAATAAAGATGATTTTAAAAATTGTTTTCATTTTTCTAAGTTATTATGATTTTAGGGAGTTGTCCTATTTTATTGCAAACTATGTTGAGTTCTAGTCAAGGAAGAAAGACAGCTAAGGAATTGAATACATGCAAGAAATATTTAGCTCAGATCCCAATTCAGTGGATTCAGAAAACAGCCCAGTTAGAAGACAGACTGTTTCAATTGTGGCTCATATCTGAACTGGCCACTTCCGTACTTGATAGCTTGCAGCTTGCATTGACCTACGAAAAATATTGTACAAATTAACCTATCTGATGGTTCAGTCTATGAGTTTAGACAAGAGGGCTGATTTCCACATATAGATTATTACCTGATCTACATGAGATAAGCATAAATCAGATGAATTGGTGAGCAAGCTGAAGTAGCAAACTCTTAACCCATATTTCCTACTTTGAAATCAGCCTTACAATTAGGCACCTCTAGGTGGCTCCGTAGGGCAGTGCTTTGAAAGGAACAGCACATGAACAAGAACAGCAGATATAATAGATTTTCCTCTGCTAAAATAGTAACATTTGGGTATTTTATAACTGGTATGGTTTATGGAATCTGATATAATCAATATGATGGCTGTTTCAGAATCTACCAAATGGTACTGACTGAAGTATTGGGTCATCGGTTTCCTGAATGCTATCCAAGAATCCAGGAATCAGTGAGGTATCATCAAAGAAGGTGGCAGGTTCCAAGTATTGTGACTTCTGGCTGCAACCCTATTCATGGCAATTTCATTCAGCTGTCTTGTCAGTCCATTTGGAATTGCTCCTAGGGCATCTATCACCATTAGGCCAACAGTGGTTTTCTTTTCCCTAGAGGCTGTATATATTCTCATCTTTAATTCTGCCTCTTCCAGGAATTGTTACATATATTGTCCAAAGTCTATTTTTCTCAACCACAGGCATATCACGAACACTGTTTGGACAACATTTTCAAACTCATTACCCCACATATTACAAGGAGCTATATTAATTTTGACATCTCACTGATATGCTAGACCTCTAAGGCAGTAGTAGACAACATATAATACTCTATTATCATCCCCAAATTCTTCTCAGTTACTTCTTGTGGCAAGGGCTTATAAGAATTATAGTCCAATAACATCTGGAGGACCTCATTTTGCCCACTGTTTTCTAAGACCAGTGGGAAATCTGAACCAATGGATAGAGAATGCATAAACTGATTCTATATTTTATTGTATGTTTATTTGTTTTCTTTGGGACTTCCAGAAAATTTTAGTTACGCTCATAGCAACAGTGTTACTGAAGTGGTAAGATTTCTATATGTATTAGATGCAGTAATTTTTATTCCGCAACGGAACAAAGAATTTTTTCCCCACAAATAGCACTTGGCAAGTTACTTATAGGAAGACTGAGGCCCCTTCTACATTGTCATATAATTCAGATTATCAAATCAAATAATCCAGATGATCTGCTTTGAACTGGATTATATCAGTCTCCACTGCCATATAATCCGGTCCAAAGCAGACATTCTGGATTTTATATGGCAGTGTAGAAGGGGTCTGAATACAATGGTGTGTTAGTGTTTTCTGCTGAGCACAGGCCCGTAGCCAGGATTTCATTTTGGGGGGGGGGGGCTGAATTTTATTCAGGGGTGTTTTGGGGGGGCTGAGTTTCGGGGGGGGCTGAGTCTGAGTGAAAGAGGGCCTACGCTAGCAAACCTTTTGTATCGTTAACCCAATATCCCCATGCATATGGGATATATTGAGTATGGTGATCAGATCATGATATGAATAAACATAACAGTTTAAATAATGCACCAGTAAGGCCTTTTTGCGAACCACCATGAGAATTTCGGGGGGGGGGGGGAGGGCTGAAGCCTCTAAACCCCTCCCCCCCTCTGGCTACATGCCTGGCTGAGCAGTTGCATCCAGAACACCATTCTGCTGTTGGACAATCATTTTGGGGAGATGATAATTACTGCCCCTCAAATTTCTTACCTCTTTGACACAGTGTTTCCATAAGATTCGCTCCTGAAGAAGAGCTTGGAGAATCAACATTTAGAATGCGAGAATCACCCACTTTGGCATTACCTAAGGGATTCTGGAAATTCACTCCCAAAAATCTTTTTTTTCCCCAAGATCTGGTTTTTTTACCAAACCCATATGAATTGATTTTTCACATGCATGGTTTTAATCAGACTGGCATCCATTTCCACAAATATGAAGTTTCTTTGTATTGGGAGCTGATCAAGCCCATTCTACACTGTCATATAATCCAGTACCTGATTCCAGATTATCTGCTTTGAACTGGATTATATGGAACTGTAGGCTCATATAATCCAGTTCAAAGCAGATAATTTGGATTCTTGATACTGGATACTTGATACTTGGCTTCAAACTACAAGAAAGGAGATTCCATCTGAACATGAGGAAGAACTTCCTGACTGTGAGAGCCGTTCAGAAGTGGAACTCTCTGCCCCGGAGTGTGGTGGAGGCTCCTTCTTTGGAAGTTTTTAAACAGTGGCTGGATGGCCATCTGTCAGGGGTGATTTGAATGCAATATTCCTGCTTCTTGGCAGGGGGTTGGACTGGATGGCCCATGAGGTCTCTTCCAACTCTTTGATTTTATGATTCTATGATTCTATGATTACATGGCACCGTAGATTCAGCCTCAGACATCTCCCAGGAATAGATGAAACCCTGGTACATCAAATCTATTAATTGGAGAAGATGGGGAATAAACCTGGAAACTTCAGCATGTAGAGTATTTTATCACCAAATTATGCATTGTCTCAAGAGCAGAGATCCTCAATTTTTTTAAACAGAGGGCCAGGTCACAGCCCCTCAAATTGTTGGAGGGCCGGATTATAATTTGAAAAGAACATTAATGAATTCCTATGCACACTGTACATATCTTATTTGTAGTGCAAAAACACTTTAAAACAATACAATAATTAAAATGAAGAACAATTTTAACAAATATAAATTTATTAGTATTTCAATTAGAAGTTTGGACCTGCTTTTGGCTGATGAGAGGATTGTTGTTGTTGTTGTTATTGTTGTTGTTGTTGTTGTGTGCTTCCAAGTAGTTTCAGACTTAGGGTGACCCTGAGCGAGGGCCGGGTAAATGATCTTGGAGGGCTGTATCCGGCCCCCGGGCCTTAGTTTGAGGACCCCTGCTCAAGTGGGTTGCAGTATTTCAAATTGCTTCATATGGATTTCACATGTTCCCCTTTTCTTTCCTCTGCTTTTGATTTGAAAAATCTCTACAATCTGTAGTATTTTTCTCTCTCTTTGCCCCTTTCTCTCTAATCCATTTAGTAGAAAATGAATCTTGTCTTTATGGCCTTTGCTTTGCCTTTTGAGTCATACATGCCTTCACTTGAATGGCACAGAAAAGATACTATTTCCTTTCCTATGTGACTTTGAAAGGGGAGAGAAAAAGCCGGACAAAAAGGAATTTGTTCTGTGGGGCAGAGGTTTGCAGCAGTTATGGAAGATAAATATCTTGTCTGCTCCTGTACCTGAGAAGCTTGCCAAAGGAAGTGAGTGCTACTACCTGAGTGGTTTTCTTCATAATCCTAAATCAGGTAATAATAGTACATTTCATTACAACTGGCAGAGCAGACAAACGAATAGTGCTGTCTGCTTTTGCTGCCATGTTATCTGTTTCTTCTGGGTCATTATCTTGAGCTAGAGCAGTGCTATTTTATCTCTGCAAAATGTTGGTTTTTTTTTTTAAAGGGAGGTGCTACTTACTAGCTCGGTTTGCTCAAAACCATCAGGGAAAAGATAAATTCTGTGGCATGTTGCTAATTCCTGACAATCAAGCCATCCTTCTTGTTGATGGCGTATAACTCAGGAGAAGAGGAAACCAGGCATTTACATTACCTTCATGGTGACCTTTGCACTACGAGTGTTAGTGCATATAATGTTTAAAGAGGATAGACATAGTCTACCTAAGATACTTCAGAGAGCAATATAATTGGGGGAGGGGGGTGTTCTGACATTTAGATGATACTATTCAAAATGCAGTCAAATAACTGCCAGGAGTTCCTTGTATATTTTTGAGCTTAATATGGCAAAGCTATATTCCATGTTTAGGGTGCAAGAACAGGAGAGATGATTCATGACCACCCCCAAATTGATCTGGCATCCCTTATGACCCCCTTACATGGAGAATTTTCCTCATTGTAGGACACTTCATCTCCATTTCAAGGACAAAGAGGCATGGAGCTAATCACATGATGTTTGACTACTTCAACGCCTTGACTACTGCAACGCTCTCTACGTGGGGCTGCCCTTGAAGACGGCCCGGAAGCTCCAGCTAGTCCAACGCGCGGCAGCCATGTTGTTAACGGGAGCAGGACGCAGAGAGCATACAACGCCCCTGCTGTCCCAGCTCCACTGGCTGCCGATTTGCTACCGGGCCCAATTTAAGGTGCTGGTGTTATCCTACAAAGCCCTAAACGGTTCCGGCCCAAAATACCTTGCAGACCGCATCTCGGCCTACGAGCCCACGAGGGCCTTGAGATCATCCGGGGAGGCCCTTCCCTCGGTCCCGCCTGCCTCACAGGCACGTCTGGCGGGGACGAGGGAGCGGGCCTTCTCGGTGGTGGCCCCCCGGCTGTGGAACACCCTCCCTGCTGAAGTTAGACAGGCGCCCTCCTTGATGGCCTTTCGTAGGGGCCTGAAAACATGGCTCTTCGAGCAGGCATTCAACTGAGTGTATCTTGGAATGACACTGGAATGAACTAGGACTACGATTTTCGGCTATGACCCCAGGACTTGACGAAGCGGATTTTTAGTATAGTATATGTTATGTTGTATTTGTCTGGTTTGTATTGTCGTGATTCACTGTACACTGTCTTTCTCTGTCGCTGTTCACCGCCCCGAGTCGCCCTCGGGCTGAGAGGGGCGGTCAATAAATGCAAGAAATAAATAAATAAATAAATAAATACTTCTGGCCATCATCCGTTGTCCTTTGTAGAATCATAGAATCATAGAATCATAGAATCAAAGAGTTGGAAGAGACCTCATGGGCCATCCAGTCCAACCCCCTGCCAAGAAGCAGGAATATTGCATTCAAATCACCCCTGACAAATGGCCATCCAGCCTCTGCTTAAAAGCTTCCAAAGAAGAAGCCTCCACCACACTCCGGGGCAGAGAGTTCCACTGCTGAACGGCTCTCACAGTCAGGAAGTTCTTCCTCATGTTCAGATGGAATCTCCTCTCTTGTAGTTTGAAGCCATTGTTCCGCGTCCTAGTCTCCAAGGAAGCAGAAAACAAGCTTGCTCCCTCCTCCCTGTGGCTTCCTCTCACATATTTATACATGGTCATCATATCTCCTCTCATCCTTCTCTTCTTCAGGCTAAACATGCCCAGTTCCCTAAGCCGCTCCTCATAGGGCTTGTTCTCCAGACCCTTGATCATTTTAGTCGCCCTCCTCTGGACACATTCCAGCTTGTCAATATCTCTCTTGAATTGTGGTGCCCAGAATTGGACACAGTATTCCAGATGTGGTCTAACCAAAGCAGAATAGACGGGTAGCATTACTTCCTTAGATCTAGACACTATGCTCCTATTGATGCAGCCCAAAATCGCATTGGCTTTTTTTGCTGCCACATCACATTGTTGGCTCATGTTTAACTTGTTGTCCACGAGGACTCCAAGATCTTTTTCACACGTACTGTTCTCGAGCCAGGCGTCCCCCATTCTGTATCTTTGCATTTCATTTTTTCTGCCAAAAAATGTACAAAAAATGTACTTTTCTGTACTTGAAATGGAGACAGAACACAGGTGAGTAGTTATGTTCTGAGCTCCTGATATATGGTGGAAGTGTTGCTAATGCTGGAAAACACATGTGATGAGTCCTGACAGATTCACCGGTGATTAATTGTTTCAATGATGTGGAGGAATGAGTGTTCCTCTCTACTTTGCTGTCACTACATTTTCTTCTTAAGAGTAATCTAGGGGCCTTTCCACAGAGCCCTATATCCCAGAATATCAAAGCAGAAAATCCCACAATATCTGCTTTGAATTGAGTTATCTGAGGCTGGATCTAGACAAGCCCGAATCCCAGGAGAACCCATGTCTAAAAAAATGTGTATTTTCCCTGGGGCCTGTCCACACCAAAAGTGAATGCTTTCTGGGATGGGTGTTCAGACGGTCTATTGGGACTAACCTGAGAGAATGCTTGAAGGCCCTCCCCCCAAGCCCCCAGACCCCTTAGAAAACTAAGAAATACATGCTCTCCAGTAGAAACCCTGGCAAGCTCTCCTGGCGCATAGAAATGACACACCAGGAAAACGAGAGGGAGCAATTTTCCTCCCCCGCCAGGGCTTCTACTGGAGAGCACTAAGTATTTCTTAGTTTTCTAAGGGGTCTGGGGGCTGGGTGGAGGGGTGGGTAGTGCATTTATCCCGCGCCTTCCAAGAAGGCACAGAATCAATGCACTAGCAAATTAATTCACTACAAACCAGGGTTTTCCTGGTTTATTTATTTATTTATTATTTATTTGATGCACTTATTAACCGCCATTCTCAGCCCATAAGGGCGACTCATGGCGGTGTACAGTACACATAAAAGACAATTACAAAAAAGCCAGTTTCAACAACATATAAACTAAACAACAATTACAGACTACACTAAAAATCCGCTTCGTCTCATAGTGGAATCATAACCAGTCTCATATTCCTTGTTCCATTCCAGTTCTCTTTACCGTATTGTTTAGCACTTAATTAAATGCCCTCTCGAACAGCCATGTCTTAAGGCTTTTTCGAAAGGACATGAGGGAGGGCGCCTGTCTGATGTGTGCAGGGAGAGTGTTCCACAGCCGGGGGGCCACCACCGAGAAGGCCCTCTCCCTCGTCCCCGCCAGCCGTGCCTGTGAGGCAGGCGGGATCGAGAGAAGGGCCTCCCCAGACGATCTCAGGGTCCTCGTGGGCTCGTAGGCCAAGATGCGGTCCGAAAGGTATTTTGGGCCGGAACCGTTTAGGGCTTTGTAGGCCAAAACCAGCACCTTGAATTGGGTCCGGTAGCAAATCGGCAGCCAGTGGAGCTGGGACAACAAGGGCGTTGTGTGCTCCCTGCCACCCGCTCCAGTTAGTAACATGGCTGCCGCGCGCTGAACCAGCTGAAGCTTCCGGGCCATCTTCAAGGGCAGCCCCACGTAGGTTTGTAGCAAATTAATGCGGGACTGCCCAGAACATTGTCTGGACAGCTCCCTTTTTATTGTGGAAGTTTCTGCAATAAAGGGGATGTCTGGATGGGCCCTGAGTCCACACTCAGATAATGTGGGATTTTCTGCCTCAATATTCTGGGATACAGGGCTGTGTGGAAGGGCCCTAGGCTCCATAAGAAGTGGTGGGTTTCTCCATTAAACTCCATTTTATGAAGTATCCCTCTATTATCCTTCTGTTCTTTATTGAAAGAACTGTTTTAAAAATGTACTGATCTCCTCTAGAGAGAGACCACTAAATTGAAAGGAATGTTAAAAGTTGAGGGAAGATTCCATTGAAAGAGGTGTTAAAAGTAGAGTTAAAAATCTGCTAGTCTACTCAAGGGGGAAAATTCAAACTGCGTTGCCTCTGACAACACAGTCCAGAACCATAGCACATACATCAAGGCACCTATGCCACATTGTTCATGCCACCAAATGTTATAATTAGGGTATGGAATCAGCTATTATATATGAAGATCATTTTTTTGTTGTAAACAACATGTGCCTTGATTTGGCTGGCTTTAGTCTACCATCTGAACAAAACCTAAGATTTGTGTGACTATATCTTTAAATTACCTGTTGACTTCTGGAGACTTAACTGATTTCATAGGATTTTCTTAGGCAAGGTGACTGTGCTTAGCTTCCAAGATCAGGACTCTTAGGCCTTTTCTACATTGCTATATAATGCAGAATATTAAGATGCATAATCCAGTTTATCTGCTTAGAATTGGATTATGTGAGTCTACACTGCCTTATAATCCAGTTCAAAGCAGATAAACTGGATTTTAAATGGCAGTGTAGAAGGGGCCTTAGGCTGGATTTATGTTGCCCCATAAAATCCAGATTATCTGATTTGAATTGGTATATATGGCACTGTAGACTCATGTAATCCAGTTCAAAGCAGACAATGTTTGTTATCTGCTTTGATAATCTAGATTATATAGTAGTGTAGATCCTGCCTTAGAAATAAGATACCTAACATAATAAATTGAATAAGAATGTTCAGAATGGAGCTCTTTTGATGTAATAGCCTGAGAAAGGTAACTGTTTGATGTTGCAAGTCCCTGAAATGGTTTCACCAAATCTTAAACTTCATTTTAAAAAGAAGAAGAAGAAGAAGAAGAAGAAGAAGAAGAAGAAGAAGAAGAAGAAGAAGAAGAAGGGCCCTTCCACACAGCTTTATATTCCAGAATATCGAGACAGAAAATTCCACATTTTCTGAGTGTGGACTCTGATACCCCAGTTCAAAGCAGATATTGTGGGATTTTCTGCCTTGATATTCTGGAATATAGGGCTGTGTGGAAGGGGAGGAGGAGGAGGAGGAGGAAGAAGAAGAAGAAGAAGAAGAAGAAGAAGAAGAAGAAGAAGAAGAAGAAGAAGAAGAAGAAGAAGAAGAGAGAAGAGGAGGAAGAGGAAGAGGAAGAGGAAGGAGGAGGAGGAGGTATTTTGGTCTCCTTTCTTTTTCCTCCCTCCCCCATTTCCTTTTTCTTTCAATGGTTGACCTTAATGCTTACAACTACTACGCATCTTTTTGTACTTACTGGAGTGACCCTTAATCAAGATAATATACAGCCAACAATGTGCTTTTGATTAGCAATTAGTAAGGACGATTATAGAAAAATTATGTTTCCCTATTTCAAAGGAATGTTTTTGACGTATTCTTGTGTTTGCTTTCATGCATGTGAAAAGTGCATACTTGTACTTTGCAATCAAGAGAACAAAAGATGAATGAGAAATATGCTGACCTCTGAAAATATGGATGGTTTATTTCTTTATAAGTTACATATATCTCTCACTATCGTTGTAATTTATTTTTTATCCCCTCAGCCTGAGATTGACAGCGTGTAGGATGGTGGAAATCACCAGGGAGAAGAGCTGAGTGCTGTCACAAAAAAGTAGCCAGTCTGCACAATAACACTAAAGCTCTTTCCACATTGCTTTATATCCCAAGATCTAATCCCAGATTATTTGCTTGTCTCAGATTATCTAGCAGTGTAGACTCAAATAATCCATTTCAAAGCAAATAATTTGGGATCAGATCCTGGGATATGGGACAGTGTAAATCTGGCCTATTGCTGCGCTTGAAGGAAAGAAAATAGATACAGACCCAGATGTGTAGAATAACATGAAACATATATACGCAATGTTCATTGTGAAAGGGTGGATACTCTGTCTGACACTGAATAACACTACTTGGAAATGGTACTTTGTAGACTATAATCTCAGGAATCCATTTTAGTGTCCATGTGTCGGGGGCAGGGGGGAGAGATTCTGGAGGGGTTGTGGGTCAAAAAATTATATTTTAGCTCCTTCCAGTAATCCATAATTTAACAAAATCTATATTCAGTGAGAGGAGAGTGAGGAAGAGAGATTAGGGACCTCAATACATTAAGAGTGGGATTCACCACGCATCATGGTAAATTGGCGGGGCTCGGCATGGAGTGTGGGGGACCCATTGCCCTTTAGGAGGTGTGGGGAATTCATTATCCCACATGGCCCAGCTCCCATTGTTGACTATACAACATGGGAAACCTCGTGTTGCCTCAGTGGCAGCTTACCATGCTCCATTCACAGCACAGAACCTCACTCGACTTTGTGAGATGGGAGCCAGTGGGTTCTGTGCTGCAAGTGAAATGGGAGCAATTTTGCCCATCTGATGAGGCTGTTGATCTGCATATGTAAGCAGCCTGTCTTACTGGTATTTTTTCCCAGTCACAATACATTATCATAAATCATGTTTTAAAGCAATCTCATACCAGACAATGCAGGGTAAAACCATGAGTTAGAGAGCTTCTGTGCCTCCCCCCCCCCCCTCCAGCATCCATTTGATAGATGTTCTTTCAATGAATGGAACCTTATAAAAAAGTCATGGAACATGGCTGAAGGGAATAAGTTAACTTGTTCTCACATAAGTCAACCCATGGAGTTCTGCTGAATTCTCTGGTCATTGGTTTCTGATTGAATGACAGTAAAATTTGCAATGATAATGCTGATGTTTGAGCAGATTGTGACAGAACTAGCTGCATAATAAATAATCACATCCCTTGTTTCTCCTTCCATTAGGAAGTTCAACTGAAATGGAAATGAAAGAGGACTACCGTGACCCCAGAGAGAGCCCTCTGCCCATTTGAAGAAAGTTAAGAGGTACTATAATGCAAAAGTATCCTCGAAATCAAAGCAAATATACACCCATGCTTACAAAACAGGCCAAAACAGCCCTGAGCATGCTGGCATTGTCAATTGGGAAAATAAACAATAGAACAGGGGAGGTAGGGAAACAATGTCTTACTTGAAGGGAAAACTGTAACACAGAACTGGAACATTCTTGTAAGGAAGGAATTTATGTTGCTTTTTGTTACAAGTTCTACTTGTTAGCTGAAGATTTGGAAGTATATGTATTAATAAAACGTTCTGTTTCAGGGCTAAGAGATCACACAACATTTTGAATGATGTAAACTGGAAATGTAAACTAGTAAACTGAGATGCAATGAATTAATTGAAATGCAAACTGTGGTGGATACATTGCAAGTAATAGAAAGAGTTATGACTGCCACCCTTCCTTGGCCCCCACATGCCTTCTAACCTTCATTGGACTGTGCAAAAATATTTTTCTGTTTTAAAGTCTTAAAAGTATGCTTTGTTGTGTCATCCAAGTTTTATTCACTTCTGATTTCATTTATTTCTTCTCCTCTCACTCTTTTTCTTTTTGGTGTGTCCTGTGATGTGTTTAGAGTGAAAATACCAACTTCCAGACACTTTGGATTGGCTCCCTTGACTAAAAGGAGGCATCATTGGGGGAAAAAAGCTGAAGATATTCGACAATTGGCATCACAGTCTGTACTAAATCCCAGAAATATCATATTTCAATTCAGGAATATATAATAAATCTATTCACTTGAAAATAAACAGATGGCTTACTTAGTTCATATACACCCAACTAACAAGAGAAAATCCATTCATTTCAAGGTGAAGTATTTCACAAAAGGCATGGGGAAGGGGGGGTCACAAATGGTCAAAATTCTATTTATTATTGTCAGAGCATAAAATTTCACCAGGATATCTGTGAGACTTTTCTACTGTGGTCAAGCAGCAGCAATTAGGGTTGGGGGTGTGTGGAAGTGTGCCCAGATGTCATACACCAGCTATGGGTTGTTTCTCTTGTGTGTCTTCATGTTTACGGATAATGTCAACCCTAATACTAAACTATTATGAAGTTTTCTGGGGATGAAAATGTGTGATTTATGCAAGGTCTACCAGTTGATTTCTATAGCGGAGTGGGGAATCATGCCATGATATCTAGAGAAGGAGTCCAATACTCAAATCACTGTGTAGTGGAAGATGGCAAGCTGAAATCCAGACTTCTGTTATAGAACTCTAATATGCTGATGATAACATAGTCTGTGGTGATTTGGAGGAAGACCTACAGGCCACTTTATACACCTTCACATAAGCATATTAAAAGCTTGGCCTTTCACTTCACATCAAAAAATGCCCCCTGCAAGCACAAACCAATCTCTCTACAATATCAGCAATACAGCTTAATAGTGTAATGCTAGAAAGTGTTAAACATTTCCACTGCCTAGGCAGCCACTTCTCCACAAAAGTTGACACAGTCACCAAAATACAACACAGTCTGAGCTCTGTGAATGCAATGCTTTTTCTAATGAAGTATACAGTATTTGAGGATTGAGACATTTGTAGAGATATCAAGATGCTTGTTGATAAAGCTGTTGCCCTTCCAACTCTATTGTATGCCTGTGGAAAATGGACCATCTACACTTGACTTCTGGAAAGATTCCATCACTAGGCCTGGGCAGTTTCATTTCGTTAATTCGTAATTCGTTAATAATTCGTTAATTTTTCCAATTACAAAACGATAACGAACCATTCTGGAGCAATTATTTTAAAAAACGAATTTTTAAACACGTTTTGTAAATGCTTCGTATTTCGTTATTGTATTCGTTTCGTTATTGTTCTGAGGTCGTTTCGTTATTATTTCCGCATGTCTGGGCCAGTTTTATGGTTTAATTAGTGAAAAAAAATTATAATATCACACCAACAGTCAAGAACAGAGGGAGAGGGAAGCTTCAGGAGGTTTTGGAGGTTTTTTAGCGTATTTCGCGGTTGCGTCCGCCATTAACGAATCGATTCGTTATTGTTTCGGAAATCGATTCGTTAATTTTTTACCATTTACGAAATTTCGTAAATATCGAACTTTTTAAAAGGAAAATTTTGTAATTATTTTAAATATCGAAACAAAAAAAACCCCAAATACAAATCGATTTTAGAAACAAATTTTTCCATTGTTACCCAGGCCTATCCATCACTGTTGCCTTCAAAATATCCGGCAAATCTCTTTGGACAACAAAGGAAATTTAAAGATGGGCTTAAAGCTGACCTAAAAATTGTGGTATAAACACCAAGAACTGGGAAGCCCTGGCACTTGAGTGTTGTAATTGGAGTCCAGTTGTTATCAATTGTGCTTATAAATTTTGAAGAGGCGCGAATGCAAGACAAAAGGAAGAAACATGTCAAGAGGATGATATGCCAAGTGACTTTCTATCTGGAAATCCATGTCATTGATGTGAAAGACCATGCAGATCCAGAATAGGTCTCCACAGTCATTTACTGACCCACCACAAAGACTCTACCTCTCGTAGGCAATCATACTTGGCCATGAATGATCACTCATAATGAGGATAATGACACTATATTGGGTATCTTTTTATGCAATATGGGAAAAGGTTCTATTACTAGTGTAAAACTTCATTAGGCTAAAACAAACTCCAAAACAGTCCAGCTGAAACACACACATTTGAAAAATTCTCCCCCCAAAAAAGCAATTGTTGTGTGTGTTTACATTCACATATACTGTTTTATCAATGTGCCTTCATTTGTACATCTATTAAGGTATATGTTTAAAATAAGCACACAGAAATATGTAGAGATTATTTTTTCCTATTGAATACAACAGCACTACAAAAGGAGCTGCTGCTGGTGTGCTCAGTTAAACCACTGAGCTGTTGAACTTGCTAACCGAAAGGTCACAAATTTTAATCCGGGGAGCGGGGTGAGCTCCCACCGTTAGTCCCAGATTCTGCTAGCCCAGCAGTTGGAAAACATGCAAATGTAAGTAGATCAATAGGTACCGCTCTGGCAGGAAGGTAACGACACTCCATGCAGTCATGCCAGCCACATGACCTTGGAGGTGTCTATGGACAATGCCGCTCTTCAGCTTAGAAATGGAGATGAGCACCAACTCCCAGAGTCAGACATGACTGGACTTAATGTTAGGGAAAAACTTTTACCTTTACCTACAACAGCAGAGGGTAGAATTAATGCAGTCTGGCACTATCCCTGCCATGGGGCAATGCTTTGAAATTCTGGGTGTTGTAGTTTGTTGAAGTACTAGCAATCTTTGTCAGAGAAAGCTAAAGACCTTTTAAAACTACTACTCCCAGGATTCCATAGCATTGAGCCATGACATGTAATGTGGTGACAAACTGCTGAATAGATGTAACTAGAGAGAATGGGCACAGAAGAGCTTTAGAGATAGGAAAAGGTTGATGTCCATGCAAACTGTCTTAACGGATTTGCCCATCTGTATTCCAAATGAATATCTCTTTGTTCTACAAGCATTTCTATTGAAATAGTTTTGGCAGGTTTTTGAAGCACTACAAAAGAAAGATGAACAGAGAAAATGAAGGACAGACACAGAGAATTAGATAGCTGTAATCAATCAATCAGTTTAGCAAAGGTATAAAAATAACACAAAAGATGAATTTTAGTCTGATGTTGTATGCTGAGTTTCTAATGTTATCCAGGCTGGCAGAGCTTGTAGACTTCTGCCCCAAAGCAATTTTTCATTGCTAGCAAATGCTGTAACTATCAGGTTTATAAAATCATCACTGGAAACATGAATAAATTCTCATCTTCTAAGAGGAATATTGTCTGCATTTCAAATAAAATTATCTCCTGGAAAGGTATATTTCTCTAAAACTTCTCTCCTTGTCAAAAAATTCTTTCCAGTGATGTAGAAAATCTTCACTTTGTTTAATGGGGCAGACTTATCAGTTTTCATTCAATTCTGACATGCCGTAGGATCCAAAGAATAGACTAGTCATTCCCTACTTATCTAACTACTGTTGTAATATTATTATTTTTAAAACCTGAGGATTTTCTGAACTTTTCTGCCTTTAATCCTTAACATTAATTCCTTATTTGTGGTCCTAGCAGTATCAAAATAGGTTTTTAACCCATCAATGTATAGTCTCCTTGAGGTGATGAAAAAAAAGCTAGTAATGGGAAAACCTGAATTTGTACCAGAGCTTGGAGAAGAAATTTTCTATATATCTTGCCCCAGACAGTGTGAATGGCTACACTGGAAGGGAAACATAAGGAGTCCCATTCCCAAAAGTCAGTTTCCCAAGCTCTGATTTCTACATATATTCATATTTAGACTTCGGCTGGATCTCCACTGCCAAGAAATGTAGTTTGAACTGCATTAAACTGCATTATATGAAATTTCACTAACCATATAATTCAGTTCGAATTCCATTGCTTAGTAGTGTAGGTCTAACCTTAGAGGTGTTGATGGGATCAGCAGAAGGCAAATACACTTGAACAGTTACTGATTCAGAGCTAGAGAAATTTAGGGTGCAATGGGCAGTATCTTGGGAATCATGACACTTTTCCAGTGCCCTAGGAGAAGTGTCAGAAACTGCTAGCCTATTGATTCAATCCAAGTGGCAGCCTAGCTATTCAAACCTGAGCTCCTGCCTGGAGTAGATGACAATCTTCACTCTGGTAAGACTGGAAGGTGTATAACAGTTTGCCTGAACCCAGACTTAACAGTCATCCCTTGGAGATATCTCACACTTCCACTTTCTACTATAGCTTTCGTCTTACTTGTAATTTGTGCATGTATGGACTATGTTAACTTATCTACCTTGCATTGCCTAGGTGTTGGAAGAGCTGCCGTCCCCTGCTTTTAACTGCTTTCTCTCCGCTTATATCTTTTCCCCTTTCTCTTTTATTCCTCACTTCCCTCCATTTTCTTTTTCCCATCCCTCCCTTCCTTCTGCTTTCTCTTTCTTTTCTCTTTCTTTCTTTCCTTCCCTCTTCCTTCCTCCCTTCTTTTTTTCCTTTCCTTTCCCTCCTCTTTCTCCATTCAGCAGCTCTGAAAGGGCCTCAGAATGTCTACATGGCAATGTACTGACTTTGTGGCTCTTTCCTTCTTTCCTTGCTTCCCCTCATATGTATGTCATCTTTCTTTCTCAGTGACATCACTGATGGCCTGTCATTCCCCTAGCAATAGCCAATCCAGTGACATCACAAAAGGCACATGGATCCTCTCTTGTCATTCCATAGGTTCTAGTAGCAAGCTAGAAGATGAGTTCATCGATCAACAGGTAGATTGACTGAGTCCCGGGTCTGGGACCCATGTGTATGGGCTAACTCCATCTATTAGCTGAAACCAATAAAGGTGTGACCTACATCTTTTTATGTTTATAGTATTTTATCTGCAAGCAGAACCTAGTCCTTAAAATCTGAAGTCTATCAGGCTAGCAATTAGTTTCTAATGCAATAAAGCATTTAAGTCATATTTTCCCCAAATCTAATCAATTAGTTAAAGAATTTTGAGGTAGAAACAGAATTGGTGCCAATAGACCCACAGCCATACTCATTGTAAAAGAAGAGAAAAATGATTGCATCATGAGTCCAAATACAGTTAGATAAGTAGCCCAGTGTGACAGCCAAAGCCAATCTTTCATTCAACCAATTTAATGAAGCTTTGATGAGCATTGAAATGGGCATGGCAACTTGTAACCATATATGGTCTTGAATTAGAAGTTTTTGCTGGATTGGCGCAACCCAACATTTAGGGTTTGTTATATAAAATTGTACATCCTAACATTTTAGTGTTTACATGCCTGTCAGGAAAGTAAAAAACCAATAAAATACAAAATAAGTAAAATATATTAAAAGCAGATCAGTTATTTGACTACAACTACACACAACATAAACAGGAAGGTGTTTATCTTACAGCAAAATGTTATCAAAGAGGACGCCAATCCAGCATGTTAAGACAAGGAATTTGATTTTTTGAAGTGGACACTGAAAAGATCCTTTCTCCTATCCTCCTCAGTTCTGTCTTTGCATAGTTTGGACACTGAGACCAAACTCTAAAAATTAAAGAAGTCAAAGTATTTGGGAACTGCAGGCTTATAGCAGAGGTAGGCTTATAGACTGCTCTGTTTCTTCTGTGTGGAACTAGTTCCCCACAGAAGAGAAATTCAAGAATGTATCTCTGTTATCTAAGCCTCTGTTATCCACAGCTCTCGTTTATCATTTCACATTAGGCTTGTCATGTCAACACAACCCAAGGTAAACAGTGCTCCCTTTCATTCAAATGT
This sequence comes from Anolis sagrei, assembly GCF_037176765.1. NCBI lineage: Eukaryota > Metazoa > Chordata > Lepidosauria > Squamata > Anolidae > Anolis > Anolis sagrei. The sequence continues at coordinate 115,043,000 of NC_090025.1, forward strand.
ATATCTTGATATACCCCAGGCAATGCAGAGAAATGAGATTGCATTGTATATTTGAATTTTATTTCTCACGACCAGGAAAACATGAGCTGCAACAGAGGAATCTGAAGTGGTAAATTTAATCACTCACTTGGTTCAACGGGATATTCTATATCAGAGTAACTTATGCTAAGCAGGAAAGAAGATATCTTTCAGGAGATCATTCTGTCAAATGAAAACTTTTTTAAACAAATCTGAAATGGATTGTGTATTTTTAAGCAAAGAAATGTTATCATTCTCCCTGCTCCTACAATTTTTGTGGTCTCTTGAACAGACTGGTCTCTGGGAAACATTTCTGTTGGTCCTTTCTTTTTGAGGGCCTAGGAAGTTACTGGAACAAAGTGCTTGAAGCAATAGCAACTTCTTCCCATACCTCAGTGGTTCTCAACCTTCCTAATGCCTCAACCCCTTAATACAGTTCTTCATGTTGTGGTGACCCCCAAGCATAAAATAATTTTTTCCTACTTTGTAACTGTAATTTTGCTACTGTTATGAATCATAATGTAAATATCTGATATGCTAGATGTATTTTCATTCAATGAACCAAATTTGGCACAAATACCTGATATGCCCAAATTTGAATACTCATGGGGTTGGGGGGGGGGGTGGATTGATTTGGTCATATGGGAGTTGCAGCTGATGGGATTTATGGTTAACCTACAATCAAAGAGCATTTTGAACTCCACCAACAATGGAATTTAACCAAACTTGGCACACAGAACTCCCATGACCAACAGAAAATACTGTGTTTTTTGATGTACTTTGGCAACCCCTTTGACACCCCTCACAACCTCCCCAGGAGTCCAGACCCCCAGATTGAGAAATGCTGCCACATCTCAAACAAAATGTACATTGCAGACTCACATTATTCCATCATCTTGACTATTATCCAGTCAATGAGGAAATACTTAGCTCCATCCATTGACATTTTGGCATTCCCATCCCACTCCCATCTAGGCCCTATGATGCAAGGAAAACATTGGGCATGGTTTTGGTAACAGGCAACTTTATCTTCACATATAAGGAACTGCCTGCTTCATTAGCTTATATGAAAATCTTCTTCAAATAATTCATTTTAAGCAGCTTGTGGAGAAAATCATCTTTATATATGTTTCTTATTCCTGATATCATTGTGTTTTTCTAAATCTCATTCTGGACACATATCACTGTAAAATTAATGCAGTTTGACACCACTTTACGGCTATGGAATCATGGGAGCTGTAATTTTACAAGATATTCAGCCTTCGCTATCAAAGAGGTGCTGATGCCTCACCAAATTATAACTCTTATGATTCTGCAGTACTGAGGAATGGCAGTGAAAGTGGTGCCAAACTGTATTAATCCTACAGTGTAACAATCAGCCTTTCATTCTCATTGATTCTTTGTTCATATCAGGTTGTAATATTAACTTCTGCCCTATTATTTAGTCCCAGACAGAGGAGATCAATTGAATCAATTGCTGAATGGTAAGTGAACACAAAAGTAAATCCCATTGATTCAGTGAGTCTATTCTATTTCTTCTAACAGTATGATTTAGGCCAAAATGTGATTGTTTCAGAAAGGCATTTGACATTTTTTTTTAAGTATGCCTTTTTGCACACATTTTAGTGTATATATTTTAATGTGCATATTATTTAATTCTCCATTAACCAAAATGAGTTGCAGTGCAATTTTTCAATGGTAAGCATTTTCAGCCATTTATTCTGTAAATTATACACATGTTTTCATCTGTTTTTTGTTTCTTTGAAGCAAGCCACTATGTGGGCACAACAGCCATAAAATTGAAGCCTGTCTCTAAAGAATTGCATTGGTTAAATTTGGCACCAATTTAACTGTTAAGACTCAATGCTATGGAATCCTGAATTTTTTTAGTTTGGTGTGGCAGCAACACTTCAGCAGAGAAGGCATCATCATCATCATCATCATCTTTGTTTACATTCTGCCCTTCTCTCTTAGGGACTCAGAGCATATTACAGCATTAACAACAGACATAGGCAAACATTCAATGCCTTTATAATCACATACAATAGGGCACACAAACACAAACAAAGGCATTTCTTGCTTCTGGAAGTGGTACTCATCTCTGGCTCTGGGGGAGGTGCTTTCTCCAATTTCAAGTCAAGGAGCCTGTGTTGTCGCCTCCTGGTTGTGTGGTTGGCAAGATTGCTTTGAGCCTCTCTTTGCCTTTTCCTGCTGAAGCAGCACTTATTTATCTATTCACATTTGCATGTTTTTGAATTGCTAGGTTGGCAGGAGTTAGGCTAACAGACAGGAGCTCAACCCGTCTCTTGGATTTGAACTGCCAACCTTCAGGTCAGTAGTTCAGCAGCATTGTGCCACTGCAGCCCCAAAGACCTTGTAAAGCTACAATGGCCATTATTCCACAGGATGAAGCCATAACAATCAAAGTGCATTAATGCTACTTTGTAGATGCATCCAGAGTTCAATAAACCTTTGTGGTAGCTCAGGAACAATATGTTTTATTGAAGTCAATTTATGCACATATACCTGAGCTCTATGGGGTTTATGTGTAATGAATTAAGTGGGATTGACCACCATCACCCCAAAACCCAAACCTTTCTGCATATTAGTGATACTGATAGAAAGTTATCTTCTTCTTTTATGATTACATTAAAAACGAAGCATGTAAGTAGTATTAAAAAGCATAAATATACTGAATTCTTCATCGCGGGGGGGGGGGGGGCGTTTAACTTTCTTGGGGAGATGTGGAAAACAAAAGATCCCTTTCATCCAAACTTAGAGCAACTAAAATATGCTATTCTATATTTTACAGATAACAGAGCCCTTTTAAAGCTTTGGAATATGAGGTGTGAGGAGTGTTTACATCAGATTTGCAATTCACAAAGACCAAGCCATGGCATTTGAAATCTGAACAGATTTGTCTAATAATACTTTCCCAGAAGTAGGTTATTTCAAGTGGAATCATCATGAAAGAAGCCATTCAACACTTTGTCACAGAATATCTATCCTTGTGAGGTGCTTGGAAGGAATTAGCACAGGCTTAGGAGCAGTTGGAATTTCAGGGGGTATAAAAGCAGTTGCAGAAGTTTACAGTACTCAAAAAACATGAAACAGCCAAAAGTATTAATATAATAATAATAATAATAATAATAATAATAATAATAAAAATAAAAATAAAAATATTTTAACCTGCCCTCTCTCCCCAAAGGGACTCAGGAAACATATATCAGGCCTGAGGTACTGCAAACTAATTTGGAGGACAAGATCTTTAGTCTCCAATGAGACTTTTTAATCTATTTATATGCAAACATTTAGTATTTCAACATGTCAAGGACATTAAAATAGAAAAAATATATATCATAGATAATACTCTCAAACTGAGTCAAGAACAATTCAGGATTTAAAGCATTAACAGAAGCAAAAGTTTCAAACTAAATAGTTGAAATAGTTCGTGCCTTGACTGTCAGGCCTAGTCCAACAATTATGACAGTGATGATAAATATTTAATTTTCATAATTTAGCAGCTGGTGAAATTGCATATTAGGCAGAACAATATTAACAGATAATGAGCATGTCATAGAACTTGGTATTTAGTTTGTAAACAATTTTCGATGTTTTTAAGCATAACGAAGCAATCTGAACCTAGTCACTGTAGATATTTTTCCCCTGCTGTGCAATGAAACTGACAGGGGGAGACAGAAGCTTTGTTAAACTGACAATGTCAATTTCTTCTCACTTTAAAAATTAAAATACTAGTATGTGTTGCCAACATTGGTCTGCCTAACTGTCAGTCTGTAGAGAAAGAACTCCTTTTTGAAGATCCCAGGTTCTTTCTCCCAGTGGTACAAGTAACCATGGCAGCTCAAAAGGAGAGGCACAAATTAAGTTCCCCCAAGCATTGCGACCATTGCTGCTGAGAAAGAAGTGGAGTTTGAGGTGTTCAAAAGAGCATTGAGTAGACTGGATGAGTTCGGAGTTGCCAACTTGTCCATGCTTTTGTTCCCTCTTGTCCACCCACCAGTTAATTACAGAGGCTTAAAGATAAAAGAGTAGGAAAAAGGGAAGAGAATGCATATAAACAACTACATTTAACAGCATCCAAAGGGTAATTGTGTTCATTTTATACAGAAAAAAAAACAATAAAGAATCCTCTGGCACCTTAAAGACTAAGAAATTTATAATAGCTCTGATTTTCTTAGACCACTGCACTCTTAATGAAATATTGTCCATAAATCTGGATTAATATACAGCACACAGTGTTGGAGGTGAGACTGTAGACAGTGAGGTTAGTGGAAAATTGAATGAAGAAAAGTGGTCATTTCAAAAACTGTCACACTTTTTTATGTTGCTTTCTCTATGATCAATACAGGGTGTTAATGGAAACATTATGCTATGTTAAATACAGTAGATTTAAAACTGGATATACAAAAACTCTGTTGCAAGATCCTAATAAGTGCATTGCAGCAGTTCAGCTGAGATATAATTAAGGCATGTACTTACTTACTTAGGCGATCCCTCATAGCCCAAGGATGATGATCCTCCAAATTCATTGTCTTGGTGGTGAGTCTGTTGGTGGCTGCGGAGACCTATTCTTGATCTCCATGTTCTCCCACAGTGAGGACATTGGTTTCCAGGTGGAGGGTGACCCCAGTCAGGGTTGGCTTGATGCACTTTCTTTTTGGCATGTTTCTCCCTTTCGCCCTCCATTTGTACCTCTTCGAATTCTGCAACACTGCTGGTCACAGCTGGCCTCCAGTTAGAACGCTCAAGGGCCAGGGCTTCTCAGTTCTCGATGTCTATGCCACAGTTTTTAAGTTTGGTTTTAAGCTCACCTTTAAAACTCTTTTCCTGTCTGCCAACATTGTGTTTCCCATTCTTGAGTTCAGAGTAACTGCTTTGGGAGATGATGATCGGGCATTCAGACAATGTGGCCAGACCTGCAGAGTTTATGGCATAGGAGTATTGCTTCAATGCTGGTGGTTTTTGCTTCTTCCAGCACGCTGACAATTGTCCACCTGAATTCCCAAGAGATTTACAGGATATTACAGAGGCAGAGGTACCCCTCCGGCGGGAAGGTAACAGCGCTCCATGCAGTCATGCCGGCCACATGACCTTGGAGGTGTCTACGGACAACGCTGGCTCTTCGGCTTAGAAATGGAGATGAGCACCACACCCCAGAGTCAGACATGACTGGACTTAATGTCAGGGGACTACCTTTACCTTTACCTTACGGAGGCAGAACTGATGGGATCATTCCAGAAGTTGAGTGTGATGTCTGTAGACAGTCCACATTTAGCAGGCATATAGCAAGGTTGAGAGGACAATAGCTTTATAAACAAGCACCTTGATGTCTCCACAAATGTCCTGGTCCTCAGGACCAGTTACAGTTGTAATTTTCAGACAGTTCATTGGACACTTCCCTAGACTCAATGATAATCATGACATGTTCTGAAATAAGGTACCTGATCTTCTATAATAAAAAATGACTTCAAACTATTGTTACAATTGAGCCCATCTAAAATAGCCTCCTTCTGCACCTTGTTTAGTTAAAATATTTACATACAGTGAAGCCTTGGGATCTGCTAGGGTTTGGATCCTATGATGATGTCAGAATCAGTGGATGCTCAAGTCCCATTGTGTACCATACCATACCAAATTGGTGTACTTTTATAATATGACAAAATCAAGATTTGCTGTTGATATATTTTTTTTAATTTTTTAAGTCATGGCTGGTGGAATCTATCAATGCAGAACTGGTGGGTATGGATGCCAACTGTATTACAGAAGTCAAGTTCACTTTATTACAGTCAGTGACCAGTTTGAGAGAAGAGGGATGTCGTCCCGTACAAGCATATCAGATTTAAGGGCTAAGAGATTTAAAACTTTAAAATAAGCACATCATTGTTAGGACATTAAGATAATTAACTTAAGAATCTAAGATAAAACCATATACAGGATTATATTAAAATGCAACACAATTTATGGAATTAAAGGGAAGGAAATCTGAAGGGAGGGAATAGGGGTGCTCATGTGGCATGGGGAAAGGATGTCTAGTCAAACAGAGGAGGAAGCAACATCCATACTGTAATTAAAAGTATGTAATCACAATTTTCTGCTAGCATGAAGTCCTAGCTTGTCCTAGCTTGTGCTATCAGTCATCAACTGCCAGATTTTAATCAATGCCATGCAGAACTTGGTGACATTATAAGTTATAGCCAAGTTAGCATCTGAAAGCAGCAGGGAGATGTAAAATTGTCCAGAGCATCCTGGGTGTTTGTATAGCCAAGGAGTAATGAGATATGATCGAATATCTCTATAGGAAAGGCACTGAAGAAGTACATGGTCTCTATCCAGAGTCACAGGGGCACAGTGATCTGGCTGTAATATCTGTCACCTCTTTGATCTCCCGGATTGATTTGGCTGATCTAGCAGGTGAGGCAGGTATCACCTTCCACCCTCACGACTCCATGTGCATCCCTCCCAAAGTTGCACATTCTGTGTAAGTGGGTGACATCACAGGTATAGAAGGAGTGTACTGAGGTTTTGGGTATACAATAGCTGCGCTCCCCTTCTAAAACCTCCAAACAAGCTCAAGTACTACAGAAATTTTATTTATTTATTTGTTTGTTTGTTTGTTTGTTTACTATATTTCTATACCGCCATTCTCAGCCTGGGGGCGACTCATGGTGGTTTACAGAATGGCACAATTCGATGTCCATAACAATATAAAAATAGCTAAAACATTTAAACATAGATAAAAAATTCACTACATAATAACATCAATAAAAACATCAACATTTTGATAACAAGTATCCCTAAAAAATATGGTTCAAATCTTTCCCTTTTCTTTTCCTCTTATTTTCAGTTGGGGTGTTTGTTTACACTATTTCCAAAACCTCAATTAGACCAGAAGTCTAATCTGGATGGTCAAATAATGCCCATGGTCATTTGGTTCATAACACTGGACAATCTGGGTTAACCCAGTTTGTCCCTGTTACCAAAAGTCTGGGAACACTCAAGAGTTTGGGTAAAACTACAGATCAGCCTCACAATTCAGGTTGCATGTAGACAGTAGAACCATCTCTAGTCTGAACTGGCCTACTGTCCACTGTCCACACAGATTGACTCTATCATCACCTTTACAAATGCAATTGGCAGGGAAGGGAGATAGGGACAGATCAATGATGTCATACTCCATCATTGTGATGTCAGTCTATGTGCCCAACAGCCAACAGTAGCAATGAGGGTAGCAAAGATAAGGTGACAGTCTAGCAGGCCAAACTGGTTTCAGCCTCTATGGACAACCTGGACTCAACTCCATCACCATGGTGGTACAGAGGTAAATAGTGTAATTGCTCCCAGGGACAGTATTGCTACTGCAGATTGGCCCCAGATGTTAAGATATGCGTAGATGCACCTTTAAAGGCCAGAGATTTTCAACCTACTAAATGCTACTACTTTACCATGGAAATCTCTCCAGTTCTGGAGACCAGAACAAGACTCATTTCCTTGCAGTCCTATTGGCATGCAAAGGCCCCTTTATTCTATCATCTTTTTAAAACAGAAAATTATCACTTGCTTGTTTGTTTTAAAACATAGCAATTCTTTAAGACAATGCTGAATAGTTTTAAAATTGGGCTTTAAAAAATTAATTGTATGTTTAAAATTATGTTAATAATAAATTTCCCCCTTAATGTTTATTTTTTTAAAAAAAAATTAACTGTATTGTTCTTGCTTTAAACTGTAAGCTATCTACCAATATATAAAAAAAGTGGGATAAAGATAAATATGGCAACAATCATGACAACATTATCTGTCCAAAAACACCTTCATCTACCTGGATATAGATATAGATGATATAAATATGAGACTGTCAAAATCGGTTGATGGTAGTATTTGTGGTTACACACACTCTTCCCTACTCAGCTGCTCGACCCTTGCTTATTAGACGGTATTTATTTCTCTTCTCACCAATGTTTTCAAAGCAGAATGGAAAGTAGTTTTTTATTTCTTATGTGGCAAATGATGAAACAATCTAGCAATTAATGACCTAATATAGCTGCTCCCAGGTGGTGAAGAGAAAGTGAGTCTGGAATAATATTACTCATTGCAGTTTTGATCAGTGCAGAACACAGTAAATCATACTGTCTGATAAGTAATAGGACTAAACTTATCTCTTCTCCTTACATTCTTAGCTTACAACAAGCAATGTAAAAAAGAAATAATTATTCATTAAAATGTAATATTTGTAAAAGCAAACTCAGAAGAAAACAGATGCATGCTGCTGCTGTACTTGGTCTATATTAAACAGTTACTATACTCCCAATTCAAGAATGCAGGCCCGTAGCCAGGATTTTGATTCGGGGGGGAGGCTGAGTTTGATTCTTTGGGGGGGGGGGGGTGAGTCTGAGTGAAGGAGAGTCTACCTTAGCAAACCTTTTGTATTGTTACCCCAATACCCCCATGCATATGGGATATATTGAGTATGGTGATCACATCATGATATGAATAAACATAACAGTTTAAATAATGCACCAGTAAGGCCTTCTCGCAGACCACCATGAAAATTTCCAGGGGGGGGGCTGAAGCCCCTCAAGCCTCCCCCCCCCCCCCCCCGGCTACATGCCTGCAAGAATGGAAAACATAACGTTGGTGGACAGGAAAAGAGATTTAAAGATGGGCTGAAAGCTAACGTTAAAAAGTTCCCCAAGAACTGAAAGCTTTTGCCCTTGAGCTTTCTAACTGGAGGTCTGCTGTGACTGGCAGTGCTGTGGAATTCAAAGAGGCATGAATGGGGGGCAAAAGGTAAAAACATTGCAAGAGGAAGGCACGTCAAGCCAACCCTGAGCGGGACCACCTTCCACTAGGAAACTGATGCCTTCACTGTGGAAGAACATGTGGATCACAGCCACCTACGTATCTACTGCCAAGACACTACACTTGGAAGGCCATCATCCTTGGGCTATGAGGAATCACCTAAGTAAGTAATTTTAACTTGGGTCATAGTTATATTGCTATAAAGCAGATGGTTGAATGTCTGTGAAATAGGAAGCCAAACAACAAGAACATACCAAAACAGCAAACACTGCTTTTTTTGTCTTTTTTTTTTAACAGAACTATTTAGGCACTTAGATTTTGGAGATCCTTTTGTCTTCTATTAACTTAAGTGAAGCCCAAAATGCCCAGTAGGTTAATGTGCATGGAACTCCTTGACTGTTTTTGTGGGCTCCAAGACCCCACAGAATGTCTGATTTGTTGAATTGTTTGTTCACAAATGTTCCCCAATACCTCATTGGAGGCCTTGAGGCATTGAAGGCCTTTTCAGACACCTCCACCCATTTTCCCGTAGGAAGTTACCCAACACCAGTTGTTTTCCAGATGCTGCAAAATGTAGTGGTGGTTGCCCTGGGATATCAATGTGGTCCCCAATCACTGTGTCTAAACCTTCTTGAAAGATATAACTATCTTGTTTCCCCTTCCATCACTGTATAAATTAATTATGTAAAGAATCACATCCTTTTGGAGTCATGTAAATTGCAGGTACACAAGATACAATATTAAATGGGACCCCAGTAGCAGTTAAAGCTGCTATACCACTCCAAAATGATCCTGACCCAAATCCAGTCCCCAGTGGTTAATTTAAAGTAAGAATGAGAATTCTATGGCCCTTTCGATGTTGTTGGACCATATGTAAAGAACCCTTACCTTATTAGGAGCCAGGGTGCAGGGCCTGGAAAAAGCCTGTAGGTCTAGAAAGATAAGTAATGGGCAAGGCGAAGCATCAGCGGCCATTTTAGAGTAGGGAAGACGCCATCTTAGAGAGTTTTAGTGCAGGGGGCATTATTATTATTAACTTTATTTGTACCCCGCTAGCATCTCCCGGAGGACTCGATGCGGCTTACACAGGCCGAAGCCACAAAACACAATACAATAGAGAATATAACATCACAACAACAAGGCAAAACAATAAGCAAAATAACATAACACCGCAATACTAAACAAATCAAACAATAAGCAAAATAACAACAATGGCAGTACATCAGGACATTATTAAAAACTGGTTCGGCCGGCGCACTGGGGTACAAGGGTTAAAAGTGCTGAATGGCAGGAGGCACGTAGGGTTAAAAGTGCGGTGTGCAGCGACAGTTTGTTATGCTAAGGTGCTACTAGGACTTGGGGTGGGGATTCCTAGTCTGGGAAGGCACAACGGAACAGCCAAGTTTTTAAGTTCCTTCTGAAAACGGCTAGAGTGGGGGCCTGTCTGAGATCTTTTGGGAGGGCGTTCCAAAGTCGGGGGGCCACCACAGAAAAGGCCCTGTCACGTGTCCCCACCAAGCGCGCTTGCGACGTGGGTGGGATCACGAGCAGGGCCTCTCCAGATGACCGTAACGAGCGCGTGGGTTCGTAGATAGTGATGCGGTCACGCAGGTAGGGTGGTCCCAAACCGTTTAGGGCTTTGTAGGTGAGCACCTGCACCTTGAATTGGGCTCGGAAAACAAATGGCAGCCAATGGAGCTCCTTAAACAGAGGGGTAGACCTCTCTTGATAATGAGCTCCGGTTAGTATCCTGGCTGCTGCCCGCTGGACCAATTGAAGTTTCCGAGCCGTCTTCAAGGGCAGCCCCACGTAGAGCGCATTGCAGTAATCCATTCTAGAGGTGACCAAGGCATGGACCACCCCAGTCAGATCAGCCTTCACGAGCATGGCCTAGTCAAGAAGCCAGCAGGGAATGGCCGGGATTGGTGGAGAAAAAGGGGGCGGAGTTTAGGAGACTCTGAGAGGGAAAAAAGGAGCGTTTTAAGTTATATGGAGATTGAACTTGTGGTTTGAAGAGAAAGGGTGTTTAGGAGTTTGGTGTTAAGGGTTAGAAGGAAAAGGCAAAGGTCTAGCCAGAAGTTTGCCAGCAGGGTAGCTAAAGCAAACTGACAGCTATTAGGAGTGTAGCTGGGTAGTAGCAGGATAGAACCAGGATTAAGTTTATCTGGGCTACTGAAGAATTTCTGACAGAGATTCAGTCCTGTTAGGATTCTTGTTTTGTTTTGAGAGGGTTAGAGAGAGAGAAAGGCCTGAGTTTGGCCAGAGTTACTAGCGGGGATAGCTAGTAGTAAGCTAACAGCTATTAGGAAGATAGCTGGGAAGTAGAAAGATAGATCCAAGTTAGGGCTATCTGTGCTGCTTTAAGAATTACTGTCAGACAAACTATCCTGTCAGTATTCATGTGTGGAGGGAGAAAGGAGAGTCTCTTTTGTAACAAAGTTAGAACCATTCTTGTAACCGTCACGCTTTTAAGACACAACTTTCTGTAACAGCCAAGATATTGAAGCATTTGTACCCATTCTAAATAATAAACTTTGTTGATTATTGTTCATCAAAACCTGACTCAAGTGTGCCTCAAAGTTTGAAGATCACAAAAGCAACTTTTGAAGAAACTAATGGTGGCAGCATACTTTCAAAGTAAATAAGCCTTTTAAAATTTGGTTAACCCTTGACAATTGGTGGTCGCTCTATATATTGGTGGCAGCATTGATTAGTGATCTGAATAGATCTTTATAATTTGGTCTCCAGCCATTGAGATTGATTTGCTAGATTCTTTATAATTGGTGGCAGTGAGTGAGATCTGATTTATCCGATCGTTATACCATACATCCCAGCATTATTTTCCATTAGCTACACAGGGTTTTCCTCTTCAATGTAAAATTAAATAAGAAATCTGGCCCTATACCCTCAAAACAATCAGAAATGGCTTTTCATGCTGGTGGCTTATTAAATACTTGCCCTCAAGATCACACCCCCATGTGGTATTGTATTCCCATATTCACATTACTGTTATTCTTTTGCATCAATTTCATGTTTGCTTTTGGACAATGCTTGCAAGCCTGTTGTGATATTTTTAAAAAAATCACTTCGGTTTTCTGAAACCAGTGGACATCAGATTACACACTTTTGGCCCATATCAATAAAATAGTCATTTGAGCTCCTTGGCCCCATAAGCAGATCTCCATGCTGGAACATATAAGGTCTTCATCTGCTGGAATCTACAATGGTTTGCAGCTCAGCTGAGATTATATGAAGGTTGCAATAGGACAGTGGTTCCCAACCTGTTCTCCATGGATAACCAGTGGTCTGCAAGAATGAAAATATGTTCTGTGGCTGCACCATTACTACACTGTTGCCTCAAAACCACGCAGCAACAAGAACAATTGTTATCACAAAACCTTTTTATAATGCCAAGGCAACAGGGATGTCAGAAGGAGATAGGCTGACTACTCACAAAATATTACTACTACAATGGTTCTAGATTATTAAATGTGGTTTTCTGTGGACTAGTAGAGGGTGACGACTGGATGGCTTATGTTCTGTATCAGAAACTAGAGCTGATGTGGTCTATCCAATGCAATTTTCTGAATCAGAACCCCAAATAATCAAACCAAATCTAAAGTTGGCCAAAAACTGATTTGTAACCCTTTTGGTACTAATGTTGGAGAGTGGTCTCTGGTCAAAATGGTCCATGGTCAAAGTGTTCCCTGTTCAAGTGGTCCCTGGTCAAAAAGAGAATGGGAATCACTGCAATAGGAGGAGGGCAAAACAGAAGCTACTGTGATATGTATGGTCATGGGAGCCATCTTTTTAAAAGATACTGCAGTTGCATAGGCTATAGTGGCAACCTTCATTGTTCCTAATACATGCATGTACAGGCATCATTCATTCTCTGTGCATTTGAATGCTGTCAGTTCTATTACCAACTGTCAAATGTATGAGCTGAATGTATTGAATAACATTGTATTTGAAGGCAAAGTTGAAGAGATCAAAATTGATTATCTGTGGTGTTATTAATTAATGAACTTTGTAGATTGACATCTCACCTTTCTTTTCTTGTCCAACTCAAGGCAGCTTATGTCATAATTTTTCAGGCAGGCTCCCACATATACAGTAACTTGGGCCAGAGCAATCAACTTAAGCAATGTGGCATCATATTACCACAGACCGTCCTGAGACATATATATGAGGAAAACCCAACTGTGCAAGCAAATTGTCAATTGATCTTCCAGTGGTCAAGTGAGGAACATGCACCACAACCTTAATCTAAATCTGGAAAAAAACAACAACACTTTTTTGGGGCTGTGTACGTATATGTGACTTTTTGACTGCAACTCTCCCAATCCCCTAAGCTGTGTGCATGTCCATGGTTTTGCTGGCTGTGATAGTCTGGGATATGTCCCCCCTCCCCAAAAAAAATAACATTTCTGAACTGACCCTTGCCAGGTTGCAAACTGGCCAGCAGCCCTGAAAACTTCTCTAACTGACCATGGAAGCTACATGACAAACAACTCAATCAGTGTAAAAGTGAAAATGAGTGGCATTGGACACAGAATGAACAAAATAAAATGCTTCCAGTCTGAATTCTGCAAATTAATGCTGGCAGAAACATTAGACCATTTGATTCTGTTAATAGGTTTCAGCTGTAAAGAATTAAGATACAAAACAAGTTCTTTAACTGGTAGATTTATTCATATATAAATCTCATTCAGTGGCTCACAGAACCAATTATTTATTTCTTAGCCAATACATAAAAATGTATATCATCTTTTACATATAGTACAAAGAAATGTCTTGAATGTTCAATATGTATATTTAAAAATTCAGTTGAAATTTTTTTTCTCTGTTAGAAGGCTCAGTGACATGTTCTAAGTGAACAACTTTTTCACTTTGAATTAGCTTACCGTAAAGCTGTGTTGTGAGTAGAAATTTGATGTCATCCAGTCTACATCACTTTTCATATATATTCAGTTTTCAATCCAACCGTCAAATGTATTTTTAGAATGCCACAAAAAGCATTTATTTTCATGTAGATTTTCCTCTAATGTATGCATTCTATACACATCTTTCTGTCATCTGCGTCTTTCTTTAATGCATTCCTTTTTGTTCAAGACACATCTTAACATATTCATTTTATATGGATTTTCTGGTCCAAAACTACATTGAAAAATTCAAAGAGATGCTAAAGCTGCAGGATAACCCATTCTTTCCATATATTAGTTTAATAACTATGTATTAGATTACATACAAATCTTAAGAAGGTTACAGGGGTTGATGTCACCCAGTTTGGTAATTCATGATATCACCCTCCCACCTTTATCACCAGACCACAATATTGTAGCTAAAATCCTTTTTTTAAACAAAATCAGTAACTACAAAAAACCTGGCAATAGTGAAAACAACTGTCTGTTTGTAACACATTCAAATGAAGTCATGTGATTCAAAGTTACAATGACAGTTCTGACCAGAGTGCATGCATATGGAACAGAGCAAACATAAAATTAACATAGAGTTTTAGAGTTATAGGTGTATTGGTGCAATATATTTAAGTTGGGTTCACAAAAATGATTTTGTGGCTATATCTAACTAAAGGTAAAGGTTTCCCCTTGATATTAAGTCTAGTTGCATTCAACTCTGGGTGGTGGTGCTCATCTCAATTTCTAAGCCAAATAGCCAGCATTGTCCATGGACACCTCCTAGGCCATGCTGCCAGCATGATTGCATAGACAGCTGTTACCTTCCCGCTGGAGTGGTACCTATTGATCTACTCACGTTTACATGTTTTCAAACGGCTAGGTTGACAGAAGCTGGAGCTAACAGCAAGAGCTCAACTCACTCCCCAGATTCAACCAGAAGATCTTTTGGTCAGCAAGTTCAGCAGCTCAGCGGTTTAACCCACTGTGCCACCAGGGCATCTATCTAATAATATCTAACTACAAGGATGCAGACCGCAGCCAGGAAATCAGAAGACCTTTACTTCTTGGGAGAAAAGTAATGACCAATCTTGATAAAATAGTGAAGAGGAGAGACATCACACTGGCAACAAAAATCCGCATAGTTAAAAGCAATGGTATTCCCCTTAGTAACCTATGGAGGTGAGACCTGGACCATAAGGAAAGCTGAGTGAAGGAAGATAGATGCTTTTGAACTATGATGCCGGAGGAAAATTCTGAGAGTGCCTTGGACCGCAAAAAGATCTAACCAGTCCATAATCCAGGAAATAAAGCCCGGATGCTCACTGGAGGGAAGGATATTAGAGGCAAATATGAAGTACATTGGCCACATAATGAGAAGACAGGAAAGCTTAGAGAAGACAATGATGCTGGGGAAAATGGAAGGAAGAAGGAAGAGGGGCAGACCAACGGATGGTATCCTTGTAGTGACTGGCTTGACTTTGAGGGAGCTGGGGTGGCCACAGCTGACAGGGAGCTCTGGCTTGGGCTAGTCTATGAGTTTATGAGGAGTCAAAAGTGGCTGAATGAATAAACAACAACAAACAAGGATATTATTATGAAACAGAATAGATTTCTGCTGAAACACTGCACAAAAGAATTATAGACATCATTTTGGTGTAATCTCCTTCGTTGGTGTCACTCGGTGTACTGAGCATCCCTACACCCATCTACTAACACCACAGTGGCCAGTGGACACCTGTGAAATGTACTCCAAAAGGAGTCTATTTTCTAATAATTAGTTCGTTTACTATGGGGGGGGGGGTGGCACACAAATTAAATAAAGTTTTATATTATACCTGGTAGTGAGTTAAGCTGATACCAACATTTCAAAGTTTCAGAATTCAAAGAGAGAGCAAGAGCACACTCCTGGAGATCATACTGTGTTTTCAAGTGAAAGTGTAGCTCATTTTCAGCTATTAATCCTATTCAAATGCATCCTACTTGCAAAAAGCTCAAGCAGAAAAGTTTGAGGTTCCCAGGTACCAGCATCAGACTTGTAATTGTGGCAATCATTTGTAAAAATTTCATGATCCTAGCCCACATGTAGCTGGGGTACCCTGACATCAATGGCCAAGGGTGGGTCATCTGCTTCGTGCTAGGCTGGAATGGAACTTCCCGATATCGTCTGGGATTCTGAAATATATCAAAAGACTTACAATAAGAATAGCTAGTGCAATCTGCATCTAGAATACAGAAAATATCTTCCAAACCTTGAAAATGAATATTTGTAAGACAACAATTCCCAAAAATTCCCAGCCAGCATAGCTATGAGGTGCCACATTCTGAGAGTATCTGAAAATCAAAGTTTTGTTTCCCAGCACTGCTATCTTTCAGAGCTATAGGAATCGCCACTGAGATGGGAAGAAATCTGACTCAAGTCACAATACAATGGGGTTGAACGAACTGTGGCCCTTTAGAAGTTAATAGATTGCAACATCAATGATTTCACACCAGTGGTTATGCTTTTTTTCTTTTTTGTCGTGTCAGGAGCGACTTGAGAAACTGCAAGTCGCTTCTGGTGTGAGAGAATTGGCCATCTGCAAGGACATTGCCCAGGGGACGCCCGGATAATTTGATGTTTTTTTATCATCCTTGTGGGAAGCTTCTCTCATGTCCCCACATGAGGAGCTGGAGTTGATAGAGGGAGTTCATCCACCTCTCCCCGGATTCGAACCTGTGACTTGTCGATCTTCAGTCCTGCTGGCACAGGGGTTTAACCCATTGTGCCACCGGGGGCTCCTTGGTGGTTATGCTGATGGGAACTGCAATCCAACATTTGGAGGGCTATATATGCACAGAAAGTGCCTTAGATTGTGAATAGTAGTCATGTACTTAGATGGATTTGAAAAGAGCATTAGGCATATTAATTGAAAAGAAATCTAACTGTTCTTGCAGGATTTTTTCTAAAAATATCTTTTCTTGGCATTTCAAGCACAAATCTTCACACACTTCTCTGCTCTGTTCATTTAGTTGTGCATCGCCCTTTCTTAAAATTGCTTTGCCAGAATTAGAGACAGGCAAAAATGTTTTAGCATTTTTAAAAGACTCATTAGCAGTGAATTTGTTCTGAAATTTTCAAGGCTTTTCCCCCACCACATTTTCCATGATCAGAAGTAGCAAATGGTATACAGTATTTCAAGCCATTGGAAAGCAAATCTTTTCTGAGTTCCCTTTTAAATGTTAAGAGTTGTCCAAAGTGCTGAATTGTATTCCTCAAATAGGTTCAGAACCCATTAGATAACTTTACAGACATCACTAAAACCTAAAAGAGATTCTCCAGAGCCAATGTGGTTTAGTACTTTGAACGTTGGGTCTGGAGACCAGGGTTCAAATGCCCTCTTAGCCATGAAAATCCAGTTTGATAGTGGAGGCTCCATCTTTGGAGGCTTTTAAACAGAGGCTGGATGGCCATCTGTCAGGGGTGTTTTGAATGTAATTTTCCTACAGGGGGTTATACCAAGAGGTCTCTTCCAACTCAAGGATTCTATGATTCTATGACAATGGGCAAATCGTATTATCTCAGAGGAAGACAATGGCAAATTACTGCGTTAGGTTTGCCTTATGTTCACCATAAGCGGGAAATGACTTGAAGCCACATAATAAGAACAAAAAGATCATTCTCCTCATCTTTAACTTTCTTTATATACCATCCCTTTCCCAAAACCAGGACTCAAGGTAAATAGCAGCTAAAAATGCAATTCAGTTAAAATAGTCCCACACCACTAAAAAGCCCTTTTTGTCAGAATAAAAAAGTCTTTGCCTGCTAATAGAAAGACAGCAATGAGAAATTTTAGATCCATTAAGAAATTCAAGGGCCTGTTAAGGACCACCAGAAAGGCTCTGTCATACACACAGATACACCACTAGCCATAACTGTGAAGGTTGTAGAACTGAGAAAATGACTCCTGGAAATCTTGAACCTGAATAAAGTGCTGCTTGGCTGATAGCCTGGGCATAAGCTCTTTGGAATTTTTTGGCTTGCTCCTGTCAGAGTCAGGATGTCTTCATACACTAATGACTGGATAACAAAATGAAAGAGTCTTCTTCAGTTCATGTCCTAGTTGTTGGCTTTGTGTAAGTATTCGATTAGCAAGAACAGAACAGTCAAGTCAACTATTTATTTATTTATTTATTTACAGTATTTATACTCTGCCCTCCTCACCCCGAAGGGAACTCAGAGCAGCTTACAGCATATATATGGCAAACATTCAATGCCAGTTATACAATTAACAAGGACAGACAACACAAAGATAAAGGCACTTTTCCCCACCTTATCTTGGAGGCTGTGCTTGACTTCAAGCCTCCAACCCTTGAAGAAGTCATAACTCAGACAGACTCGTACAATAATATTTAAAATGATGAAATGTTCAGAATAAATAGAAGTGCAAAATAATAAAAATAATAGAAAGGTTAAGGGGAAAAATTAAAAATAAAGGAACTGTCCAAATTTTGGATAAAGCACAATTCAAAGCAATATTTAAATCATGCATTTCTTTTTTTTTTAATGAGCATAAATGACAACGTATGAGTGGTGCAATGGATAAAAACCTTGTGCTGCTGAACTGCTAACCTGAAGATTGGCAATTTGAATCCGTGGGACAGGGTGAGCTCCCACTGTTAGCCCTAGCTCCTGCCAACCTAGCAGTTCGAAAACATGCAAATGTGAGTATATCAGTAGGTACTGTCTCAGCAGGAAAAGGCAAAAAGACGCTCCATGCAATCATGCCAGCCACACGATCAGGAGGTGTCTACGGACAATGAAGTCTCCTCAGCTTGGAAATGAAAATGAGCACCTCCCCCAGAGCCAGAGATGAGTACCGCCTCCAGAGTCAGAAATGAAAGGAGAAGCTTTTGGCTTTGTGTATCTGTGTTTAATTATATGTCATTTAAATAAGGCATTGGATGTTTGCCTGTGCTTGTTTATATGCTGTAATCCACTCTGAGTCCCCTCAGGGAGAAGGGCGGGATCTAAATAAATAAAGAAATAAATATGCCATGTTGTTATAATATCTAAAGTAAAATACTTTAAAGATCTGAACCCTGAACAATCTAGGCCTTGATCTACACTGCCCTTTATCTCAGGATCTGATCCCAGATGATCTGCTTATCCCAGATTGCCTGGCAGTGTGGACTCATACAATCCAATTCAAAGCAGATAATCGGTGATCAGATCCCGATATATAGAGCAGTGTAAATCCAGCCTAGGTTCTCGCACACATTTTGGGATTAGAATTCTCAAATTCCCCATCCACTGACCATGTTACCTGGAGTTGTTTGGAGCTGTAATCATGTAAATAGACATGGTTTAAGAAAGTGAAGTCTAGGCCCTAAATCCAAAGAGACCCACATTTTGTTTTGTGTAAATTTCATAGAAAACATTCTAGTGGGGCACACAGCAAAGCTGGTTCAAAATTTAGGAAATATTTGCATTCAGTATAGAATATGGGCATCTGTAACTCAAGGAAAGATAAGAGTATAAGGATGGGGTGGAAGCACATTGCATTTTCAAACCCTTGGGCATGTTGCCATCGTCACTGTTGATGTGACTTACTTAATACCATTGATGCACATGGCATTTGATAGAGCACCAATCCCCAGAACAGTTCCCTGTCTTGAGAAGGTTACAGTCAACATTTTGACTAAGGAAAAGCAATAAAAGGAGGAAATAATGAGAATTTAGCAGAGGAAAACATGTTCTTCTGGTTTAAGTGTGTACAGGTTCACATCTACTAGACGTGCTATGTAAAAAGCTAACCAATAAGCTGAAGAGGAAAAGCAGAGTTGCGGGAAAGGGTGAAAGCACAGGAGCAGGTGATGCTGAAGAGGTTTTCTTGGAAGTGAACTTAGTAATGTTCTTCTTTCTGGTTGTTATTAACTACAAAGTGCTTAAAAGTACCAGACATTGAACAATTTGTCCTATATTTCTGGAAAATAAGAATAAGATTGAAAGACATCATTCTTAAAATGTATCTTATTTTAAGAGGTTTATAAACCAGTACTCCTTGGTGGTTTAGTTGTACTGTGTGTGCTATATTATCCAATAAATATTTCACTTTTAAAAAATATTATTAACAATAGTTTGACAGTGGTGATTGTTTCAATTTACCTGAATTATGCAACATTGACTTTGAATTATTGTTAGGAATGTATTTTACAAGAAGTTTGAATGTTGAACTAGGATTTTGGGAGACCAGGGACTGGATTTCTGTTCAACCATGGAAATCTATTGAGTAACCGTGGACAAATCACAGACTCTTAGCCTCATAAGAAAGCACTGGAAAATCCTCTGAAATAAGCTCATCAAGAAAAGTCAACAATGGAGTTTACATAAGTTAGAGTTAACTAGAAAGAGCATAAACAACAGCAACAAAAACTTAAGTCAAGATCCTACAAATAGGATCTGCAGTATTTTATGTGACTGATTAAGAGCTGGTTCTATCCTCTCATTTTAAGTATGTGATTAGTAGGTCAGTTGATTATTGGTGCCTTGATAATATTTATTACTAGCTTAGTTACTCGGTGATGCCCGAGTAAGGTATTTTGTAAGGATCAACATTAGAAATAGTCATTGTTTGGTTTTGATTCTGCAAATGGAACCACTATGAAAATGTATAAGGATATGGCTAAAAAACAACTACCACCATGATGATGATGATGATGATCAAAATGAAACTTTATTTATATCCCATCCTATCTCCCCATGGAGACTCAGAGCAGTTTACAAAAACTTGTGGCGGCAAACATTCAGTGCTGTACAATACTAAAAAAAGGACAAACTAACCGAAACCACCCAAATTCCAAATCATACCCAACATCCACATCAAAATAATAATAAAGACATAACATCATTGTTAATTGCCACCAAACCACGCCAATTATTGGTTCTGATAGGTATGTGTGACAAGTTTGGTTCATATCCTTCATCATTGGGATTCTCTGGATGTGGGTGATGAGTGGAGGGCCACAGAGTTCTGTCCTGGGCCCGGATCTGTTCAACATCTTTACTAATGACTTAGATCAGTGGTTCTCAACCTGTGGGTCCCCAGATGTTTTGGCCTTCAACTCCCAGAAATCCTAACAGCTGGTAAACTGGCTGGGATTTCTGAGAGTTGTAGGCCAAAACACCTGAGGACCCACAGGTTGAGAACACTGACTTAGATGAAGAGTTAGAAGGCATGATCACCAAGTTCGCAGATGACACAAAATAGGGATAGCCAATACTTCAGAAGACAGGAGCAGAATTCAAAATGATCTTAAGAGATTAGAGAGATGGGTCAAAATAAACAAAATGAAGTTCAACAGGGACAAATACAAGACACTCCACTTAGGCAGAAAAAAATGAAATGCGAAGGTACAGAATAGGGAGTGCTTGGCTCAACAGCAGTACAGATGAAAAAGATCTTGGAGTCCTCATGGACAACAAGTTAAGCATGAGTCAACAATGTATTGCGATGGCAAAAAAAAGCCAATGAGATTTTGGCCTGCATAAATAGGAGCATAGTGTTTAGATTCAGGGAAGTCATGTTAACCCTCTACTCTGCCTTGGTCAGACCACATCTGGAATACTGTGTCTAGTTCTGGACACCACAATTTAAGGGAGCTGTTGGCAAGCTGGAATGTGTCCAGAGGAGGATGAGTAAGATAGTCTGGAGAATAAACCCTATATTTATATATTTATCGTGTCATCAGCAACCATTGTTTTACAATTCTAACAGAGCAAAACAAACACAGAGATTAAAAAGAAAAAGAAAAAAAAGAAAAAAAAACCACACAGATTTTGTAAATTTGGTATTTGGTTAAATGTCCTTTGACCAGTATCTGGCCACTTGGAGTGCCTCTGGGGTTGCCGCAAGAAGGTCCTCCATCGTGCATGTGGCAGGGCTCAGGGTGCATTGCAGCAGGTGGTCAGTGGTTTGTTCTTCTCCGCACTCGCATGCCGAGGATTCCACCCTGTAGCCCCATTTCTTAAGATTGGCTCTGCATCTCGTGGTGCCAGAGCGCAATCTGTTCAGCGCCTTCCAAGTCACCCAGTCTTCTGAGTGCCCAGGGGGGAGTCTCTCATCTGGTATCACCCATGAATTGAGGTGCTGGGTTTGGGCCTGCCACTTTTGGACTCTCGCTTGCTGGGGTGTTCCAGCGAGTGTCTCTGTAGTTCTAAGAAAACTATGTCTTGATTTAAGTCGTTGACGTGCTGGCTGATACCCAAACAGGGGATGAGCTGGAGATGTCTCTGCCTTGGTCCTTTCACTATTGGCTGCTACTTCCCGGCGGATGTCAGGTGGTGCAATACCGGCTAAGCAGTGTAATTTCTCCAGTGGTGTGGGTCGCAGAGGACATGGGGGACATGAGAGAAGCCTCCTCGCAGGATTGCAAGACATCCGGGCATCCCCTGGGCAACGTCTTCGTAGACGGCCGATTCTCTCAACCCAGAAGCAACCGGAGACGACTTGAAGCATGCAAACGATAAACCCTATGAGGAGCAGCTTAAAGAGCTGGGCATGTTTAGCCTGCAGAAGAGAAGGCTGAGAGGAGACATGATGGCCATGTATAAATAAGTGAGGTCATAGAGAGGAAGGAACAAGTTTGATTTCTGCTGCCCTGGAGACTAGGACATGGAACAATGGCTTCAAACTACAGGAAAGGAGATTCCACCTGAACTTCCTGACTGTGGGAGCTGTGTGGTGGAGGTTCCTTCTTTGGAAGCTTTTAAACAGAGGCTGCATGGTCATCTGTTGGGGATTCTTTGAATGCAATTTTCCTGCTTCTTGGCAGAGGGTTGGAATGGATGGCCCACGAGGTCTCTTCCAACTTTATGATTCTATGGATGAACTACAACTCCAAACGTCCTAGATCAATGCTCCCCCCCCCCCCCCCCAAATCCCACCAAGACTTAAATTTGGTCATAATGGGTATATGGGGCAAATTTGATTCAGATTATTTGTTGTTAGGGGTCATGGGGCTTTCTGAATGTGGCAGTCATCTTGGAAAATACATATCAATATAGATAGATAGATAGATAGATAGATAGATAGACCTACATTTTGGGTTTATTAAGCATATAAAATGTTGAATTCACCTTCCAGAGGGTATTTAAAATAATTTCTGTAATAATTCTACTGGATTTGTTTCATTAAAAGCAAGCCTCACTGTGTTATTCCCCAGGAAATATGCAAAGGAAATGAACCTACATACCTTTATCTTACATTTTTTGCTCTAAGTATCTGAGAAATCTCCATAAATTGCCAACTTACAAGGGGCAATGGGGTCATTTGCAGAAGGAAAATTCACATTCTTTATTCCTTTTAATGAGACAAGTTCAAATGTTACTGTACAGATGTATAACTCCAGGTATGCAAACTAACGACAAGTACCAAGTTCCTGTTATGAAACAGTTGTTTTTAGTTGTTTGCCAGTCCATTAATTCAATATAGATTTTTCTTCTATGTATTTTAAAAAGGCCAACTAACTCTCTCTAAAGGTTTTTTCCCCCTTTTAAATCTGGCTATCTTAATACTCGAAGTAGCTGGAGCAAAAGTATTCTTATTATAGTAATCAATATGCTTGATATTTACAGGCAGTCCCCAAGTTACGAATAATCTGTTGGTTTTTCTTACATTGAATTCTATGTAAGTCAGAACAGGTACATTTTTAAAGTGTAACTCCAGCCATATATAAAGGCAAAGGTAAAGTTTTCCTCTGACATTAAGTCTAGTTGTGTCCAACTCTGGAGGTGGTGCTCATCTCCATTTCTAAGCCATAGTCGGCATTGTCCATAGACACCTCTAAGGTCATGTGTCCAGAATGTCTGCATGGAGTGCTGTTACCTTACCTGTTGATCTACTCACATTTGCATGTTTTCAAACTGTTAGGTTGGCAGAAACTGAGCCTAACAGCAGGAGCTCACCCTTGAACTGCCAACCTTTTGGTCATCAGGTTTAGCAGCTCAGCGGTTTTGTTCGCTGCACCACCAGAGGGCCCTTTCTGTCCCTGAGATAATTGAATTTTGAAATATGTGGCTAGTGGAAGCAAGAATTGGTGATAAAGCTTCTGCGGACACATCTTTTCCACAGATAACTTTTTCAGGAGTGAATTTCCCTTCCTGGGGTAGATTTTCTCACTTCCTGTTGCCTCATCCCTGTTTGTAACTATGAGGTATATGTAAGTTGATGTTTGTAACTTGGAGACTGCCTGTACTGGAAAATGAATGAAAAATCTGGTGATGTTGTTTTCTTTTTTTCTTTGTTTGCTTATCAAATGATAATTTTTGAAATATCCAAAATATGGATTTTTTAAACAACCCTGTTATTTTCAGGTCTGTTTTTTAAAGTCTCAATAAGTGGGCAAAGAGGGAAAGCATTAGTTGAGCATAATTTCAAAACTATTTCAGATATCCCTGGCATTGGAAAGGTTCTGGGAATAGCCAGGTCTGCTTGAAGACTTTTAATTCTAGCTTCAACCACTCCTAGCCATTGGCAAGCCGGTTTTCTGCTGCTCTGGAAACTAGGACAGGGAGCAAAGGATTCTGTTTGCTGCATTGTCAAAGGCTTTCATGGCCAGAATCACTATGTTGCTGTGAGTTTTCCGGGCTGTATGATCATGTTCCAGAAGCATTCTCTCCTGACATTTTGCCCACATCTATGGCAGGTTGTGAGGTCTGCTGGAAACTAGGCAAGTGGGGTTGATATATCTGTCGAATGTCCAGGGTGGCAGAATTGCTGTTTGGTGATGGATTGAGATTGATGTTTGGAAATGGAATATGCTGCCTTGGAGTGTGGTGGGAGTTTTCATCTCTGGAGATTTTTAAGCATCTGCTGGAGGTGTTTTGTTTGTGTGTTCCTGCATGGTGGGGGTTGCACTGGATGGCCATTTTGGTCTCTGCCAACTCTATGTGATTCTAAGTGGAGAGGAGACACAAGACAGTAATTAACTCTTTGCTCTCTGAGGTGACTGTAGATTTTGGATCTCGGGCATATTTTGGATATCGGGCATATTTTGGATATCGGGCATATTTTGGACGGGGAGAGATTCCCTGCCATTTTTGAAAATATGATTATTTCACATTTTCACCTGACCTGAACCACAAATATGATGGGGAAACCATTACAGCAGTGGTTCTTAGGAGCATAGTGTCTAGATCTAGGGAGATAATGCTACCCCTCTATTCCGCTTTGGTTAGACCACATCTGGAATATTGTGTCCAGTTCTGGGCCCCACAATTGAAGAGAGATATTGACAAGCTGGAATGTGTCCAGAGGAGGGTGACTAAAATGATCAAGGGTCTGGAGAACAAGCCCTATGAGGAGCAGCTTAAGAAGCTGGGCATGTTTAGCCTGAAGAAGAGAAGGCTGAGAGGAGATATGATAGCCATGTATAAATATATGAGAGGAAGCCACAGGGAGGAGGAAGCAAGTTTGTTTTCTGCTTCCAAGGAGACTAGGACGCGGAACAATGGCTTCAAACTACAAGAGAGAAGATTCCATCTGAACATTAGGAAGAACTTCCTGACTGTGAGAGCCGTTCAGCAGTGGAACTCTCTGCCCCGGAGTGTGGTGGAGGCTCCTTCTTTGGAAGCTTTTAAACAGAGGCTGGATGGCCATCTGTCAGGGGTGATTTGAATGCAATATTCCTGCTTCTTGGCAGGGGGTTGGACTGGATGGCCCACGAGGTCTCTTTCAACTCTTTGATTCTATGATTCTAAACCACTGTGAGATGTTTTGGTCTTCAACTCCCAGAAATCCTAACAGCTGGGAAAGTGGCTGGGATTTCTGGAAGTTGTAGGCCAAAACACCTAGGGACCCACAGGTTGAGAACCATTGCACTACAGAGAAGCCAAAAATAAAGGCATGGTCTCCCTTAATAAGAATTGTGATTTCTGGAAAGCAAGACATTGGAAATTGCTTACATGTGCAACCTGAACCTTTGCCGCATTGATCACTTTGCCTGTCCTTTTACTCTGGGTGTTTTAGTTGAGTTTGACAAAGTTCCACCAGTTTGAAATCACTGTGATGCTAAAAATGTGAAGACCAAAGAAAGAAATAATTTGGAGGAAAGAATTCTTATTGAAGGCCAATGTCCTTTTTGCCCATCCTTGTTTCTAGTGGTTTTGCCCTTTTGGCATCTACAGCTCCCTATATTTGCCAGGAAAACCCTGGTCCCAGCATTATTGTCTCCAGCCTGTTAAGACTTGAATGGGTATCTCAAGAGGGATTCTACTGTTTTGGATGGATGCAAGGAAGAGGGTAGGCATGTGCAGTGTACATATTTTGGTCTTCAGGCATGTGTTATGTGCAATTTTTTGTCTCCAGCTCTGAACAGTCTTAGAGTGCAGAACTCACGTTCAGCCTATGGATTAAAGGGGGGGGGGAGAGAATCGGAGAGAGGGAGATGCAGAAGAAAGGAAAGGAGGGAGCCTGTTGGATGCTTCTTAAACAAAGAAAAAAAAGGTCATCATCAGCTTTGACGA
Source organism: Anolis sagrei (assembly GCF_037176765.1). Classification (NCBI taxonomy): domain Eukaryota; kingdom Metazoa; phylum Chordata; class Lepidosauria; order Squamata; family Anolidae; genus Anolis; species Anolis sagrei. The sequence goes on from NC_090025.1 coordinate 115,069,253, forward strand.
TGCAGTTTCTGGTGTCATTTCCTCGCTTTGTCCCTTGGTGGAGTTGTCGAGTTAGTTTCTCTCTCTCACTCTCTCTCTCTCTCTCTCTCACGCCTTCCAATTGCTTCCCCTGTTTGCTCCTTGCACGCTCGGATTCCCCCGCAGGACACATATACACCCCCTCCCCTTACCCCCTGTATTTAACCTTTTGTCATCACCATCTCTGGGAGATTTGAATCCCCGATTTCACTTGATCGACCAGAGCAGTGGGGAACCCGAAATCTTCCTCCATAGGACTCTTCCCCTTCCTAAAACCCCCAGGGCTTGTTTGTGATTGATAGATGGCACTCCAGACCCGCTCGCCTGAGCCTAGGGAGTAGATCCTTAACGGTGAAGGCCTGGCAGCCGGAGGAGGAGAGAGTAGAGAGAGCGGAAGCGGGTGAAAGACCCCGCCGGGTGGGTTTTTGCCACCAGCAGCGCCCCGAGGAAAAGGTGGCCGCGGTGAAAAAGGAGAAACTCCCCCAGAGGCGCCTTGAGGGAGAGTTGGAAAGCGAGGTCTCGTGGGCAGCCTTCCCAGTAAGGCCGGGATAACGTGTCCATGGATCCCTCCCCTTACTCTCCGACTAGAGGGTCTTTGGCAGCCTTGGATCCAGAGGGAAACAACTGCCTTTGCAGAAAGGAAAGCCAGGGGCAGAGAGGCAAAACGCCACCCGCTCCTCTAGGTCTCCCTTCCATGGCAATCGGTAGCCTTGGCATGTGCCACCCCTTCCTCTATCCCGCGTCTAGTCCATTGCCCGAGCCAAGAAGGGGGAAGGGAAAGGAGAAGAGAGGAGAGGAGGGGAAAGGATAGGGGGAAAAGGAGGAGAAGAAAGGAAAGGGGGGAAAAGAGGAGAGGAAAGGAAAGGGGGGAAGGAGGAGAGGAAAGGAAAGGAAAGGGGGGAAAGGAGGAGAGGAAAGGAAAGGGGGGAAAGGAGGAAAGAGAAGGAATGGGGAGGAAAGGAAAGGGGAGGAAAGGAAAGAGGAGAAAAGGAGGAGAGGAAAGGAAAGGAAAGGGGAGGAAAGAACAGGAAAGCAGAGGAAAGGAAAGGAAAGGGGAGGAAAGAAAATGGGAAGAAAGGAAAAAGAAAGGGAAGGAGAGGGGAGGAAAGAGAAGGAAAGGAGAGGAAAGGAAAAGAAAGGGGAGGAAAGGAAAGCGGAGAAAAGGAAAGGATAGGAAAAGAAAGGGGAGCATAGGAAAGGAAAGGAAAGGAAAGGAAAGGGGAGCATAGGGACGGGAAGGGGAGGAAAGAAAAGGAAAGGATGTAGTGCCGCTTTACCTCCCTGTTAATTTCCCGAGAGAGAGCCGATCCCCACAATCCTGGGAGAGAATTGGGGATGAATGGGGTCTGGGCCGAAGGCTTGCACTAGGAATGCGTGTGAAGAAGATGAGAATGTGTAGATGACTGTACTGCAAAGAGAAGGATTGTGGGAAGCGTTGGGGAACGTGGAGGGGGGGGGGGAGGTTAGTGATTCTCTGGAACCATTCAGTGGGGGAATTCAATCGTGGAAAGCTTGGGCTTTGAGGGGGATGCAACGCCGGAGTGGGGAAATGGCCTGGAATAGGACCAGGAGGGAGGGAAGACCTCCAGGAAAGCAGCAGCGTCTAGGAGCCTTCTCGGGCTCTTCCCTCCCTCTCTGCCTCCCTTTGCAGTCAGCCAAGGCTCGGGGAGCAGCACGCAACGCTGGATCGCGCCACCCCCCCCCCCCTCTCGAAACCAAGGAATGAAATCCCGAAGGAACTAAATCGCCGTCGCCTCCGAAGTTGGCGGATGAGGACCACATCGTCATCTCTCGCGGCGCCTAAAAGCATTTCGGGCACCAGAACGGGATGACTGTGCCAGGCGAGCGGGCTCCGGATGCCTCGCAATGCAGGGGCCGTTCTGTTTGGCCTCCTCCTCGGGGCAAAGAGCAGGGACGTCCTGCCTCCTCCTCAGGCGGGTCGCCTCAGGGGCACCTCCACCCCCCTCCTCCCCCCATTTTGACAAAGTCAAGTCGCTTGGCAAATAAAGCGGAGGCTTGATCTTAATCCCACTTAACCCGCCGAGAATCTGCCGGAACTCCCCGCCTCTCCCCTCCCCGGGACTGCGGCGAGGCCCACTGCGCCTGCGCCAACTCGCCTCTTTCTCGCTGATGCTGCAGATATCCAAACCCGGGGTCTCCGGCGAGGTCCTGAAGAGAGAGGGATGGAGGGGGGAGAGCGAGGAGGGGGGGAGAAAGGGGCGGGGCTTGAGAAGCTCGCCAACCAACCAGGAAGGGCAGTGAGATGCGGGGGAAGGGAGGGGGGAAAGAGGGAGAGAGAGAGAGCGCGAGCCCCAGCGCCTGCAGCTGTTGCTGCCGCCCCAGTCGCGCCAAAAGGAGGGAGTCCTCGCGGGCGGAAGGAAGGAAGGAAGCGAGGAAGGGAGTGCGGGGTTGTCTCGGAGAGGCAGACATAATAATAAGAGAGGCGCGCGCGGGCTCGAGCTCGAGCTCCCTCTCCGCGGCGGGGAGGAGGGAGGGGGGAGGGCGGCTCTTTCCGCAGCGCCTTTCTCAGCCGCTTCCAATACTCTTCGCCCTTTCCTGGGGTTTTCCAACCCTTCAGTCACGGCGGCGCTGTTTCTGCCCTGTCAAAGCAGTCTTCCAGTTAAAGGGGGGAAGAGGAAGAGGAGGAGGAGGAGGAGGAGAAAGAACAACTCTCCCCAATAAGGCTTTTTGCATTAAGTCAGCCCTTCTTCGCCTTCCTCCTCCTCTTCCTCCTCCGCAGCCAGCTGCCTCTTTCTCCCTCGCTGGGAGGGAGGGAGGGAGAAGCCAACAGGCGTTCCTTGCCCCCTCTTTAGAAAAAAAAGAGAGGGGGGAATGCCACTGGCGGCGGAACGCCTCAAAGTCAAAAGGAGAAAGTGGCGAGCTGAGGGAACAAGCCAAAGAGGACGGAGTTTTGGACCAGAGGAAGGGAAGAAAGTTGCTTTCAGAGGCAGGCGGGAGCCGGTTCTGCTTGACACGCGTCAGTCAGCCCCACAGCGCGGGAGAGAGAGAGAGAGAGACAGAGACAGAGACAGAGACAGAGGAAGGAATGAAATAGCGGGAGAGCCATCTCTCTAATCCAGGGATCTCCCCTCCCTGTAGACTCTCTTGTGTACAGGCTGGAGGTTCCTCTCCTTCTCCTTCTCCTCCTCCCTGGAGTTTGGATCTCTCTCGAGTCACTGCAGCTCTCCCTCTCTTCCTGTCTGTCACGACCCTCCGAAAGTGATGAGGGGAAACGTCAATAAAAGACTATGCAAAGCAGACTCCACATGACTCTCCCCCCTCCTTTTCCTCCTCAAAAAAAACACAAACCCTTCCCCCCGTTTGGACACATAGAAGACGTGGCTTCCCCTCTTTCAGCACCCGAGGAGTTTCTGACTGAAATATGGTGTTTGAAGCAAAGGAGGGAGGGGGAGAGGTTTTTAGCTGGGCTTTTGCTTTCTGCGTCGGCGGGAGGGAAAGAGAGAAGAGCCACCTCCGCCGCTGAGAGAGGCTTCCCATTCCCAAGCACTTTAGGACAAACTTGATGCTCCGCCGCTTTCTCCCCCTCCCCCCTCCCTTCTCTCTCTCCCCCCCCCTTTCTTTCTGCTTCCAGCGGCCAGGCGTCACGCTCGCGCTTTCCTCTGCTCCGCGGCGTGTGAGGGAGTGCGCGGGAGCGCGCCCGCGCGCGCGCCCCTGCAAGTGTGTGCCTCCCAGAGATTGAGCGAGAGAGGCTAGCGAGCTCCCTGCACCAACCAGCCGCACTTGAGCGAGGCGAGCCAGCAGAGACACAGAAAGAGAGAGAGAGGGAGAGAGAGGGAAAGCGAACAGCCACAACTGCGGCTCTCGTTCGGCTCTCCTTCGGCATTGCCTTTGATTACCAGCCATCATTCTTTTGGACACGCGTTGCGACGGATATAATCCAGCCCTTCACGTGGAGAGAAGACCCAGTCCCAGCTCTTTCCCTGCATCGATCAACGAGGAAGGAAGCTAGGGCTACTGGAAGCACGCCATCCTGACTCTTCTCCCCCTCCCCCGCAGCCGACCTTTGGGCTCACCTTTGGACCAGAGGGACACGGAAGGAGGGAGGGGAGGGGCTGAACTTGCCACCCCCTTTTTTACCTGCCTGGGACGGCGAGGGGAAGCCGCCAAAGCCGGAGCTTGGCACTCTCTCCTTGTCCCTGCTGCTGCTGCAGCCCCTTCCGCTGCCTCCAAGCCATGCAGGGTAAATGCAGGTAAGGCGCCCACGGACCCAACGCGCCCGTCCGCGCTCCCGCCTTCCCGCGCGCGCACACGCGCAGCCCAACTGCAGAGGCGACGGCAAACTTGGGACTCCGGCGTCGCGCGCGCGTGTGTGTGCTGTGTGTGCCTCCACGGCTGGGAAAGAGCTAGTAGCCAGCTCTCCATCCTTCCTTGCTTCCTTGCTTCCCTCTCCTCTTAGCCTTTCGGACTTTTCGGGACTAATGACCTTGCGCAGAGTTGATTTATTTTTGTATTCTTCTTCATATTTGACGAAAGACCTGCTCCTTTGCTGAGAAGGGACTGAAACGGACATCCCTGTGGATTTGGGCGCCATCCTGAGCATCGAAGGGGATTCCTAGAAGAGAACGAGAGGAGAAGAGAACGAGAGGAGAAAGAAACGTGTTCTCTCTCTCCCCCCCCCCCCCCCAACAGAGGCATTGGAGATGGGCTATTTGGTGCGGGAAAGGTTCTCTTTTTAATTCCATCGCCGGAGAAGTGGACTGGGAAGCCTGCCTGCTCTTCTTTCTTTCTTCCCTTCTCTCTCTCTCTCGGTCCTTTCCCCTCCACCGGACACCAGCCCGCTCTGAATGAAGCGATTGACATTCCCCCACTCCACCCCCTCCTCCTCGGCGGGTGTCTGCGGAGCGGAGAGGAGGAGGAGGAGGAGGAAAGAGCTGAAGCGACGGCGGTGAGCGAGAGAGAGGGAGGGAGAAGGAGAGGGAGAGCGCGCGCGAATTGGACTGGACTTGGGCGCGAGGCAGCCTTGCATCCCCTTCTTTCCTCGCCGCTGCTCCTCTTCCTTTTCTTGCCAACCTTGCAAAGTGATTACAGTACCATCCAAGGCGGAGGAGGAGGAGGAGGGAAGAGGGAGGAGGGAGGGAGGAGAAAGAGGCGGAACTGCCCCCTCCTTTCCTTTCCAAGCCTCTCCGCTGAGATGAATCTTTCCTCGAGCCAAAGCCGCTTTGCCCCGTGAACTGTGAGTATCGAAAGGAACGCGGGAGGAAAGCAAGAAGAAGAAGAGCCTCCCAGTGACAGCTCTGGACTCGATTGCTCTGATGCACCGCGAAGTTTCTCCTCCAAAGCAGGATTGTACGCGTTGATTTGCCTCCGCTTCCCCCCCCCCCCCTCCGGATTGCCAAAGGGACGTCTTCTCGGGTGCTTCTTCTCCTGCCTGGCTGGGAGGCTGAGGGCTCGGAGGAGGATGTGGCGGCTGCGCCGGCTGCCGGCCCTGGTGCGCTGCTGCGCCTGCTGGCTCCTTCTCCTGCTGCCTCCGCCGCTGGGGCTGGTGGTGCCGGCGTCGGCCAAGCAGGTGCTGCGCTACCGCCTGGCCGAGGAGGGCCCCGCCGACATCCGCATCGGCAACGTCGCCTCCGACCTGGGCATCGTCACCGGCTCGGGCGAGGTCACGTTCAGCCTCGAGTCCGGCGCCGACTACCTCAAGATCGACAACATGACGGGCGAGCTGAGCACCACCGAGCGCCGCATCGACCGCGAGAAGCTGCCGCAGTGCCAGATGATCTTCGACGAGAACGAGTGCTTCCTCGACTTCGAAGTCTCCGTCATCGGCCCTTCGCAGAGCTGGGTGGACCTCTTCGAAGGCCGGGTGGTCATCCTGGACATCAATGACAACACGCCGACCTTCCCGTCCCCAGTGCTGACGCTCACCGTGGAGGAGAACCGCCCCGTGGGCACTCTCTACCTCCTTCCCACCGCCACTGACCGCGACTTCGGGCGGAACGGAATCGAGCGCTATGAGCTGCTCCAAGAGCCCGGCGGTGGTGAGGGGCGGCGAGGCGCCTCAGACAAGAGGAGGCCCGAAGCAGAAGGAGGCGGAGGCTCCTCGACGGCCCGGAGCACCGTCTTCGAGCTGCAAGTTGCAGACACCCCCGACGGGGAGAAGCAGCCCCAGCTGATTGTCAAAGGGCCTTTGGATCGAGAGCAGCGCGACGCCTATGAGCTGAGCCTCCGCGTGCGTGACGGTGGAGACCCAGCTCGCTCTTCGCAGGCCCTGCTGAGGGTGCTGATCACCGACGTGAACGACAACAGCCCCCGCTTCGAGAAGAGCGTCTACGAGGCCGACTTGGCGGAGAACAGCAGCCCTGGGACGCCCATTTTGCAGCTGCGGGCCGCCGACGCTGATGCTGGGGTCAACGGGCAGCTGGAGTACGTCTTTGGGGCGGCCACGGAGTCGGTGCGTCGCCTTCTCCGCCTGGACGAGGCCTCGGGATGGCTCAGTGTCCTCCACCGCATCGACCGCGAGGAGGTCAACCAGCTGCGCTTCAGCGTCATGGCGCGCGACAGGGGCCAGCCCCCCAAGAGCGACAAGGCCACCGTGGTACTCAACATCCGCGACGAGAACGACAACGTCCCCGCTATTGACATCCGCAAGATCGGACGCATCCCTCTGCGGGACGGGGTGGCCACAGTGGGCGAGGACGTGCTGGTGGACACCCCGGTGGCGCTGGTGCAGGTCTCGGACCGCGACCAGGGCGAGAACGGGGTGGTGACCTGCACGGTGGTGGGGGACGTCCCCTTCCAGCTCAAGCCGGCCAGCGAGGGCGAGGGCGAGCCCCAGAACAAGCGCAAGTACTTCCTGCACACCTCGGCGCCCCTGGACTACGAGGCAGCGCGGGACTACAACGTCGTCATCGTCGCCGTCGACTCGGGCAGCCCCAGCCTCTCCAGCAACAACTCGCTTTTGGTCCGAGTGGCGGACGCGAACGACAACCCGCCCGTCTTCGGCCAGGCCCTGTTGGAGCTCTCCTTCCCGGAGAACAACGCGCCGGGAGAGCGTGTGGCGACCATCCTGGCCACCGACGCCGACAGCGGCAAGAACGCGGAGATCGCCTACTCCCTGGAGCCGCTCCCCGCTTCCCCTTCCTCTTCCTCCTCCGAGGCGGGCCTCTTCACCATCGACCCGGACTCGGGCGAGGTGCGCGTGCAGGCGGCGCTGGACCGGGAGCAGCGCGACGCCTACGAGTTCCAGGTGACGGCGCGCGACAAAGGGACGCCCTCCTTGCAGGGCTCCACGCGGGTGCTGCTCCGCGTGGCCGACCGCAACGACAACGAGCCGCGCTTCATGCAGGACGTCTTCACCTTCTACGTCAAGGAGAACCTGCAGCCCAACAGCCCCGTGGGCATGGTGACCGTCATGGACGCCGACAAGGGCCGCAACGCCCAGCTCAGCCTCTCCATCCAGGGCGAGGGCGAGAGCGGGATCTTCTCCATCGAGAACGACACGGGCACCATCTTCTCCGCCGTCTCCTTCGACCGGGAGATGCAGACGAGCTACACCTTCGCCGTCAAGGCGGTGGACGGCGGCGAGCCGGCCCGCTCCGCGACGGCCACGGTGTCGCTCTTTGTGATGGACGAGAACGACAACGCGCCGGTGGTGACGGCGCCGGCCAATGGCTCCTACACGGTGCTGCCGCCCTCCAGCCTCCCGCGCGTGGCGGTGGCCACGGTGCGGGCGCGCGACGCCGACGCCGGGCCCAACGCCGAGCTGAGCTACAGCCTGGTGGGCGGCAACCCTTTCCGCCTCTTTGAGATCGACGCGGCCAGCGGGGTGGTCTCGCTGGTGGGCCAGTTGGCGCCCAAGCACTACGGGCTCCACCGCTTGGTGGTGCAGGTCAACGACAGCGGGGCGCCGGGCCAAGCCACCACGGCCCTGCTCCACGTCTTCGTCAACGAGAGCTTAGCCAACGCCACGCTGGTGGAGAGCCAGGTGGCGCGCAGCCTCCACACGCCGCTGGGCCAGGACATCGCCGGCGACCCCAGCTACGAGCTGGGCAAGCAGCGGCTGAGCATCGCGGTGGGCGTGGTGGCCGGCGTGGTGACCGTGGCGCTGCTCCTGCTGGGCGTGGGCCTGGCCCGCTACTGCCGCGCCAAGGCCCACCAGCGCGGGGGCTACGAGGCCGGCAAGAAGGACCACGAGGACTTCTTCGCCCCCGCCCCGCTCCACCACCACGACAAGGCCAAGAAGCCCAAGAAGGACAAGAAGGGCAAGAAGGCGGCCGGGAAGCAGCCCCTCTACAGCAGCATCGTCACCGTCGAGGCCTCCAAGCCCAACGGGCAGCGCTACGACGGCGTCCACGAGAAGCTGGCCGGGGACAGCCCCGCCCTCAGCCGCTACCGCGCCGTCAACGGCGGGCCCGGGGGCAGCCCCGACCTGGCGCGGCACTACAAGTCCAGCTCGCCCCTGCCCACCGTCCAGCTCCACCCGCAGTCGCCCACCGCCGGGAAGAAGCACCAGGCCGTGCAGGAGCTGCCCCCCGCCAACACCTTCGTCGGCGCCGGGGACAACATCTCCATCGGCTCCGACCACTGCTCCGAGTACAGCTGCCAGGCCAGCAGCAAGTACAGCAAGCAGGTAAGCAAGCAAGGTCCACTGGCGGGGTCGGTGGGTGGGCCAGTGGGTTGGAAAGGGAGCCCAGGGAGAGTTCTCAGGGCCCTCGCCCTGTTTGGTACCTGAAGTCCAGGTAGGAGCCCAACCCCCCTCACCCTATGGCTCTCTATCCAGATCTACTTCCTACTGGTCTTCATTAATCCCGAGATAGTATGGATTAAGCGTGATCAAAATGAAGTGCACTCAGACACCCACAACTCAGCCTTTCCAGGGCTCTGACATCCCTTCTAACTAAAACTTACCATCCTATTGACTTCTATATTGAATTTTGCTGTAAACCGCCCTGAGTCCCTTTGAGGAGATAGGGCAGTATATACATAAAGTATTATTATTATTATTATTATTATTATTATTATTATTATTATTATGTTCCTAGACTCTTATATGTCACCCCTCTATTAACCTCCATCCAGATCTGACTTTAATCCTGGTTGTCTTCCTTAATTTGAGCAGGATTTCTAGCACTGTTGTGAGTTGGTTAGGGTGGATCAAGTGTGGTGAAAGGAAAGGGTCTTCCCCACTTAAGTGCCCTCAGCCACCCACAACTCTGCCTTTCCAGGGCTCTGACTTCCCTTCTGACTGTAAAGCTCACCATCCCATTGACCTCTATGGGTTCCTTAGGTTTTTAGACCACACCTTTCCATTTCTCCCTATCTGAATCTATCTTCTATTAGGGTTGTCTTCTTAAATCTGATCAGCATCCCTGGCATTGTTGTGAATAGGCCAGTATGGATCAAGTGTGGTAAAAGGAAAGGGTCATCCCCAGTTAAGTGTCCTCAGCCACCCACAACTCTGCCTTTCCAGGGCTCTGTCTTTCCTTCTAACTAAAGCTCACCATCCCATTGACTCTATATTGTTGTAAACCGACTTAAGTCCCTTTGGGAAGATAGGGCAGCAAATAAATAAATATTTATTATTATTATTATTATTATTATTATTATTATTATTATATTCCTTAGACTCTTATACCTCACCTCCCTATTAATCCCCATTTGGATCTACCTTTTACCTCATTGTCTTCCTTAATTTGAGCAGAATCTCTCACTTTGTTGTGAGTTGGTTAAAGTGGATCAAGTGTGGTAAAAGGAAATTGATAATCGCATTTAAGTTCCCTCAGCCACCCACAACTATGCCTTTCCATGGCTCTGACTTCCCTTCTAACTGCGAAGCTCCCCATCCCATTGACCTCTATGGGTTCCTTACATTCTTAGACCACACCCCTCTGTTACTCCCCATCTGGATCTACCTTTCCTCTTGGTTGTCTTCCTTAATTTGAGCAGGATTTCTAGCAATGTTGTGAGTTGGTTAGGGTGAATCAAGTGTGGTAAAAGGAAATTGTTAATCCCAGTTAAGTCCCCCCAGCCACCCACAACTCAGCCTTTCCAGGGCTCTGACATCCCTTCTAACTAAAACTCACCATCCCATTGACTTCTATATTGACTTTTTTTGTAAACTGCCATGAGTCTCTTTGAGGAGATAGGGTGCCATATAAATAAAGTGTTGTTGTTGTTGTTGTTGTTAGTATTATTATTATATGTTCCTAGACTCTTATACTTCACCCCTCTATTAATCCCCATCTGGATCTGACTTTCATCCTGGTTGTCTTCCTTAATTTGAGCAGGATTTCTAGCACTGTTTTGAGTTGGTTAGGGTGGATAAAGTGTGGTAAAAGGAAAGGGTCATCCCTAGTTAAGTGCCCTCAGCCACCCACAATTCTATCTTTCCAGGGCTCTGTCTTTCCTTCTAACTAAAGCTCACCATCCCATTGACTTCTATATTGACTTTTGTTATAAACCACCCTGAATTTCTTTGGAGAAGATAGGTGTGTATAAATAATAATAATAATAATAATAATAATAATAATAATATGTTCCTTAGACTCTGGCTCCCCATCCCATTGACCTCTATATATTCCTTAGGTTTTTAGGCCACACCTTTCTATTACTCCCTATCTGAATCTATCTTCCATTATGGTTGTCTTCTTAAATCTGATTAGAATCCCTGGCATTGTTGTGAATATACTAGGATGGATCAAGTGTGGTAAAAGGTAATGGTCAGCCCCAGTTGAGTTCCCTCAGCCACCCACAACTCTGCCTGTCCAGGGCTCTGAGTTCCCTTCTATTGACCTCTATGAGCTACTTAGTTTCTTAGATCACACCCCCCATTACTCCCTATCTTAATCTACCTTTCATTATGGTTGTCTTCTTAATTTGATCAGAATCCCTAGCACTGTTGTGAATAGGCTACTGTGGATCAAGTGTGGTAAAAGGAAAGTGTTAATCCCAGCTAAATTCCCTTAGCCACCCACAACTCTGCATGTCTAGGGCTCCAGCTTCCCTTCTACCTGTAAAGCTCATTTCCCACAGACTTCTATGGGTTCCTTAGATCAAACCCCCTTATGACTCCTCATCTGGATCTACCTTCTATTCTTGTTGCCTTTCTTAAGCAGTAGAATCCCTAAGATGGTTGTGAATAGGTTAGGATGGATGAAGCATGGTAAAAGGAAAGTGTAAACTCTGACTCTCCAAGGCCCCACTTGCTTCTAACTATAAAGCTCACTTTCTCATTGACTTCTATGGGTTCCTCAGACCACATATCCCTATGATTTCCCATGTGGCTCTACCTTCTATTCTGGTTGCCTTTCTTAATTAGCAGAATCCCTAGGATGGTTGTGAATAGGTTAGGATGGATGAAGCATGGTAAAAGGAACTGGTCAACCTACAACTCTGCCTTTCCAGGGCTCCACTTGCTTCTAACTGTAAAGCTCACATTCCCATTGACTTTTATGGGTTTCTTAGATTATACCCCTTATGATTTGTATTGTTTTAAAATGTTGTGAGCAGCTTTAGGTTCCTTTAGGGAGAAAAGCGGGATACAAATAAATATTTAGTATTATTATTATTATCACTCCCCATCTGGATCTACCTTCTATTCTGGTTGTCTTCTTTAATCTGAGCAGAATCTCTACAAGGGGCTGCTATTAATAGGTTAGAGAGAGTGGGGAAACTGTGGGAAAAGGAAAGAGTGAAGTGCTCTTAGATAGCTACCCACAACTCTGCCTTTCCAGGGCTCCAACTTTTTTGACTATAAAGCTCACCCTCCCATTGATGTATATGGGTTTCTTAGGACTCCCCCCCCCCCCCCCGCCCCCACCATTACTCCTAACCTTTCTTAAACTGAGCAGAATCCCTAGGATGGATTAAGTGTGGAAAAACGAAAGGGACAACCCCAGTTAAGTTTCCCCACAATTCTGCCTTTCCAAGGCTCCTTCAAACTGTAAAGCTCATCATCCCATTGACCTCTATATGTTCCTTAGACTCTTAGACCACACACCCCTATTGTCCCTATTATCCCTATTACACCCCTGTTACCACCTACCTGGATCTAATTTCTATTCTTGTTGCGTTCATTCATCTGAGTAGAATCTCTAGAAGGGTTTGCTATTAATAGGTTAGGATGGATCAAGATTTTCACCAAGAAATGGTAACCCCCTTAGCTACCTATAACTCTGCCAGTTCAGGGCTTCCCTTCTAACTGGAAAACTCACCATCCCATTCATCTCTGTGGATTCCCCTCACCTACACTCTGGAATAATGGCCATGTTAAGCTCACCATTACAAGTGCTGATTGGAACCAGGGGTACCAACACCAAAGTATATACCAGACTTCCTTCCACCCTCTTTAGCTAATCCCACTAATGTGTGAACCAGGATGGTTAAAGTGTGTTTAAAAGACTTCCTCAACACCTACAGAACAGTTTTCCTTCATTCACATGTCACAGGGGTACACAGATACCTTTTCCCAGCCAGAATATAACCAGCTGTCCCACAGTATTTCACATTTTAATACCCCTTTCCATTTCTTTGTTACATACACACAGTTTTTCTGCAAGGCCAACAAGCCATGCACAGAGCTTGAAACTGAAAAATGAGCCACCCCACTCTGTTTCTTTTTTATTTCTTTACCCCTCACAACCCAGCTTAGCCACTTGTCATGCCATATCTTATGACCATTTAAACTTACCCTTGAAGCATAGCTACAAAAATCAGCATGCATATAGATAGATAGATAGATAGATAGATAGACAGACAGACAGACACACACTCTCACACACACATACTTTTGAAATAAATACTCTTTTAAAGAACTGTGATCACAATTCCTCACATGCTAACAGTTAATATATATTGCAGGAAAATATTACTCACTAGCACCAAAATGTGAAGGTGAAAGCTTTTCAGTTTAGTGATGTGTGAATTATATCTGTCTAGCAGAGCTTGCAAAATCACACACACACACCCCTCCAGCTTCAACCCCCAACCTTCCTGGCTACATTTTGGATCATAGTCCAAAACCCAGTAATGTTTACAAGTTTTGCCTCCTATGGATGGGCTACACTTGGAAAGACAGGCAGATAAATACACAATACAAATGGTGGTGGGGGGAAGTATTAGCAAAGAAAGACTTTAGAGATGCCTCTAGCTGTCAACCTTAACCCCCCCCCCCCCTTTACTTCCTCCATCACATTCACTCAGAGTTTCAATTGTGGCAGTAAGCAACAACTGGAGACATGCACACAATTGTACCTACCTACAGTTGTATGAGTCTGCAGAAGAGGGGGAAAGTACACTCTGGAAGCCACACAGAAAACATATTCAAGGACCCTACAGATGACATGTAGTCTGAAAGCATACACAAACCCATTCAGTTGTTGGGGGCAGTTGATGGTCTGAACAGGAAGAGGATATGTGATTTGAAAGTTCCACTCTGGCATCTTCTATAAGATGGCCAAAGATATAGGGGTAAGATGCTGCTGTTAGGGCAGCAAAATATGTTGCCTCAGCACCCTGACTAACTAGAGCAGGTTGGATCATTGGCTATCAATACCAACCACCATCCTTCACATGCAACTATTAGTTATAGTCCTAATTGAAAGACTAGGTGACCACTGAGCACTTTCACCCAAAGAAGTGATTATGATATGAAAAAAAAAAACATGTCAGAGCACAAAAAGTTACTTTTGGGGATTACAATTTCAAGAATTTTCCCACTCTGTGAGATTTGAGTGATTGTACTCCTGAATGGTGGAAAAATAGACTTCATTCATGCTTTACCCCTGTGCCATTTCAGTAAAAATATTTCAGATATGGTTTCTCCCACTGCTAATCTCTTCCATGGGAAAAGCAGCCCTTCAGTGTGAACTTTCTTCCAGATCTTGCTTCCCCAAGCATTAAAACTCATTCCTCACGTATTCTCACAGTTATTGACTCAGAACAAACAAGGGAAGAGTCAGTGCTTACCCCAGCTAATGCTGTCACCGCAGCCTGCAAACATCACCAGTGTACCAATGAAGCCCCACCATCTTTGACAGCAACTAATAGGAATCAATAGAATAAAAATGTAGATGATAGAGCAGGAAGAAGGTCATTTTTCTTCCCCATGTCATTGGGTCAGTGAATCTATTCTAGGTTTTGATCCATATTGAGAAGGAGACAGCCAGGCTGCTGAATTGTGTATCCCACCAAAGGAAGTTTCAGCACCTTGGATAGCTCCTCTACAGTGTAGACTAAACCCTGGAATAGATTCAGCACCTTTGCTAATATGAAAGCTACCAGTTGTAACTGGCTGCCACCTTTACACTTTGGTGAAAAGTCTTGACCCCAAACTATCCACTCATAGGTAAAGGTAGTCCCCTGACCTTAAGTCCAGTCATGTCTGACTCTGGGGTGTGGTGCTCATCTCCATATCTAAGCCGAAGAGCCGGCGTTGTCCGTAGACACCTCCAAGGTCATGTGGCCGGCATGACTGCATGGAGCGCCGTTACCTTCCCGCCGGAGCGGTACCTATTGATCTACTCACATTTGCATGTTTTCGAACTGCTAGGTTGGCAGAAGCTAGGGCTGACAGCGGAAGCTCACGCCGCTCCCCGGAATTGAACCTGCGACCTTTCGATCAACAAGCTCAGCAGCTCAGTGCTTTAACCCACTGTGCCACCGGGGGGTTTCTCTTTTTCCAGATTCGAGACAGAGGAAGCTGCTCTGAGCCACTAGAGGTAGAAACCGTGCCAAAAACATGTCCCTTAAAATCTGTTACACTCTAACACCTTTATCATTAGCTAGGCAGTGAGAAAGACCACATTTCAGTGTTATAGGAGGTGCTATTTTTGGAACAAGAACAGTCCACAGTGTTTTAATTTAATAGGCCATTCAGCTTTCTAGTAGCAAATTCTCCCAGTGAGATTGTGAAACTGACACTGAATATCAGTGTTAAGCACGCTGATTCTAGTGGGACTCATGCAATATGTGCATTAAAGTTGTGAGTGAGGAAAGAACCATCCCTGTGCTCATACATGCTTTCTATCTTTCTCACATCTCAAGCTTTCAGTCTATTTGGCTCAATTTATTTTGTGATACCTTCCACCAAGTTAAATCACTATAGGGTCAGCTACTGAGGGAGACCACTGGGAAAACATGGGGCATGGAGCTTAACACACAGGAGTAGTAACACAAGGGACTGTGTTAATTGCAAGGAACTGATTGTGAATATGTGTCATTTAAAGCAGTGTGAAGGAGAAGCTTTACATTTGTCACATTAAACCACACAGAGGTAATGGAGAACCATTGTTTTGTATGACTTTAATTCTGACCTTCAGTCTTGGAAATAGCTGTTTCATTTTGAATCAAGGTGCATTTTCTCTGACATTACCTTGTTGGGAGTTTTATGCAAAGCACACTATTTAACAGTGCTGTCAGAGCCGAGCTAGGGTAAATATTGTGTTATCTCAAGCTGCAAAGCATCTTGCGTGGAATTCCATTATAGAGAAATGCATGCTGATGAATGCAAATACAAAACTTGGCCAGAATGTAGACACCTTGACTAGTTCTACAACCATATCAAAAAAGTATGCTTCTTATTGCATGCTTAAATGTGTAAATTTGGTTCAAAAGCCAGTTTTATACTGTGGAATCTGTTAGCTTAATCGGCTTTTGACGTTTATCACATGCAGCTTATTTTTGCATTGTATAGGAGGCGGTGGAATGTATTGTGGTGATATCAGTTTACATGAGCTATTCATAGTTCTTGCTGAACAAAATCAGTTTGTGTGTGTGTATATATATATATATGGCGATGATGATAGTTGTTTGTGTCAAATTTGGCTTCATAGAGCATTTGATTTATATTTTGTGTTTGTACACTCCGTTATTTTTTTCTACAAAGAATATTAATAAATGGCAGTTTGCAAGTGACTATATGAAATTATTTAATTTATTCAGTTGCTTTCAAATAAATTTCTGTTGATAGGTTCTTAGAATATGATGTGAAAGGGGATACCTTAGCAAGTGTGGTAAGAGTTGGTCTCTACATCAAACTGATATTGTTTGACTTTTGTGTAATAGCTATCATATATATGTCTAGGTAGATAGGGATATAATGATGAAAATATAATTAGATGATACTGGACTAAGGACCCTCTGTGTTGAAAAATACCACATCTTGCATTATTCTACCAAAAGACAGCTTCAGCTTTATCTTATTTATGTTACATATATTCGCATAATATATATTTACAATGAAGCATATTAGAGTACATGATTGGAGGAAAGGCACCTTGAAAGAACTGGGTGGAACTCTCCATTTAATGTTTATCTTTTGGTTTCTTGAGGTGGCTTCAAAAAAACCCAAAGACCAATCTCCCAATCCAGATAATGACTGTTTTGTTGTTGTAGTTTTTTTTTAATGTCAGGAGTGACTTGAGAAACTGCAAGTTACTTCTGGTGTGAGAGAATTGGCCGTCTGCAAGAAAATTGCCCAGGGTTGCCTGGATGTTTTTCCATCCTGTGGGAGGCTTCTCTCATGTCCCTGCATGAGAAGCTGGAGCTGGCAGATGGGAGCTCATCCCGCTCCCCAGATTTGAACCACCGTCCTTTCAATCAACAGTCCTGCCAGCACAAGGTTTTAACCCATTGCACCACCCGGGGCTCCTATAATGGCTGGTGAGAGTTAATATGTTGAATGGCTTTGTAGCCAAAGAACAAACATTCTGTGACTTCTCTCATAAAATAGTTTTGAAAACACACTTGGAAGGTGGCACTATTGCCTGTAATATTATAGATCCAATAAATCATTTATATTGCAATTATATTTTTTCAGTGGCCTTAACCTTGCCGTTATGTGCAACTCTTTCTGACAAATGCATAAATAGATTTGTGGATTTATATGCAGATAAAGGGCATTTCTGTGGGGCAAAAGACACAGGAGTTTAAAGGGCAACATCTTGCAAAAGTAAACAACAACAACAAATGACTATATAATATAGGATAAGGACTGATATTGTACTTGGTTAATTTGATTCTCACTTTCTAAGCCTGTCCATTTTGCATAATAATGAGTGCGACAGGTGTGGATTTATATAAATAGGATATGTGAACTTTTCAGTCCTCAAAGAATGCCATTTGAACACTGGCTGAGCTATCAGTCACAGATTTTATATCTTCCCAAATGTTTAACCAGATGGCATTATTGTTCATAGTCATGATCAAAAGCAAAGGGGGTCTATTCCAAATACAGTGTCTATTGTCTAGGAATGTTAATCATGACCCACATAGATACTTAAGTATTGGAAGGCGGCGGGGGGGGGGGGGGGGGGGGAGGGGGAGAATAATGAACAGGCATGGTGGAAAGAGGCTTCTCATTTTGGTGACATTTGAATGCTTTATTTGGCTTATTCGATTGGAACTAATATTTGTTTCCTGAAGATGAGTATAACACTTGAGAGGCTGGTAGACTGCAAAGGGCAAATGAAGTAGTGTTTGTGTTGAAGCATCATGAGAAAAAGAAAGATTTTTTAATGTAATTAGTATTAGTAACTGATAGAATTCAGTGTCTGCAAAATTATATTCAGGATACTTTACTTACTTAGGCGAGCCCTCGTTGCCTGAATATGATGGCTTTTTCAGTTTCACTTCCAGATGTAGTGCCTTGGAAGTTGCCTGTGCATGAGGGTTTTTTTTTAATGTGTAGAGGTTAGTGCACACAGTCTTCACAGAGTGAGGGTCCTAACGAGTGGCATAGTTAACACAATGACAGTAGGTTCTCAATCTGTTGCAGCCTTCTTCCACCTTCACAACCGTTGTAACATGCATCATGTTATCTTCTGCCTGATCTACTGTTGAGGTCTTCAGGTCTTTGGGTTGTGCTTGGTCTGGAACCTTCCCTGTGCCCCCTCCTGTGGTTATATTCAAAAGTTCATTAGAACATGCAAGACCCCTCACCATGACAAGGTGACTATCCATCAAGGGGGGTTCACGATGTACTGTCTCAAATGAGAAGATGATATTTCTAAGTAAAGGCTGTATGTGAGGCTTCACTTTCTTGCTTTCTTGTTCTCTTTCCCCCATCAAATAATAATAATAATAATAATAATAATAATAATAATAATAAGGAATCTAACATCTTAATACTTTTAAATATGTGCCTTAATTCCTATAAACCAGTGGTTCCCAACCTTTTTTTGACCAGGGAGCATTTTGACCAGGGACCACTTGACCAGGGATCACTTTGATCAGGGACCGCTTGACCAGGAACCATTTTGACCAGGGACCACTCTCCAACATTAATACCAAAAGGGTTACGAATCAATTTTTGGTCAACTTTAGATTTGATTTGGTTATTTGGGTGCCGATTCAGAAAATTGCATTGGACAGACTGCATCAGTTCTAGTTTCTGATATAGAACATATGCCATCCAGTAGTTGCCATCTGCTCGCCCACAGAAAACTATATTTAATAATCTAGAGCCACTGACCTTATTTTAGGTCTTGTGGCCCACCAGTGGGCCATGGCCCACAGACTGGGAACCACTGCTATACCTGGATCTAATCCATACCTTTATTTTGTTGAAACCAAAGGAACAAAGTGAGTCACAGTTGACCCAGTGTTTTCAACTGAGCTTAAGTATGTTAATAACCTTTTTCTGTTTATAAGTGATGGTTTAGAAGGGAATTATGTTTAATCAATCAGATTTACTTCTCAAATTCTAACATTAAGAACTGGACCATTGAACTGTGCCTCTCAGCATGCCCACTTGGATCTGCCAGCTACTGAAAATGAAATGGACCCCTCTAGAGTATAAAGTTATGGTTCCAAGGGAAGCTGAAATCAAATAAGTGCAGGGCAGAGATATGAGAAACTCACAGTACAATACCATACATGCCAATTCAGAAGAAAGTCTTACTGAGCCAAGTGGGACTAATTCCCTGGCATGGGATCAGAATGGTATAATATTTCCTTAAAGTAAATATCCTGAACATGAGGTTTATGAGTTAAAAATCACAAGAACTCCTCTTTTAAAACCCAACTAAAATAGGACAAGTACATGAGCAGTTTGCTCAGTCCAGGAGTGTGTGGCAGATAGTTTGTTCATTTGTTAGTTTTTTGTGTGATTACAACAGCTTCCAAACTATGATGTTCAGGGTACTTGAGCTCTGTGGTATAACAATCCTTGGTATATTTACCCAGAAGTAGGCAGATCTCCATTGAGAGCACTTAAGATTTTAGCCTTTGGAGTATGCCTGCTTTTCAAGGGAAGCTAAATGAAAACAATGTCTTTGTGGAGATGCTTGAAACCTCTGTTATTTTGTTTGTTTTAGTATTCATAGCTTTCTAGAACTGTGGTATTCTGAAGTAACAGGGTTAACAAAAAAGATTAGAAAATGCATGAATTGCAGCCATAGCTGTTGATTTATGTGTTGATTCTCTTCCTCTTTCCTTTTCAGATACAATAAGGTGTCATGTATGAGACATTCTTATATTTTTTTAAAAAACAAATAATGTATTTCTATCATCACATTTTGAAAGGATTGTAGGTAGTTACTTCTCTTCCCTTTGTCTAAAAAAAGGGAATGATTTGATTTTTTTATATATATAAAAAAGCATTTGCTTCTCATCATTTCCCAATTTTCTATTCACTATATAGTCCAAAAGAGAAACATAGAATCATAGATTTGGAAGATAACTTGTGGGCCATTCATTTCAACCCCCTTACCAAGAAGCATGAAAATCGCATTCAAAGCACCCCCGACAAATGGCCATCCAGACTCTGTTTAAAAGCTTCCAAAGAAGGAGCCTCCACCACACTCTGGGGCAGAGAGTTCCACTGCTGCACAGCTCTCACAGTTAGGAAGCTCTTCCTAATGTTCGTGGGATCTCGTTTCCTGTAGTTTGAAACCATTGTTCCACATCCTAGTATCCAGGGTAGCAGAAAACAAACTTGCTCCATTCTCCCTATGACTTTCCTTCATACATGATTATCATGTCTCCTCTCAGCCTGCAGGCTAAACATGCCTAGGTCTTTAAGCCACTCCTCATAGGGCTTGTTCTCCAGACCCTTAATCATTTTAGTCACCTTTCTTAATCATTTTTAGTCACCATTCCAGCTTAGAGTCAACATCTTCCTCCAATTGGGGTGCCCAGAATTGAACACAATATTCCAGGTGTGGTCTGACCAAGGCAGAATACAGGGGTAGAATGACTTCCCTTGATCTAGACACTATACTCCTATTTACCTGTATGTTTTGTTATGTTCACTTATTTCATTCAGTTTATATACCAAACTCTTCCATGAAGGGTTACTTTCACTGAACAGCCATCCTCTGTATGAACTATAGTAGCGTAAAAGACAGAGGTTAAATCCTCCATCAGAATGCATCTGGATTGCCCACTGAAGCTAATGGAAGCTAATGACAGTATCAAGAGGAGAATTGATCTTCATAGACAGAGTTTAACTTTCGAAGCAAAGTCTTGCTTCCTGACAATATGTATTCGTTTGTCTACGTAGTGGGAATAAGACTAAAGGCAAGAATCACAAGATAGATTCAGGACTTTAAAAAAAATCAAAATTGCTCACGGCATCTGTCTTGACTAATTTTCTTAGTTGCATTTAATATCTCAGATTTAATTTTCAGTGGGATTAAAACATTTACTTGGAAGATGCCAAATTTAATTCTGTACTGTCAGCCCTCCACTATCTATAGATCTGCATTCACAGATTGGCTTGAAAATATCCCTCCTCCTTTTAAAGGCTATTATTATTATTATTATTATTATTATTATTATTATTTTATTTCTTAGTCGCCTCTTCTCATGGCTCGAGGTAGGTTACAATATTGCTAAAACACATAATTGAAAACCATAATAATTTAAAAACACTACATAGAATACACATATTCTTGATTTTGCCACTACGGGACAGTCCCCAAGTTATGAACAAGATAGATTCTGTGGGTTTGTTCTTAAGTTGAATTTGTATGTAAGTCAGATTGGATACATTTTTAAAGTGTAACTCCAGATGTCTGTCTGTCTGTCTGTCTGTCTATCTTTGGGCAGCATAGGGAAGGGTTAACATCCCTGTGGTGTTTGTTTTGCAATCATGTTCAAAATAGTTCACCTCACTTTCTGTCTCCCCTGCCATCCCAAACATGGAACCCTAAGGCCTTTCAGATAGAGCCAAGTAAAAATAGTGACTTAGGATAATAATAATAAAAGTACATCAACACTTATTTAAATCCCATAATAATAATAATTTATTTGTACCGCACCCTATCTCCCTAAGGGGGACTCAGGGCAGTTAGAAGAAGGAGAGACAGACATAACATTAAGAAAAAGGCAGCTCTTAATACATTGTATTGTCGAAGGCTTTCGTGGCTGGAATCACCAGGTTCTTGTGGGTTTTTTCGGGCTATAGAGCCATGTTCTAGAGGCATCTTAATACATTTCTTCCCGGTGCCTTGGCTACAACAATCTATTTTGTGCCCCCCCCCCCCAAAAAAAACAACCACTTTTCTAATTTTTAACCCATTTGATGGTGGCAAAATGTTAAACCTGAGAGTAAAAAATAGGAAAGCTTTCAGCAAACTTTCATTTAGTGTCCTGACTTTGCTGATTTCTAACACAATTCGTTCCTTCTGTATATTTTGAGCTAACAAAATTGCACTACTAGAATGTCAGGAAACCATTCCTAAATAATGGCAGCAACCATATTGTTTTGGCAGTATGGCAATAGACTTTGTCATTCATTTCCATCAGTAATGAATCCTCAGTAATGGATGTATCAATATGTTTGCCCTGTACCCATTTGACAGTCCTAGAGTACAGTACAGTAAATTTTATTGATTAACCCTTAAACCTTATCACAATATTAAACCGAAAAAGCAAGGCTTGATTAGACTTGATTACACTCTCTGTAGTAAGTTAAAGAAAACACTTATGGCAATACAGTAAATAAATATGATAAAACTTATTATATACATCATATTTCCCTATCTTCCTCACAATGTACCCTAGTCAGCCCCACATAATGTGGTTCTTCTAGAGCAGTGGTTAAAGTGCCATGACCCTTTAATACAGTTCCTCATGTTGTAGTGGCCCCCAACCATAAAATTATTTTTGTTGCTACTACATAACTGTAATTTTGCTACTGTTATGAATCATAATGTAAATATCTGATATATAGGATGTATTTTCATTCACTGGACCAGATTTGGCACAAATACCTGATATGCCCAAATTTGAATACTGGTGAGGTCAGGGGGATTGATTTTGACATTTGGGAGTTGTAGTTAGTGGGATTTATAGTTCACCTACAATCAAAGAGCATTACCCCACCAATGAAAGAATTGGCAAAACTTCCCACTGAGAACTCCCATGACCAATAAAAAATACTGTATTTTCTGATGGTCTTTGGCGACCCCTTTGACACCCCCTGGCAACCCGGCCCCCAGGTTGAGAAACTCTGAGCTAGAGTAATCCAACTGAAATCACGGCAAACAGTACATCAGCACTTCTTTAAATTCCATTTAATATGTGGGTCTACTCCACTTCGGACAGAAATGAGATTTCAACTTTCATGTTAAAATGATTTTGAAAGTTTGGGGGTAGTCTGGTAACTTACTTGAAAAATAAATCACTTTAAAAAAGTCAATTTTATTTATTTTCATGTTTTTGTGTTCGCTTTGTGCATTCCTAATAACAAGAGCTTTGTGTGATAAATCAGTATTGTTACCAGATGGTGAACTGTGGTTGAGGGAATCAGGTTTTGGCAGAGACCTCCTAATGAGCTCATGATTGTGATGTGATCTGGACTAGGAAATCTCAGTTCAAATTCTTAGTCACTATACTACATTTCCTTTTCAAGACATATGTCTCAGTCACTTCCCTTCTGGTAGTTTATTATAAATGTTTTTTCTAGAAGAGATAGATTTCTATTACGTTTGTTCCACAAATATCTAGGAATTCAGTCTCAGGCCAAGTACAAGTGATTTACTTTCATGGCCAGTGTCGGGAGGACAGGAGTATTCTTTCAATCTTTTTCTAATGAAATACTCTGTGACAGAAAACCTGCTCCAGTCAACATCTTCACAGTCATAAGTGGATGCAAGAGTTAGGAGACATTGCTCATTCTGATAGATGTAGTAGGATCAAGTTGAAATGCACACCATTGAATCCTAGTCACACACACACACACAAGCAATGTGGAGAAGGGAAGGACAAAACCCATTGTGAACATGAATATTATCACCTTATTATACACATTTCAGTGAATTGAACCATTATACTAAACCTTTCATTTTATAAGGAACTGAAGTGGCATCTCTAAGACTAGTCTTAATTATAATCTCTGCTAGTAAAATAATACCCAGAAAGAAAGAAGGAAACATAAAGGTTTGCTATTGTATAAAATAGCATGATGTCTCTTTTCAATTATAGGATTATAGGAGTGACTGACTTTAATTCAGGAGGCTGAGTGGCAGCTTAACTCCTATTGACCATACAATTTACTTAAAGATGACTTGCAAACTCAAATTATACATTTTTGGTTATTTCAGAGTACTATGCACTGAGTGCCCCCAATAGCTTGAATATGAAGGACAGTCAGCATTGCTGTCTAGAGCAGTTCTGGATAAAATATATGACAGGAAAAGAACTGTTGCTCCCATCATTTTCCATATTTGTGTCACAACTGTTCAATCTTTTCCTGCCAAATTGTACCGGGAGATGAAATGCACATCTTTACAATTTGTCACCGTGGAATTATATTGCTTTGTTATAGTTATATATTATATTATTAGGGCACAACATTTCCTGTTGTCATTGTTGGCCAACAACTATCAGATGCCACCAGTTGTAATCAAGGCCATAATTAGAAGCTCTTAGAACAGAGATTGATTAAAACTTGTCTCCACCCGCTTACCTTAACCTTGGACTGGGCAAGTCAGAAGTGTCTTGCTAGATCAAACCAAAGTCAGCTATTGTAGTTCCAAACAGCATACAGATCCCAACAGAGTCAGCCAGATTTTTTTTAATTGTGTCAGAAGCGACTTGAAATACTGAAAGTTGCTTCTGGCATGAGAGAATTGGCTGTCTGCAGAGACATTGCCCAGGGGATGCCCGGATGTGTTACCATCCTGTGAGGAGGCTTCTCTCATGTTCCCATATGGGGAGATGGAGCTGACAGATGGGAGCTCACCCCATCTCATGGATATGAACCACTAATCTTCAGGTCAGCAGTGCAGCTGGCACAAGAGTTTAACCCATTACACCACCATGACTCCTGTTAGCCAGATGCTTCTGGATAGATAAAAATAGTAAATGAAAGTGAATTGTAATTTTTATGGTATTTATGCTGTTAGCATAAATGCTCATGTGAGGCCGCGCTGAGTCCCCCTTGTGGGGAGAAGGGCGGGATATAAATATATGAAATAAATAAATAAATAAATAAATAAATAGCTTGTCCATGGTGCATATTTCTATCTCCATATTATTCCATTGTGAATAAATATTCTGCTTACATATCATAATTATTAGTAGCTATTAAAACTCTTCCTCATTAGTTCAGCTCAGATTTAAGAATAAAAAAACCCTAGTTATTGGTCTTTACTCAAATTTGAACTACTTTGTAGGGAATATCACATTCCAGTGGGAATTCCAAAATAAGTATTTGTTTACCAGTCAATAAGTCAATTAACAACAGGATATTGAAATCTAATTTTCTATTTCATGGGATTGGATTCAAAGTTAGTTATATATCAAGTAGACTCACTGAAATAATTGGGACTCAAGTGTATTGTGATTCAGTTAAATCCCAACAGTTTCAATGGGTCTGTGGTTATTATTACTAAAACTGTCTCCACCCCATTACTAAAATTCATATTTATTTGTTGTGCACATGAGTAAGCCAATGTTTACAAGCTCTTTGGCATCAGGCAAAACAAGTAAAGTTTGTGGTTTTCCATAATCCACACTGAGAAAACACTCTTAATGGCTTTAGAAATGCACACACACATGCTTCATCTTAATGAAAACCTGTTTCAAATAAAAGTGTTAGGATGGGCCAGTAGATAACCTAGCTATTAAGCTAATTACAGTAATAAACAGATGTTTGGGTGTTTGGAATGTTGTTGTCCCAAATCTTGTCTCATACCCTGCATGTTTAATTAAATTACTTTCTTCCTAATAATCTGGACATATTGCCTTTTGTTCTCTCCCCATCAAATTAAACCTATTGAGTCAATTGTTCCATCATGAGTCAACACAAATATAAACCCCATTTATTAAATGGGTCTCCTCTGCTTTGGAGTAATAATAGGAGTAAAACATTGTTATATTTATCTGTATCCTTTTATTTATTGCTACTTTAAGTGAACAAATGAAAACAATTTAGATATTAATAGAAATTCTATTGTTACTGTTCACTTTTAATCATATTTTCCCTACCTTGGCTACTCATGACACAAGACAAAATTTGTGAAAATATATTTCAGACATTTTTTATTTCTGCCATCAGCTGCTAATTGGTGGAAATGGCATGAGTTAACAGCAAGAAATAATAATAATAATAATAATAATAATAATAATAATAATGGATTCTGGCACAACCTAGTAAAGGTGGTCCCAGTGATGATTGGCACATTGGGTGCAGTGCCTAAAGACCTTGGCCTGCACTTGAAAACAATCGGTTCTGACAAAATTACCATCTGTCAGCTGCAAAAGGCCACCCTACTTTTGGATCTGCATGCATTGCTCACCGACATATCACATAGTCGTAGACACTTATGTAGTGTCCGACGTGTGATCAAATACAAAAACCAGCATAGTGATCTTGTTTGCTGTGTGCTAATCTTGTTATGTATCATATAATAATAACTATTTCTTACCCTCCCTCTCCTCATGACTCAAGGTGGGTTACAACATTGCTAAAACACACAATCAAAACATATAATCATTTAAAAACGACTCCCATCCCTCTCTATAAAAAACAACAACCCTCTCACATTTCTGATTACTTCAAAGAATATTATAATTGTCTTCAGAACAGGAAAGAGAATGAAAGGAAGTATATAATGAACTTTCATGAAAGTATTCATTTCATTCTGAAATAAATGGTGAAATATGTTCAGTGTGAATAATTGGATTGGAAACAGAAAGACCTCTGCTTAACTACAGGCCACTAGATGTTCAACTGGTGAACCTCAGCCCTGATCTTAGGTAATAACTGTCCAATAAATTTAACATGCTCATTTATAAAGCTTTTCTTTTCTGAAGACATTTCCCAGTTTTTTGTTTTTTTTTGCTCTGATGATCTCTTGTAGAAGCTGCAACATATATTTGGTTATACTTACCAATTACTGGAGAGATGATAGATATCGTGCTCTTCTTTTTGCTCCCTCTTCCCTTGTGTTTGTTTCTGGTGATACTATGATTCACCTACCACCCATGAAGACAATGGAGCAATTCTTGTTAGCAACCTTTTATCAAGGTTGCTAACAGTTATGAGATGAAATGTTCATCCAAATTCCTGTACCTTTCTCATGTTTCTGTGTTGCATTTTGTATGGGGAAAGAGCCTGTGGTCTAAATGTTCACATGGATTGGTAGAGCCCCCCAAAGAGGCTTACCAGCTCAAGAACATGTAGTCCAAAGAGCCCCAAGGCCAACTTAAATCTTGGACTTAAGTTAAATTTTGGACTTCATTTCCAGCAAAATTTTTAATAAATAATAATTCTGAGCAAATTTGGTTAGGCCTAGATTTAATCATATTTAGATTTGTACCAATAAAATAAATGCATGAAGTACTCACAAACTTAATTTTCAACAATTTCTACTTTAGAAATGATCAGGTTGTAACACAATGCTTAAAAAAAAAACAAAAAACCTGAAGCACACTGTGCTAAATGTAGAGCAAAAATCCTTACTCGTCTCACATCAACCATACAAAGAAACCAGCTGTTGCAATTCACCAGTATTCTTCCCTCTGTATTAATAATACAGAAATATAAAAGGTTGGTCTGATTCTCTCTATCAAATATTTCTAAAAGACTTTATGCATTTAGAAGACTTTCTGATCTACTATTGATGCAAATTATTACGGATAAAAGAAAATCCATCTGTTATCAAAGAAAAAAATAGATGAATTAAGTCATAGGATTTGAAGGACTTAGCAGTAGGAACTAGGAATTTATACTTTGTGATGGGTTTACAGTAATTGACAGTAGAAAAGACTTTTTTTCTACCATTCACAACTTAAATGAAAACTGCTGATATTCTAATAGGCCCTCTTGTAACTTATCTCATTTCTTTTTATAATTTGGCTCCCTGTCTCCAAATTAATTGATTTAAATTTGAACTGAAACATGCCTTAGCTTTATTAGACTTGTTATTACTGTATTTCTATCTAATCAATTTTTCTGATGCTAAATAAATAGCATTTGATTATGAGACCAATGCATCCTACCTACAAGGTTTCACATGACTAGTGTCAGAACAGATCTTGGTTTAGTGTCTTCTGACTGCAGTTAATTGGGCCCTGAAAACAATTTCTTCATAGAACTTCTCTCTGTGTATCCATAAATCATAAATCAAATAGTGAGGTTTTCCGTAAACTACTCTCTGGTCATGGGATGTCAAAGGGCAAAAGAGGATGTTTTTCACTTATCCATATTTCCTCCTATAGCTCTGACTGCAGTCTCTAGGATATGTGTCCTAGAGACTGCAGTCAGATGAACACTGATCCCATGTCTTGGAGCCAATCCAGTGCAGTGTGGGTGGGATCTGCACCAGGAGTCCTGATTGTCCAATGGTGCCAAGCCTGGTTTGGTGCAGCCAGACAGCCACACTTTATCATCCCTTCCTGTTCTCCTTGTTGCAGTGGACTCTGGATGTAACATAGGACCTGCCAATTGGTTATTGACATCAGCATGGGTGTCAGAACAACAAGGGAAAGGGGAGGGAGGAGAGGAGGAATTGCCTCCTCTCTCATCCCCTCTCTTTCCCAATTGCCCTCTCATCTTGCCTGATGTTACTGCAGGCAATGAGCAACTGGAAAGGCCAATGTCTCACTTGGAGACCACTGCTACAAGGAGAATGAGAGATGGTAAATTCCCCTGGGCTACCGAAGCTTAGGGACCACAGGGTGGCTGTGTAAGCAGTTGTGGCTAGTTCTGTCTCAGTACCTGCCCAACTATTTACATTGGACCAAAGTTTGAAGAAGAATTCAGTGCAATTAATGACTTTGATTAACATGGGACAAGGTGGCATTAAGGTGGCCTTGGCTGGCATTACCCAGGAAAGCCTTTGTGCTTTGTTTGGTGGCTGCTTTGGGGGCCCTGCATGAATAGTTATCAGTGTAGATGTGGAGCCCCCAGTGGCGCAGTGGGATGAGCTCCCTCTATCAGCTCCAGCTCCTCATGTGAGGACATGAGAGAAGCCTCCCACAAGGATGATAAAACATCAATTCATCCGGGCGTCCCCTGGGCAACGTCCTTGCAGACGGCCAATTCTCTCACACCGGAGGCGACTTGCAGTTTCTCAGGTCGCTCCTGACATGACAAAAAAGTGTAGCCTGGGTTATAGCTCCAAAGACGGAATGTGGAAAGGGTTAGGGTTAGAAACAAACTATCATCCACTCAAGAAGCAATCCCTATTTAATGAAGGAGCCTTTCTAGTGAAGGGAAACCCTACATACAAACCATAATCAGATTGTGTTTGGATTCAGAGAACAGATCAGATAGATTAACCATTATAATTAATTACAATATATTTGCATGCACGATATTTGGTGTTACATATTTTCAGTTTTATTATTGTAAATTCACTATAAGTGAGATGCACGGACAGGAATTCACTGTTTCATGCATGTGTGAATTATGTGCATGCAACAGTTAAACCTTTTCTCCTGTTTTGATTTTGGCCTTTATTACATTCTGTTACTGTGTTTTGTTTTAAATTAGATTGCAAGACCTTTGAGCCATGGACATAAATAATGTTCTTCATTTCTAGATTTTAAAGCAAGATCTTACAAATTTATTTTTTTAAAGAAACAAAAGTATGTATTGTTCCTACTACAGCCAACTCTTGGTGTCTGGGAACTGATACTGTAATTGTGGCAATTAAAAACATTCCCCACAATGACAGAATTGCATGAGTAAATGGTATACTGTATTGGGCAATGATGTCTTTATATAAGGAAAGATCACTGGAGATAAAAATGGATGAGCAGAGAAGAAATGAAAAAGGATGAGATTACATTTTAAAAGCCTATCATTTGGGGCAAAAATGGGTTTGTAACCTACTTAGGTTCTAAATATACTAAAGGCCTGCAAGGGAGGAAAAGACAGATTATTCTAATATAAACATT
This sequence comes from Anolis sagrei, assembly GCF_037176765.1. Classification (NCBI taxonomy): domain Eukaryota; kingdom Metazoa; phylum Chordata; class Lepidosauria; order Squamata; family Anolidae; genus Anolis; species Anolis sagrei. The sequence continues at coordinate 115,098,581 of NC_090025.1, forward strand.
GCATTCTCTTTACAGACCTACCTGTGAGATTGCTTAACTCCCTGTTTTGTCATTTGTCCTCATTTGTCTGAATCACTTTTCTTTGGGGCTTTCATTCTCTAGCTTCTCCTCCTCTTTGGCCAGGTTTTTCCACCCCTATTTTAAATATTAAACCTTATGCCCACATGTTATTTTTCTTGCCTGTCCATTTATTCAATTACTATCTTATCTTCTAATGGCCATTTGGTTGTTTCCTTGCTACACTCCTCTGGGATGTAACCCAGGCATGGGCAAACCTTCTAACTTGCATGGTGGTCTGGAGCAGGGGTGGGCAGACTGAGCAGGAGTGGGTTCTCCTGAAGTCCCCTCCCTACTAGGAGGTCTGGCTGCCCAGGAGGAAGAGAGCTTTTTTCTCCTGTCACACCAACTTCTCACTTTCACTCTCTTTCTTTCTCTCTGCAACACACCAATACGCACACACCTCTCCCCTTGAAGGCTCGGTCTTTACACAAAAAGGGGTGTATAGGAAGGCAAAGGGGTCTGTTTGAGATGGGGGTAGGTAGAAAGCTGAGAGGCAGCTGAAGAGAGATCTCCCTTTCCTCCCCTTCCTCTTCTCTTTTGGAGCAGAAAGTGAAGGAAAGATGGGATACATTTTGATCCCAAAAGTGTTGGCTTTGGTCAGGATGAGATGGTGGCTGGGAGAGAACAAGTGTATCTATTAGACCCCATCTTGCCTAACCCTGATATATAATCCTAGAATTCTAGAACTGGAAGAGCCTCCCCAAGGGTCACCCAGTCCTATCCCCTGCCAAGCAGGAAGACACAATCAAAGCACTTCAAATAGACAGCCTTTGCAGAAAAGCCTCCAGAGAAGAAGACTCCACCACACTCTGAGGCAGCGTATGACACTGTCCAGGAAGTTCTTTCTAATCTTTTCAATCAAATCTTTTCCTGCCGTTTGAACCCATTGCTCCCTTGTGCCCTGGTCTCTAGAGCAGCAGAAAATCAGGTTTTCCCCTCCTCCTCAATGGGACACTCTTTTAAATCTTGAAACACGGTTCTCACGTTCCCTCTCAACCATCTCTTCTCCAAGCTAAACATCCTCAGGAGGAAAGGAGAAAGGAAAAAGAGAAGAAAGGAAGGAAGGGGGGAGGGGGGAAGAGGATAGAAGGAAAGAAGGGTGGAAGAGAATGGAAGGAAAGGAGAAGGAAGTAGAGACAGAAGGGAAGCGAGGGAGGCAGGAAGAGGGAGAGAGAAAAGGAGGGAGGGAGGGAAGAAAGGACAAAAGGGTGGAAGGGAAGGAATGATGGAAGGAGAAAGAGGGAGGTAAGGAAGGATGAAAGGAGGAATTAAAGAGAGAAGGAAGAATAGGATGGTGAGAGAGAAAAGGGCCTGAAAAAAGAGCCCAAGGGCCTGTGTTTGCCCATACCTGATGTAACCTAACCGTTAGCACAAGATGTTTGGCTATCCACACAGGATCCCTGTATCTGTTCTTCCCATCCAGAATGTTTAGTATGGCACTTCCCATCATTGCCAGAATACATTGCCAAGAGAGATCAGACTGGTGAAGGATACCACGCTGTATTACTTTACAATGTCTTCATCTTTCTTAGCTAAATGGGCTAAGAGCTGAAGTATCTTGCAAAAGGAGGTGGGAAGTATTCACTGTCACAAGTAATAAATAACAAATGCACCCAATCTATATTGCAAGGAAGTGATACAAAAACACGTGCTTATAAAAATGCTGGAGAATCCAAAGCTATTAATTTTGAACGTTTTGATTGCAGTCCTGTTCTACAACAACTGGTGCTGTGAGGGCACCAGGGCTCTATGAGAAGTGAGAGATTATGACAACATGCATTTATCATTGTGAAGCTGGCTATGCTTGGCCTAAGAGGCGGACATTCACATTCCCATTAAAACCAGATTCCAAAAATCATGCTTCCCCTTTCTTACATTTAGAAAACCTTTAATCCATTTTAGTACTGCAATTAAGAAAAAGGTGATGGAGTTTAAAAAAAATGATTAATAGCACATTCAACCTGTTTCCAGCTGAATTCTTATTAAAGTGAGAAAATTGCTTTTTATACTCTTCATATTAAAATCACAATATATTATGTGTTGTATCAACACATAGTAAATACACGGTATGGTATTTTGTTTGAGGATGAGGTGGGGGAGGGTGGATGTTGAGTGCAAGAGCTTCCTCCACCATTACAATGTTACTTCTTAAATCCAGCAATTATATATATATAAACCTAAAGGAATCCACAAGTTACAAACAAGATAGATTCTGTATGTTGTTGAATTTGTATGTAAGTTAGAACATGTACATTTTTAAGTGTAACTCCAGTCATACATACATACATACACACACACAGAGAGAGAGAGAGACAGAGAGAGCTAGCTCTTTGGATAGTATAAGGAAGAGAGACCACCCATGTGGTGGTTGTTTTGCTTCCTGGACCCCTGTTCAGAAGATTTCACCTCACTTTCTGTCCCTGTGATACTTGGATTTTGAAAAATTTGGCTAGTTGTAGAAACAAGGATTGATAATAAAGCTTCAGTGGAGATACAGTTTCCCCAGGATAATTATTTCAGGAGTGAATTTCCCTTCCAAGGGGGAGATTTCTCTCATTTCCTGTTATCTCATCCCTGTTCTTAACTTTGAGTTGTTTCTAAATTGGATATTTATGACTCAGGGACTGTCAGTATACGGTATGTCTTTGTAGGTTCTATCATTCCCATTTGGTTTCCATTTTATAAGATTTCTGGAATTGCAATTGTTGCAAAAAGGAGCATTATAAATGAAATTACCACCAGAAGTCATTGTTGTTGTTGTTGTTGTTGATGATTGAATAGTTCATCTTCTTCCACTCATTCTTCCTCTTGTTGCAATCAAAGGGGACAGTTGGAGATTGCTGCATTGCAACATTGATGACCTATATTTAGTGGACACTTGGTGATTGATACAGTGTCAAACTAATGTCAATGTAATTTTTTGGCATTTTGAACAGGAATTGAAAATAAAACAGCTGAAGTACCATCATAACACCAATACAATTTAATGGTACAACCACATTTAGAATATAGCATTGTTCTGTTGACTACACCTGCATATTTGTAGGAGTGGCAAAGAGGTGGAAAAGGGCTATAAGAGAGCAAACCTAGAGGTGGTGTACAGCTTCAGAATAAATCATATGAAGATGATCTGTTTCAGATAAAGGGCAATCCACACTGAGTTTTCATGTTACTTGGTGTAACCACTTAGTACTTGTGTTAGGGGAAAACTAGTAATTTGTGGCTTCAGATGTTTTTACACTATAGTTTCCATAACTGAGCTAGTTAGAGGTAGTGGAGTTTTAGGTGAAAGATACTTGGAGGACAACAGGTTACTCCTTCTCCTCCTATGCTCAATGGACTACAGAAGACAATGTGCTGCAGAAAGAGAGAAAATATTCTTGTGTCAGATTCTAGAGATGCAGAATCATCATCCTCATCCTCATCCTCATTTCTGCCACATTTATTTTCTATTTAAACAACTGTGGTTCTAGTAGTGATGGGTTCTCTGGAAGCAATTTCAAATGCACTGACAGAGACATGCATGAATCAGACATAGATAGAATCACAATAAGACATGACCTCATCAGATCTCTTAACACAAAACATGCAAATTAGTAAGTTTTGTTGCAGGATGGAATCCAAGTCCCTTTTTTGAGTATATTTTCCCTCCCTCCCTCCCTCTCTCTCTTCCTTCCTTCCCCACACATCATCACAAATGAACATGACCACCAGGAGTTCATTGCTTAGGGAAAAACAGGATAGGAACCAAGGAAGAAAGAGGTAATGGACCATGCATCCAAGGAGCCAATAAACACTCAGAGCACCACCCCTGTATCTTAGCGTGCATTGTTTGAGCAATTTATCACATTGGGAAATGGGCATAGAGGAACGTGGGTGGCCCATGGGTGGTGAAGTGATGCAATGGTGGCTCACAGCTGGAATGTTTTTATAGCACTGAACAAATAGTGAAACCTGTTCAGTCACAAGGCCTACAACAAGAGTGGGAGAAATCCTGCCATATATTATCCCTATATGACAAAATGTGCTCAACTGTCCCGACTTTCCAAACATTACAGATTGATTGATCCTTGTAGAATCTTCTTCCATGTCTTCATGATTATTATGCAGTTGGCTGAGTTCCAAATCTGATGTGTATTGGGAGTTAATACACTAATGTAAAAAAAAAACACACAGCAGTACAAAATAGCTATTGAAATATGGAGGTACCTACACAAAATGCAAAGCAAAGGGAAAGGATTTTTTATAGGTTATTCTATATGTGGGAAACAGGATTTTCCCATACCACAAGGTACAAAGCCTATGAACTGAATTCCCCCAAATACTCATCAGAACCTACTTTCATACTATTGTGGTGTGTGCAAGTAGCACACCTAGGCAGTCCTAGGAATAGGAGTGTGTGCGCAGTACTTCCCATATCTCTATTTTCTCCTCTTCCAATCAGCTGAGTAAGTTAACTAATATGAGATAGTTGGGAATATAAGGGAAAACACTGATTCTCCCATTTGAATAATAGTAAAACGTGCTTTTTCAAATATTTTCCTTCCATTGCGCAACTGAACACTAAGGGAGGGCAACAAAGCATCTTTGTTGCACCCATGATTATCCATCGCTACGCAAACCTTGTGTGCTCACAAAGAAAAAGATTGTTCACATGTATTTTAACATTCTTTTTCTGGTATGTCTGGGTTATATATTTTTTATTTTTCATAAAACTTCTATTGTAGAAGAAAGAATTCTTTTTCCCCCCTGTGGAAAAATGTACTGTTTAAGTTGTAATGTTCTGAAAGTGAAGCAGGAAAGAATGAGGTTCAGTTCGGTGAATTAAAGATAACTATTCAACTATTTCATTCTCAAGAATTTTGCTGCAAGCAAATGGGTTTTTTTTTATTTTTTTTTAATCATCCCAGCATGGTAGTTTATATTTTTATTGCTAAATCAGTCAAGAATATTTGGGAAGAAATTTGTCAAGGAACAATATTTTCCTTTATCTTTTCTTTTGTCTACAAAGCTCTGTACACTAAAGAAAGCGGTGAACACAGATAGGAAAGCTGTCTTTTTATTATGTTCAAAGGATGTGCGACTTTAAAGAAAACTTATGTTTGGAAAAGTTTTTAATTGTGCCTATGTATTCCTGTATTCATGTGAAGAACCTATATAAAGGTTTACAGCCCAAATCAATGTATTTTGAATGAGGAATAACTCTGGGCAAGTTAGTGGAGATCTTTGAAATTGAAGTTTTGCTAATGAGGTCAAAAGCTGTGCCCATTGTCACATCTGGTTTGGACTTAATCATGTAGGGCAGTGATTCTCAACCTGTGAGTCCCCAGATGTTTTGGCCTTCAACTCCCAGAAATCCTAAACTGGATGGGATTTCTGAGAGTTGTAGGGCAAAACACCTGAGACCCACAGGTTGAGAACCACTGATGTAGGGTTTGTACTCGTACTATAGAACCCAGTCTAAATTTCTAGGCAAGCACCCTGTTTAGCCGAATAACTGGGGATCCTTGGTAGAGAGCAGCTCAAATAGTAACTCAGTGACAGTCAGATATGGATCTCAGTCTTAAGTCAAGTTATACAACAAGATATGGATCTGTAGAAGGCCACTGCTACATCTGGATGTATGAAGAAAACCAAGATAGAAACCATCAAAAGGATTGCCTCTTATACAAGGCTTTCATCAGCACTTAATCAAAGAGCTGGAAGGACTGCTATCAGAAGAAAGGCAAGTATTCAGGACTTTTTAAGCTCAAAGAGCAAATAAAAGAGCACGTAAAAAAATGATGCATGAAGCAAAGGCAGTGGATAAGAGAAAACTGACAATCAATCTCTCTCTTACCTTACGTATACATCACATTTTACTCAATACTGCAAGCAGGATACAAAATAAAAATAGGTACATATAAAACATACTGTCCATATTGAAAAGTAAAACAGAAAAAATACAGGGACAAAAAGTTCATATTAACATAATATTAAATTATATAAATAATTAAAGCCATTTAACACTTTGAGTCTCAGGATACTTGAGAGCAAGGTCATCTCAATCTACTAAATGGAATGATATTCAGGAGGGAAAGAAAGAAATGTTCCTATATAAAACAGTAGACTCTTAAACTGTGGAATGCCACTATGTATATAACTGCCTGAGAAACGTGAGCAAACCTATGTGCATTATGGTGCCATTGTGTGTAAAATAATAGTTTTCTTTTGACCTTCTACTCACTTTTGAACAAACACCTTTTTATTCTACAAAAAAGGGAATTAATATTTATTTTAAATATATCACAAAATATATTGTTATTGGGATTTCAAATCATAGTGATCCTATCACAGGGTTTTCGTGGCAAAATGTGTTCAGAGAAGGTTTCCCATTGCCTTCCTTTGAGGTTGAGATATGCCTGAGGGCACCAAGGGGGATTCTAGGATTTGAACCCCAATCTTCCAGAGTCAGTCCAACAGCCAAACCAAACCACTATACCACATTGAATTTTGACAGTAATGTTTAAAATATTTTTGAAATACAGTAGAGTCTCACTTATCCAGCATAAATGGGCCGGCAGAACATTGGATAAGTTAAAATGTTGGATAATAAGGAGGGATTAAGGAAAAGCCTATTCAGTGTCAAATTATGTTATGATTTTACAAATTAAGCACCAAAACATCATGTTTTACAACAAATGTACAGAAAAAGCAGTTTAATACAGGGTAACGTTATGTAGTAATTACTGTATTTACAAATTTAACACCAAAACATCACAATATATTGAAACAGCTGTGGATCCGGGTGGGTGGCAGACTGCATTGGAAAATACAAGAACATTGGATGATTAAAGGTTGGATAAGTGAGACTTTACTGTTATAGGATAAACATGCATATATGATTAAAATGATATATTTGAAATGTAAGAGAGAAGAGATCCAACAGTAACCAACATTAGTTGGTCCTGGCATGCTTTTACCAACCCCATGTGCTGGCACTCTGGGTTTTTTCTACTGTCTTCATCCCCTATTTTTGTAGGTGATCAATTGGGTGTAGATACTTCATTGTAGACTTCAGTCTTGAGACCCATCCATAGCTGTCTCAGGCAGCAGTAATATTCGTACAGACAGACTACTTGAACAGACTGCCTTCAGGTCTGAGCTAGTCTAGTTCTTTTTTTTGCTCTTAACTGTGCCAGCTGGTGGCTTTCATATAACCGGAGTGATGAATCAACTCTGAATGTTATTCCAAAATTGAAAAAGCAATGAAAAGTGATGGTAGGGTTCAGCACTCTGGAAAGCTCTTTTAAATTTCCTTCAGATTATAAACCGAAGAGAAGTTACCACCCCATCAAGTTGGGAGTCACCAGCTGTCGTTGTTTCTCCATAACCTTTTTTGGTGTTTCTTCAGTGCTTCAGAGTAGCTTTGCCATTGCCTAATTTTGAGGTTTAGATAGTGGCTTGCCCAGGGACACACAGTGAGTTTCCCATCTGAGAGGGATGCAAACCATCGTTTCCTAGTGTCCAGTCACTATGTCATGCTAACTGTCTTAAAAAATAGTTCTACAAAATTAAATTTAGATACTGGACAATTTTGAAGAAATTGTTTTCTTATATGGAGAATCAACCACCAGAAAAAAGAGAGACCTAGTATCAATGCATCATGGATTTTAACTGATTTTTAAACTGCTATTTGTGTTTAATTCTGTTTTGATTTTTGTATATTTGTTAAATTGTCTGCTAATAATTTTATGTCAAGCCACTTTGTGTCCCCTTTGGGGAGATAAAGTGGGGTATAAATAATAATAATAATAATAATAATAATAATAATAATCATCATCATCATCATCATCATCATCCCTCATGAATCCTACAGTGTATCTGTATATGCCAAATCCAGTAAACTAGGCATGGGCTTTGGCTTTTCTTTTGTCATTGGCATTTCTTCATTTTGATGGATTTCTTCCCTGGCACTACAATTCCATTCTCTGATCTTTGCTGCCAAGTAGTTCAGTTTTCTCAGTGGGAGTCAGATGTAACTGAGCTCCAGTCTCTTAGCAGCCAAGTGACAGAACAAGAGGTTTCAATGCTGAATGTTTCTCAAGGCTCGTGCATTCTGTTGAGTTATAAAACAATATTGGAAAGTCAGCAATGCTGGTGTGGGATTTTGCCTCTGTTTTTACTTTCAAACTAAGGTTGTTTAGAAACAACTATTACAATATTTGATACCTACTGACTGTTCAGAACCACATAGAAGACATGGTGAACATACAATGTGACTGCTGCCCCAATATATTCACAGTTAATATATTTAGCTCCTTATGTGTCCATGCTGTATTACAGGGTAGGAGTAGAATTAAAAGCTCTTGTATGTGTGTGTTTAAGCTGAATAATGCAAAAGAAACCAGCAATCTATTTTAAAAGCAAATTGTTGCTCTGCATTTGAAAATGTCATTGGTTGAAAAATGTGCTGGCCTCTAAACTATAGCCTAACACAGAAACTTGGCTGGATGCAGATTAGAATGTTGTGAGTTATCTCTTTCTTATATCATTCATTTATAGTTGCATGCAGTGTGATTTGAAATGCTGAGGTGTGTCTGGTTTGTCTATTTCTTTACACTAAAATAAACAAACAAACAGACAGAGAAGATGGGATTCCAATAAGCTAGCATTTCTCTTGGAGATCTCCCTCAAACATTTGTGTTGTTCGTAATTTCTGTGGGGAAGATTTCCTCTTGTCTCTTATCTATCATGCAGGTAGGTTTTCCTTGTGGTTTCTAATTTTTTACAGACTCCGTTTACCACCTGACCATAGTTTAATCTTCTGTATAGAAAAGATAAAGGTTTCCCCTTGACATTAAGTCTAGTCTCGGTGTGGTGCTCATCTCCATTTCTAAACCGAAGAACCGACGTTGACCATAGACACTTTCAAGGTTATGTGGCCAACATGATTGCATGGATCGCCATTACGTTCCTGCAGAAGCAGTACCTATTGATCTATTCACATTTGTATGTTTTTGAACTGCTAGGTTGGCAGAAGCTGGACCTAATAGTGGGAGCTCACCTGGCTCCCCGGATTTGAAACACCAACCTTTCGGTCAGCAAGTTCATCAGCTTAGTGGTTTAGCCCACTGCACCACCAGGGGACCCAGTTTTATATATAAGCTAGGCCAATAGGATTTTTAATTGAGGACCGAGATCCACTTATTGGGCTCACTTCAATTTGCTTTATATTTTTTAGAGAATTCAACATTCCTGTAAATCCTTTACAACCAACTGCACATGGATTTCTATTTCTTAAGGGGAATCATTGCATGCCAAAAGTCAGTATTAAGGCTTAGTAGCTTTCCTACTGGCATTGGAATAGCAGCCAAAAGGGGTGGCCGGGGGCAGGGGGGATGAGTAGATATTTCCTAGAATTCGTGTATACATTACTGGGGTACTGATTGGACTGTGTTAGTTTATAACTCCAAAAATGGCCAGGTTGTGTGTAGATATTAAATTTCCCCATTAATATCAGAAAATAAAATCTGGGTGGGATGCCACAACTATGAGAGATTTGAACAGACTAAAAGCACTGTAGGCATGTCTTCTCCATTCATCTTTTCTTTGAAAGATTTAAAAACAGGGGGGAAAGAAACATACTCAGTGTGCGTTCAAATGACAGATCTGGGAAGGTTACATTACTCTCCGTAAAGTTCAGTGAACAAAGCTGCCATCTTCTTTAAGGCATCACTGCTCAATCCACCCTTCCTTATTTACTGAACTTTATGGAGGGCATTGTAACCTTCCTAGGGTTGTTTCCAGAAATTACATATCTTTTAACTGATGATACTATTACCTCTCTATCTTGAAACACAACATTTATGGGAAAGTGTACTTTTTTCCCTCTGCTTTCTCCCAGAAACTCTTTGAAAAGATAAATGTTTTAATGATACCTTTCCTTAAGAGAGAAATGCATCAAACCATTCAGTGAATGCGAAAACTAGTGAAGAAATGTCAATTCTTCTGCCAGTCTAGGTAATTCATAGCAGACCTGTTTCTCTCATAATTCAGAGACTGAATTCCTCAAGCATATCTGCTTCTAATAAATGTATAATAGAATCTCCATTTTTGTGTAATGGTTGAGGGTTCAGGACCCCAATGATAATGGAAAAATATTAAATAAAAAAGCTTGCTTTTTACCTGAGTGAACACCTCTCTAAGCATCTCCAGGTCACTATGGTCAACTTCCACCAAAAATAAGCTATGAAATCACACTGGAGGATTTAGAGATTGCTACAGAAGTGTTATCTCTAGGAATCTCCAGGTTTCCCAGCACAACTCTGTAGTCAACCTCTGATGGAAGTTCATCACAGAATTGTCCTGGAAGACCCAGTGATTCCTCAAGATAACATATTAAGCAAATCCATTAATAATCAAACATGCAACATTTAAATCCACAAATATGGAGAGCCAGATATAGCTGATTGTGTTTACCAAACAAAATTCACCTAAGTTGCTTCCCATTTTCCCCCTCCAAATATACCTAGGTGGGTAGTTTCAGAAGAATTCATGCCAAGGCACCATTGTCCAAATAGCATTAAAGTTCTCACATTTTATTAGTTGTTGAAGAAACATGATGTGAGAGTTCTCTGTTTGTATGTCATTATTCTTTCTAATTAAGGTAACCCACCAATGCCGCCTTGTTGAGAGGCCCCTTAACCCTGGAGCTGGCACATAATTCCTTAAATTCAAGAGAGATCGTCAGCAAGATAGATAAGTGGGAACTTGGGAGAAGGGGATGAAATAAGTTTAATATAATTTTACTGTGATTGTTGTGGTTTAACATGCATGTGCCAAGTGGCTTGTTAGTAGGGATTTGAGTTCATTTATATAGCTATCCTTTTACAGGAAAGAGTTTATTAGTTCTGGAAAATATTTTTGCAAGGCAATTACATCCTCATTTATGTCACTGTGCAGCCTGTGAATCATTGACTTAACTGTAACCATATGAACTTCAACCATATTTAGTTTTCTGCATTGTGGTTTGGTGCTAGAGAAGATTTGAACTAAAAACTATAGACTGAGAAAAGAGATTTCAAAGCTGCATAGTTTTTAATGTGGTAGCTTTTGTCATCTTTGTGCTGAATACCCACAAAAGGCATTGTTAGTTGGCCTGCACTGCAAAGAGGCATATGGTATATGCACATATTATACAGGGTTAGTCAAAATGCATAGGCCAATAAGCCATTCAATTGAATGGCTTATTGGCCTATGCATTTTGACTAACCCTGTATGTGTGCATGCTTTACTGTATATTTATTTATTTGTAGTATTTGTATACTGCCCTTCTCAAACCTGAAAGAGACTCAGGGTGGTTCACAGTGTTGACAACTATTCAATGCCATCGATTAAAAACAATATATTTCTTTCAGGATATATCCCATTTTTATTCCATACTTGCAAAAGAATTTAGATTGTGAAAATTCACTACAGTTACCCAGCAATGTTTGGTGACTAGAACCCAGGGTTCGCACAGTTTTGGTCCAGAGTTCAAAGTATTTCTGTAATTGTAATACAGTTCCTATTTTGTGTTTTCGTCAGACAAGTCCTGCATACATCCAACCAATATAATAGGAAGCTTGTACTTCCTATCCAGTTCATTCAGTTTTGTTTCATATTCATTTCATTTATATTTTAACCTTCTGAATAATTATCTACTTCCTTCTTTTATTCTAAAATAGATTATATGTTTTAATAATAATAAGGAGAAGGTGAAGAAGACCAATAAGTTTTGCAAGGCCAATGATCACTAAAAAGAAAAGAATTTTATAGGGATTAGTAAATCCCTTAGTGAAAAATGTATACCCTTTCCCAAATTTCTTTGTTTTTCGGCTTCTGTTAAAGCTCCTCGGGGGTTTTGCTCAAGGGGAAAGCATCCATATGCCCCTTGAATGTTGCTCTAGTTGAAATCTGGTGAAAACCTTGAAAGTGTACAAACTTCCCCTGTCTCCCTCTTCCTAAAATGTTTGCTGGGTGTATAACAACTATTTTGCTTTTTTGATTATTCTGTTGAGGAAGAAAATATATTTCCAGCTATATCCCATTGTTGTATGGAAACAACTACATGTCACTTTGACTGATAACTAGTTACCATAAATAATGCAAGCAAGTTTAATTATCTAATTTGGTGGGAAGAGTAGTGAAGAAAATAGGGACAGAGCACATGTGGGATAAGCACTGGGCTTTGCCTTTTGGCTTTAGGATTGAGCCATCAAATTCTGCCTGATCTTGGAACCTAAGAAGGGACATCTCTATTTTGAGAGACCACCAATGAACATCAGGTGCTTTTGGATAAATCTCAGGGAAGGAACTGGCAGAAACACTTCTGAGTATTCCTTATTCATTTTTTTTTAAAAAAACCTTGAAATTAATGGGATTGCCATAGGTCAATAAGCAGCTTGAAAACAAATGCACATATGTACAATTGAATTGTTGCTGACTGTAAACTGCGTTGAGTCTCCTTTCAGCTGAGAAAGGCAGTATACAAATACAGTAAGCAAATAAATAAATAAATAAATAAATATACAAACAAACATTGTTTTCAGGGCAGTAGAGGATCCGGGATCTGAGTCAGGTACTCCTGAAAAGATGCCTGTTAAGCAGTAGAGGGGAATCCTTGGAGAACAAAGGAAGATTGCATTGCCCTAGTTTGTAGTCTGAGCTTTAGGCTTTCTCTTTTTCTCTGTTCTGCACAGTTCTAGAGACTCGTTCTTTCATTGGTCCTACACCTATAATGCATTCATTGGGAGTAAGGTTCTCATCTTATCCAAAGTGGCAATTATCTTGACCCCTGGTGGAATATCTTCCTCAGTTGACTGGGCCATGGTTCATTCTTAGAAAATGTCCTCCCCTCTCCCCTATGGAATAACAAAATATATAATATGAGTTGGTTGTGTGTGTGAGAGAGAAGGTGTGGCCTATAGACTGAAAGTGGACAGAGATCAGTTTTGAAGTCTACCGGCTCTCATAAAACAAAATCTTGGGTTTCTTCTCCCAGAGTCCTCCAGGAAGAATGGTTTTAGGACATGGCTGATTGTAGCTCCACAGAGTACCCCATCACTAACTAGAAGTGGATGTTTGGCCACTGCTGGTTTTGATTTTCTGCAGTGAAGGAAGAATTTCCAGCCCTGGTGTCCCTTTGTCATAGTGGTCCACCCTGATATACAAGGCTAAGAGGCTGTATGTGCTAATTCCGGTCCCAACATCTCTGCATTAACCTCCCCTGTTTTCTTAGTTCATCATTTTTCAACATTAAACAGGAACTCCTAAATTTTTAGATTTTTACTGCTATTCAAGTGAATCTGTGCAGAACTCATTTCAAATACTTGGACTTCCAGAATTCATGTACAGGGAGCTCTCAGAGTATTGCCTGGATAATTGTCTAGATTACAGTAATGGGTGTTGTCCTGGCATCATAAGTGGATTGTATTGTGCAAGCACATGCTATGCATTGAACAATGAAGCAAATTTTGTGATTTCTATACATTTAGACCCTAGATTGTGGCTGTCTTTGCTGTCCTGAGTTGATACTTCATGACTGGCTCTGGTTGGTCAACTCTGAGGCTTTGGTCTATATGGTTTTCTTATAACTCCACAACGATTATTTGATGATTTTTTTCTAGCTGGAAATGTCAAAAGATATTGTATGCTCTGCTCCTTATGTTTGATTTGCTACCTTGCTGCTTTGATTACAGCACTACACAACATTGCACTTCTGATATAACATTACTAAGCAAATGATGGGTGTGAAGTGCCTTACACACTTTTACCATACTAGAAATTTGAAAATGAACTTATCCAAACTTCTGTGAGGTTCAAATACAGAGTTACTTTGTTGTGTATATATCTGGGTTTTGTATAAAAGGTTTAACTATGTCAATTCCATTTCAACCCAACATTCTATCCATGTTTTGATATCTGCACATTAGCATTATCACACCACCATGGAAGTCTTTATGGAGATAATGGATAGCCATTCACTGATTATGCTGAATTTCATGGAGTTGAAAGATGCAAGTCCTCTACCAACTCAATGATTGGATGAAATACTATACTGTATGAACATTAGTCTCAGAGTAATTGGACATCTTCATTAGTGGAGACAATTAGATCATTCATATGCTAGACCTTTGTCTCCCTTCTAGACAATTCTGATTTTCTCCACATTGCTGTTTTGTTGCAGCTGTTGTGCTGTATGGCAGTTCAGTCTTGAATGGACAAGGAAGAACCATTAGCTTTTGTAAAGAACCTTGTCTTGGTAGAAAAGCAAACAGGTTGTTTCGACGGATCAATATAGAAATTATAGAAATCCAATTTCTGGAATTTCCCTGGAATCATGGTTATGATGCCTGTCATGATAAGCGATTCAAATGTAGTCATACTTTTCTGGTGAAGAACTGCAAAGGTTAATATTCATGTGTTCTAGATTTGTATGATGTGCATTGCATGTTTTAGTGTGAAACTCCGCAGGAAGAAAAGTGGTGTATTGTTGTTGGAACTGACCCTTCTGGCCATGGGATGACTGAATTTTTTGTCCTACTTAGAAAGGCATCTTGAAATTCACGAGTCTTAAGGTAGCTGTAGCTAGTAGCTATACATCCAATTCTCTGGATTTTTCTCCATCTGTTAGGTAGCTGGGAAACACAACTTGAATTAATTTGCAAGCCTTGAACTAGTGGAGTTTCTGTGCAGAAGCATTTGTAGTTATAGACATTCATACCTCTTGTGGTATAGATATATCTCTTGCAGACTCTAAAAATAGTTTGTACCATTATGCTGCTTCTGTACCTCACTGCAGACTGAGAATTCAAAAGGTTCCATTGACACTTTGAAACTAAGCCTGCTCACTTCAGTTGTTGGAAGATTCAGCTTGGCTCAAGAAGACACTGGGTCCCGCCAATTGCCTAAAGTTGTTACTAAATAAAGCATAACTCACTAGCTTTCAGCAAACACCTTCTGTGTTGGGTGAGGTTCAGAAAAAAAAAACCCAACTGGTATTGTAAAATAATAATAATAAGAAATAATAATAAAAACCCCGAAAGGCTCTGTTTCACATTTTGAGGGAAGGACTGAGATCTCCCCCTCCATACAGTAATCTAATAAAATGCATTACGTTTAGTGGTAGGAGCTTTGGAAAGGTTTTTCTTAACCTCTTGATGTTAGGAATCCTCATTAAAATGTGCTAATGTAGATATGAAAGCTCTAAGGAGGCCCATGTCAAGGGATAAAATACCATAGCTGTGAATAACACAGCTTGGTGCTTGCTTAAATCACAGAGAAAGCGGAGGAGGTGTACATTCTTATATCTCTATGAGATATTAAAAATACCAGAAAAAATGTCTGTAGTGCTGAAATACCTGAAGAATGGCTAAGGCAACAGACTATATATATGGATGGAAAAAATATGGACTATATGTTCAGGCCAGCATTCCATATATATTAAGATATATATGTGGAGTCCTGGGCTGAAGTCCATGTCCCTTTGTGTGCCACCAGACCAGAATATATAATCCTGTAAAACAATTAGTGTGTAATGGGATTTCAGGCTTAAACCAGGAGTTTTACTTTTCTGAGGCTGGGTTATATTCTCATAAGCTATCTAAGACTGTAGGTCTAAATCAGCAGTTCTCAAACTGTGCTCTGGGTAGCCCTAGGGCTTTCAAGTGGTGCTCAAGGACTCTGTGGGCACCCCACCTCCTCTAGGTTCACACAAATACTCTCTATCCATCTGCCACTGTCCCAGCCCATGCCTGATATATACATTATATATAATATATTATATATAAAAATATTTATTAGTGCTCCATTAGAAACACTTGCCTCAAAAAGGGTTTCATGGCTGAACAAATTGGAGAACCCCTGTTTTAGATCATACATAGATGGAAAATAGGAACTGGTAACACCAGCTATTACAGCAGTCAGTATGCAGTCTCTGGACTGGCATGAACTCTTACAAAAACTAAGAGTCTACCTTAGTACTGTTATATGACAAAGGGTGTTCTGCTATTATTACTATTACTATTACTATTACAAAGCCTGGATGGCATCTGTTGGGGGTTCTTTGATTGTGTTTTCCTGTGTGGCAGAAGGGGGTTGGACTGGACAGTCCCAGTGGTCCAATATTAAAACATGTTGCTTTACATGTCAAATCAAGACACTGAACATTTATAGAGATGACACCACTCTGACTAGCCATAAAGAACTATGGGAAATTTCAAATTTCATTTTGATGATACGGATTTAGGTGTCATGTGAAAGCTGTCTTATGTATTTTTATGGCCTTGACATTTACCCCTTTCCTGATTATCTTATCTTCTTGCTTGCTGGAACTCAAGCTAGATGCCAAAATATTGTATCTACTTATATGGGCCAGCTCAAGATGTAAGATCTCCAGGGGAGCGTTTTTTCATAGTCACATTTGGTGAGACTCTGAAGAAAGTCCTTTCAGTGGCTGCTCCCAGGCTGTGGAACTCCCTTCTGTGGCATGTCTGGTTGGTCTCCTCTTTCTACCAATAGATGAAGACTTTTCTATTCAGGAAAGTCTCTGAATCTTAGTTATGATGCAGTAGTGAAGTCATGTGCTGTATGTTAAGTCTTTCACTCATCATTACTTTTTCAATGTTTTTCACTATTATAAACCATTTTTAAAAATAATATTATTTAATTCATTTTTTAGTTTGCAGGCTAATATTTTACCTTGATTACTGTAGTATGCCCTATGTGGGGCTGCCCTTGAAGAAGACTCAGAACTTGCAGTAAATGCAAAGTGCAAAAGCTTGACTGGAGATCATATAAACGGAGCATCTTAAAATGATTGCATTAGTTTCCAATATGCTACCAGCACGAATTCAAGGTACCTGCAATGACATTTAAAATCCTATATGGCTAGGGACTTTGATAATTGAGGGAAGGCCTTCCACATATTTATTTATTTATTTATTTACTATATATTTGTATACTGCCCTTCTCAACCTTCTGGCGACTCGAGGCAAAATTCAATGGTGGAAGGCTCCTCCTTCTCCCACCAATGTTGGGTTATGGGAGAGAGTTTTCATAGTCATGGTAATCCAACTATGGAATGCTTTTCCTTTGGAGACTTGACTGGAACCAATGACTGGCTATTCATTGAAACCTTTGTGCCCCAATAACTCATTCAAAATATGGTGTACAACTACATAACTTTACATCTGTTTTTAAGTTGTTGTTGCAGTTTAATATGGTTTCAATTTATTTTAATGCATTATGTAGGCCACTGCTTCTTAAACTACGGATCTCTGATCTGAAATGGAATTCCTTTAGCTAAAAGCTGGAGCCCCAAAAATTTACACAAATCTGTTGTGCAGTGTTTAGTGTTTACAGTGGATGCTGCAGAAGATGCTTTGGCTATACTTCATAAAAAGAAAAATCAACCTGTTTAGCAAATGCTGATTTGTTATCAGTCAACGTTTGAGTTTTATACCTCTTCTTTGATATAGGATGGGGTAAAAAATGTTTTAATTTTAAAAATACTGCTAAACTTTTATTAAATGTAGGGTGTTCGGTATCCTGTCCTGGGAGAAGAGTGGGTTATGAAATACATACATACATACATCTACTCCAAGTTTCAAGTCATGGATTGCAGGGACCCTCAGCTTTAGCCAAGCAGAGCCTGGAAAATTACTTTTAAAAAGATAAATCTAGTTATAGCTATCTACATCAATGATAATTAGGTACCCCAAGCTTTGAATCAAATATTCGTCTTGACTGTAATAGACTGATGGATATCAGTGGAATTAAGTTAGCTGTGACCTATGAGTCCAATTTAATTCGGTATGTCTGATCTAAATTGGGCAAAGATATGTTTTAGCCTCATGACACAGACTTAGTTGTAATAAATTTTGCAGGCTTGTAAAGCACCCTCTTTCAGCCTAGTCCTTCCCAAATGTTTTGGATTCCATCCCCCAGCTTTCCCAACTTCATGCTTTATGAGAATGGTGGAAGTTGATGTTCAAAACATTTGAAGGTCATGAGTCTGAGTAAGTTGTGCTTTGGAATGTCTCATTTTAGTTGTCAGCCAGACTAATATATATTGGATTGCTTAGGATTGATCCAAACGGTCAGTCAAGTTCATTACAGGGCCGAGGGAATTATCTCAGGTATGAATTATGAGACATTTCAGGAGAGATAGTCCCAGTAAGAGTTCAGCTCTATGAAAATCTTTTGAACATTCCTGTTCTGTCCATCAAGGACTCCAAAGACAGCTGCCACATGTCAGGAGTGACAGTGATGTGAGCAGAAATGTATTACTTCATTTTGGTTCTTGTGTGAAAACATGATATATTGATTCATTCCAAATTGTTTTGGATGCGGAGCATTTGAGGCTTGTAAAAGTTATGAATTAAGGTCCCTAAAATATAAGCGTTTAATATGAATGAAATTCTCAGACAGTGTAGGAACTATTAGTATGGAACAATAAATCTTGTCAAACCCAAGGTACTTTCATGTCTGTAAAAAATGAAGGTCACATGATAACACTGTTCAGGGAAGGATGTAAGACATTTGCAAAGATTGATTGGAGTGTGAACTTCACACCGATATCTTTTTGACAATCTCATGTTCTTATGGGGCTTCCAGCTCTAACTCCATTTTGTCTTTAATGACACTAAATTACTTCTGCACTATTTGATAATTACATTAATCTCTTCCTTTCTGAGGCTGTTTCCAATGAGATAAATTCACTATATGGTCCACATTTTCTGTGATTTATTTTTCTAATTTATATATGAAAAACTGGTCTGTAAAGATAAAGGTAGTGCTCCGTGAAACAGTCAAGCTGGAAGTCTTGGGTTTCTCCTGATTTATAGCCTAATTTTTAAGATTTTCCGTGGCAGTTAATACACTGCCCTGCAAATCTAGCACAACATCCTAACAAATGACAGTAAATTGACAAGGCCAAAGCTTTCTAAAGATCTTGCAGGCTGAGCAACTTATATTTGGTCATGACAATTAATTTACTGAATTTATTGTGACCCCCTATATACACTTTCATGAAAGTAAGTACTGTTGAACTAAATTGGGATTAGTTCTCAATAGGGAAGGATAGGATTTCACTATTAGTTGACTGATCAGGTAAAACAATTGGATTTATTTATTGTGTCAGAAGTGAATTGAGGGTACAGTTATAACGTATTTAAGAAAACACAAACATCGTTAAAAACTTGGCATTATGCTGGATTTCCTTTGACCAGAAGCTGGCCACTTAGATTGCCTCTGGTGTTACTGTGAGAAGGTCCTCTATTGTGCATGTGGCAGGGCTCAGACTGCATTGTTGTAGGTGCTCTATGGTTTGCTCATCTCCACACTTATGTCATGGCCCCATTTCTTAAAGTTAGCTCTGCATCTCATGGTGCCAGAACGCAGTCTGATCATTGCCTGTCAAGTCACGCAATCTTCTGTGTGCCCAGGAGGGAGTACCAGCCAGAACCTGATTAATTGTTATTCATATTATGTCTCATCAGTGGCCAAGTTGGGAAGAGATGATGGGACTGCCAGTTCAATACAATCTGGAGAATTGCATGTTATCACTTAACTAATGAAAGGGATTAAATTGAGGGAGGGCATATCAACAGGACCAGTTTGTGACAACAGAAGGAAAAACAGGAACATCTATCTTCTTGACGTTTAAGTGCTGGGAGCCAGAGTTGGACAAGGACCACAGAAGACAAAGTTTCCAATCCCCAATGAGCCATGAAAACTCACTGGTTGATCTTAGGCAAGCCACTCTCTTTGCCAAAGAGGAAAGTGATGGCAAACCTCTATGTAAACTTTGTCAAGAAAACAACATGGCAGAATCTCCATGTGTTAGAGGTGGCTTGAAGGCACACAGAGGCATCAACCATAATACAGCTGTAGAAACAAGGGTTGATGCAACTATACAAGTGCTTGGTTTTAGAGCAGAGAGCAGTATTTATTGGCATCAGCAACCTGTGCTAACAGCAATATATCTATTCAGCTAACCAGGTATTGCTCCTTGTGAGCTTCCGGGTAAGAGTTGAATTTTTCTCTGGCATTCTGTAATTATTGGGGGATTTCCTAGCCAACTTTGACAATGCCAGCTGTTGGCTACTACAAGAATACATCATGCAATATTGCTCAGTGATTTATCTGGTCAGAAAATCATTGGCCCTTTGCCATAATTTTTTTTGTTGGATTCTACGACCCATCAAACCCAACCAACCTGAGCAGTGGTGATGGACGATGGGTCTAGCAAAATCAAGAATACCACAGGTTCCTTGTCTTTGCTAAAGTAGTTTATTTTTTATTTAGTCTATTTATACCTCATTCTTCAGCCACAAAGGCTCTCACAACAGTTTAAAAATCACTAATTTGCCCTCAGGTTTACAACCTATAGCCCTTAATGCCATTGGTACTCAGAATGGTGAAAACATCTATCACATTCCCACAGTTGTCGGACGAGATTAACAGTGGGTGGCAAACCATTTTAATAGGAACATGTCTACCATTAGTATACTTCTAATTGAGAAGTTGCTAACAAGCCTTTCACAGGTTTTCTATATAATACAATTTGAAAAGCATTGTGTGGGAGGAAATGGAAATGAAAATAATATTAAAAATGTCCATTTGTTTCCCTAACTACAAGTGAGTATAATTTACTACACTGCAATTAAGTTCCATCATCTCCTGGAATGAAGTGAGTACCCAGAACTGACCATTTTTGATATTTGCTCTCAAGATTACAATTATAATTATTAATGATATTCCTTTAAACCAAATTGTGAATCAAACAAAAAATAATTGATTGGGGTTTGGCTGAATTGAAGCCCACATGTTTAAGAAAAAAAGATGAGAATCCTAGCTGACTTCAGGTTATATTTTGTCATATATCCATGGCTATTAGGTTTGTGTATGAACTGAAACACATGCCTCCCAAAAACAGGCAGATGCCCAAATGAGCATTTTTGGTCCGCAGCCAGAAAATGTGGCTCAATCTGGCCCATTGGTGGCAATAGGGGGGACGAGGTGTCTTCACAGGCTCCCCTTCCCATCATTTTTTAGGACTATCGGATCAAAATTGCCACACTCGAAGGGTACATCAACCACTGCTGGTACACCAAGCTTCATAAATTTGGATCATCTCCTGATTTTTAGGATTTTTTTACTTTCTCAAAATAAGATCTCCCTTGCCATTACAGGCATCTGAAGAAGCCAAAGGAGCTGAAGGGAAATGGCCTAAACGAATCTGTTCACAAGTCTAATTGCTATTGCTTAATGGCAGAATGAGCCATAGAACCATAGAGTTGGAAGAGACCTCATGAGGCATCCTGTCCAACTCCCTGCCAAGAATCAGGAAAATAGCATTCAAATCACCCCCGACAGATGGCCATCCATACTCTGCTTAAGAGCCTCCAAAGAAGGAGACTCCACCACACTCTGGGGCAGAGAGTTCCACTGCTGAACAGCTCTCACAGTTAGGAAGTTCTTCTAATGTTCAGGTGGAAACCCCTTTCCTGCAATTTGAAGCCATTGTTCCACATCCTTGTCTCCAGGGCAGCAGAAAACCAGCTTGCTCGCTCCTCCCTATGACTTTCCCCCACATATTTATACATGGTCATCATGTCTCCTCTCAACCTTCTCTTCTGCAGGCTAACCATGCCCAGCTCTTTAAACCACTCCTCATAGGGCTTGTTCTCTAAACACTTGATCATTTTAGTCGCCCTTTTCTGGACACATTCTAGCTTGTCAATACCTCCCTTCAATTGTGTTGCCCAGAATTGGGCACAGTATTCCAGGTCTGGTTTGAACAAGGTAGAATAGAGGGCCAGCATGACTTGGATCTAGACACTTTACTCCTATTTATGCAGGCCAAAATCCCATTGGCTTTTTTAGCTGCCACATCACATTGTTGGCTCATGTTTAATTTGTTGTCCACAAAGATCTCAAGATCCTTTTCACACATACTGCATCCCCCATTTTGTATCTTTGCATTTCATTTTTTCTGCCTAAGTTAAGTACCTTCCATTTGCCCCTGTTGAACTCCTGACTTGCCTGAACAAACCAAGGGAAGTTAGAATTTTCTGTGCTACCTGCTGTATGGTATACAGAAATGTTCCCTGTATGCAGAAGTCCATATTTTATAGTCTTTTAACTAATGTTTCACCATTCTTCTAATGATGGAAAGATGATGCCATAGTCATGAATGTCCATATTGTGATGTGCTGATAAACTGTAGGATTTTATTAATGATGTGTTTTGAGAATGAATATTTCATAAAGGAAAAGCAAGAGCATTAGCTCCTTTGAATATAAGTAAGATTTAAAAAGTAAGATACAGAATTTTGGGGTCTAACTATGAGTTGTTGTTGAGGGCATGGCTGTAGGGGCTTTCATGTTGAGCTGCAGTCCTTCAACATGCACCATGTTTTATTGATATGGTAAACATTTTTTTCTGGTCCTAATTCCACAGTCGAAGAGTGGGAATTGAATGCCCCACCATTAAATATTCTACCTAGGCCATTGAAAGTTGTAGTTTAGGAACATCCATTGAACTACATAATTCCCTTCCCTGCCTAGACATTTTACTTTGGAGGATATTAGTGTTAGTCCACCATTTTATTTCTATGCACATTTAAAAATCAGCATAAATTTTCCAAAGAGAGAAATGAAACTCGGTAGTTTGGTTCAAATGGAAATTTTACTACAATTATCAGGGCTTGTGGCATTAACTGGAAGGAAATCAAGACCCATTCATTAAGTCAATGGCATTTTCCCTCGCTCTTTCGTACCATTCACTGCATGTATTGTTAATATTTTTCATTATCGTCAGCTGATGGAAAAGAAAAGACCTTAAGGCCAGATGGAGCATGTCTGTTGATTTTTAACAATAACAAAGATTCTTGTAGATTATCTGTTTTGTGCATTTTTTTAGTCTTTGGGTTTTTTTCCCAGAGAAAATTGTGATAGCACCTTATTTTCGTGGATCATACTCATTATCGATAAATTATTATTATTATTATGCTTTGCTACATGAGGTTATGATAGAACTATTTATATTGACTATTTTTTACTGTTATTCAAATTGATTGCACATCCTTCTTCACTGTCTCACTTTCTTTTATAATAATAGAATATCTGTGAATCAATAGAAACTGTTAAATTAAAAGACTGCATCCCTGGAGGACATTTAGAGACCAAAGAAATTATTCTATTCAAAGGGAAATATTACTCTGCCACACAGCTAACATTTGTAACCTTTGGTCCTCTGTTGGAAATTCAGATTGAAAATTATTTTATTCTACTAATAAAAATAATGTGGACAAAAATAGATCTTTTCATTTTTTTTTATATCTCAGCTTTTATATGTTTTGTTCACTGCTGAAATTAACAATTGACCAACAAAAATATTTGGGTCAGGATCCTTTCAGATATTGCCAGAGTGTACATTTCCACAAATATATTTATGCTTCAGGTTCAGGTGATTAGCACAGTTAGAGGCCATGTTTTTGTCAGGGGGGAAATGATGCCTAGGCACCATCTAGCTAAACAGTCCGGAAGAACACTCAGAGTCTGCAAGGAATTTTCATTTTCCCACATACAACATTCCAAGTAGTATTTATATTGGTGCACTATCAATTTTCCTAATATAAATATCCAAGTGATTTTGACCTTACTCTCTTTGGATGATCCTTATCTTCCAGGATCTTTATTGGATCCCTGTTAATAATCAGACTTTCATAAAATATGACCCATCATAGAAACATAGAATCAAAGAGTCTGAAGAGGCCCACAAAGGCATCCAGACCAACTCCCTGTCATGAAGGAATGCACAACCAAAGTATCACTGATAGTTGGCCATCCAGTCTATGCTTAAAACCCCACAGAAAAAGAGACTCCACCACACTTTGAGGAAGCATATTCCACTGTCAAACACCCTTACTTAATCCATTGCTCCATGCCCTGGTCTTTAAAGCAGCAGAAAACAAGTTTGGCCCCTTCTCAGTATGACATCCTTTCACATATTTAAACTTGGGTATCATGTCCTCTCTCAGCCTTTTATTTTTCAAGCTTATTATACCCAGTTTCCTATGCCATTCCTTATAGGGCTTGACGACGATCTCACTGATCGTTTTGGTCACCCTTCTCTAAACGTGGTCCATCTTGTCAATGTCTTCCTTGAGTTGTGGTGCCAGAACTGGATACAGTACTCCATATGGGGTCTAACCAACACAGAACAGAGGGAGATTATGGCTTTCCTTGATCTAGATGCTTCATGATGCTTCCTAATGCTTCTCGGAGGGTTTTGGGAAGATGTCAAGGATGGAAGGATAGTGTGTTGTACTGTTAGCCAATTGGTCCCACTATTCAGATACTTTTTTAAAAGTAACACACCCACACACATCTATAGTCACATATTTGTGAACACTTTGGAACTATCAGCTAAGTTCAATATTGGAATGATGGTGGCAATTGAAGTACATTCTCTCTTCCCTTCTTAGTAGACCATTATGTGACCCAAACCCTCTCTGTGAAGATTTGTTCTGTCTTCAAGAGCCAGTTTAGTAGTTCATAGTCACTGTGAACTTCAACTCAGCTCCATGTAAACAGTCCTGTTCCAATCTTGCTGGATTTTGCTATTTCTTGCCATTGGAAGTCTTACATTTAAATATGACCTACAAATGTAATTAATTACTTTTAAAAAGCTTCTTCCCAGGCTCTGGATGACCACAACTTGCCCACTGTTATTATTGAAATAAAACTGGCATTGTAAAGGGATCTCAGTTATGAAATACAAAATCAAACTTTCCCAATTAAATGAGAGGTAGAATTTAAGAATGGATTGGACAACCATTCTTGGTTTATTAAAAGCATGACAGTGCTGCCAGGAGTAAGAAGATATATATTTGATCTGAATCCATCCTGTAGCTGTCTTTTGTGTCCCAAAGTATGCACCCTCAGTGATTCCCTAAAGCCACCTGAAAAGAAATGTCTTTGTGGTATAGTTTTTGCCTTAAAAGCAGTCCCCTCCCTCCACGGCTAAAAATATCCTTTTTCCAATGTGGTAGTTTGAGTCTAACCACCAACTCCCTGAAAATCTAACAAAAATGTGAGAAGAAATGATGTAATATCACTCCATGCAGTTGCATGAGACAGTGCAGGACACAGGGGATTGTGAGTGTAAAAAATGGCCCCTAACCTTACTCCATATAGTTTTCTATCCCTATTGTATACCACTGCCTGATGTGTAAGATTAAAATATTAGTTGGGAACAGAAAGTTAATTTAAATGCTTTATGTTTCTAATTGGTATGTGTGTGGGGGAAAATCCAAATCTCATGAGTGTTTAAGCTGAGGCACACTACGCTTGTCAGAGGACACTGGTGGTTTGAAAAGATACGTCAGAGGAAATGTTGGCACGTCTTGAGGGAACGCATACTCACCAAAATCACATGTGATGAATAATGTTAAGGGGGTAAACAACGCTGAGCATTGCATACTCAGGAGGCCTTCTACGTCAGATGTGTAGCAATTGATGGGATGAGGGTTGCACATTGAAATGTGACAATTGAACCATATGCTTTGAAACAGAATGCAGTTATTCAAAATTTGGCAGTTTTACTTAAAAAAAGAACTCAACAATCTTCTTTTTGACATTTATCCTGAGCAATCTTTATGATAAGAACTAAAAAAGAGATGTGACATATGGTAAGGAGGGATGACACTAGCTCGATGTACACCCAAGTTTAAATATTTGCTTATCTGTACAGCTCCCTGGGTGGTCTTGCACCAATCCGTCTCAGTTTATTCTATCTGACAGATTAGATTGGATAATGCCATGAATACCATTCCAATCTCTTTGGAGGAAGGATGGCTTACATATCCAATAGATAAATCTAATTTTGAATAGGATGGATTGATTTTTCTTAGTAATCAAGTTACTGTGTGTTGTGTTTGTTTGCTCCATTATTTTTTAAAATGGAAATTCACTCACTTTAGGAATTAGTGAACAGAAACAAAGCTAATGTTTCATTGCTAATGTTAGCGACATCAAAATATGATTATATTACATATTAATTGATTCCATTAACTGCAGGTATAAAGTAACCACAGAAAAATTGAAAGCATGCCAAATACCTTTGCATCATTTTTTAAAAGAATGATTTATGAAGATTTGTGTAGGTTTCGAAGCAAATGTTAGAACATTGCTTATGCTATGTTTTCATATATTTCAGCTTGATCATTTTTGATTCATTACCACTGCATAGTTATTTTTACATAAAAAAAATCTGGAGTGGAAAAATGCAATCTCAGCATCCTTGAATTGATTTTTTAATGGAATATTAGAAAGCTCACTGAATAAATTGCTCAAAGAAAATGTAAAATTATACCAGAGTGATGACTGTACTTGCATTAAGCTTTTTTGAAATTAATTAGAGTAATGGCATTGTGGCACCAACACATGACAGAAAGAGACAAAACACAGTTACTGGATAAGCAGAGCTACGTTTGGTTCAATATTAACAGGAGAGTTCTGCATATAACTCAGCAATGCAGAAAGTCGTTGAAATAAGAGCCAGACTACAAGGTGGTCCCTACCCATGGTGCTGAATCTTTCAGGTGACCAGGGTTCAGCATGTTGGCTAGATCCTTTGAACTTCAAACTAAAACCTTTGGGGTGTTGACTGCATCATAGACATGCATACATATACCCCACTGTCCATTTCTTCATCCGTAGTAGCTGGGAAAAATCTTACCATGTCTTACCATGCTAATCAAGGTGGCCAATTGAAGCATTCACACCTAGCTCCAACAGGCAAGAGTTCTTTCTCCCACCCTGGACATTTCACAGATATATAAACCTATATTTCTTAGTTTCCAACAGACCTCAACCTCTGAGGATGCTTGCCATAGATGCAGGTGAACATCAGAGGAGAATGCTTCTTGAACATGGCCATACAGCCCGAAAAACCTGCAACAACCCCGTGATTCTGGCCATTAAAGCCTTTGTGAATACAAAGTAACATGTAGTTTTAGATTTCAAACTATGAGGGCCTCCTAAAAATAATCCACATTTCCAGTGATGGTACCTAATAGTTTAAAGCTTGAGCATGTCCTAATTTGGCCCTAACTGTGTGTTCCATTCAGCAGAGAGAGGCAGAGATTAAAAGGACTATACTGATATCTATGGCTACTTTCCATTTTGAATGGTTACTTTGCAAAGTAATATAAAAACTGTTTTGAATAATTTCTGTGTCTGTAATTAGAAATGTGTATTCCCTGAATTTTCTTTTTGCTTTTGAAGCCATTCAGTGGGATGCTCCTAGCACTTTTCTTATGTTTGAGGATTTTCTACTTCCTTCCCATGTAAGGAATAATTGTGAAAAATATGTATAGTAGTGACTTTTAACAGATAACTTTCCAAGCACTAAAGGGAAGCCACATATAGTTACTCCACACTTCCTCCTCACAATCCTGACAACTTCATTGTGTGGCCATGCCAAGCAATCCTCAAAGTGAGCTCTTTTCCTGTCCCATGGGTATCGCAGACGTGAGAGGTCAGCTGGTTATAAGTTTTGTCTTTTTACCACCATTTCTTCATATTCTTACAGGCAGCTGTTCAAAAAGTCATGCAAATACCTTGCTCATTAAAGATAGCCTAGGGTCTAAGAAATGGTTGTTAAGCAGGAAGTCTATTCAACAGCTATTCAAATGTCATCACTTTTTCTGAGTGGCCTTAGGCAACTTAATCAGAAAAGACATCTTCGAGTTGTATGATCGACAACTTGATTGAAGTATCAATGAAAAATGTGACAGGAGCAGAAAAGAATGCAAAATCTATGTAAGGTGATCATTAGGAAACAGCTAAAACATAATGGCTAGTAGCATAATATCTTTATGTAAATCTATAGTGTGGCCACATTTAGAAAACTGTAGTAGTGTTAGAATTTGGGAATCACCAAATAGGTAATGGTGCTCCATGCAGTCAGTTCGGCCACATGGCCTTGGAGGCATCTACAGACAGTACCAGTGCTTTGGCTTAGAAATGGAGATGAGCACCACCCCTCAGAGTCGG
The DNA here is from genome assembly GCF_037176765.1 of Anolis sagrei. Classification (NCBI taxonomy): domain Eukaryota; kingdom Metazoa; phylum Chordata; class Lepidosauria; order Squamata; family Anolidae; genus Anolis; species Anolis sagrei. The sequence continues at coordinate 115,126,732 of NC_090025.1, forward strand.
ACACGACTACACTTAACGTCAAGGGGAAACCTTTACCTTTACCTTATTTATTTATTATTTTATTTAAAACATTTATATTCTACCCTTCTCACCCCAAATGGGTCTCAGGGTGGAGCACAGCATATAAATGGCAAACATTCAATGCCGGCACAAAAGCAAACTATAAACATACATAAACACGAAAATCAGTTATCTTCACGTTTAAAACCATCTCAAATCATCCATATTGAATCTAGTCAGCAGGGTAAAGTTTCCTATTGCTACCTTACCTCATTGTCCCAAAGGCTTGGTCCCACAGCCAAGTTTTTACCATCTTTCTAAAGGACAGGAGGGAGGGGGCTGATCTAATCTCACTAGGGAAGAAGTTCTAAGAATTTAGTGCCATTTAGAATCCATTTCCTGATGTTTCTAATAATCAATGGTGATAACAAATTATTGTTAAAATATGATATTCAAACAGGGGATGGAAGTGGAAACAGGAGTAAACAGAGAATTAGGATGATTGTTTCTGTGACAGAAACTTAGGCATGTTTCAAGCTCAACTGCTGTAACTAAGTAATTAAAGTAATGGGAATTGGGGAGATATGCCAGAGGCTTCATGAAAAGATTGGCTTTGAGGAAAGGGAAAAACTTAGATAAATATCCACAAGGATAAACTAAAATCACCTAGAGTTATGTGCAGTATGTCCATATGAATGAATTTAGATAATGTAATGGAGATGGAAACAAGAACCTTGCCTATTGGCACAGTATATACCCTTTATAAAATGGGTAATAAAGAACTTAATATGCTGAAACAGTCAAAAAGGATACATTATGCTGGTGAACACAAAGTTTGGTGCCTCAAATGTTAGCCCTGGTTCTGGATATATTTGACTGCTGGTCCTAAAATGGCACCAGTTTTCCCCTAACAGCTCTAGTACTTGTGATACAGAACATAATGTCCTACTATACCAATCATCATCTGCTCACTCATAGAAAACCATGATAACAATATCTAAGAAGCTAGAGCTGATGAGGTGTATCAAATGCAAATTTCACAATCAGAACCCCAAATAACCCCAGGAATAGGCCTAAAAACCAAGACACCGAGATTTTGTTTTGTTCGGCTGTGTTATCTGTCTGTTTCTACGCCTTGTGGAGTCAATGGCAAAATTTTCAAAATAGTCATTATAAAGCAAGAGGCCAGCTTGCTCAGAGGCAAAAGACTTCATCAGGTAGGCAGGGGGTAAAGTGAGGGAAAGGACTGGGTAACCATCCTATCTTATTTTCTGGCAGGGTCTGTCTTTGGGTATGGCCAGACATCCCATGACCTTTACCTATTTTCTTTTTACTTTCCCTTGCATTCTCCAATTTCTGCAAGCAGGAGTCAGATAACACCCTACTACTGAGAAGGGAGTTTTTTCTCCCTAGTAGCATGGTGGCAAAATGCAGTACCATGGGCAGTCACAGGAATTGGCTATGTGTCGTGGGATGATCTCTGTGGGATTCCATTTCACCAGCATGTGAAAACAGAAATAACACAAGGGCAAACATCTATGTGATGAGGTTAATAGTGAGGCAGTTGGTCTGGCAAAATGGTAACATTGCAGCTTCCCATTAGTTTAACAGACTGACCCAAAACAGCACATTCAGCATTAAATATTGTTCGAAGAGGAACCTGAAGATATCTGACATTAGATAGCAGTGACTAGCAGCTTTTCAGCATAACAGTTTCTAAGCAATTAAACCATTGGATTTCTGGAGTGACATCGATAAAGAATTTTAGTGACTTTTACATCCAAGTAAGGACTGGAGCCTGTTTGGCTGTAAAAAGGACCAGGATCCAATCCTTACTTGGATGTAAGACTCACTAAATTGGAGATGTACATTACTGGTGTCTGGGATCCCTTCCACACAGCTGAACAAAATCTCATATTTTCTGCTTTGAATTGGAATGTATGGCAGTGTGGACTCAGATAAACCAGTTCAAAGCAGATATTGTGAGTTTTTCTACCTTAATATTCTGGGTTATATGACTGTGTGGAAGGGGTCTGGGAAGCCACATGGAAGATCAAACTGAATGCTAATGACAAATCTGGAACACTGGCCTATGCCATTTTTCTCCTTCTTCTGTTGCAAAGTATTTCAGCAACTTTAACCCACTTTATATTGGTCCTTTGATTCCAACTTGAATGAAACCTTTCTAAGGCTATTTTCCTTCCTAGGAAATGACTTGAAATTGATTTTTACCCTGATATGCTACAACGCTGAAGTAAGATAAAAAATCTTTGTCTAATAAATGCGTAGCGAGGCTTTGTTGGCCGTCAGAGTGCTGTGACATTCTAGAGTATTGATTTTTGCAAAGCGAAGGTGTGACAAAGTAGCGGTAACGGGACAGCAGGGAATTGGGATTTGAATTGTACACCAGGGCTAGCCCTCGCTTTACTTAGAGCATGATAGGCATTTTGAAGCCACAGTGATAACTGTCATCTCCCGTTGTCTCTCCCGCATAAATTTAGAAGACTGCGTGAGATTTTGTATTACACATCTTCAGACGGGGCCAGATGAATGCATGTTTTTCTGACTTAAAAGAGAACATTTTTCCCCTGGTCCTTCTGCATCTTCTTGCAGAATTGGGTAGGAAGGAGAGTAATAGGGGGATTTCACAAAGGCTTTAAGTGTCAGAGCTCTTTTTACCTCTTGATTTCTCCAATCTTGTCCACTGTGAGGAGAAAGGCACTGTAGATAGGAGCAGATGCATAACTGTCCCTGTTCCTAAGCTCAAGTATAAAAGATACCAATCCCCTCATTCCCTGCCTCTCATGTATCCCCTTTATCACACCAGTAAAAAAGTACATTGAGGAAAATATATTGGGAATACAGATAACAGTAAAAAAGGGCATTGCAGTCTATTATGCCAACTCTGAAATGGCCTTAATTTTTCTATGCCTGTGTTTCTCAAACTCTGCTCCTCCAGGTGTTTTGGACTTCAGATTCCAGAAATCCCAGCCAGCTTACCACCTGTTAGGAATTGTTCTAGGCTATAATGGGAAGCCTCCTCATGGCGAGGAACACTTTCAACCTTCTAATTCATCATCAGAGACTTACCATCAAGGGCACACACCGCTGATTTTTTTAAAAAAATGTGCCTTTTCATGGGGTCACTGCCACTAAAATTTGAAAAAAAAATGGAATTGTAGAAGGGTTAAATGTTTGATTAGCACAAAGGGTTGTTGATGTGGGAGAGACACATGCAGTGGGTACCAAATGCCCACCACTTTTCTTTCCTTTCAAATGGCTTTGCAGTTAGCCTCCCACCCCAAAAGAGGCTGCCCAGGGAAAGAAATATGGATTGTGCGGAACCTTGTCACAGTAATCATCCTCATCATCCTCATCATCCTCACCATCTCCATCACCATCACCATCATCCTCCATATAACCACTACTTAATAATTTCCATTGGACCCATTACCTGTTTTTACAGTTGGTATTTTTAAGGTAGGTATATAATTTTAAATGCATTTTAATATTTTATCCTAATAAATTGTTTGTTTTTTAAGTCTTATGTGTATACTTTCATCAATGTGTGATATTGTTTTAATGTGTGTTGTTTTGAATATGTTATTGTCCACGTTGAGTCCCAGTATCAGGAGAAAGGAATATAATAATATTAATAATAATCATCATCATCATAGATTGAGAAGAGACTACCACGAGCCATCCAGTTCAATCCACTGCCATTAAGTATTCTTCCTCATCCTTTTCTTCCTCTTCTTCATGTTCATATTATACCACCTGTCTCTCAAAAGTAAGACACCTTGGTCAAGACTCAAGGAGTGAAGGCCACGGGAATATCTGGCATATTACAATGTTCCCATGGCCTTCACTCCTTGAATCCTGATAACTATTATTCTCCAAAGGTCTCTTGCTTCCCTTTCTCCCCTGCAGACCCTATACTTGCACTTGCCTCCAAAAACATATGTGCGATGCCTTCTTTCTTAGACAATTTCCCCTATGAAGCTCTTGGACTATCTCCCTAGATTCTGCATTCTTCCTTATCCCACTCTGTGATACATCCATATAACTGAAACAGCTACTTAATGAAATGAGATAATACCTTGTTGTATTATTTCCCCTGTATCAAATTTTAGACTGTGCTCTGTGGGTTAGGAATCTCTTCCCCTCTTCTCCCTTCCTTTTTCTCACCCTCCTTCTTTCTCTCTCTCTCCCTCTCTCCCTTCCCTCTCTCTCCCTCTCTATCTAGTATATAGTTTAGAATGAGACATTTTGACTCCCAGTAGATTGAGTGATTTCGACTAGCCAGAGGCAACTGGACTTCTTTTCTCACTTCTTCAGTGGAAGCAGTCCTTCTGAATTCCACAGTCTTCTCCTGATTAAATGATTATTGTATGCAGGGGGTGACAGTGGGGCGGGGGATGCTGGATCGAAGCCAAATGATATCTTTAGAAACCAATCATAGGTGTACTAGATTTATGGACTCAAATCCATCTGTCACTGTCAGCTTTTAATTTATGGTAGTATGTTCCTAATATTTTGCATGCTTGGATGCTACTCTGACCTGCAAATGGAAGAAGAAATGTGTTCTATAATATAGGTTTCCCCAGTTTTCTAACAGCATAAGTATTTTGTTTAAGCAGATTTGCTAGGAAATGACAGTTTTGAAAAATTGGAGACAGTGGTTGCTGGAAGCATTTCAGTTCCAGGCAATCTAAATAGTGCAGAGGGGATGAAATATCACTATGTTTTAAAGATGACAGTTTTGTCAAAGATTCTTTTTCATTCTTTGGCTTAAAACAAATTGAGTGAATCAAGTACATCTATTTAAACCATGTGTGTACTCATCGAGGAAAGCACTGCCTCGCATAAGCTTTGCTGCTGAGCGCCCCGGTGATAAAACTGACTTAATAATTGTAAAATGGAAAACCGAAGAATTTTTTAAAAAGAAAATCACTAGTTCAACACAACCATGCATCATGCCAAGCTTTTCTGGAACATGACTATGTAGAGAGTACCTGAGTAGACCTGGTTACAAGTGAGCCTTCATCACAGATTTCCAAGTGGAACCTACAGCAAAATATTGTCATATGTCATTTTGTACCAACAGCAATGTTTTTGTTTAGAACAATTTGGAAGACTGTAAGGGAAAGGATATTTCATGTTATGGGATCAGTATGGAATGCCCCATATTGGGTATTCTATTGATCTGGTGAGAGAAGGTATATTAGATATCTACTATACCCATAACAGACTGATTCCGAGACATCTGACATCCTGTAAAAGGGCCCCAAATTACATACCAAATATTGTGACAATCCACTTCTTGTGGGATAGCACCAATCATCCAGTTCTCGGATCTTCAGATCCAGGTGGCCGATGTGTGTAGCTTTTTATATAGGCCTGGATCCTTTGTCCCCACCATTAGTGTGTCTCACATGATCCTTACTGTGTCTCACATCATTTCCAATGTTGTTGTTGGCTGAATTCTGTCTTTTACTTGAAGAAGCAGCAGTTCTGAGTTTTTTTTAAGAACAGGCAAAAATTGTTCACATTTTTTTAACATCAGGGTCTTTAGGGTGGCTACAAGAGCCCCTTTATGGGCCCTGAGTACTATATGTGTACCACCCTCTGCTTTAAATGTTGCCAAGGCAGTTTACAGTTTTTAGTTTTTTTTTAAAAAAAAGAAACTTGATGGTAGCTGGTATGTTGACGTTTAAAGGTGCTAGTCACTACATTTTAATTGTAGACATATACTGCCCAACATTCAACTGCAAATAAGTTTGGTTTTAATGTTTTAAACTGTTGGCAGCATATAAAGGAGGGATGGTCCTCAGATAGGACCCAGTGCCTACAGTGGGGGCAATGTAGCTCCCCTGAAGCCCACCCAATTGTTTTGAAATGGAGGCAATACATATTTACACACACACAGAAAATGGCTTGAACCTTTAAATTGCACTGGATAGACCACATCAGCTCTGGTTTCTGATACATAACAGATGCCAACCAGTAGTTGCCATCTGCTCATCCACAGAAAACCATTGTAGTAGTAATCTTTCATGGGTAGCCAGCCTCTCCCCTCCCAACATCCCTGTTGCCTTGGCAATGTAAGAGGGTTTCGTGAGACCAGACACTTTCATTGTTGCATGGTTTTGAGGTAATGGTGTAGTAATGGTAAAGTCATGGACCATATATTTTTTGAGGACCACTGGTGGTCCAAGTATTACAGGTTGGGAACCACTGGTATGAATGAACAATTAAAGTAATACAATAAAGTCATTGCTTCTCCGGTATGGGTCTCTTTTCTACTGTATTTACTCAGTGTACACAGTCATTCAAGTAGACTGGTGGGAGGAATACCAGTGGGGATAGCCAATTTGTATCACATCCTTAGCTCAAATTAAGTGGCATGTTGTTGCCACATATTCAGACATCTGTATATGCTGTCATTTCATCAGTTACATCGTCCAGTTTTGGACCATAATATTTCCACCAGCCACACTGATTCATTATCATTTCAAAAGTGATGGCCATTTGAAAGCAGTAGTTTTATGCACACATGGAGCTGGAAGTGAACTGAAATAAAATTAATTGGGAAAGAAAAACTTTGCCAGAAGAGTGGATCCATAAAGTGTAATAAGACATGCACAGCTGACTTCACTAGAAAGAAAATTTAAGCCTTTATCATATCCAGCTCTCCCATGGTCTTCCTGATTGTCTGAAGTCAAAGAAACAAGAATTTTATAATTGCATTTATATATTTGCCCTTTCTCAGAACTCCCTATTAGTATTTCAAATGAGTGGTAGGGAAGGAAATAATATTCAATAATATTTTTAAAGTGTGCCTCTAGTATTGGGAAACCTTAACAGAAATAAGGTCTTTGCAGTTCAGGACTTAATCTCTGTAGAATTTGCACTTGGGTTTGAGTTTTTCTTAATAAAACATAGTGTTTTCTGTGCAACAAACATTTTTGTGTGAATAAAATAACATTCCCTAGAAAGTATTGCTTTCAGTGTGTAAATACCATGCAAATTTTTATGTTTCTGTGAAAATAAGTCCTAAAACGCAAACTGATTTTTTTGGAAAATTTCTCACAATGGGCAGAAAATTGCTGAAATTCCTTGTTGATTCCTTTGGGAATGGTTAGCAAAAAATTACATCCCCCAGGGAATGTGGAAGACAATTTTAGTACAGTGGTGTGCATTTTGGATTATTTTACTCCCAGAATATGTTTTTTTTTCTAACCCAAAGTAACCCAGGAGTCCTAATCACATCCTGTTGTAAAAAAGAAGTTTCCAATGGAGCTGAAATATCCAGATAGGGGCAAAAAAGGTGTTAAAATTGCCTCCTTGTTCCCCTGGGGAATTAGGGCCTCTATTTGAGGCAAGTGTGAATATTGCAATTGATAACCTTAATTAGCACTGAATAGCCTTGCAGCTTCAAAGCTTGACTGCTTCCTGCCTGCGGTGAATATTTCAGAGTGAATAGTAACTTTGAAGAAAGATGGCATTTTGTCAGCATTTTAAAATTATTTTGAAAGTAAAAATAAGGTTTGTTCTTCTTACTTTCTTTTTCTGTTTTTAATAACCAAAAAGTGGGAGCGGGAGGGTGCGCTTAAAACCCAATTGCATAAATAAAATGTTTGTGGATAAAAAGCCAATTATTTGCCTGCATATAAAATCCATATGATAATTCAGCAGTTTAATTAAACCAGTACATCAAGCAATACTTGTAAGACAAAGAAATATATCAAATAAAAAAGATTTCCCCTTTTTAATCCACTACTGTTTCATTAAAGGAATGAAAATATACTGAAAAAAAACTTCAGAAGCATACTTACCCCCCACTATGGAAAAAGCAACCAGCTACTATTTAGAAAGATAATGTAACTGCGAAGTCTGAAGGCTATTGGCCTTGCTTATTTGTATTTTGTGCCAATAGCTAACATTTTTCTGTGTAGTATATTTTGAGACAACTTTTTATGAGGCCTTTTAAAAAATAAACCAAGGCAGAAATAAAATGCAGTGAATTTAAGTCTGAAAAGGAGCAAAACTGGCAATAACTGATATGTCCTTACTTTTATCTCACAAAGAAAGGAATTTCATTGAAGAAGAGTGATCCTGGTATTAAAATAAAATAAAATTAAGGAAAAGAAGGAATACACAACTTCCAGGGGCACGAAAAGAACATTTGTTTCTTCCTAATGAATAAGTGTGTTTTTGTGTGGGTTTGTGTTTGTAGTGGCCTGGCATAAGAGACGTACTTCTTGTTAGTGTTGGCTGGCAGGAATGTGATTGTAAACTCACTTAATGTAATAGAAAGTTGAATTGTACTTCTGTATATATTTATATTCTTAGGAGAGGGACAGAGCTATAACTGTGGTATTGGGATCATTCAGTATTTAGAGCCAACGGTTGCACTAGGGGTCATCTTGCACAAAAGGAGCACCCATTATATAACACAGTATCTTGCATGGTGCCCTGGTATGCAGTGGAAGCCACTATTGGGCATTAGGATGACAACAATAATATATATTTTAAATGTATTGCCCTCCTTTTGGCTCAAGGAAAGTCACAACATAATTAAATACATCTATAAAATCACATATTAAAACATTGTTAAAATGCAATCATAAAAGCATATGTTGAAATGTACACATACTTAAATACATGAGACAAAAGTTAAATCACAATAAACACAGAATGAGATTTAAAAGTCAGGCAGAATGGGTAGGCCTGCCAGAAGAGATAGGTCTTCAGTTGTGTTTCAGATTCCGACAGCTCATTTAACTGTTGGATCTCTTCTGACAGGTCATTCCACAGTCTTGGGGCAGTTAATGAAAAGGTCCTCTAAGTGATGAGTGCCAGTTGAGTTCTGACTGGTTGGAATAGCCCCCCCCCCCCTCCAGAGGACCTCAGTATCAGGGACCGATTGTATGGGATTTGTATTTGTGTGTGTGTGTGGGTGTGTATCAGGAGTGAGAAACTGCAAGTCGCTTCTGGTGTGAGAGAACTGGTCATCTGCAAAAACTTTCCCAGGTGACGGCCAGAAGTTTTACCATCCTGTGAGCGGCTTCTCTCATGTCCCTGCATGGGAAGCTTGAGCTGACAGATGGGAACTCACCCCACTCCCCAGATTCAAACCATTGACCTTTCAGTCAGCAGTCCTGCTGGCACAAGGGTTTAACCCATTGCACTACCAGGAACTCTTATTGTATGGGAGAAGGTGATCCTATAGGTAATGTGGATTTTTTTGAAAAACTATGTAGGGCTTAAAAGACTAACCCCACAGTTTGTACTTTACCTGGAAATTAATTGGCAAATCATGTAAGACTTTAAAGGTCAAACCCAAAACTTTTCCCCAGAAATTAATTGGAAACCAATGGAGTGACTTTAGTATAGTTGTAAATGGCTTGCTCCTGGATGTTCCTGTGTAACTAGTCTGGCTGCCATGTTTTGAACTAATGAGAGTTTCCAAATTTGGTACAGAAATAGCCCAAAGTAAAGCACATTGCAGAAATCAAACTTTGAGGTTTTCAGCACATGCAATGGACGCATTGTGTATTGTGTCAGAAACATAGCTATGCCATTTATGATGTAGGATATCAGTCATCACTATTCCTGCAAAGGACATCTGGAGTGCCAAGTTTTCCATAGATAATTGCTTGGTGAAACAGTATTACTTTGAGGAGGCTTAAAAACATAGAAAACTTGTGCAGTCGTTAGAAAGGGTTCCATAGCAGAGAGCAAAAATTATAAGCATCCCATTGTTCATTCAAATGAATGTTTGGGCAAGAAAACTTCAAGTACATCTTGTCCCACTTTGCTAGAAAAGTTCTGCCCATTTCACCTAAGGAAATGGAGAAGATACCCAGAATAGTGGTGAAATAATATGTATGGCAATATATAAATCTAGACACATCAGATGGAAAATGTTATAAATGGTTTCATTCCGTACTTGAGTCTCACCAGTCCTTTTCTCCCAATCCCTTTCCCTTTGATGAAGTTTAGATCAGGAGCTTCTAGGTATAAGGGCTTGTGTTTTTGTTCCGAGTAAAACCCCATGCTTTCTAATGGGATGATCCTCACTAGCACCACAATTGTTTTCAAGGGGAAGAAAACATATAAGAATGACTTATCCTTCCTAGTTCAAGTCTAGTGGTAATAGGGCTCTTTCGCACTAGACAATTCTAGCAATGTTGTTTCATTTTAAAATCCATTACAACATTCCATGGAATCCTAAGAGTTGTAGTTTGGTCAGGCACTAGATCTCTTTGGATGAGAATGTTAAATACTCTTTCTTCAACTGAACATTCCAAGATGGGAAAGAGTACATGCCTCTGTAATACAATAAAGAAGTAATTACCCATGAGCATTCCCAGTCTTCTTCCTGGAATCACTGTTCATTATGTTCATTGTGGCCCTCTTCCTGGCTGGGAAGGTCTATTTAAGTTATTATTAATTGCAGTGGTGCTTGTGCCAAGTGATAGGACCTTGTGGATCCTCCACCATTGGGGAAAGAAACCCATTCAGCATCTAATACAAGTGAGATGAAGATCCTTTATAGAGAATTTTATGGCATGCACAGGCAATGTTTTATAGCCTCTCGTAACAATAACTGAATCATCTTTGTTTCCCTGCTGCTGCTTCTATTTTTAAACACATTTACAAATCATTTATTTCCAAGAATAATGCACTTCTCAGAAAAAATGACTTCTCTGATAATCTCCTGTGATCTTGAGAGCGTATGTTGAATATGTAGCAACAAATGTCAGCAACAGGTATAATTCCTGTTGTTTAGCCACTTAGGTCACTGCATCAAATAGTGTAAGTAATTGACACAACAGTCTTTTGTGCAACAGCATCCAAAACACACAGACACACATACTTATTTGTGACTTTTCCTATTTGGAAGTCATACCCTGTAGCATCAGCTTCTATGTTTTCACTTCACTAAGGCTAGATAGCAGCGTTATATAAATCACTGCCATTTTAAGGCAACCTTTAGAATATCAGAGTAGAATCATGAATGGCCAGGAATGATTTCCTAATACAGAAAAGCTTGCTAGGATTCTTTTAAAGGGAGCATTGTGGGTGAGGTTGCAGTGGCATTTAAGGACATTGCAGCTTATTGGATGCTTCCAGCTTCTCATTAGTATGTAGCAAATGTTCTGCTTGCCTTCAGCACCTTATTTTCCTCTGAGATGTGATGGCAAAGTTTCCTTTTTGAACAATCCAGGGAATCCTTCCAGAGCAACCCCTTGCTGGACTATGCCTTCAGCTCAGAAGCTGCAGCTTGTAGAGAATCCAGCATCCTCCAAGAACCAATAGGAACTAACATGGGACTCTACTTCTGGAGCCCTCGGGCATCCTTGACTAAGGCAGAAGAATGAAATATAGATCTGAATCTTATTAGTGAGTCATGTGTTGGCAAATTCATTAATTCAACGAAACTGTTCTACTTGTGACTAGATGTAGGATTCAGGTAAAAAAAGTTCAACCAGCCAATCAGTCAAAGGAGTTAAATCAATCCATGTCTCTTAATTACATCTCCCAATGTTCTGATAGCTGTGCTTTCATCAAGAAATGAACAGTGAAGATGTGGAGCAGGGTCTTTTCAATAGTATCATCCATCTCCTTTCATTCAATTTAGTTTTAGTTTTGTTGTCACTCCTGTATTGCTTCTGTGTTTGAAAGTACCTCCTTTTAATTACTTGCTTTTCTTTTCTACATGGTTTTACATATACTCTTTTTATAATTATTAGTCAGAATGCTGCAGGTTGAATGAAAACTTGACAGGAATGTGCCTTTAAATAAATAATCATGCTTATGAGGTTGATGAGGCTCAGCAGTGAGGATTGTAAGAGTCACAGTCAAAAAAATAACCTTTCCAAGGTTGTTGTAGTTTTTTCTGACTATATGATCATGTTCTAGAAGCATTCTCTCCTGACATTTTGCCTGCACCTATGGCAGGCATCCTCGGAGGTCTGAACATGGGCATACAGCCCGAAAAACCTACAACAACCCAGTGATTCCAGCCATGAAAGCCTTCAACAATACATCAACCTTTCCAAGTTTTGGTTAAATGCAGTGCAATTGGGTGCATCCATATGCAGTTGTATTTTATTGATATAAACTTTGATCCTGCATATATATCTATATCTATATCTATATCTATATATATCTATTTATATATCTACTTACCAAAAAGGAATTCCCACTGAAGTCAGTGTAACATTGTGAGCTAGCATCATAATTGTGAAAAATTTACAAGCAAGCTGGTTGTGAAGATTTACAAGCAAGATGGTTAATTGTTCACAGTTTACTTTAACAACAAATTCACAGGCTTCTATACTTAAGCCTCATCCCTACTGCACACAGATAATACAAGTGGGTCATTGGTATCCACTGGGTTTTGGCTCTAGGTCCCATCTATATGCAGATTCTCAATTGCCGCTAAAAACAATGGAGTAGTAAAATAACATGTCTTATATGAAATAGTGAACAACTCTATATAAAGCATGATGATTTGTAAAATTACAATAGGTTGCAGAAGGGTATACGCTTAGCACATAGCAAAATCAAGGTTTGCTTTTTGGATTTTTCCCAAATATTGAGTATGTAGAACCCATGGATTTGGAGAGCTGACTGCAATATGAAAAGAATGATTTTGGTCTTTCTTACAGGGTGGTTATTGAAAAGTAAGGTGGGAATGTTTAGCTTTACAAATAGTTTGAACTGTAGCTTCTACCAATTCCTTGTCATTGACCATGTTTACTGGGACCTTTGGGAACTGAAATCCAAAATATCTTGAGGCCAAAGTTTCCTTTGGCCTCAAGTGGATGAAGTATGTGTGGAACACTTGGAATATTCAAAATGAGCTTTCTAAATATTAAGCCTTATAATTAGCAGTGTTTTTTCCATTGGTCAAACAGGAGTGGGAAGATGTTATAATTAACCCAGTCTCTTAGGCCCATGACCCTCTAGATCATTATTATTTGAACAAATACGGTCTTTTAAAAATATAGTTCACAATCCTACATGTGTGCTAGTCCTATGATAGAAACCACTGACTAAGAGTCTAATTTAAATGGGAAATTCCACCACTGAATCCTGTCCATCTTATATGGTTCTTCCCCCAAATCCTTAAGGTAGCTGTATTTATGTGGGGAGGAAATGCATTACTATTATAGGAAGGCAAGCATTATGTCATTTCAGTTGCAGAATGCCAAGGATCTCTCTTCTACTTCAACTCCATCAGCCTCTTTCAAAAGATGCCACTTGGTGTTAGATGTGAATCGCAAAAGATATGGAGAACCAATGAAAACTGTAACCTCATAGACAATTATTGACCTGCAGCCACTATTATTTTTACATGGAAAGCTGGCAGAATAAAATTTTGAGCTGTTCCTGGCAGAATCTGAGGCAGTGGAAAAGCACATCAACACACAAATAGCAATCTTGTTTCACAGTGTTGAGAAAATGCCCTTAAAATGATCAGCATATTATTTGCATTAAGTAATGTGGAGGATCCAGAGAATGTGGATGAGATCTTCATGTTGTTGTTCAAGAATCGTCATCATCAGCAGCAGCAGTAACAACAACAAAAATACACATGGATTGAAACAGCAAAGAAAAATGCTTTAAGAACGTATCCTGTGTGCTGCCTAAGCTAGGCTGATGTATTCTTTAATGTACACAACAAATTAAATCATCATTCTTGGGGAAATAAGAACTCATTGTACTGTTATCTCAGAGAGGGAAGACATGTGGAAAGTCAGAACATCAGAAGCTTGTGCTATTTTTCCTCAATATATTAAAAGCAATGTCAGAGGCATGTTGTGAAAAAGGGGGAGAGATGAGGAGGAGGAAGATGAGGAGACAACAGCATCCTTTGCATTACCATGTATATTAAATCCCACACTCACATATAGTCCTTGAGCCGCAAAATTCCTTGGCATTTATTTTGTAAGATTATGAGTTCTGCAAAAACAGAAATGAGAGCAATGGGCATAGATCTCATTTGTGAAGTTTTTCATCTAGGTCATTGCAGATCTCATGCTTTGTATGGAGAAGATCCCAAGATTCATTCCTGATAGCTCAAAATAGGGCTACAGAACAATTCTGAATCCCCAGAGAGACACTGGCAGTAAATGTCAGAAGTACTGGGGCAGATGGATCAGTGGTCTGACTCAACATAAACCAGCAGGCTCTGTTCCTAGCTGTGAAAATGTCTCTAGCAATATATCTCACTTTTTCATGGGGTACAAATCTCATGTTCTTACAGCTTGTGATCTCCTGAGAAGGCCAGGTTTTGTAAGCTAAGAAATGGCTTCGGTATAGTCATTCTCATTTATTTTAGAAAAACTGGGACAGCACCACACTGTTTCCCCTCAGGAGTGTCTTCTTTCATCCCTTGCTTGCACTGAGGGCCCAAATGTAAGTGAGCTCTTCTTCTTGAAGATATGGACTCATTAACTTGCTTTTCTATTATTATTGCTATCAGAGTATTTTAGCCTATGTAATACTTTCTCGTATCAGTAAAAAGGGGGTTTGTATGCCTTGTGTGATTTTGAATTCATAATTTTATCTGTAATTGACTGTTCCAGTAAAATGAGGGAACTTTAGAGCAGTTATCCAAAATATCCAGGGCTCAGGCTGTAGACCTTGACTTCCCATGTGGAGGCATCACTCACGGTGCCCAGCTGAACTCACCTTTTTTTCATTACATTCTAAAATAACATTTAACAGTCCTAATGGCACATCCAAATTGTAAGTCAATGCTACTAATGGCTTTGAAAAGTTTAGGATTCTCTGTGCATATGTAGCACTGGATACTTCCCAGACAAGTTTCTGATCCAATTGTTAATCCCAGCTGGAGTAGATCCACTGAATCAATGCATTTTACATAGGTTTTGACTTAGCCAAGTTCCCTTTGAATCAGCGGTTCAATCTTCATTCAGTTTAGCGATTGGATTTAGACCAAAGGGTCAAAATCTTGTCTATCAATAGTCTAAAGACTTTTTTAGTGGGTGTATAATTTCCATTTTAAAGTGGACTGGCCCAAAAATATTTTGTTTTTGGGGTAAAGTACAAGTTGCACACACAGCTCAGTTCCATGTTCAAAAGTGTGGGAAGGCTGGCAGTTGAATTATATTTCAATACTAGAGATGTGAAGGCAGCAGGTTATTTGAAGACATAGAGCAGGCCATATGGTGCATTGACCTCTGTCCATTCGACTTTACTCAACATGTGCCACCTGAGGCAACTGTCTCACTCTGCCTAATGGCAGAATATTTGAATATTCTCATAGAGAGGAGATATGGTGATAGCCACTGCCTAATGATTTATGTCCTCTTTAGATCCATCATTGCTATCCATCTGTTGGATAATATCTGTTCAAGGGAGCCTAAAGTACATAGAATACCGCCCCCCATAGAAGTCTTCCTCCTTTTGGAAATGACACAGGGTGGGATCAACAGCGAGTGATAGAAGAGCATTTACTACCATTGCCATTTATTTCTTTGGTTTGGACATATCTCCTTGAGATATAGTAACAAGTTGTGAACCATCTAATCTTGTTATAAGACTGAACTATATTCTCTGGATCTTACAAATGTCCTTGTATGAAGAATGTATATAATGATATAGTGAAGGCATTCATAACTCAGTGGTAGTAAGATACACCCCACTGCTCAATAATGGTTGGCATTACTATGTCATTATATTCAATCTTGCTTTAAAGGACAAGTAGTGTTTCATAAGCAGCAGTGTAATTAGAAAAGGGCCATAGGGATGCAATCTCTGAAAATATCTTTCTCGAGGCTACAGAAGGTAATTCTGACCATTATTAAAACAATGCTCATTTTTCAGTGCTTTCTTTTCATTGTGGAATAATGAAAGGTGTTCTTGGATAGGTACACGAAAAGCCAGATGTCAACTTGTTCAGAGACATACTGAGGGCAACAGGTCAGACAGAGCCATGCCAATATGTCTTCTTATTCATTCTGTGACTGTGGCCTAAAGTGCAGTCAGCCATGGAAGATTGCTACAGGTGAGAAGAAATACAACACTGGGTAGCAACCATCAGGTTTTGGACTGGTTTTTAAATATATGGTTTCACAAATATAAAACATCTATAAAAGCATATAAAACCAATATATATTTAAATCTAGCAATGCATACTTTAAAACTATAACTTAAAATAGTCTAGATAGGCCTGCTGGAAATGATTTAAGTAGCCTTTATTAAAGATTTAAACTGAGATGGCATCTTATGATGGCAAATCATTTCACAGTCTGGGGCAACCAAAGAAAAAAGTCCCCTGGGTAATAGTCTAGTTTTGACTGACTGAATTAGATGTTTCTCAGAGGACTTAAATGTATAGGGTGAATTGTACTCAACACAGCAATCCTGTAGGTATCCCTGACCCAAACCATGTGGAACTTTATAGGTAATATTTTGTATTTTGTCTGGAAATGAATTGGTAGCCAGTGAAGTGATTTTAGTATTTGTCTAACATGGTCACTCCTAGATGCACTAGTTAGGCAATCTGGCTGCCACATGTTGAATTAATTGAAGTTTCCAAACTTGGTACATTGGTAGCCAAATGTACAGCACATTGCAGAAGTCCAGTCTTGAGGTTACCAGCATCTTTAGGTTCTTCAATTATAGAAAGAGGTGCAAATTGGGTAACAAGTGAAGCTGATAATCACTCTTTAATGTTGTATCCTTCTGGGATGTCATTTGGATAGACAAATACAGAAGCACTTCTAAGCTATAAAGGCAGTCCTTCATGGGAAATGCAACCCCATTCTGGATATGTTACAATGTTCATACTCATTAAATTGCTTCATTTCCAGTTTTAGTAAGGGTTTGATGTGGATTGAGGCACTTATCTAAATGGTTAGGAATTTTCTAGTACTTTCCCTCAGTAATAGTGTTGACTTCTGTGTCCATGAGGTGGTAACTCCACCTTGGGATTTACTCTAAATTTTAAAGGAGCTACTAAAAGTTCTGAATCTACTTTGAGTTTGCAGATTCATCATCCCAATGACATACAGGCTTCCATTGATCTAGTGACCTACAGTATGACACTCTCTTGTCTTCATGACCATGTTAACTGGAGATAATGACTAGTAGTTTAACACATATGGAAGGTACCAGGTAGGGAAGGGCTATCCTAAGTAAGTCTGTTGGGAATTTTATTGACAAAACTTGCTATGGGACAACCTACTGAAGTTATATCTTTTAAACGAACTTTTCAAAGTTGGTCCAAAATTATTACTATTATTATTATTATTATTATTATTATTATTATTATTATTATTAAGAGTGTATTAGTTTAGTGAAGCACATCTTTGTCTTGCTTGCAGCTGTTGCATTTATTAGCTATGTTATATGCTATATGTTTTAGCATTTGGCTAGTAGATTATCTCACACTAAATTATAGTTTGACGATTTTCCAACTGAAGAAAAAAAATGGTTGCAGTAAAATACATCTGTTGCACATTAGCAAGGAACCTTTTTTATGGAGGAACAAATTCAATTTATTTTATGGCCTCTCATTCTCTAAGGGATGTTACATATATGTGTGTTGCAGGGGTTTACTACCTTAAGTGTGCTGAAATGATACTAAAATGACAAGTGGGCCAAGGGATTGATCAATTCTACATCACTGAATGTATAAGACATTTTTGGAAAGATAGAAACCACCCATTCTACTACCATTCATTTCTGTAGCTCCCCATGGCTTCAGGTTGCAGCGTTGCTAATGCCTATTTCCATTAAGGAAACTGCTAACAGTTTAAGCACCAGAGCTGGAGCTTTCAAGTGGAAGATAGCTCTTTAAAGGAACCCCTCAAGGAACCATCACTGAACAGCCATGGATTGGTGAGATTGGTTTGGCTCTGGAAAACATGTGGGGCTCTTCTTGATTTGTCTAAATGGGACAAAGACTGCTACATAGGCTATGCCTTGCTAGACATAGGTTTCAGTCCACTTTTCCACAAATAGTTAGGGAAAGATTCACACTGAGTATGACAGTCTTGAGTATGTATGGTGGATCTCCTACCAATGGAGCACCCCATATGTGATATCTCACCTAGGGATTCCATCTGTGGCTGTGTACTGAGTGTTTAATTGCCAAGGACTTCTCCTGAGATAGGAGCATCATCTGCACTGCTTTGCTTTGAAAGAACTTTCATTGGGTCCATCTTCCTAATTAGAGATATATGAAATGGAAATATAGGTCCAAACGAAGTGTTTAAGCGAAGTGTGAAATAGTTTTCCTTTTTGAATTACAGCTTCCACAACCCCCCAGCAAGGATATACATACTTAAACAGTAGCTGTGGGTTGAGGTTTGCTGTTTAAGAGATTGTTTGTTTGCAAAAAAAAGATCATTTTGTCAGGACCACCATATTTGATAACAGGATGGGAGGAATACAATGGGAATGTTGGAAAGATGCTGTTCCTACAACAAAGGCTGTGTATTTTAGAGACACTTGCTCCAGATGGCTTTTCTATGAGAACATTGTGTTTTGACTTGAGAACAGGCACTTCTTACTGAGGATGTTTGGGCATATTATTAAGGACGTTTGGCAACCTTTTGTGCATTCTGCTTGGAAGAAGAAAAGGAAAGAGGAGAGAAAAGGAGGGGGAAAGTCTATTTCTACTTTAGACTTATTTACACTCTGAATATAATAGTTTAAACATGATTGATTTCACAGAGATTCTCTTAGATTGACACATGTACAGAAACAAATATCTTGCAGGGGGATTGGTCAGATTCACTTTGACGAATTCAAATTCAGGTTTACTCCCAGCTTCCTTTTCTTGCTTGCTTATTTACATCAGGGGGTGAAAAAGCCATTTAATATAAACAGGCCTTGTAAGGTGCCTAATATGTTTTATTGAGATGTGGTTAAACTACATATTTTATTAGGAAGACTCTGTAGTATGGTGGTGGAAAACCTGATATTTAGAACAGGTTTTGTAAAAGAAACAATATCAATTATTAAAATGAACTTCAGGAAATTTTGTAATGCAACTCAGCTCTATAACTTTATAATAATTAACACTACAGCTCTCAATAGGGTTAATATTTCTAAAGGGTTGACTTGTGGTTTTATAATGTAAGCCACAGTTGCTTCGGGATGCCAGTGGGGTTGGAATTTGAAATATTTACAGGGACTCTAAAAGTAAG
Source organism: Anolis sagrei (assembly GCF_037176765.1). Classification (NCBI taxonomy): domain Eukaryota; kingdom Metazoa; phylum Chordata; class Lepidosauria; order Squamata; family Anolidae; genus Anolis; species Anolis sagrei. The sequence goes on from NC_090025.1 coordinate 115,145,934, forward strand.
TAGGACCACGATTGACAGGTGGGTATCATCTATATACCCCCCCTCCCCTCACCTGGGGATGATCAGAAAAAATAACAAACACAGTATATTCGAGTAATGGCAGGGGAAGAATCACTTTCAAGACTCATAGACTGTTCTGAGTTGTTTGCTGTGTCACATAGTGATACCTTTGTGAAGGAAAGCAAAGCAAAACAGAGGTAATTTAGAGCTAGTGTGAGAAGAGAAGGAGATGAGATTAAGGGCAGAACTAAAGTTGAGTCTGAAAAGGCCAAGCCCTTATCAGTGAATGTCTAGTCAAGGAATGATAATCGCATGTCCTTACATGTATTGCTGGACTGCAATCCCAGCATTTGAAACCATTGGCTGTGTTGTCTAAGGCTGGTGAAATTCTGTGAAAAGAAAACATGCTGGTATTGCCAAAATTATCCTGATAAACTTTAACAAATACCATTATGCACCTGTTCCTGCCATCTTCTGAAATTAGCCTTGATATCAGGAACCGCTTTGAGCAATGAGTTGTGAAAAACACCTTTATATTCCCATATTATGAATACATTATCCATTTTTATGTGTGTGCTGACTTCTTAAAACATACAGCTACAAGAATGGGAGAGAAATATTGAATGATTGCTTCACCATATCACAGTGCCATTTTATGCATAATCCTGAGGTTTCATCATTAAACTTGGGAGCTTCAATCTTAATCCTGCTTCACTGGAAGAATCTTGAAGGCAAACAACCTCAGGGAAAGTGATACCTTAAGAAAGGTTTTTAACCCTGCTTCAGTGAAAGGATCTTGAGGGAAAACAATTCAAGGGAAAGTGGTGCCCTACAAAAGGTGCCTTAATCCTGCTTCAGTAGAGGAATCTTGAGGGCAAATGACACCTGGGAAAGTGGTGTCTTAAAAGGAATGCATATTTTAAAAAGTGCTGGTATCCTTGAAATAGGAGGAGGCATCACCTGCTTGTGTGATGGAAATTGAGCAGATGGTTGAATTATAAGATGGAGGAGGGAATCTTCTATGATGGGGGTGAGTAAATTCTTAGTCTTATTAATAGATGGGATGCCATGAAATGCCACCTAAAGAAGATGAATTTCCCCACTTCCCCCTTTTCCCCAGCTGATGAAGTAGAAAATCTGTTTTAGAATAAAATGCTTTAAAAACATAATGTAATCTACAAGAATAATCAGTTTGGGACACAAACTATATACTCATGTATAAGTCCTCAACTTGTATGTGAGGTCAACTTAGACAAGTGTATACAAGTGTATATATGGTATTTACAAACTGTCGCTACAGTTGAACAAGACCTTTCATGTGCACCAAATGAGGGCTTCTTATTGTCTTCTTTGAAAACACTCTCAACATCACATAACAAATTGATGTATAAAATACTGTTTGTTATGATGCATGATGTCTGGGCAGGAAGAAAAAATATGTTGTCAGAAGAAGACAGGATTGAAGTTCGTCTTCATGAAAAGATGGACAGTTCATCTGCATGAAAGGATGAAAAGAGAAAAGTATTTTAGGAGTATCAAATTGAGCAATAGATTAGTGTTATGATTGTTCATTATCCATATCTCTGTTTCTTTTATCTCAGGAATCAGAAATTTCATTGAGTTATTGCCAGTTTTTTTTTCTGAGGACATAGTAATGCTGTCCAAGTACAGTTCACATTTGTTAAAAGCTCCATGCAAGGGCATATCCTAAAATATTTCACAGATGGGAACTTGGACACATGTAGCCAAATAACATCAAAGTGTGGTCAATATGGCAAAAGCAACTGACAAGAAAAATTGCCCAAACTATGAGAGGCTAAATATACAGGGAAGAGCAAGATTCAATCTCTTCTGTCCCCTGTTTTGTGTAAACTACTTTTGCAGTTTGAACTCAGTTTGCTGTAAATGAAGTAAGCTAAGGAAAAGGGAGGAAAGGAGGGGGGAGAAGGAGAAAGCAACCGAGATCCTGAGTAACATATGAAAGAATGACAAGGGCAAGGATTAATAAGGGCTTGCCTTGCCAAATTGGGACAGTGGAGTGTCTGCAAGTACCTTAAGAGATCTTGAGGTTACTAGTACTAGCATACAAACAAACTACCCCAACCACCAAATTACATGTCCCTTAAAACACAGGACAGCAGGAATCTAGCATTGCATATTTCTGGCTCCAGTTCATTTCCCTGACTGCCACATGCTGGGGTGTGCATGGAGGAATTCTCCAAATTGAGTGAGTCACCTCACATATTTTGATTTATTGGCTGTTACAGGGAAGAGTGGAGAAAGAAGACTTGGTCCTTCTGGTTTGGGCAGCACCTACATATACACCCTAAATATCTAATTATATAAGAAGAACATATAAAAGTTTATAATGTATTTAATATGGCCTCTTTACTCCCACACAAGAAATTCCACCCGGGGCCTTTTCTTACTACTCAGGCTAGACCTACACTGCCATATATTCCAGTATCTGATCCCAGATCATCTGCTTTGAATTGGATTGTATGAGTTTACACTGCCATATAATCCAGTTCAAAGCAGATAATCTGGGATCAGAAACTGGATTGTATTGCAGTGTAGATGGAGCCTCTTTTATAACACCAAGGATGCATCTACACAGATCAAACAAAACGAGTTTACCTTGTAACCACCGACAACAGGCCACATGATGCACGCCTGGTATTTATTTATTTAGTTATTTTTCAAACTTATATACCACCACTCCCCTAGGGCTCAGAGCGGCTTACAAAACAAACTGGAATCTAACACAAATTAAAACAACAGATCAAAAGTCAAAAGCCTGTTGAAACAAAAATGCCTTACAAGCCCTGCAGAAGGCTGATAAGTCCCACAAGGCACGAACTTCTGGTGGCAGAGTGTTCCAGAGCGATGGTGCCACTACTGTAAAGGCTTTGCGTCTAATTGCTGTTAGACGCAAGGTTTTAACACTGGGAATTTCCAATAAATCTTGGTCCTCAGAACGGAGAGATCTCTGTGGTTGGTAGGGGGTGAAGCAGTCCCTTAGGGACATCGGCCCCAGACCATATAAGGCCTTAAAGGTAAGTACCATCACTTTAAAAGTGATCCGGTGCTCAATTGGCAACCAGTGCAGCTGCAGTAAGATTGGTGTTATGTGGCATCTCATTGGAGCTCTCGCAAGAAGCCGAACAGCTGCATTTTGTACCAACTTGAGCTTCCGGATCACCAGGATGGAAAGGCCAATGTAGAGGGCATTACAGTAGTCCAGTCTTGAGATGACCGTGGCTTGGATCACCATAGCTAGGTTGTCCCTGGACAGATAGGGGGCCAGCCTTCTAGCCTGCCACAGATGAAAAAAAGGTGGTTCTGCTAACGGCGGTGACCTGAGCCTCCATTGTCAGCAGAGGGTCCAAAAGGACTCCCAGACTCTTTACCAATGATGACAGGCATAGCACCTCGCCATCCAGGGTAGACAGCTGGATATCCCCACTGCCCAGTTGACCCAGCCATAGGATCACCGTCTTTGCTGGTTTACCCTCAACCTGCTGGCATGCAGCCATCCAGTAACGGTCTCAAGCCATTGATGAAAATTATCGGGTACAGAGTCTGGCCAGCCTTCCATCTTCAACATAAGCTGAGTGTCATCAGCGTACTAGTAAAACTCAAGCCCAAAACCTCGAACCAGCTGAGCAAGTGGTCGCATATAGATGTTAAATAACAGATGTTTTGCAGCATAAGTGCTGCTTACAGTCATTAATCAAGTTTTGAGGGAGCCAAAATTTACTGTGGAGCTTCTGGGAAGGTCCAGAGTGACCCCAGAGTTTTTGAAATGTGGGCAGCTGGAGTGATCCAGTGTCCATATATTTAAAAAGTAAAAATAGTAATAAAAATAATGCGAAAACTTTCTGTTTCACTGGGCAGAAGCTTCTAGAGATCATGTGGCTGAGTACCCTGTTGCAACCTTACCAGAAGTGACTTCCAAGGAACTGCTTGGAAACAGTGGCAACAGTAGTGGCCATCAGGAGGAGAGAACAATGATAGTTGTGGACTTCTTGTGCTGCATCCAGGGTAACTGCATAGTTGGCTACTCTAGAGAATTCTGGCTTGTGCAGATGCAGCCTATGGTTCTACTTCAACTAACATGCCAAGATCCTATAGAATACTGGGTTTGTAGTTTGGTCACTAGAACCTTCCGGCTGAAAATTCTAAGTACATCTCCCTAAACTGCAAATCCCAGGATTTGATAAAGTGCAGCCATAGCACATAAATAGAATGCAGCAATGTAAGTATCTAATGTAAAAGACCCTTGGTTTGGACAGCTGCCAGTGTACTGTAACACTTGTTAAAATCCTGTTGTTAATTCCAAAGTAAACCCACTGAATCAGTTGATGAGTGATAGGTAAGTGGTCATGGAAATTCAGCTGATTCAATGGATCTGTTCTAGTTGGTACTAGCAATTTGATTTAACCTAACTTTCCCCCTTTTTAAGGTCAGAAAAGCTGGGCTCTTCAGGACTAGCTCAGAGAAAAATGAGCAATTCCCACAAAATGACAAAACCATCCAAAGGGGGAAAAGCAAAATTTAGTATGTTTCCAATTGAATAAGCCTGGATCAGGACTGTATTTTGTTTCATTTTGCTTTAAATTTTGTTTTAACTTGCAAACTGAATTCCATGCGGTGTTATGCCTATGTATAATTTAAGCTGGTGGAATGTGCTTAAGGGTGTCGAGATGTAAATCACTCCTTTAAAAAAAAGAAGAAGACAAGAAAAAAAGAAATCCATTGTGGTAGGAATAGGTTAGTGAAACCTTGCTCACATCCCGGTAAGCAGACATATATTTTTGTATTTTTTATAGGTGGATACAATGCAGACTACGCAGCCCCCTCGCCACATTGAGGAATCGTGTAAAATGAATGTATGTGCTCGTAAGTGAAATATTTATGAATGACGCTCCAACTCTTAGTGTATGTTGGATCATAAAAAGACATGGGACCTCTGTTCAAGAATGTCATATAAAGAAATCGATTCCCAAGAGGCGGGGCCACTGCAAGGCTCAAAAGACATTTAAAGCAAAAGCTCATTATTTTTCAAACAGACTTCTGAATCATTCTTATTTTTTTAAGGAAAAAATATATGCACAAATGAGAAATTCCAATTACCTCTTGGGGAAAGCCGTGAACTGATTCAATAAATCCAAAGGGATGTGAGAAAGGTTGTTTTATTATTTTTTTCTTTCCGGTAAGATGAAATAGTCAACTATGGACAAACAGCATCACATGCCATCTTATGTAGGATTATGGACTGGAGAGCAAGACAGATTTTCCCATTCAATCTGCCTCTGAGAAGACTGGAATGCTGTCAAAGAATTTCGTCTGATTAATGCTTTCGTTAGTAACCGGTGCGGGACAGGAGGATGGAATTTAAAGTGCTTAAAATAAGAAATTAGCTACGCTATGTAGGTTTTAAACAAATCCCTTAAGCATGTGCTAGATCAACAAAGAAATGGTATCTATACCTCAAAACTGATTGTGAAAAAAATCAGAATAAATACCATCATTTAGAAATATTTGTGGAGAAAGTAGGGATTGGACACTCTTGGTACACTGAGTAGGATGTTAAAGATTTTGTATGGGGAAGAAAACAAGCAATCTGTGAATTTCCCTGTCATAAAAATGTTTTTCATAAAAAACAAGTTGCAATCTGCTGAAATATATGTATTTTAAAACGTGTGATAGCTAAATCTTGACTTATTTATGACATTATTGGATTAAAAACGACCTTTCCTACTTGGAATTACAGTATTAGGGGGTCTTGGTTTAATTAAAAGGGAACCTGCATGAAACATATGCCCTCTTTGCATTTCTAGGCATTCTTAACATATCATTACAATTCAAAGATATTTTGGGGTAGCCAAAAGTTCAAAAACATAATTAGCACACATGAAAATGAGAAGCATTGGATGGATCTTTAGAAAGTTGTTGCAGAATGGGGCCCATAGAACCCAACTTTTAAGACTGGACTTCTGTCTGATAACCCCCTCCCTGGGCTAGGGAGTGAATGGGATTGTGTAATGAGGGAAGGTGCTAAGAAGGGCTTTCCCCTTTTAGGGCATCTTTCACAATTTATTTCCTACTTTCCAAAGTGCCACCATTTGATTCCCTTCCTCTCCCTGCCATCCATACCACACCATATTCAGTAAAGTTCTGTGGCCCTCAACAGAAGATTTGGCAATAGGACTTAGGGTGTCTTGTGGAAGTTATCTTCCACTAGCCCCATTATGCACTCTTTTCTCTGGATCCAACCTCTGAATTTATATTATGATGGGAAGAATTAGATGATCCTGTTCCCAAACACTGATTTCATCTAATCAACCATTGCCATCATCAGTGTGGAAAGCAAGAATAGACTATTAGTGAATATTTCAGGTATTTATTTTTCTTTTGAAATCTTTGCTTTCCTATAAACTGTAATGTTTTCACTGTTCAGATTGCTGGTTTATATCTGGTATATTTACATGAAGATGTCATATAATTACATTCATTAATAAAATGTGTACTTGACTTCACAGTATGCCTTTTCTGATACTCAAAAATCTAGTGTTGAAGATCACACTCTGAGGGCACAATCATGTCAAAGTTAAGTACTTTTAAATCCTATTGATTCCAGTGTGAGGAGTTAAAGCATGTACTTAATTCGCTGACTGAAGGCACTAGAACTTAAAAGTGCTTAGCTTTGGATTGATCGTGCCTTTGCTATTTGATTGCTATGCATTTTTTTCTTTGTAGAAAGTCTCACATCTTCTTTACTATTTGTTGTTGTTTTTTTAAAAAAAACTGGTGGTCTGTCCACTTTTGTATTCATTCTCAGGTGGTGGAATCTATAATATGGCAGAAGTTTTGGCCTCTTGTATGAAGAATATATTATCAAACTTGAGAGACTGTACACTTCTACTGTATTGATTTTTTCCCTTTCAGCAAATCAATAAGCAAAATTAAACTTTAAAACAAACCACAGATTCTTTCATTTTATTTTGATTTTAGACTTTCTTCATAATTGTACATGTTTCTTTGACCTTGGTGGGGTTCTAGTTTTTTGGAGGTAGAGATGATGTCATGCAACCCCAATGCCCTGTGCATTGATATGGGGCAAGGATTCTCAAAGTTTATCAGCTGTGGAGCCCTATTTGAAGCTACAGTTTCTTCGTAGAGCCCCAGTAAGTTTTTATATATAATGTAATATAATTTATATTATATAATATATATCAAACATGGCCAAACTTGGACACAGGGGCCACGTGTTTCAAAATTTGACAGATGGGCCAGACCAATAGCAGATGGACGGAGAGTGTTTGTGTGAACTGATTGGAAAAAAAAGGAACAAATTCCTTTGCACACTGCTCATATTTCATTTGCAGTGCAAACAAAAAAGAAACAAAGAACAATATAATATTTAAAATGAATAAAACTTTTAACCAACATAAACTTAAAAGGATTTTCAGTGGAAGACCGCAGGGGATATCGAGTCTAACCCCCTTCTGCCATGCAGTAAAAGCACAATCAAAGCAACCCCAACAGATGGCTACCCAGCCTTTGTTATAATAATAATAATAATAATAATAATAATAATAATAATAATAGAAAAAAAACCAAGGGCCATCCAGTTCACCTTCCTCCTGCTGTGCAGGAAAATCACAATCAAAGCACCCCCTGAGTGGTGGGAAGAAAGAGGGTTCTGGAAGCAAAGAAGGTGGATGGGAGGAGGTTCTGTGTGGTGAGAAAAAGAGTCTGGGCAGTGGGGAGATGGGAAGGAGGGAAGGGTCTGTACCAGGAGTACACTGCTGCCACTGCTGCTGCTGTTTCAGCAGCTCCAAACTTTAATTTCCCTGTATTTCTCAGGAGGAGAAGGAGGAGGAAAGAGGAATAGATGGTGGGAAGCAGCATGGCATCACAGAGCCCCTCACTATCACTTGTGCCCCAAGGGCTCAGTAGAGCACAGTTCGAGAACCCCTGATATGGACGCATATCAACAGCTTTAGTATACCAATTAGAAAATTGAGGCAATGAGAAGGAAAGAAAATAAATATTTTCATGTATTATAACTTTGTCTATTGCAGGCTGACTTTCTAAGTTCACATAAGGAAGTAATGGGTGTCTGTCTTGAATAGGTTCAAGACTATGCCCCCAGGGAATCTCGCTGGCTATATATGCCTTCTGTCTCCTCTTTCTTTGCCAAACTCGAGGAAGTCTGGGAAGTCATCCCATTTTTAAGAAGTCCCTTTTTAACAAAAATGACTTGGGAAGGTTAACATGGCAACCATTTCTCCATGGCATCAGAGTAGATTTAGGGGCCATGTATGTCCCCCAAAGATTCAGGGACCATAAAACAGCTCCGGGCTATGCATGCCCAATGGGCTGCACTTTTTCCACCCCATCATGTAAAATAAGTTAATCGATTTTGGATAAATTGGGAAATTGCTTATATTTTATGTTCAGTTTAGTTTTCATTAATTTTGTAAATGATGCACTAAGTAATTCAGAGAGACACACTACACAAATATAGCACTATGGTTCCACTTTTTACTATAATTTGGTGAAACAGTAGATCTCTTTGCCTCAGAATTCTAAGTTAAACTGCAGATCCCACAATCTCAAGGAATTGAACCCTAGAAGATATAGCCGAATCATTTTGCTATATTTGCATTGTGAGAGGGCCCTCAGAATTCCATTTGGGATTCCTGCTTACAAGCATTAGTTATCCATTTTTACTATTCCATTGGTGTCATGTCAGCATTCTTGGGCTGGAAAAAATGCTACCAAGACAAGAAAGCCGATTTTTTTCTGGTGGCTGCCATTTTCCCCCAGAATATCCCCAGATGTTTTGAATATCTGCAAGATAAAATGGTGGCAGCTGGCAGAGGTGACTAAAGCTTGTTCTGCTGCTTTGACAGGTGGTGGTAAATAAGAAAAGAAAAATAAACATGGTGAAAGGAAATAACAAAACAGGTGAATATGAGAATCAAAACAAACAGCATTCAAATATACATGAATAATGAAGGAAATCAAAACTCTGGGAAAAAGAAGACAAATGAATATTTTAACAGTTGAGATGAACAGAATAATAGAACAAATATACACTATTACATATAGGAGCTATTCCTTTTTACAGTAGATTAGTTTGTTCCCACTCAGTGAAACTTGTCAAGATGTGTATGAATGCTCAACACATCTCGGGCTGATTTTATGGGAATCATGGGAGCAACACCCCCTTTCTCTCTCTCTCTCTTTCCGTTCCTCTTCCTTATTTCATTTCCAAGGATAAAAGTTTAAGACATTGTTCTTCCAATATAAGAAGTTTGCTTCTTTCCCCACTGTCATGATTTTTTTCATCAGGTTCTTAAAAAGTTAACATTTGAATGTTAGTTACGCATTTAAGAATACAGTTTATACCTTTGAAGAAAAATGGGCAAGCAAGGTGTCCATGAGAGTATAAACCCTAGACTTGAGCCCAAATCAGTTTGAGCGAACATGATTTGTAATATTTGGTGGGCTCTTTTGCATAATATCCAAAAACAGAATAGTGAGTGCAGGCATGTAACCGGGGGGGGGGGGGGACTTGGGGGGCTTCATCCCCCCCCTCCCGAAATTCTCATGGTGGTCTGCGAGAAGGCCTTACTGGTGCATTATTTAAACTGTTATGTTTATTCATATCATTATCTGATCACCATACTCAATATATCCCATATGCATGGGGGTATTGGGGTAACGATACAAAAGGTTTGCTAGGGTAGACCCTCTTTCACTCCGACTCAGCGCCCCCCCCCCCAAATCGAAATCCTGGCTACGGGCCTGTGAGGAGGGCACTGCAAAGCCCAGCAAAATGGATTCAGGGAGCCAGATTTTATTGGCTCATGGATAGGAAGAGTTTAAATCTACAATATATCTGAGATAGGGATTTACCACGTCTTTTGTCACTTCCCCAGCAGTAGCTGTGTCCCTCCATTTCTTAAAAAAGTTTCCTAGACTCCTCCTCCAGAGAGGGCCTGCAGGGAACTTGCTTTCCCAGCAGTACTTGCATAGGGCAGACATTGGAAAGTTCCTCTCGAAGCATGATGGGAGTTGAAGTTTTCTCTCTCTCTGTTTCTCAGCCAATAAAAGGCTTGGCTGTGTCCATGCTCTGATTGACGGAGAATGGACACAACCTGCAACTACAATTCCCAGAACTCTCTTTTGTGGCTTGTCTTGTTTTTTTTTTTGTTTTTTTTTAAAGTGGTTAAAACCTAAAATAATTCTAAAAGAATCAGTAGATTGGTGAATTGTTTTAAAACTTGGCAGGCCTGCAGTTGTAAATGGAGTCTAAAATTGAGGTAGATTTTGTGCAGATAGGCCTTAGAATGATCGAGGATTGAGCCTTTAAAATAGTAGCCAATGGCCTGAATCTTTGCCAAATGAAAACGGCAATACCCCTCCCCTTTTGAAGAATCAGCCAACAAGAGGCCCTGAAATGGAATGCCTTTTGGCCATATTGCACATCTCTAATAAACATAGCAAATATAAGAATGGACCATTTTCAGTCTCTCGTTCATTTAAATTCTGCAAACTTGGGGGCCAGAGGAAAAAATATATTTGCAGAGGAAGCCTCTTATTTGGGGAGCAATGTCCTTTTTCCTCTTCCTCATAGTTATATCTTGGTTCTTTCTCTTGCTTTCCATCCATGTCCTAATGCTTAGGAAAGAACAGACTGTTCTGGCATCAGGTCTGAAAGATTACTGATAAAATAATTTTCAAACAAACTTGAATTAGGTGAAGGTCACAGGAAGAACTAGGGCTGCAAGTTGTCCATTCATTCTCTATTTGCATAGATATTTCTGCCATTTGACATCCAGCATTATATTACATGTGTAATACTTATCTTCTAGTGAAGATATATGGTTTGGGAATGGCACACCCAAATAATGTATTACACATTGTAATTATATTATTATCTTCATTAGCTGAAGCAAACATCCTGTTTAGCGTGGGAATCCCTTTAAGCAATATAGTACATTGTTGTTGGATATTATTTGATGGGTGGCATTCTTTTTGTTTAAAAAAAATAAGTTTAATTGTGCATCAGCTTGCACATTTAGCTGTCCGTGTATATTTGCGGTGTAAAATGTGTTTTCCTCAGGACTCACCCACAGCCTTTTAGAAATATATTCTGAGTCATAACTCAACTCCCAGTCTTTGGGAGGCCCAGAACCCAACCTTTAACCAATTAATTGGCACCAGACAACATCTCTTGCTCTTCCAGGTGCCCCAAGCTCTCATCTTGACTATGAACATTCAGGTTCCACTCCTCGAGTCACGGGGTCTGATGCTGAAGATTTCTGCCATCCAACAGACCATTAAAGACATACTACCGGTTAAAGTGAAGCCCTCCAGATGTTGTTGGATCTTAACTCCCAGCATGCCTCACCACTGGCTGTGCTGGCTAGGGCTGCTGGGAGCTGTAATCCAAACTCTCCTGTAGATCTGGACATGTGAATGAGATAAGCTGCCAGCACTGTGTTAGACCAAACATAATTAATTATGAATGCTGCGATTTATACCAGGCTTTTAATACATGGATTTTGAGAGATTTTGTTTTTATTGTTTTAGCTACTGATTTTATTGTATTTGTTCTGTGAGCCACTCCTAGATTGCTTTCTACATTAAAAAAACAAACAAACCAGAAATAAAACAAAAACTTAATGCAGTGCCTCAATTGAAGCATGCAATCCAGAATGTATGGCAAAAAATGGTGTAGGGGACAAATTGAAGGTGATTTTTTTCTTGTGAGAATGAGTCACAATAGTTATAATGCAGACCTAAATTATAGGTCTTCCTCTACATAGAAATGAGCCAAAGTGAGTGGAAGAGAAAAATCAGAAATATTCCAAATTCCAAAATTGTCCACATGGGTTGCTGAGATAAACCTTCTTTCATATGTAAAATTATTTAAATTTATCAATGTAATGGTTCTGGCCAGCCTACCTGTCTGAATGTATCTCCTGCTATGAACCATTGTGAAGTCTAAGATCGATGGGAGAGGCCCTGCTCTTGATCCCACCATCCTCGCAAACATGAGTGCTGAAAACGAGAGACAGGGCTTTCTTAGTACTGGCCCCTTGCCTGTGGAACTCTCTATCCAGTGACATTAGATTACCCCCCTCCCTCTTATCCTTTAGAATTAAACTCAAAACCTGTTTATGGGACCAAGCATTCAAACAGTAGAGGCAGCAATTTAGAATGAGACCCAATTTGTGTGAGTGACAATGGACTGACCTGGAGTATGATTTCAAACTTGTGTGATTTAATCAATGTTTTAGTAATTTTAAAGCATTAACAAATTATTTAATTGCTTTTATAATTTATTACTGTTGTTGACATTGAATGAATGCTTATTGTGAAGCTGTCCTGAGTCCCCCTCCGGGGGTGAGAAGGACGGGATAAAATATGTGAACTAACTAAATAAATAAAATGTAAAATTACCTTCAGTCTATGTGTATATGAAACATACATGAATGTCATGTTTATACTTGGACCCCATATCCAAAATATCTCAATATGTATTTGAAAATATTCCAAAATCTTTTTAAAAATCCAAAATATGGCACATCTTTGACCCCAAATATTTTGGATAAGGGATACTCAACCTCTACAAAATATTGGACTGTTGCGATGGGGTGTTCCCATTCTACATGTAATGATAGATTAATATTGTGAAAGAGAAAAATTCTCATGAAACCAATTCCTTAAGAGGGCTAACAGAGGCCTTCATTTTTTTCTGCCTCATTGCAGGCCGCTAAAATGATGTTAGCAGACAAATTATTCCATTGAAATATATTGTACTTGGAATGCATTTTGTTTTAACATTCTGTGTGTAACACAGAATCTTCCAGTTCAGTGGAAGGCTGCATACTTTGCCTGAAGAAAGTTGCAGTCTGGATTCCTATCATCTCTAAGAGAGAGAAAATTCCCATGTAACCAAATCAGGAAAGATGTGTGATGCTACAACCCTATGTGTGTTTTAGCTAAGAATAAAGCTTGTTAAATTCAGTGGATCTTACTCCTAGAAAGAAAGGCATATATGAGTTCTCCTGCAAACCAGCCGATCGTGAAGCCATGGATATTCATAAGTGAATCATAAGTTCCCAGCTTCACAAACAAAAACAAAACTATCAGAGCTGCAATTGATTCTGTCATCTGTGATTTCCTCACACTTCAAATCATCATATAACTGATGGTATGGTTTTTCCCTATTTTTCTTTTGTCTGTTTTATGCTCAGAAATGCATGCCGTTGGCACCATCTTCAAGAACTATTGAGCGAGTGTTGCTCACTGCACATTCACAGTGTTTATCAGCTAAGTGCCTCACAAGGAATAAAACGTCTTTTTGTATTTGTCTCCTGTGATCATTCCACTGGGGAAAGGTCAGAGACACAGTTGGAGACCAAATGAGAGAAGGTATTGCACCCTCCTTCCATTGCCACTTTCAGGACACTGTGAATGCCACAATTTACAACACAGATAGAAGCTGTCCTCCTTCTATTTTTCTTCTCACATCAGTGCCTTTCCTTCTTGCCTCCTACTGATGGTTGATAGTTAGATAATGTCTGTTTTCTCCCCTCCCTGATATGAACAAGCAAAAGCATGCCTGTGTCTCTCATCAATTTCTAATTTTCTTAGATATGGCTCTGTTGTAGACTCTGTCCACTACTCCCCTTAAAATTGAGACTCCGTTAGTGCAAGAATGCCTAAAGGTTTACATTTTTGTATTTCAGCCAAGCCATCTCAGAACCCAGACAACCAACCCAACAACCCTGGTGTAAGTTTTCTCAACCAGGGGCTGATTTTCTTTATTCCTTTGAAACATTTTATACCAACCTACATTGCATAAGATGCCAGCATGATGTAGAATACTAAGAATAAAGTATCCGTGTATTCACTTGTTTACACAAACTTCCACCTCATTCTTGGGGGAAAGGGCAGGTTATTAATCAAGCAATGGATTGATCAGTCTCAGTCAATAAGATTCCTATGTGGAGAGCAGCACGACATTGCCTACAGAGCTAGTACTTTCCAATTGATCAAGAAATTTGTCAGGAACCTTTAATAAAAAATATCAAACTTCAGAACCGAAACAAAACACAATACACACCCTCTCTTGCACACACAAAATTTCTAGGTTTCCAATTATGCAAAGGTGCATTTTGTCAGCTGCAACACAGGAAGGACTCTAACCAAGAAAAGGCACCAATCTAAAGAATGAATCCCCTGCAAAGTATCTGACACTTATAAGCCATAAGCCAAAAATGCCATATATTTGTGTTAAGTTATCCTGCATGATATCAAGATTACGCAGAATGATAATAGCAATATATATCAAGAAAACAAATAAAAATGTAAACTGCTGTTTCAAGAAAAAACTTCTGAATAAAGAAATACATAGGTGGATGGCTACATGTGGGGAAAAGATAACCTCCTCAAATCATCATGCTTTGAGCCACCAATGGCTTAAAAACAAACAAGCGCTTGCTCAAAAACTGACATTTATAAAAATAGTTTTCAAACTGGCATAACTTTTCCCTCTTGGTCATCCTGACATGTTAAATTAAATGAAGTGTTGAAGATGCCTAAATCCTTTGCAGCACTTCATGGTAATGATTCAAGTCAGAGCGGATCACTGTGGACAGGCTATCTTTTTTAGAGGGGCCTCCATGCATGCCGAAAATAGCAATGTTGATCCAGCTTGGGATACTCCAGGTCACTACCACTGAAGTCCTCATGGCCAATCACCAAAGCACCCTGGGGTCTATTGTATGTCTGCACTGCGTGTCTGTGTGGGCTAGTGCTAGAACTAAATTGGTGCTGCTGGGGGGCCACCTTCTCATGTCAATCTGCCCTTATTGGTGACCATCAGGCACAGAACTGGTGGTAGTTGTCACTTGGCACCTGTAGTGATGCTAGTTGGAGCAACAGAAGAATTAGAGTGAGGAATCAGTGGTCTTGACCCATGTTAAAGCAAATAGACCCTATTATTCATGTGAATACCATGAAATTCATTCACCCATGCACTCATTTGTGTAGATAGGCCCAGGTATGGTTGCAAAGGTGGTACCATCCTAAACTTTGGGGAAAGAATAGCTTCTCCCAGATACCAATGAACCTTGGGGATAATGATGAACTTAACAGCAATCCTTAACTATAGGGTGATCTTTCAGGAGCCATCCCACAAACACCAGTGTACCATAACTTAAATTTTATATTGTCAGTAAGGGAAAAGAGTATTTCAACCTTTTAGAATGGGATGGTGCTGGTGATAGTGCAAGTAAAAACTACAAGTAAGTACCCTTTTCGGCTTTTTTTGTCAGTTTTTGTTGTTTTATGGGCTTCTGATAAGAGTCCCAGGTGGCACAATGGGTTAAATCCTTGTGCCAGCAGGACTGCTGACCAACAGGAAGTGGTTCGAATCTGGGGAGAGCAGGTCGAGCTCCCTTGTCACCTCCAGCTCCCCATACAGGAGCATGAGCGAAGCCTCCCACAAGTATGGTAAAATATCAAACATGCAGGCATCCCCTGGGAAACGTCCTTGCAGATGGCCAATACTGTTACACCAGAAGTGACTTGCAGTTTCTCAAGTGACTCCTGACATGAAACAAAAAGGGCTTCTGATGTCTCCATAATTTTGGAGAAATGTCACCTCCAATTATTCGGGAAGGCTGGTAGAGGTCAAATGACTGGGGTGGTGGGGGGAGGAGGCTCTGAAGGTCTGTGTGAGGCCGGCAGGCTGACTCGCCCGTTCCTGCTCTAGAGGAAAGAAGATAAAAGATAACAAGAAGTTGAATTCTGCAAGGCCCACTTGGCTGAGCAGTGCTTCTCTAGTGCCATTTTCCCTGGCATGGAGTGGCACTCATTTTGATGGCCAGTATCAATGTTAACATAAACAAAGTTGTGAGAAAGGGAGCAGAAAGCTTAAAAGCTAACAGAAAAACATTACGATCCAATTCTCTCCAAATAGGCTTTTTGTCAGCAAATAATTTTAACAGCACAATTCCTACCTTGTTTACTTAGAAGTTAAAAAGAAAACTACACTACATCAATTCCAGTAGGGTTTGTCCCCTAGTAAAAGTAGAATAATTATTTTGTTCAATTTTTGTACATTAACTTGGAAGTGTATCCAGTGTCTAACAGGGCATGTTCCATTGCTTGTGTGTTGAAAATAAATTTACTTTAGATTGAAAAGGTGTGATTGAACTAGTTGTTTTTAAGCATTATATGCAAAGTAGGTTATGTTGCTGTCCCAAAAAGAAATCTACATGAAATATGTTGGTCTATAATAAGCTGTATGGTTTCTTGGCTCAGTGGATTTTATCTCTGGGGTGTTGTGTGGTTTCTACATTTTATCTCATTTATGTTCCCCTTTTCACCATGCAGATCCTGGAAATATCATATGGAAAATCCCATACAATGCTCTCTTACACCAAGGATGGTGAAGTTATTTGGCCTTCAAATGTTGCTGCGTGCCAATTCTTAATCAATGAAGAATGTTCACTAGTCAAAGATGATGGGAATTAAAGTGCAACACAATTTGCACAACTGCCTGCTTACAGTCCCTTAGTAATTGCACTACACTAGATGGAGTCTGTTTTTGAGGAGCACCTTTGTTCTTGAATAACTCATCAGTTGTGAGTGCAATAAACAGCCAAGTAGGTCTAGATTTCTAGCTCAACATGTCAAAGGCATAAGGATTCTTCAAAGAAGGAAGGAAGGAAGGAAGGAAGGAAGGAAGGAAGGAAGGAAGGAAGGAAGGGGTGGAGAGAGAGATGCACACAGACAGACAGAACGGTGTAATGATTTGAAAAGTCAAGTCAGTGCACTACGCCAGTGAATATAAAATGCAACCACAACAGAAGCTCTTTCTTTTAATAGTGAGCATATATGAACTTGGCTGACAATCTCAATCTCCTTTCTGCTCCCCAAATAAATCTTTTCCGTCTTCTCTCTTACTGATGAGCCAAATTACATGTGTTTCTAAAGCAAATTGCATCTGTGCTTTAGAAATGCAACTAGCACTGCTGGGAAAGAAAAATCGTTATAAGGCTCATAGGTGGGGAGTTTACGTCTTTCCTCTCCTGTGGCAAGTCTGATGAAAACACTACTTTCAAGCTGCTCTTTTCTTAGTTTCCAATGGGTAATTTCTTCCCAGTGCAAATAGCAGCTGGTAAGGACTGTTTTCCATTGGGGTGGGAGGTTAATCCCACTGCCTGCCTGCAGTGAGTCCAATAATTAACCTACTCAATTTATCTGCTACTTGCATTTTGGCTACTTCTTTTAAAATAAAACAACAAAACAAAACCACCACATTATTACATGTGTTGTATTGAAAACAATCTATCTGCTGTGTTCCTCGGCTTCTTTGGTTGACAGTGTTTTCATTAAAGTAGTGGGAAGGCATTATGTGTCCCATGGGTATCATTCTGTGGGTTCTCGGGATGTAAGGACAGCCAGGTGGGCTACCTGTAAAGTGCCTGAAGCAAATGACAAAGGTTAAATTAATTTTTTAAAAAAAATATTTTCATTAAAACACACACCATGCCCATCTCAGTTGCTCCACAGGCAACCTGCATAGAGTTGCTGACAAATCACCTGCACAGTATTTTCATTTTTAAGTGAAAAAGAAGCCCTTTTAACTTGCCTCTAACAACATCGAGTAATCCACATTCAGATGTCTTCCCAACTATTTCGTTGTGTGGGGACAGTCTGGGAGACTATGGAACAGGGCACAGAGATCATGTTAAGTGAAAATATGCACACAGACCCTGATCACAAGATAAAATAACATAAAGCAGCCCATCTCTCAAAAGAATTGCAAGATATCTTCCCTCTTGTCTGCACACACACGAAAGTCTAAACTGAAATGATCAGAAGAAGTCTAGTTTTAATTGCACTCTTCCTAGGCCCTCTATACACTGCTATATAAAATCCAGATGATCGGCTTTGAACTGGATTATATGGCAGTTTAGATTCATATAATCAATTCAAATCAGATAATGTAAATTATCTGATTTGATAATCTGGATTATATGGCAGTGTAGAAGGGGTCTATGTTGTAGTAGAGCCTGTTAGCAACACTGCAAGTGGTGGCATGGGTGTTAAAAGAAGGAAAATGAGTGCTCAAGAGCTAGATGAGGAACAACAGAGGAAAAGGATCCGGGATATACTTATGTCACCTACCGACGAAGATTCCTTTGAAGGGTTTTCTGAAAGCGAAGGGTCAATGAGGGAGGAGGAGGAAGGAGATACAGTGGATGTGAATAGGGGAACTAAGAGGGTTACTTGGGAGCAGGAATCGGATGAGGAGCGACAGAGTATGAAGATCCAGGATATACTTACTGCTCCCACAGACAAAGAGTCTTTCATGGGTTTCTCTGGGAGTGATGGGTCTGGGAGTGATGGGGATGGGGATGACACACTGGATCGGACCAAGGTGCAAGAGTTTCGAGATGTATGTACTCAGTCAATGTCTAGTGGCACGTTTGTGGGGTTTCCTGGTGGTGGGGATTGGCAATCGGGAGATACCGTGGAGTCTTGGGGAGTGCTAAGTCTTGACAAGAGATGGAAAAGTTGGAGGGATGGATGTCGGCATTCAAGTGCAGAAGCAAGGACAGCTGAAAGGAATACCAATGGGGTGGAAGTCAGCTCATCATCGGATGATGAGGTGTAAGATAAAAGTAGACACTGAAATGGAAGATCTTTGCAGAAGGCAAAGTGTTGGTTTCGTGCCTTGGGTTTTGTCGCTGCTGCTTTCGTGTTGGGCTTGGGTCCTGGATCTTCAGGTTGCTGCTTCCATTCGTGTTACAACTTGGCTTGGATTCCCATGAGTGTGGATTTCCCCTTCCTTGATTTCGGACTGTTTTTGACAACAACACTGCCTACGTGGACTTTGGAACTTCACAACTTCGGACTTGGCTTTCTTCTCCCTCGGACTTCATTTGACTACGGCTCTTTCTTCACGGCTCTTTGTTTGTTCATCCTTCATTTGCTGTGTTGTTTTGCGTGACTTTGGGAGCATTTCAGTTTAATCCGGATCTTTTCTCTGGATAATCCGGATTATTGCATTAGTTTACTTTTTAAGATGAAATTTGCTGCTGCTTTTGAGTTTTGACCAGGGACACTGAAGTACGTATCTCTGAGTACCCTTTGCTTTGTATTAATAAACTATTCTTTTGGACATACTCTTGAGTCTGGCTCGTTAAGGCGTCTTGGTTCTGACAGTCTAGGAGGAGTGCAATTAGAACTAGGGTTCTGCTGATTATTTCAGCTTAGAGTTTGGTGTCTGTGCAGACAGGAGGGAAGATATCTTGAAATTCATTTGAGAGATAGGTTGTTTTATGTTATTTTGTGATTTAAATATGCATGCATATTTTCATTTAATATGATCCCTCTCCCATGTTCCACAAGATTTCGCCCCTCCCCCCTCCAAAGCTCCAAAGCTCCAGACATGTCATTTTGACATCATTAGCTTTCTTCAGAGGGCCTGAGCATGCAGCAAGGCCCCTCTGGTAAATTTACGGGGCATTTTTGAGAGCTGGGAGGAGAGGGTGGGGGTGCTATCCCACTCCTTTGTGCTCCTAGAGCCCAAAGAACCGGGACGGCAATGGGGAGTCAATCCCCATAGGCTCAGTACTCCAAAATATGAGGTGTTTTATTAATCTGAAGTAAATTGGGAAATCCCAGTTTACTTTGGATTAATCTGGGTTAACCTGAGGTGTTGTTTGGGCACCTCAGGTTAACCCTCAATGGGTCATAGATTTTGGACCTGTGTAGAATGGCACTTAGATTTCAGTTTACTGTGAATTTATTTTTGTTGCACCAAAATGAGTACTCTATTGTTAGAGAGAGATAATTGTTAATGAATCACATACTTATAGGTTATAGACACCTATCCTGATACCTAAATCAACACACTACTGTTGTCATGTTGAGACTGTGGCAAATTTACAAATTTACCTAGTTACTTTTTTAAAAATCACAATATTTTAGAAAAACTTGATATTTAGTTGACCTGCCTTATTTTACATATATAAAGGGATTTGTATATTTGTAAGTCTATTTATATATTTATACTAGAAATATATGTTGTGTAAATCTATGGATTCACCATTGTTGCAACTGTTCTTTTTTGGAATTATATATTAATCAATTTTCCCCCAGTAGACATGATTGGTATTTGCTATGGTTTGATGTAGCATTCAGACAAACTTTTCCCCTTTGCTGAGAATAATTATTTCCAAGGTCTGTGAAAAGCTGAATGCTAAAGATAGTCTAAAAATATGTTTAAAAGACTGTGAACATGATGGCATTCATAGCACAGGATATGATGAATGAATCAAATAACTGTATGACATTTGCAGCTTGCTTGTGTTATTCCAGTGCTTAAAATTAAGTCATTTGTTTTTGTTAGCACATATCAGAAAACATCTGAAAACCTTAATCATATTACTCCCTGGCTTCCCATGGAGGAGAGGGGGTCATAGCTTACTGATGGAGCACATGTTTGCATGCATAAGGCCTAGGTAAATTGAGTCCCTGGCACCTCCTGTTGAAGGATTGCTAAATTTGTTTTCTCTCTCTCATGAATCACTAAAGGCTTGTATGCTGTCAGTACATGTGTCAAAATTGAGCATGAAATTCCAAACTTATCTGTAGATCCACCATAAATGCATCCCACAATATACAAAGGGTATGTGACTGAAAAGACTTTGCCGCAGATATACAATGTTTTGATAGGATGCGTGAAGCATTATTGTTTGGATTTGCAAGAATCCACCATAGACTCATTGTTGGGTGCCTAAATGATATTTCTCCTAGCTCATATGACATTTTAAGATGCTGCAAAGCTAAAAATGTTCTTTCACTGGAGGGGGCAATGCCCCCATTTCTCTTATTTCTTCATCACCTGGAAAGGCTGGTTTTTGTTATAAGGTAAAATCCCACTTGTGGGAGCCCCCGGTGGCGCAGTGGGTTAAAGCACTGAGCTGCTGAGCTTGTTGATCGAAAGGTCGCAGGTTCGATTCCGGGGAGCGGCGTGAGCTTTCGCTGTCAGCCCTAGCTTCTGCCAACCTAGCAGTTCGAAAACATGCAAATGTGAGTAGACCGGCGGGAAGGTAACGGCGCTCCATGCAGTCATGCCGGCCACATGACCTTGGAGGTGTCTACGGACAACGCTG
This sequence comes from Anolis sagrei, assembly GCF_037176765.1. Lineage (NCBI taxonomy): Eukaryota > Metazoa > Chordata > Lepidosauria > Squamata > Anolidae > Anolis > Anolis sagrei. The sequence goes on from NC_090025.1 coordinate 115,167,161, forward strand.
GCTCTTCGGCTTAGAAATGGAGATGAGCACCACATCCCAGAGTCAGACATGACTGGACTTAATGTCAGGGGACTACCTACCTACCAAAATCCCACTTCCTGGAAGTTGCCAGAAGTGTAATTCATCTTTTGGGGGAAGGCAACGGGGATTTTTTAAGGAATCTTCTCTGTGGGTTATGTATCACTCTTGACACACTAATCTGAATGCAGCTCAGCAACTTTTTCTTCTGATCTATGAACACTTGTGTGCTTTTAGATTTACGCTGAAGAATTGGAAAGCAAATGAGTCCAATATATATATTTCCAATGCATCCCCATGTAGCATATGGTAAATTTTATTTGAACATAATATTTTAAACAGTTCACCAGCCTGCCTTAAGTTACACCCTAGAGATTTCAAAACACAAAAATATAGAACATAAGTTGTGATCAAACAGTTACACATTTTCAGCATAGTTCTGTTGTGGAATGTTAAAAATAGAACATAATTCTAATTTAGTACTGCATATTGTATGCCCCCCCTCCCCATCTTTCAGGTTAGGTATGATGATGTTACAAGGGAAATGAATCTTTATTTAGCATGAAACTGCTGAATGACTGCTGAGAGTTTGGCAGGGAACAAACTTTCCCACTGGGATACTCAATGGACAATTTATACTAGACTTCTGCATTAGTCACTTATCTAAGCGAGAAATGTGTGCCATTTATTTGTGCAAGATGCAAAACAGCTTCCTCTGCCCCAAGGTAACTTGTGAATACATCTTTTGTTGACTTCAGGGTAAATTTCTACTCAGAGTGATAAACTCTCAATATAGATGAGATATAAAATTATGCCAGGATGCAAGACCCTGTGGGTTACATATGCAAACAACCCTTGTTTGCCATGTTTCCCCATTGGTTTCTTCCCTCTAGAACAGGACAATAAATAAACCAGCATTGCCTAATTTGTGAAACACTCAATGAAATTCAGATCATAATCACAATTTATACTCTTGTTTTCCTGTCTGTGGCCACATGTATACTGCATGTGTGTGTGTGTATGTATAGTCGAGCCCCCTCTGGCACAGTGGATTAAACCACTTTGCTGCTCAACTTACTGACCGAAAGGTCACTGGTTCGAATCCAGGGAGCAGTGTGAGCTCCCGCTGCCAGCCCCAGCTTCTGACAACCTAGGAGTTCGAAAATATTCAAATGTGAGTAGATCAATAGGTACTGCTCTGGTGGGAAGGTAACAGCACTCCATGCAGTCATGCTGGCCATATGACTTTGGAAGTGTCTACGGATAATGCTGGCTCTTCAGCTCAGAATTTTTTTTCGTGTCCGGAGTGACTCCTGGTGTGAGAGAATTGGCCGTCTGCAAGGACGTTGCCCAGTGGACGCCTGGCTGATTTGATGTTTTTATCATCCTTGTGGGAGGCTTCTCTCATGTCCCCGCATGAGGAGCTGGAGCTGATAGAGGGAGCTCATCCGCCTCTCCCCAGATTTGAACCTGTGACCTGTCGGTCTTCAGTCCTGCCAGCACAGGGGTTTGACCCACTGCGCCACCGGGGGCTCCGGCTTAAAAATGGTGATGAGCATCAACCCCCAGAGTCAGACATAACTGGACTTTATATCAGGTGAAAACCTTTACCTTTACCTATAGTCAAAAGTCTTGAACCTACCAGGCCACAGGAAATAGCTGGGTACCTGTAGTCAGTTTGAAGGGTTCAAGTTGATTCCAATAAATGAGTTAAACTCTATGCAAAGTATTTTTTGATAAAGTGTGTGTAGTGTTTTTAAATCATTTATTTGAGAACTCCTATAATCAGTATCCATGTACTAGACTGTTGATGATAGATCTGAGCTGCAGTACAACAGCTTATGAAGGACTATGCAATTTCCAAAGACAATTCACAGTTTAGGATTATTCTAGTGCAAACTTTACAATTTTCTTTTGCACAGAGAACAGCATTTTCTAAGCAAACAAAGGTTTTTTTCTGTGCAGAACAAAAACATATTCTGCACAAAAATGTTGTTCCTCTGCAAAATGTTTTTTTATGCAAAAAAGCACCTGAAATAATTTTCCCAGAATAAATTTTTAACCGTAAATACTAGGCCTGGGTAACAACGCAAAAATTTGTTTCTAATATCGTTTTGTAATTGGGGGGTTTTTTTGTTTCGATATTTAAAATAATTACAAAATTTTCCAAAAAAAAAGTTCGGTATTTACGAAATTTCGTAAATATTTACAAAACATTTTGTAAAGATGGCGCCCTTTTTTTTTCAATATTTTTAAAATATTTTTTTTAAATTTAATTATTAATTTAGTAGAATAGGGAGGAGAAATTAAAATTATTATTATTAAATTTAAATTATTATTAAGGAGGGAAGGCAGGCACTCACTCTGGCGGGCCCTCTCGCTCGCCGCTTGCTCTCCGCTCGCCCGCCCCTCTCGCTCGCCGCTCGCCCGCCCCTCTCGCTCGCCGCTTGTGGGGTTCAGAACGCTCTTTGATTGCAGGTGAACCATAAATCCCCGTAACTAAAACTCCCAAAGCCCTTCCCTGACATGGCCATCCAGCCTCTGTTTCAAAGAGTCTCCACCGCACTCCCTCTGGGGCAGAGAGTTTCACAGCTGAATGGCTCTCACCGTCGCCGCTCGCTCGCCCCTCTCGCTCTCTGCTTGCCCGCCCCTCTCGCTCGCCGCTCACTCGCCCCTCTCGCTCGCCGCTTGTGGGGTTCAGAACGCTCTTTGATTGCAGGTGAACCATAAATCCCCGTAACTAAAACTCCCAAAGCCCTTCCCTGACAGATGGCCATCCAGCCTCTGTTTCAAAGAGTCTCCACCGCACTCCCTCTGGGGCAGAGAGTTTCACAGCTGAATGGCTCTCACCGTCGCCGCTCGCTCGCCCCTCTCGCTCACCGCTCACTCGCCCCTCTCGCTCACTACTCGCTCGCCCTCTCGCTCGCTTGCTCAGCCGGCGGCATCAGCAGGCGGCCATCTTACGTATTTCCGAAATGGACGGAAATACAAAAATTTTTGGCGCCTGCCGTTTCGATATTTAAAAACACTTCCGGGTTGAAAAAAAAGTTTTGTAATCGTTTCGTAATTAAGAAAATAACGAATTAACGAATTAACGAAACAAATTGCCCAGCCCTAGTAAATACCTTCATCAGTGCAGTGTTCTCTTCACCAGGGTTTGTTGACATTCTTGGAACACATTTTAGCACTTTTTAAACAATATTATTGAGTATGCCTTCCATCCTCTCTTATTCACTCCTTCCCTCTCCCCTCTGAGTGTGTGTACATTCCCATGTCAAAGAGAGAAATAAAGCATTGCTCCGAAAAATACTAAGCAATTAATACGAGAGCTTTTAGTCCAATAACTGATCCAATATGTCCTTCCTCCTCCATTTTTTTAAAATAGAAAATATGTCCTAAAATGTGAAGCATATAACTGGAGTTTTTGTTTCTGAAAAGCATTTCCATGAAGATGCAGCAGGGTATGCATCAATATCTTCCAGTAAAGGCAGAATATTATTAATTAGTAATCAGATTTGAATATCAATTGTGGCTATGTCAATTGCATGCCAAATGAATAGCATTACCAAAGACTGAATGAGAAAGGGTTCAGGATGAAGCTGAATGTTTTATTCATGTGGTTATGCATCAAATGCAGAGCTGCAATGCGTCCCTTTGTTTTGTATGGATCGTTCTTGTTGAGAGTGCATGTATTGATGTAGAGAGCCATCCACCTGACTGCATCACAAAGCTGCAATCAGGCTTTGCCGATTCCTGATGAGTTTGCATTGTTTTTATATGGCCGGCTGTTACAATTATCACATGAATTGGCTCCAGAGCGTTCATGACTTTGAATGTTTCTCAGCAATTATAACGTTGACATCCTCTGTAGAAAGGCATCGCTTTCCAGAAATAGTACTTCCAACTGTAGGGGGTCAAGCATTAATGTCCACTTTTATGGAATGCATTACTTTAAGTGGTGCATTAGTAAGGTTTAAAAGAAAATTGAGAACTCCTTTTTTTAAAGTGACATAAAGTCCAATAATTGTCAGCAGTTTCTTCATCTGTAGAATTATGGTATGTAAGTAAAGAAGATTTATAGAAATGGTGACTGCTAAGCTAAACAAAAGACCTCCAGAATCCAAGGAGCCCTTCAGTTTGTTGTCTGCTTATGACTGCAAAAAAGAATGGGATTTACTCCAGAATCAAACAGGTCACAGGTATTAAATTGGGCTCAGTTTGGTTAATTGAGATTGCCAAGAACAATTTGGGAAGATTTTTTTTCCAATGAAATAAATAGCTCAGTTGTAGGATTTTTCTGAAAGATTTTCCAGGTTCAATGTTTAGGCTGGGCTGGGAAAGATTACTGTCTGACTGAGGGTGGTTCCGGACAACACAAAATACTGTGCTTTAGTCAGGGGCAAAAAAAAACAAACAAAAAAAACCTGGGACCTGAGAAGATGTACAGCTACAGACCTGTTGGTCCCAGGATTTCTGCCTTCACCATCCACACTTTCTAAATTGTCATGGGATTTTGTAGCCCCCAAGATGGCCACCACAGGACTTCTGCAGGATTTTTTTTTTAAAAAAACCCTTAACATGCGAACATGTGAGGATGCAAATCATTGTATAAGTGCAGTTCCTGGGTTATATAAGCTGGAGGGCCATCTGTGCAGAGAGGGTGTTGTGATTGCTCTTATTGTGAAAAAATGTACAACATTGACTAGGGGGCCACAACTTTTTCCTGGCCAGAGAAAATGTGCTCTCCACACGTTTTATGAAGTTTCTGGCACACAAACAAAGTTTTTGCCTTTTACTCATCTGTTCCCTTCATTTTAGGAACCAACCAATCAGGAACAGACATCTAAAGCCCTAAACGGCTTGGGACCTGCTTATCTTTGTGACCACATATTTCCCTATGAGCCCACATGATCTCTAAGAACTTATGGGGAGGCTCTTCTCTCGCTCCCACCCCTGTCTCAAGTGTGGTTGGTGGGGATGAGAGAAATTGCCTTCTCAGTTGTGGCACCGTGACTCTGGAACTCCCTCCCCAGGGAGATTAGGCCAGCACCCTCCCTATCCACATTTCATAAAGAAGTAAAGACGTGGATGTTCCGTTGTGCATTTGACTAGACAATCCCCTGGACAACCGGCCTTAACTATAACTTAAGGCTTGACCATGCACCTTACCACTTTTTTTATCCAAAGTCTTAATTATCTAGATGTAATTGCTCTTATCCTTTTGCTGCTTTATTACCTATGCACTTTACTCATTAGACCTACCTTTAACTTGTTTTGCACCAGACTGTCCTCCTACAATGAGACTTCAATTATACTATTGGTGGTTGTTCCTCATGCTTGTTTAATTATTGTTATAATGTTTCTTATGTTGTTTTTATATTGATTATTGCCCTTTGAACATGTTATATTTTAACTGCCATTTGGGCTTGGTCCCATGTAAGCCACCCTGAGTCCTTTTGGGGAGATGGAGGCGGGGTATAAAAATAAAGTTGTTGTTGTTGTTGTTGTGGTTGTGGTTGTGGTTGTGGTTGTGGTTGTGGTTGTTGTTGTTGTTAAATCTCGGGAACAATCCCAAATTTAAAAATTCTGTGATTTCCAAGCACAGGGGCATACAGATATTCAGAGATGCAGATTTCAGCTCAGAACGGGATATTCCTGCACCTGAAAATGTTGTTTTTTTGCAGTTTGTAGCAATTGCTTCTGCATTTACAGGGAATGACATTTGGCCACCCTCCTGTTTGCTGCAGGAGCTCCTGGACAGGTAATATCTGGACAGGCCCTGAGTGTTGCTGCCAATCAGTATAAAATGGAGGTGGGGAATGTGCATTCTTCCAGACATTGATGATATAATATCTCTATCATCACTCATCACTTGTCAATATTGCTAAGTCTGATAGGAAATAGAGGGCAATAGGCCATTTTACACTGACCATATAATACAATTTGAAGCCAACTCAAGACTGTAGTGGCCACAAAACACACACTGGAGATGGGTGCTTCAGCACTCATCTTAGGCTATACCATGCATTTAAAAAAGTCCCCAAAACATACATGTTCTGTCAAAAAATACTTTGTAGCAGATGCCAGTGTATCCCAGATCCAGGGAGAATTTGGCTCCACAAAATGCATTGTAGACATGTGCCCCTGCTGAAGTGCAGTAAATAATCTCCAACAGGGGATGCTGAAAGGGGGCATAGCTGTGCAATGGGGTCAAATCAACCCCCTGGGAGGGATAATTGATCACCTCTGTTCTTAAGTGTCACTTTCCTTTTCCTTTTTCACCCGATAAACTTCAGGTGCACTGCTGAACATCTCTCCCAGAAATAGGGAAAAAACCTGCAAAGCAGTTTGGGGCCAGGTTCGGTGCTCAATGTAATCACTTTCCTGGCCTCAAACCAGTTCCAGGCATGGTAATCTGATCACCCGCACAGTAAAGCCAGTCCCTCCCAAACCAGTTCCAAGCTGGATTTTAAGTGTAAGCATAGAAGCGTCCAATATCACCCAGAGGGCCACACCTGGATTTGTAAAAAACAAACAAACAGGTTCTTAAGTTGATTCAGACTCCTACCATTGTGCAAAGGGATGTTGGAGCACTTTAGAGGCCAACTGAGGCTCCTTCCACACAACTGTATAAAATTCACATTGAACTGGAATATATGGCAGTGTGGACTCAGTAATCCAATTCAAAGCAGATATTGTGGATTATATGCTTTGATATTCTGGGTTATATGACTGTGTGAAAGGCCCCAAGAAAGTGAATTCCAGACTAGCATGGCTTATCTTAGGCTTCTTCCATGTGCAGCTGAATATGATGAATCAGTGTACAGATGCCATTCCTAGACCCACTATTTATGATATTAATGAAAACTGAGCCATCAACTGGAACCAGGAGGAGGAGGAGGAGGAGGAGATTCCACACCTGAGCCTCTTTAGGAAAAACTATAAGGTCTGGCTTTACTCGGGGGACTATCTGTATACTTTCAGTTAAGATTGAGACCCTTAGCACGCAGACACACTTCAGGCAAGGTGAAAAGATTACCAAAATGAGTTTACTGAAAACAAGATGAATAAAGGGTTACCTTCACCCATAACTATTATAAGGTAACTTAAAACAATACATTACAAAAGGAGCCTTTGCTTGCTACAGTAATCTCTCTGGAGTCTTCTGCCTCTGGTGCAAAATGATGATGTACAAGCTGTTGCTTATAAGCTGTCTCAATCTTCTTTCTTGTGAAGCCTAAGCAAGTCAAAAGCTTCTGTTGTCACTGGGACTAATGGTATAAGAATACTGCTCAATGTAGGTGCTAAGGATGCCTGTTTTTTGGATTGCTTGGGCCTAGGGTTACCAGACAATACCCAAGCCACTATTCTCTGTAGCTCTGATGCAGAAAAAGGAGGAATCCAGCAAAGGGCTCTATACAGGCAAATGGAATAGACCAACGAAGGCTGGCCTCTGGGAGGTTTTAGGCTCCACCCAAAAACTAATACAAAGGAAGGTATCTACACTATTGGGAAAACCTTTAAACAGGGGGAAGTAAAGCAGAGGAGAGGAAAAGGCAGAGCTAAGAGGAAGAGGAGGAGGAGAGAAAGAAAAGCAAAAGGTCATAGTTATAAGTAAACATACTTAGTTTTCTAGGGCAGTATGACGGACAAAATGCACTTATTTGCTTGTTTTTCAGTTCTTTCCTGACAGTGGTTAGGGGCAGCAATGATAGCTGACACAAAGGGGGAGGTCCTATGTGAAGAAAGGCTGGGCATTGAAGAACATATCTTTTCCTGTGGGTCTCCAAAACATGAAGCTGGCATTGTCATCACAAAGGAGCCCACTTTGTGTCTCTGCATGAGTCAATGATATGAGGCATGCTTCTTCCAGAAATGAGGCAAGCTAAAACTACCACACTTGCCCTTGCAGCACAGAAAATAATTATGCTGTTTCAAGCACAGGCAATGTTATATTGTGTGCTAGAAAGTATGGAAATTTTGTATACAAAATGCTCCAAACCATAAAAATTCAAATCATTCTAGTAATCTACATGTCCAAGTTTCCTGATACTCAAGAAACTCATCTTTTGACCTTTTATTCACCCTGGGTCCCCTTGAGGAGATAGGACAGAATACAAATAAAGTATTATTAAATTAAGTTTTAAATATTGTTTCCATCCCTAGTATTATTTTGTTTACATCAGTGGCTCCCAATGTGGGGTCTCCAGATGTTTTGGACCTACAACTCCCAGAAATCCCAGCCAGTTTACCAGCTGTTAGGATTTATGGAAGTTGAAGGCCAAAAACATCTGGGGAAGCCAGGTTGAGAACCACTGCTTTACACTGAATGATTTCACTGTCTTTTGGGGACATTTTAGCCAATTCTATTGCTTTAGAAATCCTGCCCTGATTGTGTCACAGATTTTGCCATTAATTCCATGAGAAGCAAAGAATGGTTTGCCCAAGCAAGCTTGCTTAGATGAAGACAAAAGACTTGTGCTGTATGTCATGCAGAAACAGGTGACAACTTCCTGTGAATTGATACATTGGATTTATGGGCTCTATATTGTTTATTTTGTGTATTTGTTATGACACCATCATTGAATATTTGTGCTTGAGTTTGTTGATGGAAATAACAAGACCGGTTCATACCAGTTAATGCCACGTTAACTGGCATGTATGGAATACAGAACTTCGTCATTGGCTCATCTTTCCTGTATTTTTCTCTAAGATGTTTTTTGGAATATTATTATGTGAAAGTCTATATATTTTGTTGAAAGGGGAAAATCTGATACCTTCATTAGCCAGTGAGATAAATAATGTACTGAATAATGATATATTTGGAATGATGATATGGTGTTATAGCCTTGTGCTATGTTTTCAAAGACAGATCAATTTATAGTTGGCTTTTCTATAGGCAATTGCTTTGATACTCAATTTTAGCTCTTGGAATTTTTTCAAGGAGATTTGGAACAGAGACAACTGGGCTTCCTGCCAGTCCCTTCACTCAGCTATGATTTTATTCAGATGAGTTGTGTTGAGCTTGCAATATCCTAAGTAACTTCAGCCTATTATAATCTATCCTTAATAGGAGAAAGAAATGCAGTCCCCTTGGTAACATGCAAGATCAGCCTTGGGATGTTTCCATGAGTCTGGGATGAAACATATACCTGAGGTTTAGCCGCAGCCTCAGTCATGATCTGTTTTGATCTTAGCTTAATAATACCTGATTGTTTGCAGCCATCTGTTAGCTTTGCAAATCACACAACCTGCAGATTGTGGAACCTGTGCCAAGCCAGTTCAGCAGTGTCCATCTCAACCAAAAATAAAGGCTGCTTCATTCTGTATTGTGCTCAGGGGATGGGAGGAAAGATGAAGCAATTTGATCACCATGTGGATTAAAGCGATGGGATGAAAGGATGCACAGTTTCTAGGGAATTGTCATAGATTATGGTACAAAAGAGATCAAAACATTAGTAAAAGCAGAATGCTTGAGCAAAGACTTTGTTCTATTTTGTTGTGAAGTGTGACATGCACATTACACATAGTAAAAGATGTGAGATCATTGGTACACTCTTTTCCTATACTCAGTAATGTGTAGTTGGCGGAAAAAAAACAAGCTTGACAAGATATTTTACACTAGGGGTTTACATCCCCACCCCTTTAGTTGTTACTTGTTGAAAACAGACTAGAAATCGCTCATGGGATTATGCCATATGGTACCTTTCAATTATATTTCATCTGGAGAGTGGAGGAAGCATAGAGATTAGAAGCTATCCATGGATGTCCTCCAATAGCTTTGGTTTCATACACATCAGGACAGGGACACAGGTCAGGAAGTATTATAGTCAGAAGGAGAAACCCAACTTAGTGTAACACCTGGATCCAATCTCTAGTCACTACTCTAGTCATGACTCTGATACTGTGGAGAGAAAAAAGAACTGCAGTACAGGAACAGAAGTGCAAGCCACAGAGATTCAGAAGCCATATCCACTCCCTGAGTCAGTAGAAGCCCCGTAAATTGAAATTCCCGATTTCGGATCCTCATATCTCCTGATCAAGGTTATCAACTTGGTGGTATTGGTGGTGTTAGTGTGTGTCTAAATTCTTTCTGACTTATAATGGCCCAAAGGCAAACGTGTTACAGGGTTTTCTTGGCAAGAATTGTCCTGATGGGTTTTGCTGTTGCTTTCCTCTGAGGCTCAGGGAGCGTAACACGACCTAGATCACTCAATGGGTTTACATGGCTTAGTAAATTTCAAATCCTAGTCTCCAGAGTCTTTGTCCAATGCTCAAATTACATCACAATGGCTCATATTATCAACATTTATTACCCACAAAAACCATGAGCAGAACTTGAAAAAGTTTATATTGAAGCTGTGGTTCTCAACAGCTATGCTGGCTGTGGGATACTGGAAATTAGCTGTTTCAGGAATTGGATGGGTGATACAATCTGGCCTCAAGACTAACAAAGGACTTGGTTGAGTCCTAAACTTTGACCCCTTCCACATTACTATATCCCAGGATCTGATCCCAGATTTTCTGCTTATCCTAGATTATCTAACTGTGGAGACTCATATAATCCAGTCCAAGTGGATAGGATCCTGGGATATGGGGCAATGTATATACAGAGTCCTTCTACACAGGCCCTAAAATGCAGAAGAAACGGTGATAAAACAGGTAGTGGTGGCTAAATTATGTTAATCGGAAATGTGTGCTGGATCTCATTAATGACTGAAAACACGGGTTTAAAATGTGCACTTAAAATCTGATCCCAGCCAAAAATTTACACCACTGTATATCTCTGCACTCAATGAAAACATGTGACTTTGTTCCCACATGCTGGTGTGGACTGGTTCAGCACATGTGCATAAATCCTGAAAACAGCTGATGAGGACTGTGAACAAATGGAAGCACAAACACACAAGTGGCTAAATGGAAGCAAAATTGGAAAACAGTTCCATGAGAGCTATCTGCGACCATTTCTTTGTTCTGATGTTTATGAAATTCAACAAAGCTTAAATTTACACAGTGGGTACCAGCATGGCAGGCAAGTGACACCAAATGGAAATGGGGTACAAGAGGGAAAAAGTAAAGGCAGCAGGAGTGTGAGGAGAGATAGTGACAAGAAATCTGCTTGTGTGCACATTCAGATATCAGCACCAGAACTTATGAGACCAAACACATATCAGAGCATCCATTTTTTAAAAGAGAAGTACACTTTCAGTGGATGTCCCCTGTCCATCTTGAAGAAATCTGCTACAAATGAATGTGTTAGGACACTAGGAGAACATTGACTGAGACTGACAGCTTTGTGTCTTGACTCTCCTTAAGGTCCCACAATGTTTTACCCCATTTATGTGTCCCACATTTTGATGCTGTCTGGAAGGGCCCCCAGCCCTTGTCATAGCAAGTTGTCTGCTTAAAGATTCTCAACAGCTTGTGCTGTTGCTTGCTGACAGAGTAATCTATATACAGATGTTTATCATGTCCCATGTGTTCAAAATTATTGCTAGAACAATATATTTCATGAACATTTCCAATTCTCACTTAGGGGTGTCACTGAGTAGCTAAGATAACTTATGGTGTTGCTTGAAACCATAACAAGTGCTTTGTTGCTGACGATGTTTCACAAACAAAAAGGGGAAAATCCTCTTTGAAGATCCATTGCCCTCTTATAGTTCTTGTCCTCTGTAGTGACTAATGTAATGAAAGAAATACACTATAAGAAAACTCAGCTGAAATAAATATTTTTGCAGAATGCTGATGTCACACTTTTTCATCTTTTTTCCCTTTCTTCTGACTTTGGTATGTCCCATTATAAGAATCCCTTTGTTGGCTCAACATATCTTAGTATCACAAGCCATTCATCATTTAGATTAGTAATTTAGATACCAGATGGAAAATACTCTGTGCTCAACCATCTTGATTGAATTACTAGTAACTGAAAGTATAGCTGACCTCTTGGAGAACAAATACACAGGGAAGCTCAAATGATGATGTAAAAGGTCGCAGACCTCTGTTATCAATGTGAAGATATCTGCATCTGTATATGTACTGTTACTGAACAACTCATAGAGGGTAATGTGCATTGGGATGATCATAATTCTACATTAATTTTATGGCCATTCATCTGTCACTATTTCTTATGTTGAAGAACTACTGTAGCTGCTTGGAAAGAACCATTATTTTGTGCTGAAAAAAAAGAGGAAAGGAAATGGTTTGGCAACACTAATGAAAGCAATGCAGATTTTTCTAATCATTTATAGTCAAGGCCAACTGATGAGGCCCTTTGTAGCACTGACTCCCAATGAGAATATGTTCAGCTCCCCTTATTACCAGGAACAGATGACATTGCTTGTTAGAAACTATTTCCTGCTAGTAGACTGACTCAATTCTTCCCTTACTGTCAAAAAATACTGAAAATGGCCATGAAAATATCAAGCTGGGAGAAATATTAAAACCTTCTTTAGCCTACATTTCTTTTTCCAAATGTTAATATATGGGGAAAGCTAAAATATCTTTCTTAGCTATGGTGACTTTCCAAGGTTTTTTCCCCCCACAGTAGATGAAGCTGATTGTATTCCTGATAGTCTGTCTATATGTGAAATATGAAGAAATGGGCAGAAGTAGAGACACCAACCCTGTAAATTCTAGGCTCAAAATATGGAGTCTGAAAGCTTATAATACCCAATCTTCAATTAAAGATCAGAGAGCAGCACTATGCATATCTTGAAAAAGAACTCCAGTGGTGTTTTCTACTGAGAAAGAAAGGTTTGTTCAGAAACCCCAATTCTCTATTCTCCTAGCCAGTCTTACTTTCCCCTTCATCATCATGAGAGGTATTTCTTGGACAGCATGCACAGAGATGCCTGGAACATATATTGTGACGAATTTTCTAGTATGGGCTTGTTAAACAAAACCAAACTATTTAGAATTGAATATTAGTAGTCTAGTATGGAAGATTTCTTTTTTAAAAATCCAGGGACTTACATGTCAACACGTTGTACATATCTGATTAGTATGTGCAGAACAAACACTAACAGGCATTGCCATGGCAATATGTAGAATAGATAGAACTTTTTCCGTTTTTAAAATTTTGTATGTAAATTTCCAGAAACTTCAGTCAGAATGGCCAATGGTCAAGGATGAAGGTTGGGTAGGCAAGACTGAAATCCTGTTCTCTTATCTTTATTATTAGATACACAGAACTAGGTATGTTGTCTTTTCCTTTCATCAAATATATGAAAAGCTACTAATCAGACCTATCACATGGATATAATTTCATGTGAAGCCCATCACATATAAAATAGAAATAAATTAAATATTAAATATATTCCAGTGGATGGGTCCTAAGACTGAGGAGCAAAGGCAAGAATCCCTCTGTGGACCACTCCCAAATTATACTCAAATAAAAGAATGGCCTCAAAAGTAGCCAAAGATTATGCTGGCTATGGAGAGGGAAGAATTTCACTCTTCTCAACTTACCTTTTCCTCTTTCCATGGCAGTGAGAATTGTGACTGGGGGTTGTGCATGTGATTGTCCACATCTATGTAGACTGTGGAGATGTGTGCGGTATCCTTCTTACCTTTTTCCATGTTGCCACCAACCACTAAGTTTTGCTGCTCATTCTTAGGCAGTTTGAGGTGTTTGCTTCAGATAGCAGACCTGTAGCATTACAGGAGAGCACGATTGTTGACTAATAGTAGTTCATGATTACATTTGTTGCTAATTGCAGAAAGTAATGGTTTGCATTAAGTAATGGTTTGCATTAAGGACTTCTTTTTTTGCATACTTTTATGGGAGTTTGTCTGGCTGCCACAATTTGAAGGTAGCTTCAGACTGGATTAAATGGTTAGTGTAGATGGGACCAGGAAGCTGAACATTTTTCAAGTGTGATACATTGTACAGATCAAAGCAGTCTTTCTAAAAGAAGTGAGGTTTCATTTCTTTCTTTTTTCGAAAAAGAAATCCCATCAGATACTTAATGATTGGATTTGATCAAGCTCTCATCAGCCTGTTCGCAGGACTGTCTATATTTTCTCTAATGCTATTCTTCATCATTATTCTTCTTGGCACATATCATGAAATGTTCAGAACACTGCTAGATACTCCCCTTGATTGTATGTGTCTCTTAGTTGGCTTCATTTCTTGGCTTTGTTAACAGAATAGGCCCACACATCTCTATAAAACGTGTATGGTTTCTCTTCACTGAAAGAGTTAATGTGTATGCAATGTCTATAATATTATAATGGGGTGACTACTGAATTGTTTCACTGAATGACAGTTATTGGAGAGCATAATGAACTTCCAGAGACCTCTCCACACAACTGTGATTAATCACAACAGTATTATTGCTTCATCTTTGTATTAAATAAGTACCACTGTGTTTATAGAGGTTAAAGTACACATGCATTTTTTAGCTTACTTAAGTGACATTATGTAATCCACAGCTGTTTCATCATTCTTGGCATTGTGCATTCATAACTCTCTGCAGTCATTTGTGTGAAAAGAAACACCCTTAAATCTCACATTTTCTGCATAGGACTTTCAGATAATTCAAGTGATTCACTTAACTGAAAGGTTCTGGTGCCATTTGCTGACATTTTTCCTATTTCATTGGCAGAAACAACAACAAAAATACACACAAACAGAATGTTGCCCCCCCCCCCCACACACACACACATGCAATCCATCATGACTGATGTTGAACAGAATGTGCAAATATGATGTTGAAATGCTTGCTGTCCAAAGAGCTGGAATATAAATGTGAAGAATCTGAGGACCTCACCTCCTAGATGGAGGAAACGTAGCTTGTGTTTTGATGCAAACCTATCTAATTTCCTCCTGTGCAAACACACAGACAAATACACATATTTTATGTATGACATATAGTTGTCCATATTTTATGAAGCATGGAAAACATTCTACTTTTGATTACTGTATAATACAGGGTTAGATGTGATGACAAAAAGAGTAGAGCCCATGGCCAAACCAGAGGCAAGAAGATACATTTATTCATTACTTCATTTTTATCCCACCTTTCTTCCCATAGAGACTCAAGGCAGCTAGGAGGAAACTTTGGTGACTATAGCAATACATTCTTTGCAGAAGAGTGGGAAGAGTGGGAGTCCTCTTGTCTATCATCTTGCCTCTCCCATCTCTTTTTTCTTTCAAAATTGCAGTTGTGCATACTGCACATCAGGGATTTATAGTACCAGCCCCAGAAAATTTGAATGAACTCCAGTAGGACTTTGCCTCCATTAAAAAAATTTCAGACCACAGGTGAATTTTTCCTTCAGTCACCAAATGCCTATCATTGCAATGTCTTAAAACTTCCATTAGGCATTTAAAAATAAAGTTTAGGAATTGAATAAAAATGGCAGTCAAAGTTACCAAGGGAATGTAAACAAAGGAAATGCACTTGCTCTAGACATTTATCATTATCATTTTCTCACTCTTTGTAGTACTATAAATTGGAATATTGAATAAAAATTCAGGAAGGGAGTTTAATTCTTAATTGCAGGGAGAGATGACCTTATTCTGCCCTTCCTCTGGTTTATACAACTTAATCTTGTTTAAGGTACTCTATAGGTGATTAAGAACACAGTAAGGCTAATGCCAGAAGTGAAAGTCATGATTTTTACAGTTGGGGGCAGGAAATGAGAATAGTTCTGCTGCCATATTATATAATAGCAAACCTCGGAAAAGTTCGCCCATTCCCATCCCCACAACAAATAATTGTCAATCATGCCTGATTTCCACAAAATGGGAACAGAAATAGGGCACTGCATCATGTCATGTTGCCTCCCTCCCTTCTTCTTTTTGAAAAGGTTCACAATACAGCAAGCCATGGGTATTTGCTGGAATTTGGTTCTAGGACCCGGCTGTGGATATCAAAAATCTGTTCAAGCTCCATTATATGCAATTGCATATTATAGTGGTGTCCATTACATAAAATGGTAAAATCAATGTTAGCTTTATTGATTCCCTTCCACCATCCGGTTCACTTGTGGATAGTGGAATCCATGGACACAGAAACTCTGGATATGGAAGGCTAGCTATATACAGATTTTTATTTCAAATTTCATTGAATCTCATTAATTGAGGATGTAAATATGAACTCAGATAATTTCTCACTATTGCCTAATCAGCAGTGGCTACTAATTGAGAATGTGCCAAATTACTCCAGCTGGGTTTTAAATTTGTGCTGCATGTACTTCTGTCGTTGACCTTCTGGGCACACTTTCAAACCTTTGCAAGTGGCATTTATAGCTGAACACTGACAATTGCAGGCAGTGTATATCTCTGTGTGTATCTGTTATGAGATTCATATGCACCTTGTTTGATACCACTTAATTTAATATGTAAAGATCCACTGTTCCAAAGGTGGGTTATCCCCTTCCCCACTCTACTTGCTCTTTTACTCTGTGCATGAACATAGGTATACACAATTATCTTCATGTCATGGAGCCCAACAAAGCGATATCTGACTTGATCCTTGTTCTAGTATCACATGAAAATACCATCTACACAATAAAAAGCTTCCTGTATTTTCACACCTCATTTGGAAGTTTGAGGGTGTTTTATTTGTTTACAACACCAAATGCAATATGTTTTGAATTTGAAGAAGTTATCTGGATGAAAATAACAAATACTTAAAAGTATATTGCATTTTTGGTGGTTGGCTTACGTTTTTATTAGCTGTGTTGAATCATGCATTAGAACCAAGAAGGGGGGGGGGGGGACTTATCTCCCTTCTCTCCTGCCCAGCTGACTGCCAATAAATAGGTATTCATTGCCACTTTTGATATTGAAAAATTGAGACTGTATTGCTAGATCAGACTCAAATTCCACTTAGTTTTCCAGGTATTTTGTTTCTACAAGCAGCCAGCCAGATGTCTGCAAACTCCCAAAAGTATTATCTAAAAGTAATCAAATCCCCCTGGTAGCCAGAGTTAAACTGCTTTGGTGAGGTGAGCCTGGTTTAGCTATCAAAAAATACATGAGTAGGGCTCTTTTCCAGAAAAAAAAATCAAATCCTTTGTTTGAACCAGGCCAACAGAACCTGTGATCATCTAAAGAGCAGAGTATAAATATTATATTCAGAAATAAAGAGGGAGGGAGAGACTCCATCTGTCATTATCTCCCTTCATTGGGCTGTCCTGATTGAGGCTAGTGATAGTGTTATTCCAACAATATCTAGATAAGCATGTGCTATGTAACTCTAGTTTAAAGAAGTCTCTCTTAATGGCCACCACTATATATTTGAATGAATGTTTGAACATATTCGGGTGGGGGGTGGGACCTTTAAAATTGCTTTGATTGTTTAAAAAACTCTGTTGGGAATAATCCTGCACTGACAGGAATCTTTGCATTTCAGAACTTAACATGTGAAAAATTCAAATGAAGTTTATTTTGTGTAGAAAAAGCATTTTCTGTGCAGAAAATAACATTTAATCGCAGAGATCTAAAATACTGTAATGTGGACCTTTTTCTGCATAGAATACAGTACTTTCTGCACAGAAAGCACCATTCTCTGTGCAGAAATCAATATTTCCTCATAGGAAATATTGATTTTTTTCATTAAGAAAACACTGTTTTCTCTGCAAAGAATCACTTGCAAATTTAATATATAATAAATCATGAGTTGCAAATAGCTTATGATCAAGATGTGGGTGACTTCATGGATCTTGGTGGATGAAGTCATAATTCTGTGTCTATGAGGACATATCCAAATGTCTCTCTGACATTCCCCCTACCTACCACTGAAGTGTTGGGAGATGGGAGAGCAATGACTAAACTGTGAGCCCCATGAGAGGGAAGCTATAACATAGGGCACATCCAGACAGGATGCAAAATGTGTGCCTTCCTGTATATATTCACGTTGAGCATCCAAACAACATCCCATGAAATCATGAATATTTCTGGCACAAAGCATTATCTCTGCTTTGTGCTGAGATAATTTGTTAGTGGATTTGTTCCATGCTGTAACGGAATAACTAATTATAAGGGAGGTTTTGTTTATGTTTATTAATGTTTGTAATAAGTACAAGGACAGGCAGAGTGATGCATATGATTGGTTGATGCATTGCCATGGTTGCGAAGCCACTGTGGTAGAAATGTATCCATTTAAGAGTGGCTAACAGGCAAAAGTGGGTGGAGCTAACCAAGTAGAAAAGAGGAGACATTTTAAAAATAAGGCAGTCTCTGGCCAGGAGAGCTACAGGGAGGAGGTTCCTAATTTAGTTTAAGTCTTCAGCTGTGATGTTAAAGTAATAAAGGAACCAATTTGAATAAATTTCTAGTCTGAGTGCTAGAAAAAAAGGATCCTTGTATAGGTTTGTGCCTTCAGTTGAGATACTGAAGTAATAAAAGTCTAATTTGAGTCCAAGTCCTCAATCAAGTGAAACTGGGAGACATAGAGTTCTTTGAGTATAAGTTTAAGTCAAAATATTGAAGGAAAAAGTGACATAAGTTATTCTATTCTGAAAGTTATATAGTATCAGTTTGATGTATTCGTAAGAGGAAAATACTAATGTAACAAAAGCCAAGTGGAACTGAAGAAAAATAATGTGTAACCAATATACTTTATGTACACAAGAATTCATAAATAAACCTCTTCTTTGGTTCAAATAATACCTGGAATTCCTGTGTCAAGTTATCAGACTGAAGATATATTCCTGGAAGTCAACTGAAGATCATATTGGTGTAAACAGTGAAGAGAATATTTTGAAGCTCAATACTGACTGCAGTATTGAGTTATTCAACACAGAAACATACACAGACATTTAAAACTGAACCTCAAGTTGCTGAGTTTCTGAGAGGTTTATTCTTCTCCCATTTAACAACATCATTGCCTTGGCACCTAAATATACATATAAGTTTATTGGTGGCAGGAAGTGGTATAAAAATAAAATAAAATATACAAAAACAAAGAACTTCCCCTCCCTCCCTGCCTCTCACACACACCTTCTTGGAAGATGCGAATCAAACCCACCATGGCTGCTGTCTGGACTGCCCTCAGAAGTTCTGGGCTTTTCAGAGGGTAGTCCAGACAGCAGTCTCATGTTTTTCTGCGTTAAATCAGCCCGGAAAACCACGAGGGCATGAACCCACTTCCAAAACCCCTTTAAAAACTCTTTAAAAAGAAAATAACTTACATGGCCAGCATTTCCCTACTGCCAGCCCTCTCCTGGTGCTTAAGAATGACATGCCAGGAGAAGGGAGGCCAGGAGTGATTTTCCTCCTTCCACTTCTCCTGGCATGTCATTCCTAAGCAACAAGGAAATGCCAGCCTCATAAGTTATTTTCTTTTTAAAGGGTTTTTAAAGGGGTTTGGGGGAGGGGATAAGGGCTGACTCCTTGTTTTTCTGGTAGGTGTTAGAAGGACATGCAGGGGCGGCTGTAAGCAAACAGTATTTTGGCACACCCCCCCCCCCAACCAATCACTGATATATATTATTTTCTGTTCATCGTGGGAATTCTGCCATATTTGGTTCAATTACATCATTGGTGGAGTTCAGAATGCTCTTTGATTGTAGGTGAACTATACCTCCCAGTAACTACAACTCGCATATGTCAAGGTCTATTTTCCCCCAAGTGCTCCTCAAGAGCACCCCTGGGCAAAAACAATTGTACTGCAAATGCTTACTTTGCGTAATGGGTTGAGCTTCCCCTGAGGACATGTAGACAAAACTCTTAGAAAGCACTATTTTTTTTGGGGGGGGGGGCAGTGTGTGGACAACAGTCCACCTCGAACCAGGTTTTTTAAACCCTGTTCGGCATAGACTTTTCCACTGTCTGGAACTGCCCATAGTCTTTCCTAAAAAATGTTTATGCTATTCTCAGTTATTTAGTATTTCCCAGCTCTAGAAAGATATTCCTCTTACTACTTTCTTTCTGTCCCCTTTTCCTTCTTTTCACTAGTATAGTTGGGTTAATGTGTTGCCCCAACAGGATTTTGGCCCCCAAGTCATTCTGTTCTGATGGAGGGGTAAAAATGCATCTCATGGTTCCATTAATAATCTAATAATGTTCTCCACTTGGTCTCTTAGGACCAAGTGCTTGGAATACATATCCTTTATTATAGTATATCTAAAATCTCTCATTTTCATAACAGGACAATTCACTTTTAAGTCTGGGATTTTGTAAAATGGTGTCCTTTAAAAGAAGAGTAAACCGGACATCCTTGCAGACCTGGTGATGAAGAAACATTTCTTGCTTGCTACCTACATGACAGCTCTGGCAAGATAATAAATCTTTCTAACCTTCTCCTCCACATTTAGCTATACTTGTAAGGATATTTGTTCAGGGCATCTTAAGTATAAAGTATAAACAAACATACTAGGCAATAAAACACATCTGACACTTAGTATTTTAAAATAGGGGAATATGGAAAGGATTTATGTTCTGTATCAAAGGGCTGACCCTCCATGTAACTCTGCTGTTCCAAGAGGTCATTTTGCTCCTCTTCAGAAGGTCAGAAATAGTAACTTGTTCTTAGCAACAAACATATATTGAAAGCAGTCCTGGCATTGGTTGAGAATAGGGAGAAAACAAAACCCTACGCAGGTGAAGTATTCATCTATTCTGTCAATGTCTATATGAAAAGCATGGCTGTGATGAAAAGCCACTTCTCCAATGTCATGTAGTCCAACTGGCAACTGCATATCTTGGATGAATCTATTCAAGGAGGATTCTTTTGTTCCTTGGCTGCACAAAGACTTCCATGTGTTTTGGTACCCAGAGGGCTCTAGATAATGTTGAACATTTTATTCATACATACCTAGATGTCAGTTGGTGGGGCCATTCACAATTCACAGAGGGAAGGGCTCAATGATTCCCTTGATATGGTCTCTGAGATAAATATCCACAATTATCTGCTGCCACACCAAAGTCTCATATTGAGTGTTTTGATGTATCTGTCTTGCAATACTACTGTGGAGGCTGGAGGGGGGTGTTTTGTCAATTTTTGTCACAGTCAGCTTTGAGTCTTAGTTTTGGTAAAGAAGCAGAGTACACATAAACAAATACTGTGCAGTGCAGTGTGTGAATGTATATGCCTTCAAATTCCCTGTCAATGCTTATGGTGGCCCCATGAATTTTGTAGGGTTTTATTAGGAATGAATGGCAAGTGGTTTGACATTGGCTTCCTGTGAAAAACTAGCCTATGGTACCTGGTATTGACTGTTGTGAGTTTTCTGGACTGTACAGCCATGTTCCAGAAGTATTCTCTTCTGATGTTTCACCCACATCTATGGCAGGCATCCTCAGAGATTGTGAGATCTGTTGTGAAACTAGGACAATGGCGTTTATATATCTGTGAAATGTCCAGGGTGGGAGAAAGAACTCTTGTCTGTTGGAGGTAGGTGTGAATGTTTCAGTTGGCCACCTTGATTAGCATTTAATGGCCTGGTAGTTTCAAGGTCAAACGTCTTACTGCCTGGGGGAATCCTTTGTTGGAAGATGATTAGCTGGCCATGATTTATGCTTGTCTGGAGTTCCCCTGTTTTTGAGTGTTGTTCTTTATTTGCTCTTATGATTTTAGAGTTTTTTAAATACTGGTAGCCAGATTTTGTTCATTTCCATGGTTTCCTTCTTTCTGTTAAAATTGTCCACATGCTTGTGGATTTCAGTGGCTTCTCTGTGTAGTCTGACATGGTAGTTGTTAGAGTGATCTAGCATTTCTGTATTCTCAGGTTGGTTCATCAAGTGCTCTGCTATGACCGACTTCTCTGGTTGAAGTAGTCTGCAGTGCCTTTCATGTTCCTTGATTCATGTTTGGGAGCTGCGATTGGAGCACTCTAACAACTATCATGTCAGATTACACAGAGAAGCCATTGAAATCCACAAGCATGTGGAGAATTTCAACAGAAAGGAGGAAACCATGAAAATGAATTAAAACAGGGGAATTCCATACAAGAAACAACCATGGCCAGCTAACCACCTCCCAACAAAGGATTCTTCCAGGCAGTA
Organism: Anolis sagrei; assembly: GCF_037176765.1. Classification (NCBI taxonomy): domain Eukaryota; kingdom Metazoa; phylum Chordata; class Lepidosauria; order Squamata; family Anolidae; genus Anolis; species Anolis sagrei. The sequence continues at coordinate 115,189,140 of NC_090025.1, forward strand.
AAAAGTTAGACCTCAAAACTGCCAGGCCATTAAATGCTAATCAAGGTGGCCAATTGAAACATTCACACCTAGCTTCAACAGACAAGAGTTGTTTCTCCCACCCTGGAAATTCCACAGATATATAAACCTTGTTTTCCTAGTTTCCAACAGACCTCACAAGCTCTGAAGATGCCTGCCATAGATGCAGGCAAAACTTCAGGAGATAATGTTTCTGGAACATGGCCATATAGCCCAGAAAACTCACAACAACCCAGTGATTCCAGCCACTTAAGCCTTCAATAGTACCTGACATTCCTTGGTGGTATCCCATTCAAGTATACAGTACAATAAATATCATACAAGGTTGCTTATCCTTATACTTTTACTCTATAGGAGCTGAGATGAGAAAAACAACAACAAAACAGTTAGACAAGACAGCTGTCTGTAGTGGATTTGGGCAGAGGGAGAAAAAAATGCAAAAGGAGAAAAAGAGGAAGTTGCCATGCTCATTAGCAAGAGAAGACGCAGAGCTTTTTCTCATTCTGCCCATAGTTTCCCTGGTTTTTTGCAGAATGAAATAATAAGTCTCATTAACATCTAAATTGATAGTGAATAGTGTAAACTAGCCTCACTCTTTTCACTTTCTGTTCTTTTTTGGGGTTGAAGGAGGTGAATGGGAGGAAGCATTGCACATTTATTCTGTCCTTTGGATGTCTTGAAAGGTAAAGATTAGATGCCTTAAAAATTAATGAAATCAACATTGATGTAAGTTTGAAAACAGGCAAGCCCAAGGCAGGTTGTCATCACTTGGCACAGCATGGCAAAGAGTGCGGAAAACTGGCAGAAGAGGGCTCTTTTCTTGGATCAGGCAAAGTGGCAGTTTTGTGACATGCATCTCTGCAGTTTACAGTGGCCCCTCTGTTTGAACCCTTTACAATCAAACTCCATGCGACTGGGAGAAGAGTGTTCAGTGCAAGACAGCAGCTCTCTGTACAGTTTGCTGCCCTGGCAACCTGATAGATTTCCAGCAGACATCTGTGTGGGAGTGAATTCTTTTTCCTCTCTTTCTTTCTTTTTTAAGCATTAACCCCTTTCTAGAGAGAGTGGGTTGTGGTTTTTTAAAAAAGACAAAGGGCTTGCAGCTTGCATTTGTCTCAAGAGGCAGGAGGAGGATGGAAGCAAAGTCTCTTCCAGCAAGAGCTTGTTCTTCTGCAGGGGTTTGTGGGTTTGTGACATGACTGGCTCAGATCACATTCTTACACTGCATCTATACCCCCTTGACTTTTGCAATAGCCCCAGATAGTACTAGAAAATGAGATGAGTGATTCATTATATTTCTTTAAAGAAAGCTTTTCTGAGACTGGATCTACACTGCCATATATCTGGCCAGGGTAGTCCATGCCTTAGTCACCTCTAGACTGGATTACTGTAATGCACTCTACGTGGGGCTGCCCTTGAAAACGGCTCTGAAATTCCATCTGAAATTCCAGATGGTCCAACGGGCGGCAGCCAGGTTTTTAACCGGGGCTCCTGTTCAAGGAGCTCCACTGGCTGCCATTCATTTTCTGGACCCAATTCAAGGTGCAGGTTCTTACCTACAAAGCCCAGAACGGTTTGGGACCCACCTACCTTCGTGACCACATCTCTGTATACAAACCCACACGATCTCTTTGATCATCTGGAGAGGCCCTGCTCATGCTCCCATCTGCAGCGCAAGCGTGATTGGTGGGGACAAGAGAGAGGGCCTTTTCAGTGGTGGCCCCTCGACTCTGGAACTCACTCCCTAAGGACATCAGATATGCCCCAATTTTGCCAGTCTTTAAGAGGAGCTTGGAGACGTGGTTGTTCCAGTGTGCCTTCCCAGAATAATGATCCCAAAGCACTTCATCCCCCAAAGCACTTTATATTGTTTTAGATCTGCTCGTATGTTCCCACAAACCGCTCCATCATTTTCGCCCATGTCCAGCATTATTTTTTAATCTTTTAAATTTTAATAACATTTGGCCTACTCATAGATTTTAAAATGTGTTGTCCTATTGATAATGCTTATGTTATTGTTCTATTCTTTTCTTGTTTTTAAATTGCTTGTATTGTTATTGTTATTGCTTGTATTGTTGTATTTTGGGCTTGGCCTCATGTAAGCCGCACCGAGTCCCCTGGGGAGATGGTAGCGGGGTATAAATAAAGTGTTGTTGTTGTTGTTGTTGTTGTTGTTGTTGTTATTATTATTATTATATATTCCAGGATCTGATCCCAGATTATCTCCTTTGAACTTGATTATTTGGGTCTACATTGCCAGATAATCTGGGGTCAGATCCTGGGATATAGGGCAGTGTAGATCCAGTCTGACAGAGATGTGGGAATTTTGCTATCAGACACAAAAACTCCAAGCATCCACACATTTCTCTGCTGTCCTGTAATGCACTCCACACTCTATTATTCTGACCTGAAGCTACTGGCTGGTCTGCTTCTGTCATCTTGCTGACCCCTCTTCTACTATTCTACTTCCAACTCTTATTTTATTTTATTTTGCTTATAAACATGCTCCTTTCCAACAGCAAACTGCCCTCCTACCTTCCCAGCCCTTGCTAGCTTTTTCTCATTTCCCTTAAATCCCATTTCCCCAACCTCCTTTCTATTTGCTTATTTTTTTCCCCAATCCAATCTATACTCTGCTTCTTTTTCTTCAAGTGCCTTGTTATTTGGGTAGCCTTTTCTCCTGTCACTTGAGTTTTCTTCACATTTCAATTACCACCCTTCAGTCTTCTGTAGCTCTGCATCCTGTCAACAATTTCTTGTCTCTCTAGACCATGCACAAGATTTCCCATCTCCCAGCAAAGTTGCTCTACTTGTTAACATTCCCCTGCTGATCCCTCTTCACACAACAAATAAGAGTTTGTGTGGGATTTCTGTGATATCATATCAGTTGGGCCAGTGGAGACTTCCTAGGTCAGTGACAGTCAGTTAAATGTTCATGATCTTTGTAAGAAGAGACATGCAGGTTGAGTGTGCCATATCCAAAATGTTTGGGACCAGAAGTGTTTTCGACTGTGGATTATTTTGGACTTTGAAATTCCAGGACCCAGATTTAAACATGAAACAAATGTATGTTTCATATACACCCAATACACAATTTGTAATTGATTTGTAAATGAATCAAAGTTTGCAAATACAGATATTGAAACAAAGATGTCACTATCATTCATCTCAATGACTTTGGATTTTGGATAAGGATATATGTCCAGAATGTATAAAAAAATAAAAGTTTTCCCGTGACATTAAGTCTAGTTGTGTTCAGCTCTGGGGCGGGGGGTCATCTCCATTTCTGTCTATAGACACCTCGAAGTTCATATGGCCAGCATGACTGCATGGAATGCTGTTACCTTCTCGCGGAAGCAGTACCTATTGATCTACTCACGTTTGCATATTTTTGGACTGGTAGGTTGACAGAAGCTGGGGCTAACAGCTGGAGTTCACCCTGCTCCCCGGATTCAAACTGCCAACCTTTTTATCAGCAAGTTCAGTAGCACCATCGGGGGCATGTATGCATGTATGTCTCTCTCTCTCTGTGTGTGAGAGTGTGTGAAATCTCTGATTTTAATGTTTTAATGTGTGTGTATGTACACACACAAGAAACAAATATCACCTACCAATTTCTGAGAGTAGTGTTAGAATATACCAAGAATATATATAAGTATATAGAATATAGAGTAGTAGATAGAATATACCAAGTACATTGGTATATTCTAAACAGGCCCTTATGTTTGCATCCTTCCTTGAAAATTAGCAGTGGCACAAATTAAGAATGAACACCACACAAGGGACCCCTGGTGGCACAGTGGGTTAAACCACTAAGCTGCTGAATTTACTGACCGAAAGGTTTGCAATTTGAATCCAGGGAGAAGGGCGAGCTCCTGCTGTTAGCTCCAGACATGACTACATTTAATATCAGGGGAAATCTTTAACTTTACTTACAGGCAGGGGCGGCTCAACCCATTACGCAAAGTAAGCATTTGCAGTATAGTTGATTTTGCCCAGGGGCGCCCTTGAGGCACTCTTGGGGGAAAATAGATCTTGACATATGCGAGTTGTAGTTACTGGGAGGTATAGTTCACCTACAATCAAAGAGCATTCTGAACTCCACCAATGATGGAATTGAACCAAATATGGCACACAGAACTCCCACGATGAACAGAAAATATATATCAGTGATTTTTTTTTTTTTTGGGGGGGGGGGCACTAAAATACTGTTTACTTACAGTTGAAAATTACCTAGGGCCGCCTCTGCTTACAGGCCACTAATATTGCTGCTGAAAAAACTGGCCCTGCTTGGAAGTGTTGTAGAAAAAAACAAACAACTCCCATATCACCTTTGCTCTGCAGCTGATCTGCTGTCCTCACTAAGGACTTTATCGCATAAAGAAGTTATTTCACTGCAATTGTACTACTATACAATGCTTATAATATTGAGGTGTGTACTTTTGATCTCACACTTCTTAATTTGCAGAGTTGCACCATTGTAAGAAATCAATGGTCATGCAATCCATCCCACATATCCTCATAACCCCACCATTTGCTGCTCTGTAATTTTTTTTAGTGTCCCAACAATGAATAACAAAGAAGTGGCAAACACTACCGGTTATGGAACTCCCTCCCCAGGGAGATTAGATCATCCCCCTCCCTCTTGACATTCCGAAAAAGGTAGAAACTTGGCTTTTTGAGCAAGCTTTTGAGAATGCAGCGGGATAGATGACATGAAACTATGAATGATGAACATGGAATGGCCAAACGATGTTACTGGAAAATGACTTTAACAAGATGACATCAGTCACTACATGTTTTAATGGTTTTTATATATGTTTTTATATTGTTATGTTGACTGTTTTTAATCATACTTTTATGAATGCATGGCATCGAATCGTGCCAATCTGTAACCTGCCTTGAGTTGCCGTATGGTTGAGAAAAGCAGGCTATAAATGTCATAAATAAATAAATAAATATTTTTAACAATAGACACAAAGAGATCTCAAAGTAGTGAGAAGGAGCAAGGAGAGAGGAAGAGAAAGAGAATCCCACCCCTTGAGATCACTTTACTGCCAACAAGCTGGCACAGTAATGGAATTGTTCCATTGCACAAGGTAGGAGACAGGGACATTACAGGATTGTGAGCAGTTGATGGATTTTGCCTGTCAACAGCAAAGGACGGGTTAATTGCAGGGAGGAGGCAGACTGGCAGCAGAATGTATATGGTGTTGTGCAATACAGTCTATCACCAAAGGTTTGTCAACCTCATGTAATAAAGTCTTAAGCCTCTGAACAAAGACCTGTTTGGGTTTTGCTCTACCATCTTGAAAGCGTGTTTAATTATCCTTTCAAATTTGTAAAAACAAATTCATTATTTAGCCTTTTCACCACTGGTGATATATTGCACATTACTTGTTTTGATGTGTAAGATAACACCCCTATTGTTCTCTCCACTTAAGAACAGCATTCTAACCTGAGACCTGACTCATTGATGATTATTTGTGATGTGGAGAATAAACAGTGCAGGGCTGAATTTTTCCATCCTATTCTACTGTTGCTTAAAGGGAATTCTGAGCATCAGCCTATAAATAGAATTTCTGAACTGCAGAGCAAAGCTTGTGTATTAAAAACAGAGCAGGCCTGCTCAAGGGTACAAAAGGCTCACACCATTAAGAGAGGTTTGATCTGCAGAAATTAGCAGGTGAGGATGTTTAACTCTGTGCCATGAAAAGCAGTGTCTGCTGCTCAAACCTCTGTTGAACATTCAAGAGCAGCCGAGGTTGTCTATTTCTTCTGGCCATATGGATTTAACTACTTTCCCAATATGTCTGGTATCCCTGTGTACATTGCATTATATTTAGCAAAGACTTAAAATAAACAGGGCTTAGCTGATGAATATACCTGATTATTTGCAGGATATTGACCTTGTAATAATTAGCAAACCCACACGATTTGCAGTTACTATGGAAACTGGTAACACTTCTACACCATAGATAACCACTGTGGTAACACAGAAGATGATGTGTTTAATGGGATGTCTGGGAGAATAACAAGTGTTTGCATTGTGGTATTGGACATTTGGAGTTAAGTAGAGCAGTTGGAGCTATTGGAAGAAGATGGCTCAAGCTCAAGACTGCTAGGAAATTGTGATGTTATTGGGAATCATAGGAAGTTTGTGGTGAAGCATAGTAGTATAGTCAAATTTTAGAGCATATTTTAGCCCAGTCATGGTCTTGTGTAGTTTGCCAATGGTGGTATATGACGGATTGGTGCATCAATGAGTTCTGGACAAGTTAGGTAGGCTTTCAGGCTCCTTTTGTCCAAATTCCTCAGAAATATGCTACCACCATTCCCAGTTTTATAAACTTGCATACATTAAATATAAAACATTAGAACTATATGGAGAAATGCAAAATACAAGTTGTTTTATGTCATTGTTAAATGAAATGAGCCAACTAAGATGCACAAAATACATCATGCAAGTGCTCAGTGGCTGCTTCATTGGGCAAATATAAGAGATCTATAATGAAGAAGCCAGGGAAGCTTTGAAAGCTTGAATTTTGTGCAGTTTGGTTGGCCCAATGGAGATATCAGGTTTTGTGGATTTTTGATTTTGCTATATGCAGGCATGTAGCTGGGGGGGGGGGGGGGCTTAGGGGACTTCAGCCCCCCCCCCCCCCCGAAATTCTCATGGTGGTCCGTGAGAAGGCCTTACTGGTGCATTATTTGTTATGTTTATTCATATCATGATCTGATCACCATGCTCAATATAACTCATATGCATGGGGGTATTGGGGTAACGATACAAAAGGTTTGCTAGGGTAGACCCTCTTTTGCTCAGACTCAGCCCTCCCCCCCGAATCAAACTCACCCCCCCCCCCCCCGGAATCATAATCCTGGCTACGGGCCTATGTATGACCAATATAGCTATCCCTGAATGTGTTTCCCAGAGAAATATATACTTCTTTAAACTCTATAGCAACCAGGTTATGTAGATTAAATCAAACTTATCCCTTGTTCAGAATTCTAAAAGCCAAAATACTCCAAAATCCATATGGATTGTTTAGATTGTATACATTGAACCATCAGGAAGCAACCACTAACTCTTTCATGCACACAATGATTAAAATATTGCATGAAATTACCTTAAGGCTATGTGTATATGAATCACAAATGAATTTCTTTTTTTAAACTTGGGTCCCAGCTCCAAGATATTTCATCATGTATGCATATGCAAACTTCTTCTTAGGAGCATCCCAACTTAAGAGCATTTTGCGTTAAGAGCTGTTGCCTTAGGGAGTGCTATTACGAGAGTACAGGGCTTTAGGGTCTCAAGGAGCAGTCTCTGTGCCTCATGCTCCGTGCTCTTGTCTGCTTTGGGAGATTGCTATCCACTTGGCTTTTGTCCACTTTGAGGAACTTTGAGCTAATTGATTTTGTGTCGTTTTTATTCATGGTATGTTTAACTTCCTGAAGAGAGGAAGGGGGGCTAGAATTAGTACAGTATGAAGCCTTTCACTTTGTACTTCCTTGACACGCTTTTAGAGGGGCCCCCGATCCATTTTTGTCTGAGCCCCCTGAAATCAGGAGGTCAGATATATGTTTTGTTGTTTCAGGGCCAAAGGATCTATTTTCTTTCAACCCATTTTTTTGGGGGGGGGGATGGGCTTCACCAGTAGGCCCAAAGTGCCTGCCCCTATGGTTGCAGGCTTTGGGCTTATGCACCTGAGCCTCGCAGGGAGTGGAGCCAAGCACCAAGTAAGAAGTGCTCCTTACTTGGCACTCGGCTGCAAGCACAAAGCCTGCAACCATAGGCCCAGGCACCTTGGACCTACGGGTGCAGGCTTTGGGACTATGTGCCCGGGCCTGGCAGGGCCTGCACCCAAGCACTGAGTAAGGAGTGCTCCTTACTCATCACTAGGCTGCCAATCCTGCCAGGCCACAAGCAATCAATCCAGAAAACAGGCTTAAAGCCAGTACCCGATCCTGTCTGCCTTTCGTTTTGATTGCATTTTCATTCTAGGAGGGGCCTTACTGTTTTGTGCCATCCAAATGGATGGAATGAAACAGAAACATGAATCAAATGAATGGGACAAATTTCTGGACCATGACTACTGTTCAGTAGCTTTTTTACACATTTAGTGTGGCTTTTCAGCAGAAGCCTGCCTGACATGGGATATCCTATTAGCAATATTGCTACACAGTCTCTTGCCTCACAGGAGCATACAGTCCCACCAAATTGGCACTGGTGTGATAGGTATTTCTGGAAGCTCATAAGCAGCTGGTACTGATATTCCCTGCTATAAAATTAAGGAGGGAAGCAAACTCCCAAGAAAGATAGGCAAGAGAGGAAGGTATCAGTTTCCCAAATAAATATTATGCCTGTGTTGCTAAGGAATTTATGCTTCGACCAGAGGGTAGTTTGGCAAATAAAGCATTTGGGTTTCATCATGAAGACTCAAGTTTTCCATGAAGCTGGCAAATTTATGTTTAGCTTCAAGTGGAAGACACTGTTTCCCCATCTACTTGTTGTGATTTTTTTCTTGTCAGGAGCGACTTGAGAAACTGCAAGTTGCTTCTGGTGTGAGAGAATTGGCCGTCTGCAAGGACATTGCCCAGGAGATGTCTGGATGTTTTTGATATTTTACCATCCTTGTGGGCGACTTCTCTCATGTTCCTGCATGGGAGGCTGGAGCTGACAGAGGGAGCTCATCCGCACTCTCCCTGGATTCGAACCTGTGATCTGTCAGTCTTCAGTCCTTTGGCACAAGGGTTTAAGCCAGGGATCCTCAAACTTTTTAAACAGAGGGCCAGGTCACAGTGCCTCAAACTATTGGGGGGGGGGGGATTATAATTTGAGAAAACATGAATGAATTCCTATACGCACTGCACATATCTTATTTGTAGTGCAAAAAAAAACACTTTAAAACAATACAATAATTAAAATGAAGAACAATTTTAACAAATATAAACTAATTAGTATTTCAGTGAGAAGTGTGGGCCTACTTTTGGCTGATGAGATAGGATGGTTGTTGTTGTGTGCTTTCAAGTCATTTCAGATTTAGGTTGATCCTGAGCAAGGGCCAGGTAAATGACCTTGGAGGGCCGTATCTGGCCCCCGGGCTTTACTTTGAGGACCCCTGGTTTAAGCCATTGCATAACTGGGGGCTCCTATTTGTTGTGATGATTTTTAAAAATGAGATAAGAACTATCTTGAGTTTGTGGGGGAAAAGATGAAGCAAAAGCACTACTATTACAAGGTATGCCCATTTGTTCTGAGCAGTAATTGGCATAGCATGAGCTTTATTCTGAATTGAAAAAGTTACTTTTGTTGGAATATGTTTTCCACAACAAAAGTAGCTGTCTAGACACTCTTCTTTTCCAAAATTAAGTTTTCCAGGCCAGCATTTTTCTCCCACACCATGATCTGCTTCCTATTTCTTAACTAGAAGCATGGTATGAGGGTGATAGCAGTGGTTCTCAACCCGAGGGTCTCCAGATGTTTTGGTCTTCAATTCCCAGAAATCCTAAAAGCTGGTAAACTGGCTGGGATTTCAGGGAGTTGCGTGCCAAAGCACCTGCAGATCCACAGGTTGAAAACAACCGTCTTGTAGCCCATGTTTGACAAGGTCCTTGAAAATATGAGAAAAGAAAAATTTCCATATTTCAAAACAAGAAGTAAGGTATGCTCTCCCATTTGTTCTCATGTATGTTAGAACATGTAACAGGGAAGAGCATTCATCAAGAAGAATAGTGTTAAGCTAGAAATATGTAACACTTTGTGAAGAAGCTGTTCAACCAGGCCTCAAGCACTATATGAGCATGTACAGACAGGCTGTATTCAGTACAATTTGTGTGTGTGCGTGCGTGTGTGTGTGTGATCTGCAAAACAAGCCAAACAATTTGTTCTAAACTCTCAAACACAGTGCAGCAGAATAATAAAAAAGATGGAATATATTCTTCTCTGTCTTGTGAGCAACTTTCATGTCCTAAGCCGAGAAGCTTGCATTAAATAAAGACCCCCAATGTGAAATTAATTTTGTGCACAAGAAAGGTGCAAGCATCTGCCCGAGTAGTGTTATCTCTTTCTTTATAGAGCCGGCAGAGCTTTGACAGTGTGCCCAGTCAGAACCTCTTTCAGAGAACACTCTCCTCTGGCTTCACCAAGGGACGGATCTTTAAAGGAATCTGGCACTTTTCCACTTGGCTCATCTCTCTGTTATTTTCAATGAATGGAAAGTGCAGAACCCAGTCTTCTACAGGACTTGCTGCATAAATTAAGCTTGTTTATAGTTCATCCCCATTCCTCCCCTTTCAGACAATTGCTCAGTACGGGAAATGCTTATTATGCTCAAAGACAGTCTCCTTGACTCAGAGATTGAAAAGGAAGCATTAGTAGTAAGTTTGAGGTTTGCAGCTCTGGGGACATTATGTAGGAATGGCACGTGACCCACACATATTTGAATATTTCTCTTGCACGGGGAATACAAGCTTCATTTTCTTCCTTGTCAAGAAAATGCTGGGAAGCCATAGGTGGATTCCCACTAGCCAGAGTTGGAGTGGCATTTTGCTCCAAAATGAATGCAAAGACTAGAAAGAATTTGTCTGGTTAAGAATCTCCTGAGTCATAGTTCTTATTATAGGGAGAAAACTTCTGTCTAATAGGTTTTTAAACACACATACTTAACAGGAAGCTTTAATGGTGGGAGATGGTGATTTAATTGGGTGGCTTTGCTCCTTTGGGACTTAGGCTAAATTTTAAATGAAGTTCTTTTGAGTATATAAGGTTCAGCACCTTGAATAATTCCAAGGTACAGTTGAGATAAAAACTCAGAATGGATTCACAACTCAGAATGGATTCACAACAGTTCCATTTTTATTTAGTAAGGCAAATAGGAGAGCTTACTTTTTACCGATTTTTAATGCTAAATAGCATTTGATTAAAAGATGTGATGATGTCATTGCCTTGTTTACTTCTAGAAACAGGCATCAAGTATCACATCAAGATGTGATCCTTGAAATTCTTTGACATTAGAATCTGAATCAGAAATCTAAAATTCACTGTGGCCTCAAGCAAACCACTTGCCGAGTCTCAATCCCAGCACCCCATCTATAATGTGTGACTGAATACAAACCAATTTAATGGTGATGTAAAAATCTTTTGAGATAATGCATGTGAAAAGCTTTGAACACTGAAAGTGTGCTATATGAATCCTAACTAAAATAGAAGCAGTGGATAATGAAGCTGTTATTGCTACTCCTTCTGTATTTAAAGAATGTTCTGTATGAGATAACAGTTTGTACCTGGAATAGCATGTTTGAAATTTTCTGTTCACCTTCCAGCTAGACATCCCTATTTGCAGGCAATCTCATTTCAACACCATCCATTTTTTTCATATCTCCCAACAAATGCTCATGGTTCTGCGCTCAGTGGGCTTATTGAAGATTCACTTGGATATTTTGGGGCACTTTTTTATTATATATCTAGGGATTTTCTGACTCTTCATGACTTTTCTCATGAATCACACCCTTGTGTGATTCAAAATTCCCACCTCTGAACAAAACACAACACAACACAATGAGCTTTATTTTTTTCAACATTGGGGAAACTAATGGAGAGGGTTTTATAGCAAGTTACATACACTATTTTTCAAAAGTGACTTTCTAAGCTCTGAAAATGTGTGTGTGTGTTTGTATATACAAACACACAAACAAACATGTGTATGTACACACACACAAATGTGTGTGTTTATATATATATTAGTAATGGGCCCAGTATTTGTGTTATCCATTCACTTCATGATTCTGTTTTGTACTGTCCATTCAGATGGCTGAAATGATACACCCCCTCTGTTACAGAAATATCAGTAAAACAAAAGGAAAGTGGGAACGGTAACTGTTTGGGTGCCTAATTCGGAAAGGCCTCATTTTCAGAAGCAGCATTTGAAAACGAAAATGGGGTCATACAAATGAAACAAACAGAAATGGATTGCAATTCTATACAAAAGCACTGTATGTATGTATGTGTATGTGTATACACACACACATATCTGGCAAAGGCATATTTCTTTCTAGCAGTAAGCATCTACACAATACTGAATGCAAGACCATTTGAATTTTTAGACAATGGACTGTTTACAAGCCAATTTCACCATTGGTTTTTATGTTTTCTTCTGCTTTCATTATGTAATGCAGCTTTTCTGGTTTGATATATAAAGCTAACATTCCAAAGCATGAAAACGTATGAGCAGGTGTTCCACTACATGAACAATATGTAAATGTTTTCCATTGAAAATGATGTATTTGTTCCCAAGCTAACTTTGGCATTTTGGGACATGATTCTTGCAAGGTTTTTTTTTTATATTTCATTTGGTGCCTGGAAAGTGAAGTGCTGTATGATCACTGTTAGGACCTCTTTACATGGCCCACGGGGGCTGTGCCATCTGGCCGGCAGTCACCAGAGAAAGGGAAGGCATGCTGGGTGCCTCATGGTGGGGATGGGACAGAGCATGTTAGCACTCTGTCCCCATCAGATGGGAGAAAGGCTGGCAATCCACATTGCCCCACCACCCTTTCCCTCATCATATGGGGAAAAGGGGAGGAAAGTGTGAATAGCTCTGTTGGAGGTACCCAAAACACATATTCCTCCCTGTGGTGGAGGAGAAATGTCTTCTGGTGCTTTCCCTCCACTTTGGGAGAAATATCGACAGGGCCTGCCGTTTGTCGTCAGATAGCATGCTATACATTTCACTATATATTTGTCTGTTACTATAAATAGCATCTTGCCTCTTAACTCCCCTCCCCCCTTCCCAGTGACTTCTAGTAATGCAAAATTATAGTGTGTTCCCACATTCCTGGGAAGGAACTAGTGAAGAAAAAGAGAAATAGGAGAACTGACAGGACCATACCTTTCAATAAATGTTTTGGATAGGAGGAGAAGATGGAATACAGCTGTTGTATATAATTCCTCATATTGTCTACAATTACATTCTCAATCCCAAGCAAAAGTAACCTATTCAGATAATGAAATATCAGTAACTATTGACAGCATTAATTATATCAATCTACTCCGGCTGAAGCCAACAATTATATTTAGGTTGTAATTCCATAATGCTATTTCCTTCCAAAAGGGATCTCCCTCCCTCCCTCTCTCTCAATCAGGATTATATGTAGAGAGCAAGCTGCTATACAATATTAAGAGTGTGAACCTGCTCTACAAGCTTCCTAACCTTAGACAAGTAATTTTGGTTTTGTCTCTCGTATTCCTAACTGCAGGTTAAAAATAATGTTCATTTACTCTACAGGGTCTTTATAAACCACATTGAGGATAAAATGTGTTAACATGCTACAGAGTTTGGTATTTACTGTGCATATAATGGCTATCTGACCTCTTCAGTATGTCCAAGGGTGTTTTTTTATGAACTTGCACAGGAGACTGTATTTGATCTGTTTTTCACACTTACCATTTTGTATTTTCTGTGTAGTAAAGCACTTTTTTTCTTTTATGCGGGAGCTTTTTTTCCTCTTCACATTCATAAACAGTCCTTTTGGAAACTGTTATCTCCATACATATCTGTTTCAAGTTGACATTCTCACTTCACTATACCTTAGTATCTAAAAGTTTAGCTTCTCCCTGTCGTTTTGTACATTTCTTATCATACTGCTTAGAAAATGATAAGTGTGAAAAGTTGGAAATGTGCAATGCTATTAGTTCCACTTTCCTTCTGTGAACTATGGCCTTGCATTGCGGTGTGATGACCTTGAGTTTATCTGACATACCTGCAAAGGCTGAACTGAAATGCCACCTCATTGAGAGGTGGCAAAAGTGAAAGACATTACAGCTATTTTGAGAGGCATGAATTGAAAGGGTCAGGAGGGACAAAATTCATGAGTATTGCCAAGCTCTTTGATCGTATGGAATATCTTTAGTCCCATAACATCCCTGGAATTATATTATTTCATGATTTCTATAATGTTGTTCCAAGCAAGATGGCAACAGCAAGGAATATTGTAGCAGGAAGAAGTTGGGAGTATGCCCTGTGCTTCTGCTTTTCTGAAATGTGAAGGAGCAGAGACAGTTTATTTCTTCACAGTTTTGCTTCACAGTTTCCTATGGATTTTTTCAAATGTTTTTCCCCAACTCCGATAGCTAATGTAAGTTATAGTGAAGTCTCCTTTTCTATAACACAAGTGTTATTGTTTATTCATACCATCATTTCTGACTCTTTGTGACCTCATGGACCAGCCCATGCCAGAGCTCCCTGTTGGCTATCACCACCCCCAACTCCTTCAAGGTCAAGCCTGTCACTTCAAGGATACCATCCATCTATCTTGCCCCTCTTCCTTTTTCCTTCAGTGTTCCCCAGAATCATTATCTTCTCCAAGCTTTCCTGCCTTCTCATTATGTGGCCAAAGTACTTCATCTTTGCTTCTAATATCCTTCCCTCCAGTGAGCAATCAGTCATTATTTCCTGGAGTATGGAGTGGTTTGATCTTGTGATTCAAGGCACTCTCGATATTTTCCTCCAGCACTTAAGTAAGCTGCTCCTACTTCTTTACTTAGCCAAAGCCTACAAGGGTATTATGAAGGACTGATGGATTGAATATTGCCAGAAATATGAAAATTCATAGGAAGGCAATGGGATCTCCTTTAGACAATTTTACCCAAGGAAACCCTATGATAGGGTAGCCATAGGATGGGACCAACATGACAACTTATAACAAGAACAAGTGTACCATCAGTTCCAAGTCATCCCCTCACTTTGGTGGATTTGATTTAATTTCTCCACATTGCATTATTGTGTTTGCTGGGCTTAGATTTAGCTACAGTATCTTTATGTAGATCTATTTGGGCAGTATCTTTTGAGAAACATTTGTCTGTTTTAGCTTTGGGGAGAAGCTCAAACATGTGCAGCACCATCCTTGCAGAGAAGCCATCCTTGGAGAGAAGTTTGGATTTTGTAAAATTTTGGATTTCAGAATTCCAGATATGGGATGCTCAACCTTTATATGGCATTGTTATCATTTATTCAATGTGTGTGTGTGTGTGTGTGTGTGTACTCACACACACACACACACACACACACACACACAATTTCATTCTGCAGGACCACTTCTGTCTATAATGTTCACAAGATGAACTTTACATATTCTAGCTGTATGGTTATCTAGTAAGCTGTATGTAGAGAGGATGGTTAAAAGGCCATGTGTGTGACTGCTTACAAGATAGGTGAGAGAAGACACAGGGGACAAAGGCTTAATCCACTCTTAAAAAATTAGACAAGATTTCAGGGTGGGGGGCGGGTTAAACAATTTCACTCAGATTGCTCTTGAATAGTTGAACTAATTAATGCAGTTGTCATTATGCCTGCTCCTATGCCTCATGCAAACATATTTCTTATTCACCATAAATCAGGGGAAGAGAACAGTCTGGCTTAGATTGCCATGAACTGCAGTTCAACAACATCTGGAGAGCTGAACAATTTCTCCCTTGTCTTAGTCAACTGGTGTCATGAATTTTCAGCTTTGGAGGAAGGAGATTTTATGTAAAGGCTGAGAAATTTCTCAGGGATACATGTTCATGGTGGAACTTATATTCCTCTAGTTTCAAACACGTATATTTGTGTCATTTTTGTTCTTAGTACCAATAGTCTGGACAGTATCTGAAAAGATGGCATATTATCCTTACAAAATAGTTAAACGTAGTCATATTAAACAGAAGCACATAAAAGGTACAAAGTAGCAGAGATCTGCGGCATAGGGATTTGTTGATTTTCTATGTTGAAAAGCTGAGATTGTCAGGAGCCCTTTAATGAATCTACATTTGCATTGAACTGTACCCAGTTCTGCCTGTGGAGCTGATTCATAGTCAGGCTTCTTACTATTGTCTGATTCTTCAGATTAAGTCCCTTTTATGGAAAGAGAATGGTAAGACAGAATAGCTACAGTTGGAGAAAATATTAATAGAAGTATGACAGCATATGTATGGCCATCATGAAAGAATGAGGCTGGTTTTTGCTGAAGCTTCTTGACAGGCCTTTATAGAAAATGTCTCCTTCTTGCAACCAAACATAGAAAGGTCATAAATGGCTCACTGGTACATGATCCTATCTTCAGCCATATTTTCTTTCTATTTATTTTGTTCCTTCCCTGCGCTAAATAAGAATAAATGACTAACAACACCACTTATTTTTTTTAAAAAAATCAAAATATTTGAAAGAGAGCTTGTGCAGAGATTCAATGGGGAATAGACTGTTGAACTCTCTGTCTAGTATTCATACACTCAGAATTGTCCCAAAAAGATTTTTCAAAAACCTTGTTGATTCAAAATATCCATAAATCTCTGTTTTGAATCGTCAACTAATAAAGACACTGGGGAATGAGTGAGTGGAGTTTATGGTATGAGGCATTTATTATGATACACTTAGTAACTCATATTTCCTATGGTAGCCGATAAAGAACAGTTTGCAGCAATCACCTCATAAGTGTTCTAATAATAAAAATCAGATGCAATCAAAACCAAAGTAACAAAAATGAGATCCATGTCCAAAAGGAAGAGGTCACACAATATCAGAATGGAGGAAACATTTTGTCATCATAACAGTGGTGTCTGTAGGATTGAAAGAAAATGGTATGTTCTATGGAAGACGATAAATGGTACACTTGGGGCCCATGTCTTCTGTTTTATGGATGTCCTCTATTGGATGATGTCCTTTCCTTAAAGACTCATCAATCTAAGGCTGATTTGAACAAGTAAAGGCCTTAAAGTTTCACATCAGCAGCTTGAATTGGACAACAAATGAGTAACCCAATCACTATCTTCTTTACTATATTGAGACATATTCAATTTCTATATGAAGTATAGTAATTATTGCTAAATTTGCATCTGAAAATGTATACAAATTGGCCTATGGAAGCATTATGCAAATGTATGTCCATTTTTGGTGCTGCTATTATTGTCTTATTGTGCATGTCCTCTTTTTGATGATGCGCTACAAAGTAAACTTGCACACTGTCCTTCTGAAAGACGTTGGGCAGACAATGAATAAAATGTAAGAGAGTGTTCAAATGACTTTATTGATATACTTTGAGAAATTCGTGTACAGCACTGCCAGATAACCTGAGATAAACAGATAATCTGGGATCAGATCTTGGGATATAGGGGCAGTGTGAAAGGACTCTGAGGTTCAAACCACTACACCACACTTTCTGAATTTCTTCCCTCTGTGTTTCCTACATCCCTCCCTCTCTCCCTCCCTCCTTCTCTCCCTCCCTCCTTCCTTCCTTCCTTTCTTTCTTTCTTTCTTTCTTTCTTTCTTTCTTTCTTTCTTTCTTTCTTTTTCTCCCTCCCTCCCACCTTCTTTTTTTCTTTTGCCTTTCTTCCTTTTCCCCCTTCACCCCTTTCTTTCTTTCTTTCTTTCTTTCTTTCTTTCTTCCTTTTTCTTTTCCCTCCCTCTTGGGGCAGAGAGGTGGGGAGGGAAAGTAGCAGCGGCAGTGGCAGTAGCATCAAGCAAGTGGGAGAGGGAAAGTAGCAGCGACAGCAGATGGGGCATGGTTGGCTGTACTAATGGGTGGTGTGGGCTGCATGCAGCCCATGGGCCACATGTTGTGCAGGCCTGTCCCATAGTATGACTTTGAATGTTAATGTTGGGATGTAGGTGAGACTGCATGTTGATACTGAAAATTGTGGGGAACAAATACAGGGGGAGAAGACATAACATTTTTGCTTTTGGTGCTTGTCTTCAACATTTGGCACCTGAGCCATTTGTCCCAATGTTCCTAATGTTAAAGCTAGCCATAATGATCTTGTAAGTTAGATGAGTATGAAAGATGTGCCCTTGGATACTCAACAGGAGAAACCATAGCCAAGCATGCCAACATTTTCCACCCTACAATTCTACTCAGAAGAATATTGTGTTGGGTTACTTCATTCTTCTATAGTTCAGCTCCACTACCATGCAGTTACTTTTTTATAACTGTCTTCCACTGCAGTTAGTACTGGAACTAAATTTCTGTAAATTTCTGGGTGGTAAGAATCCTTGCACTATAGTACCAGTAAGAAAAAACAAACATGCATTATCTTATCTTAAACAGAGTATACACATCTAATGATTCTTGAATGCCCACACCTAGTTAAAATGCATTCATGAAAGGTAAAGGTTAATGCAGCCCAAACAGTGCAAGCCAGCTGTAAGTGTTGTGAAAACCACTTTGCATTAATAAATCTCTCCTACATTTCAAGAAACTGAAAATAAACATTTAAAATGACTGGGTGGGATTACTTTTCGATTTACCCTCAGGCTGTAGCACACTGAAGTGTGAACAGCAAAGACATCCCTTACCAAAAGCTTTGGTTTATTAGTGGAAGCCAGGTTTGGTAAATTGTTAAAGATTAAATGTTTGACCCAGATGAAGAATATAAAATGCTTCATGTTTAAGGAATGATAGAAATTTTGAATATGATTTTCAGGATTTGTAGACTGCAATAATGGATATGGAGATTCATAGAAAAGAGCCATAAGCTACAATGGTAATGGGCTAGTCAAGCAGATCTTGGTTGCAGGGAAATCATGAGCCAGTCAAATTATCAAGAGGGATTCAGCAAGAAGAAAGCTGAATACTTAATTTTAACATGTGCTTGGAGGGGAAAACTCGATGCTTTGGCAAATCTACATTAAATTTCCTTAGGCTTTGCTTCCCTATGTTTTGAGGAGGGGGATTCTATTGCATGAATTTCTTCTCCTTCTCCATTCACTTACAGTCTTCTTTTCTTAGTTTTCCCCTTGTGCATATGCGTGAGGCTGAGACACAGTAAAACATGATAGCCTTTTTCTACTCTTTGTTTGCTGGTAAAAAAGACACACTTTCTTTCTCCTTGTATTTGGCTGCTGAATAAGCAAGCATAAACAAATATAAATTTTGTGCAACCAACTCTATTTCAATTTAGAAAATTAGGTAGAAAGTGGACTCATAGGGTTTTCTAAATTGTTATTTTTTGATCTAAAGGATTTTATAAGAAAGGTGCAAATGAGAGAGGGAGAAAGGAAAAGTATAATTAAATGTACAAGCCCTCCTTGGAAAGTGTGTGTGTGTGGTGTGCAGGCCCAAAGTGCCAGCGCCTGTCAAGGCCTGAAGCCAAGCACCGAAAATCAGGCAACTAAATGGTTACTGTACCCATTTCCCTTTCGTTTCATGGATATTTCCATCCCAGAGGGGTGTGTGTACTGTTTTGTGCCATCCGAATGACACAAATGGTATGAAAACATGAATTAAATGGCTGAAATGGTTATTGGGCCCATGAGTAGTTACGAATGGTAGATAGGGTGTGATGTTTAACAACTTTTTTCTTTTTCTTTTGCAATTAAAGTGATCTCTTCCCCCAAGAGAAAAATTGTTATCTGGATCTATCTCTTTTGCTTGAAAAAAAGGTATGGGGGGGGGGTACTTAGAGAAGGAATATTAGGTTGTTATGCACTTTCAAATTGTTTCTCACCTACGATGAACCTCAGAAAGAATTGTTCAGAAGAGGTTTGCCATTGCCTATAGTTGACCAAAATTGTTAAATTACATTTTTCAATCCGTTCTTCATTTTGTTCCATCTAAATGCTTAAATAGATGTTTTCCATTTTAAATAAGATGGGATGTGTGCAATTGGGATGCGTGCAAATGTCTATAGAAAGTCCTTCAGATAGTGTGAAGGAGAAGCAAGCAAGGTTTGTTCCTGTTTCACTTCCAATATTGCCTTTCCACATCAAAAGTCTCTACGCAAGACTTAGGAGTCTGTAATGCACAGTGAAAGTCCTAATTTAGCATCACTATCATACTTAAATACACTGGGTTTCAAAGCTATACTGGCTGTTTTCCATTTATTTTATATTTGATGTTTTTTTTGTTTCTAAATGCTGGAATTTTGCAATTGGACTAAAAAAAAGGAACAGCAGTAGTGCACGACGGGTTGTAACGGTGTGTGGAAGTATGATCATGGAACCACAAATTGGTTCCTGTGCTAAGGAATAATGTGTGACATAGAAAGTGCTCAACACGAAATGTATCTGCTTTCAAGAGTAATGTGATTGAAGTGCTACTATGGGATCCTGCAATAAAATCTTCAGATAAATAAAGACATTATTACCATCTTAATGTGTGACCTCATAAAAAAGAAAAGAGGAGAATGGAGATTGTGCATTAGGGAACTTACCCTTCCAAATGTTTATTAGATTGTCTAGTAAAAGCTAGGCAGTTTCCCCTGTACATTTGTGTGTATATTTTTACTCCTAGATGGCAAAGAGACTAGCACAAGACTTAAGTCATATTCACATAGGAAAACAGTATCTTTGAATAAAGGCTGTTAAGAACAGAGCAGGAAGTCTCATTCTGTTTATTCCTTTTTTACAACATCACAGGGCTAAATGCCCTCAGGACAGCCTTGAGAATTGAGTGTTTGGTCATAGCTTTTCACATCCTGTATTGTACAAATGCCATCTCTGTTCCTCAAAACACACAATTGCAGAAACAGACATGGAAAATGGCCAGTGCTTGTCTGAAATTATTCCTAATGTCTTTTCCATCCTTCCACTACAGCTCTGCGTTTGATGTCTATTGTGTGCTGCCCCCAAATATAATCTTAATTGCTGTGTGTGATGGCCTGAGATGCAACTATCCCTTGCATCTCATCTCAAAGAGGCTAGACATACTGCCATGTGTGTTCAGTGCTACTTTCAAAAGCCTCTTTGAGATGCAAGGGATGATTGTAGTTTCAGGCCGTAACCACATGAATATAAGCTGGCAATGGTAGTCTTTACATCACACAGTGACTTCTGTTGGTATCCATAGTTTTTAGTACTTAAGCCAACATTGCTCTGCAGTATCTACATTCAGAGGACAGACCAGAGTTTGCAGGAAAGACTGGAATGACCTTGGGGTTTGGAGCCATCTGGACAGCTGGACTAAGTCAGTTTCAAGCCAAAGCATTGTTCATACACACACACTGCCACCATCCTCCTGCTGTACTGATCACTACAGGGGAAAGGGTAGGTCACCTTTTGTCCCTGCTGCTACTTTTTGCCAGCCATTGAGCTCCCTGATATCATCTGGCTGTTACAGTTGTATCGGCTGAGGTCGTAGTGACATAATAGAGTGTGCATGCAATCAGCAAAGTGACTCTATCCAAATAGTTCTCAACCTGTTAGTCCCCAGATGTTTTGGCCTACAAATCCCAGAAATCCCTGCTAGTTTACCAGGAAGTTGAAGGCCAAAAGATCTGAGGACTCATGGATTGTGAACCACTGCTCTAGTCAGTCCTTATTTACCATGTGGGAAACTCCATTATGACCTCAGCAGATATTATTGTGATGGCCAGGTGCTCACAGGGTGCTCTGTGAGCACCTAGTGATGAGTGGCAACACAAGGGGCAGTGGTGCCAACATGGATCAGTGAGGTTAATGTGGTCTAAGCCAATTTAAAATAGCTGGACACCAGCATTGCTAAGGCTTTGACTCAATGAATGTGAGGTGCCATCATGATTGATCTGGGGCAATCAAGGTCAGTCCTCACCATCTTTAGTGAGGACTGACCTTGATAGTGAAAGAAAGTTAAATTTATTTCAGTAAGATTTTCTTTCAGCTAAATAAATTGAGAACCTTGGCCTATGAATGCTTTACAGATTTACCCTCACCAAAACATAGCAGGCATGCGTAAAGACAACACTTCATTGATGGATTAATTGCTAAATTTGATTTCTATTTCACTTTTCATTGCTCACCAAATTGAGGTAAGTTGTAACTAAAGAGAACAAATATAATTTGAATATAACAGAAATAGAAAAAGCAAACAAGTACACAATTGAAAAACACACCCTAAAAAACTCAATAGTACCCAATCAGTTGAAGGCATCTTCCACAATAAATAAAATATGTTGCTGAAGGCTTCCTGCCCAGTGGAAAATCAAAGGTATGTCAGTAGCCTAGCCTCTCTTGGTATGAATCTCCTAAGGTAAGAGCTGGACTTTCTTTTGTATTATCTGTCAGTTTTCACACAGTATGGAAAAAGTCTAAAGAAAGAGTACTGTACATGACCCAAGGCATTTGGAAAATTACATGGTCGAAATGGAACTGTATTTTCACTTTTTCTGTGTTGTGTATGCTCCACATCCATGTGTCAACTTCCTTGCAATTTTGCACATCTAGAAAATAAGTAGGTTTAGTGCCCTTTCAGGTTCCAATGTGGAGAAAGCTAGCATGTTACTATGATAACCATTGTTCCTCTGTTCTCTGTCTTTGAAATGGGAGTAATCATCAGCTGCTTCATGAAATAGTGTGAAAAAGTATGCAACTGTATTGTTTAGAGTAGGGGTCCACAAACTTTTTAAACAGAGGGCCAGGTCACAATCCCTCAAACTGTTGGAGGGCTGGATTATAATTTGAAAGAAACATGAATGAATCCCTATGCACAGTGGACATATCTTATTTGTAGTGCAAAAAACACTTTAAAAGAATACAATAATTAAAATGAAGAACAATTTTAATAAATATAAATGGGAAGTGTGGGCCTGCTTTTGGCTGATGAGATAGGATTGTTGTTGTTGTTGTTGTTGTTGTTGTTGTTGTTGTTGTTGTTGTGAGCTTTCAAGTCATTTCAGACATAGGTTGACCTGAGTGAGGGCCAGGTAAATGCCCTTGGAGGGGCGTATCTGGCCCCCGGGCATTAGTTTGAGGACCCCTGGTTTAGAGTATTAATAAGGCTGGTTTAAGCCAACAGGATATGAAGCAAACCCGGTTGCTAGTCAATCTTGGGGTTAGTGTCTGGCACATGGAATAACTTCTCCAAAGCTCAGAACTGTATTTGAAATCCAGGTTTATGTATAAGTTTATCATTCAGCAACTTAGATGTACATTTTATGGGCAGAAAACTGAATAACCAGCATGTAAAACATACTACACACACATACCCCTATGTAAAATATTAATCAAATTATAACAAGAATTATCATAATATAACACATTCTGTTCCTGGATGCGAGAGCACATGAGTTGCAAGTGCGTCATTTTAATTTTGTGCTTCATTTTGAAATGACAAAATATTCTATTTTTACTTTTGTCAATTTCTATTTCCCGCTAATAATGTAATATAACAAGATGTATAACCTCAAAGCCATCTGTACTTAATGAATCATTTTCTTTGCCCCAGTGCTATCATTATCAAGCAAGACAATTCCACAATAGATTGCTAAGACAATTTTTAGCTAATATATTTCATATCAAAATTGCTAATATCATCATTTTTTTCTCATCTAAGATCTCCAGTATAGACCTGGAGTCATACACTGTTCATTTTCCCCTGCACACATCTTTTATTAAACTAAATTCTAATGTTACAATTTTAGAAATGGAGTTTACTGAGTATAATTGCTGCTTGGAAATGTAATGACTCAGTTGACACATGCATATTAATTACGTTTTTAATCACCTGCAGGTGAAACATATCTATTTGTGTATGGTGTTTTTGTTCATAGAAAACCAGCACAGTATAGTGGTTTGAGGATTGGACTGGACTCTGGGAGACCAGAATTTGAATATCTGCTCAGCCATGAAATCAAACCTCTTTCAGCAAGTCACACTCTTTCAGCCTTACAGGAAGGCAATGAGAAATCTGATACGAATAAATTTTGCAGTAAAAATTATAGGTTAGAGTTGTTGGAAGTCAAATTTATCTTTAAGACACATTATCAATTGAAACCACTGATCTACCCCTTCTTTTCCTAGAGTCCTATGTGCTTGTCACTATATATATATTCATAAGTTTGGGTATATACTTCGGGTATAAGTTGAGGACAGGTTTTCAGGCCAAAATTATATTTATAGTTCATCTGTATTGTTTTAACACAAAACACATATTACATTTATCTGTCTAGTTTTGCACTAAGGACTGTAATGATACATTTTGAAACATGAAAAAAAAACCCCTAGAAAAAGTAAATTCTAATCTGTTTAATACCCGTTAGGACCAAACAAAACTCTGATCAGTCCTCATTTAAGGTTTTTGTAAGTATTCCCGCTATGTCATGTTGACCATTCATAGAGATCTCCACTGGGTCCAATCATGATCGCCTACAGCTTCCAGTTGTTAATTAAAATGCTTGCTGTTTCCTCTGGATGTGTGATCCTGCATTTTTACCACTAAACTTTTATTTCATTGTTGTTAGAACACATTATGATTGATTAAACCCTCATGGAGGAGTTAGGTCTCTCCTGCACTGTTGAAGATGGTCAGATTTTATAGTAATGTCACAATCATTTTGTGATTTTATGAATACAGAGCATGTACATTCGGTTTACGGCCAGTGAACAAAATTTGTTTTGTGAAATGTTTTTAGCTCTGCCCTACCTCAAAGGATTAGTAGTAATAATTACCCTTCAGCTTCCCCCCCTTTTCATAGCAATTGCATGTGAATATTAGGAAACTAATGTTTTATGTGCACCTACTACTTGTCAGGTTTGTTTTCTTTGCAAAGGAAACTGGGCCATTAAAAAGGCCAACATCTGTCAGAATCATCTCAGGACTTGCTTGTGTTTGTAGCTTACCGTAACATGATCTTTAGGCCTCTGGGTGGCCACTTAGTGAGTTTCTTGCCTCAAAATGACCGCATTGTGATCCCTTCCTCCGTGGATGTCATGGAGAGTTAGCTCCATTGTAAGTTCTTAGTTTGATGTGTCTTAGTTTTCATTTTTATTCCTATTTATTGTAAGTAATTTTATATACAATCTTCCTTCTTTATCCATATTTCCAGAGGACTGAAGGCAAGTAATGAAGTCAGACAAGCCAGTGTTGGAGTTAGCCCCCTTTGTATGATATGGGTTGACATACATATAGACTTGGGTCTTTCTGTCTGGCATACTATAAATCAGTGATTCTCAATCTGTACAGTTTGAAGCCATGTATCATCTCATTGAAACCTAAGGCAAGATGTATCCACCTACACATCCTGATTGAAATGGGAACAGCAAATGCTAAATAAAACTCTTCACCATGCATTGATAAGCTTCCTGGATTCTTCCCTAGATAAGCTGTAAAACCCTTCATTTCTGGTTATTCCCTTACATCAGTGGTTCTCAATCTGTGGGTCCCCAGATGTATTGGCCTTCAACTCCCAGAAATCCTAACAGCTGGTAAACTGGCTGGGATTTCTGGGAGTTATAGGCCAAAACACCTAGGGACACACAGGTTGAAAACCACTGCTATAAATCCTCTTTTAATTCATGATGTTTTCACCCTCAGAGTTTTACTTCACAAAAGCTCAATAAGCTGTTGCTGATTATCTTGTATTATACTAAACGTAGGTAAAAGCAACCACAAGCAAGCTATTATTAGATAGCTGTGCAGAAATGAACACTTTTGAGGGAAAAATAACCTTCCTGTTTATTCTTAATGCATTCCTATTCTGAACTGGACTGGACTTTTTGTAATAAATCTTTTATGGCTAATGATTTCCATTAATGGTCATGCAGTATTCTGATGCTGCTTTGTATGTTCTAATGGACTAGTCTTATGGCAAGGGGGTGAAGTGGGTTTTTAAAAGAAAAATACTGTGCCAAGGGACACCCCACTGTGATAATTGCTGCATACTGATATAACAGGAAGAGAAACCACAAGCAAGATGAAAAGTGTGTCCCGGAGGCATCATTTTGGAAGCTTGCGAACTATTCCTCAATGTTCAGCCTGCATTAATTGGTAAATTAAGAAACAGATAAACTGATGATTTAAACAAAAATAACATCAAAGGAGTTCATCTGATGTTGATAAGAGGAGCTGATATTTCAAAAACGTTGGGGTTCTAGAGAAAGAGAATGTATAATCAACTTGACAGATCTGCATCTGTTTCATGAATTCGGCTGCACTGTGTTCTACAGCTAGTAGGATGGTATGAAGTCATTCATAGGCTACAGATGACTTTGTTGAGATGAACTGTGCCCTGATTCCAGCACTATCGTGATTTATAAGCATTTGGATGAAGAGGCTAAGAGCACAAAATGCTAGTACAGGTTGAGTATCCCTTATCCAGAAATCTGAAATGCCCCCAAAGCTGAGAGAAATACTTTCTTTGCTTGCTGATGGTTCAGTGTACACAGACTTTGTTTCATTGACAAAATTATTTTAAAAAAAATATTGAAAATAATATTGTATATACAATTACCTTCAGATTATGTGTATGTGGTATAT
Organism: Anolis sagrei; assembly: GCF_037176765.1. Taxonomy (NCBI): domain Eukaryota; kingdom Metazoa; phylum Chordata; class Lepidosauria; order Squamata; family Anolidae; genus Anolis; species Anolis sagrei. Next base: position 115,215,357 of record NC_090025.1, read on the forward strand.
ATGAAATATAAATGATTGTTTGGGCTTGGATCCCATCTACAAGATACCTCATTGTGTACAGACACCTGGAGTTACACTTTAAAATGTACCTGTGTATGTGCATATATGTGTGTGTGTGCGTTTTGCTGTCTGTGCCTCTGTTCAGAAGATTTCACCACACTTTCTGTCCCTGTGAGAAATGGATTTTGAAAAATTTGGCTTGTTGTGGAAACAAAGATTGGCGATAAAGGTTTAGTGGAGGTACCTTTTCCCAATGATAACTCTTTCAGGAGTGAATTTGCTTTCCTAGTGGTAGATTTCTCTCACTTCCAGTTGTCTTACCCTTATTCTTAACTATGAGTCATTTGTAAGTTGGATGTTTGAAATCTATCTGTATATGTAGCTATTCAAAATAGGGGGTGAAGGGTGTCCTGAAAGCCAAAATTCTTCTGATCTCAATCATTTCAGATAAAGTATATTCAACCTATTATACTTTTTTTTAAAAAAAGTGTTTATCAGAATTGATCTTCCTTTCTGGCATCTACTTGTCTGCACAGGGAATTCTAACAAACCTGATTCACGCATGCCCCTGTTTGAGTGATACTCTCCTCCAGCACTATGGTGGAGTAAAACCATGTATTTACTTGTCTTCTACCAAGCAGGTCTACATTCCCTTCCCAGAACATTCCCTTGCCAGCCCATAACAATTCATTAAACTATTGTGCCTCTATATGACAAGTTGTATTTGTATTCCCTTCTTTTTCCTTCCTATGCATTATACTTCATATCCCCCTATCTTGCTTTCTCTGTTTTATATACCTACATAAAAGTACACTCAGGCCCCTTCCACACAGCTGCATAAAATCCCCACTGAATTGGATTGTATGGCAGTGTGGACTCTTAGCTCAGTTCAAAGCAGATATTGTGGATTATCTGTCTTGATATTCTGGGTTATATGGCTGTGTGGAAGGGACCTCATACATTATTCCTAGATTTCACTGAGGATACTGATCATGTTGTTTTGGCCTAGAAACCCTTGATTTCATCCAAGTGTTGGACTTCAGTGAAATTAGTATATAAAATGATGTGCACTTATTTCTCATCAACTCTTTTCCACATAGAATATGGTGCAAACTGACTCTTGAAAGTATGGAAAGTAGGACTCCTTTCTTCAGACTTTTTTCCCCTCACACTTCCACTTTCCACGTAGCAAGCTGCTAGTCATAGAGACAGATGGTTCTTCCCAGAGGGCTTGGAAAAGCCTTTAGAAATTAGACTGAGGGCTTGCTGTCCAATCTGCATTAGAACTACAGTTCACATACTCCTAGAAAGATCTGAATATTTGGCTGTGCTCTTCTCTTGGTCCTTCCAGGCATTTGAAACAGCAGGATGCCCAAAGGAAGCCTCTCAGCAATGTAATCCTTGGAGGCAAAATTCTCCAGGAGAATTTTAAAGGTCTCCAGAAAAAAAGAACAGTCCATACTTGAAGTAGGCACTTCTCCCACCTAGTAGCCAAACCCAGTTATTAAATGAAGAACTTGCTTTGGCAGAAGGTGTTACTCGGGAGCATGTCTCTGTGACATGGCGTACGTAACATGCATGTTAAAAGGGCAAAATGTAGAACTGCATTAGAAAGCAATTTGCATCACCATGCAGTATTAAGCAGTGGTAATTTTGTTTTCCAGTGTGACGTGTCATATACGAGTGAGCTTGCTTTTAAATCTTGTTTTGTGTTCTCAAGATAATGGAAATTGCACTGCCTGTCTCAAGCAGCCACTTTGCATTCCTCCAGGGCACTATTTGCCATACTGCAAAAGCTGTTTCTCACACACACATGCACACAGGAGGAGGAGGGAGAGATGTGACTTGCTTCTAAGCCTTTCTCCCTTTTTTCATATTGCTAAGAGCAAATGGTTTAAACTCTTTACAGTTGTGGTTTGTAATGGCTGCATATGAAAAGGTCTACCACCTGTGCTACATAAACATTGCCAGGTGCAGCTGTGGTTTAAGCCTTCATTGAAGGTTTTCTTTGCTGGACTGTGACCCTGTGTTTGAAAGAGAGGAGGTGATCATTTCTTTGGCAATTATAATAGGAGCCTCTGGGTTTGTCTGAAAATTTACTAGGAACAGGTCATCCTGATTTATTGGAACAAATTCCTGACAAACCAGTCTTCCTATTTTGCCCCAGTCTGCATTTTTTTTTCCAAAATGTTAATTCTAATTGTGGCTGGTGTTCTTCAATTTTCTTCTTTCCCCAAGCTTCTTGAAATTGAACTTTGTAATGGGAAACATATGCACCGCATCTTTGGTACATATGCATATAGACATTCATGCAAGACTGAATTCCTGAGGCTTTGTCTTAGGAAGTAAGCTCCGATAAACAAAGTAGGACTTATTCTAAGTAAATGTCAATCTTTCTGCCCTTTTTGTACACAAGGGGTGGGCAGCATCTGAGGATCTAGGACCCATTTTTCTCTAGTCTACAACAGACCCTCCTGCAAAAGATATAAATTTATAAAAAATAAAAATCTGAAATAAATGCCATTCTCTTGTTTTTTAAAAAAACCGTTAATATTTTGTATTAACTGGGAGGTGAATGCACATCTTGTTTAAAAAGTTATGCCATGACTCCTGGATGCTCTCACAGAGTGGTATCTTGTGGTTTTTATGTTGAGGTGCAAAAAAAAAATCAATTCTGGGTTTTACTCTGAACTTCAAAGAAGTATCTGTGATATTGAGAATGTTTTGGAGGATAAGAGCAGAGAATTTAGGATTTAAGATTATTCAGTGCCTGAAATAACAACAGGGTAGATTTATCATGATTTGACATGGAAGTAACTGGCTACCACTGCTGCTGAGAACATGTCTCTTTGTTTTTAGTACAGTGTGGAGCAGCTTAGGAAAAGTGCTATAAGGGTTGCCAAAGCAGGTGGTAGCTTATGTGGGCTATAATGATCTGGCTAATTCCACCACAGAAATACAAGCTTTCAACAGATTCAAATAAGCTTTATTTTATTTTATTTTATTTAAAAAACTTGGTTGACCACAGCACATTATTGTTGTCATGGCTGAAGTATCCTTAAAATACAAAAGAGTTCAAACCTCTTTTGGAATTTGATCCTATTCACCAACAATCCCAAAACATTTTTTCCCCCTGGGCTTACTCCTCCCTCCCACTTGTACTTGGTTTTCTCACAGCTGAACTTGGCAACTTGTTTCCTTCCCCACACATCTGCTTAGTATCCCAAGCTACAAATACCTTCTCTTAGCATCAACACCTGTGTAGCAAATCCCATTATCCAATATTACAAACCATATGCAAGAGTGTGGCAAGCAAGCATGTCAGGATCTATGATTCTGACATTAATGCTGTTCTACATCAATAATAAAATCTATGATACCTTCAAATAAATTCTATACATTGCATACCAAAGTTAAGTGGAGGTAGAAGGGGATCATGGCAAATATACTGAGCAGTGACATGAGGCGTCCTTGTTCAGTCAAGGAGTTCTAGGCAGTATGCAGCTGTCACTGCACAGTGCCTACACAGAGGGACTGGATCTACACTGCCCTATATCCTAGAATCTAATCCCAGTTTATCTGCTTTGAACTGGATTGTATGAGTCTACAGTTCCAGATATTCAGAGATGATCAGATAATCTGGGATCAGATCTTGGGATATGGGGCAGTGTAGATACATCCAGACATCTTCTCCACAAGTCTGTGAGGTAGAGTTTAAGGTATGTGGTCCAAAGTCATCTCATGATCTTTATGTTTCATCAGGGCTGGAAACTCTCACTTCATCCCTTGGAGTTGGACAGCCTGTACACTGGCTTTCTATTGGTGTTCTTTGTTCTTGCATTAAAGAGTAGGATTCTAATATAAAAAACTATACAGTAGGCTTGTGTACAGATTCGTTATGGACATTTGCCTTTGGCATGTTTAGTTGGTTCAGAAGCCCATAATGGCATGGGCTCCACCACCATTTATTTACTGGTTGCAACATAACAGTGGCTGTCAAAAACTGGCTGCTTTCAGTTACATGTGGAGTGCAGAGAGGGAGGCAGCCACTAGAAGAAATAGTGCAAGGGACCTTTTTGAATTCTCTTCAATTCAAGAGAGAAGAGAGAGATTTCTTTTTAAAGCCTATGGTTGGATACCTCCAGGTCGATCCCTCTTTCTTCCCTAAGAAATGGGAAGCATAAATTTAAAAATATAATAATAAAGAGATGTAATTGCTCCAAGGAGTTTAGTCTGATGAATGATAAAAGGAAGATGATTATGATAACTGGTTGAAGGAAGTGGCAGGAATGATAAAGGATTATTAATAAGTCATATCACACAAAACAACAGATGCTTTGGTGGAAATATTTGACATGGAATAGAAGAACACTGATTGTGATTTATTCCGAAAATGAAATACACAAAGTAACCCCCTCTACATTCTACTGCCACTAGTAGGTATGCACACACATGTATTTGAGAAACATGTTAGTTCTTGGATTGATGTGCTTGTAGAGTTGTCCAACCCATTTTCATTTAGTGTTTCATTTACTGTGATTCCCCCCCCCCTCTTTTAGTATTTTTCATAGCTTGACATGAGGCAGTGATGGTTCCATTAGCTGCAGTCTATCTGCTGAGCCAGCTGTTTGGGTTAATTTATTTATTTTAAAGTGAGCATTTCATCAACAACCTCTCTCTGCAGTTTCCTTATTAAACTGTGTCTTTTACTGGCTTGGCAGGAGCTGTCATCTAGAATTAACCATTTTCTTCAAGGTCCGTCCTTCATCTGTGGAAAATTATTACATTCCATGTTGCCACCTCCTTGCTGACAGCCATATACTACGAACCATGAAAATTCTCAGCTTTGAGATTTCTGTATTGGTAGAAGTAAGTGTTGTGCTTCTTTTGACCTTGCCTTTTTCTCCAAAGAATTAAGATTGACTTTTATAGTGTTAGTTAGGAGTGTTAATCTCACCTTCCTTTCTTCTTGCAGTTTAGATAATTCTTTCCCTGTCTGAACTTGTAAAACTCTCTGCACACTTTTTTCCAATTTGAGATTTACTGGTAAAATTGCAAGTGTCACTGTTTTCTTAGGAAAATATTGTAGTTCTACATTTATGTTTTTTTTTTTCACAACAGGTCATTCCATCATTTTTTTCAAGATGTTGAGATGATTTCTTATTGAGAAGAAAATGTCTATGCATATTCTTTGCAGACTTGAGATTGCAATGGTTGTCTTCAGTATAGTGCATTAATAGCAGACAAAATAATGTACATTATTGATTGCTTTAAGGAAGGATGAGATCACAATTTCCTTAAAACCTTATTTTTGGCCATGTGGGCTGAACTTCTCTGAGATGAAGTCCAAAACATCTGGTCAACCAGATATTTCCCACTTTTGTTATAGATACTGGCTGGCTAATCTTCATGGGTGAGATTTGAAGATCAAATTATACATCAACTAGAGCAAGGGTCCACGAACTTTTTAAACAGAGGGCCAGGTCACAGTCCCTCAAACTGTTGGAGGGCCAGATTATAATTTGAAAAAAAAAACCCATAAATGAATTCCTTTTCACACTGCTCATATCTTATTTGTAGTGCAAAACGCACTTTAAAACAATACAATAATTAAAATGAAGAACAATTTTAATATACATAAGCTTATTAGTATTTCAGTGAGAAGTGTGGGCCTGTTTTTGGCTGATGAGATAAGGTTGTTGTTGTTGTTGTTGTTGTTGTTTTGTGCTTTCAAGTCATTTCAGACTTAGGTTGACCCTGAGTGAGGGCCAGGGTAAATTACCCTGGTGGGCCATATCCGGCCTCCGGGCCTTAGTTTGAGGACCCCTGAACTAGAGTCTTAAATTCTGTTTACCTTTTTGGTACACTAATAGGAATTGTACATTAAGTTTATGTTTGGTTGATGTAGATGAGAAACCATTGTTTTATTGTTTGTTGAAAACTGGTTTGTGGGGAAAAAGGCAATTGAAAAATATTAGTAGAAATTGGGGGGTTGGTTTGGAGTATTAGTGGAGTGAGGGAGCTACACAAGGGTGCCCACTGGTTGTTTTTTGAAGACTCATGGAAATCTTCCTTGATTTTTTGAAAATAAAACAAATATTGAAAAGTCAATCTAGAACTATTTATTTGAAAGGAAACTGACACCAGGAATGTTAATCTAACACAGTGGCTTTCATCTTGTGGGTCCCCAGGTGTCTTGGCCTACAACGCCCACCCTGGTTGGGGGCAGGGTCTCCACTGGAAGTCACACAGCTTGTGATAGCTGGCATTGGGCTCCATCCCCAAAACAGAGTGGAAATGTCCTAAAATGCTAAAAATTGTCCTGTTTGATGAGTTCCCAACGTGCATACTACTTTTGCACTTTGAACTTAGTGTATGTTCCATACACCCACATAGATCTCTTTGCCATCTCCAGGTCTTAATCACCTCACATACTTATTAATGGGCTCTGTAACTATTGAAGACAGTTTTCTAGGAAGCTGTAGGAGGAAAAAGAAATTCCAGGTTCAGTCCCTGAAAAAATAATTTATGTACTGGTGTTTGTTTTACTTTAGTCTGTGTTTACTTTCAAGATAGTGCCTTCCCCCATTGTCCTTAAACATGTATATGGAATGGTCAAATAATCAGGCTAAACAGTATTGTGCTTTCAATCAGAATGTGTCCTACTTTTAGGCAGCATGCAAACATTTCTTCCCTCTGAATAAAGCAATACTGTGGGGCAAAATAACAGTATTCTCTTTTTTTAACTATATATATTTAAATGAAACAAAATTAAAACTAGTGAAAATGGAAAGTGCTTGAATGCATGACTCCCTTTTGCATCTACAGGCTGTTACAGGGTTTCATTTCAATCCTTCTTCTTGTACATAGTCAGAATTCTATTAAATTATTCTCCCCCTGGAGAAACATTATGCTTTATAATTCATTTTGTTTTATTTAACGTTTTTGTATTTTGAACCAAAGCCATGTTCCACTTGAACAGTTCTGCAACGATACATAATTTCACCCACCAAGAAACTGCTGGTGTAGGTGTTTAGCTCCTGATGCAAGAGCTTTTTGGCTCAAGTGTATAAGTAGAAGAAAAAAAAGATATATAAATCTAATGGATTGTATGGTAGGGATATATCATATAATATTAGAGTTGCCAGTACATTCCGTCTAGAAGAAAAAAGAATGCAAATATTGAGATCCCTCTCTACCTAAAAATCTGCAAAACTATGAGAGAAACCAAATGTGTTCCCTCCATTGCTTGTGTGTGTATGTGTGTGTATTGACCTGCCAGTATTGAAATAGATGACTGTGATTTTCCTAATTGCAGGAAATGTTTTACGGTATAGGCACCAAAGTGTTTTGGGTATACCATTACTGATTTACAGCTAGTGATGCTGGATTAAGAACACATGCATTGTAGGAATACAGCAAATAGGCTGTAGGCATATTATTAGCTTTTGAATAATAACTTCCATATAGAACAACATGTCTTAATTAATACCACATCCTAAATCCAATTTCTGGATCCAACTATAGTTAGGCAATTGAATCAAGGTATTTAAGAGTTGACTTTCAAAATTACCATTGTTTCAGGAATCTTCTCAAGTCGAAACCAGCAATTGGTTTTAATTTATTTATTTATTTATTTATTTATTTATTTACAGTATTTCTATACTGCTTTTCTCAACCCTAGGGGGACTCAAAGCGGTTTACACATAACTGACAAAACTTCAGTGCCATACATTGGACACTGACGCGATGCCAAACCATAACAACCACAATAATAAAACCACAATTAAACATAAATCATAATTAGACAGTACATAAGCAATCATTGAAACAATAAATAATAAAAACAGTCTCGCCAGTTGTATTGTCATTCTAGTCCATGTCCTTTAAACTCTACAAACATCTACTGTCTGAAGGCCTGATCCCAAAGCTATGATTTTAATTTCTTTCTAAAAACCAGGAGGGAGGGAACAGATCTTACCTCATTTGGGAGTGTGTTCCATAGGCGAGGGGCCACAGCTGAGAAGGCCCTGTCTCTCGTCCCTGCCAGACGCATTGGCGCAATTGACGGGAGCAAAAACAGGGCCTCCCCAGATGATCTTAGATTATGAGATGGGATGTAGGAGTTGATGCATTCGGACAAGTAAGCTGGGCCAGAACCGTATAGAGCTTTATAGGTCAAAACCAGCACTTTGAATTGGGCTCAGAGATGGACTGGCAGCCAGTGGAGCTGGCACAACAGGGGGGTGGTATGCTCCCTGTATGTCACCCCAGTTAGTAATCTGGCTGCCGCCCAATGTATAGGCTTAAACTTGTATACGTAAGCCTAAACATTGGGGCAGAGCAGAAAAGGCACAATATAGTTTAGTTAAAAACAGTGGTAGGGTATTTAATATGTCTGTTTGTCTTCTGCTTTCATCCACTGCAAAGATCTTCTCAGGACTGACAGGAAAATACATTTATGGGGATGGTGGTATTATTTTCCTTCTAATTACAATATGCTGAAATGCTTAAATTGCGGGAACAAAAGTGGGTGAGATATTAAGAAATCTTAAGGTAATAACCTAAAACCAAAGGTATAAAAACGTATAATAATTTGATTTCTAACACAAATGGATAGATTGTTAAAATGATTCATACTAAAATTTCAAATATTTCATGTGATATTTAACATAAACTTTTTTTTCATGTCAAGAGCGATTTGAGAAATTGCAAGTTGCTTCTGTTGTGAGAGAATTGGCCATCTCAAAGGATGCTGCTTAGGGAATACCCTGATGTTTTCACCATCCTGTGGGAGGCTTTTCTCATGTCCCTGCATGAGAAACTGAGCTGACAGATGGAAGCTTATCCTGCTCCCTGGATTCAAACCACCAACCTTTTGCTCAGTAGTCCTGTCAGCACAAGAGTTTAACCCATTATGCCACTCAGCAAAAGCTGAAATGTGTACTTGGAACATGAACTTCACATTGGGAAATACAGAGAGTATTTGATTTTATTTATTTTTACAAACTGTCAAAATAACATTTCATCCCACCCAGTCCCATCAAGAATCCAAGGCTTTAGATATTTCACATTTGGAAGATGTAATGCTCTCAATGAAATTATTGGATTTCTTTCTTGCCCTAAGACATTGGTATACTGTGGGCTATAATACATTTAATGCCATTCAAATCACCCTTTCAGACTGAATTCAATAAATATGGCTGCAATCTATTACACACTTAACTGTGAGCATGTCCTATTGAATTTTATGGTGCATCTCAGTAAATGAGTGTAGGACTGCACTGATAATTAAGTATTATGTTACACATAATAATGATGTATTACTTCCCCTCTTCACTCGTATAGCGACTACCAATATATTTCATTGGATCAACTCAATATTTTATATTGTTATGAGGAATTAAAAAAACAATTTTTGCCATTTATAATTTTATAAACCTTTGTTATCCGCTCCACTTCTCCTTTTTTCTGCATGAAACCTAACATCAAGACTTCCCTTACAGAAGGTGTCCTAAGCTCATTTCAGTCATTTTTTAATGCACCATTTCTGATGACTCTCCCAACTCCAACCCATTCTCTATATGTGATGGTTGCCCACAGGTACAATATTCAAGCCAGTTGCATCAAGTGTGCTCCATTTTTTTTAAAAAAATCATAATTTTATTCATTTCTAAAAGCATGAAAATAATTTTTTTTTTCACTTCTCATCCACATTGAATTAACATTTGTTTTGGAAGATCTCCTCACAAAACTTCAGTTCTTTAGAGCATATATGAAGTTGAACTTATTTGTCCCATTTGGGAATGTTTATTCTGAATACTGAAATACAAGCATACTTGTGAACAAGTGTTTTAACTGATGCACTGAGAAATCTGTAGCACATTTCGTTTGATGGAAGAATTGGACCTTTAGTCCTAGACTTTCCCCCCTCAGTTCTAAATGAATTCTCAGTTTGAACAAGGACCTGCCAACTCTATTTTGTGTTTTTGAAATGTATTCAGGAGGATTTAGTTCTTATCTCTTCATTCTTATTGGCAAATTTAAGAGACTCCAAATATTTGGTCATTTTAGCCATGCTAAGTATGCCTTGTCAAGTCTTTTTAATATTTAATATTTAATAATATTTTGTCCAATTTCCCCAGATTTTTTTTGGGGGGGGGGGGGATGGAGTGGGGCAAATCTCATGCTAACAAAATTATTAAGTACCTGGAACATCCTTCATTTGTTAATAAGATGTGATTCAGTTCTTCAGAATCTCCTTTTGCTCTCAAACTATATAACTACATATATAAATAAATTATGAATTGAAAATGTAAGTGCAACATTTTATGTATTGACTAAGGCCCCTTCCACACAGCTGAATAAAATCCCACATTATCTGCTTTGAACTGGGATATATTGCAATGTAGACTCGGGTATCCCCATTCAAAGCAGATATTGTGGGATTTTCTGCCTTGATATTCTGGGTTATGTGACTGGTGAAAGGGCTCTAAAAGTGTTGATAGAATTAATTTGTCCTGCTTCTGTTCAGTTTTAGTGGCATGGGATGTATATTACTTGAATGCTATCCACTATTATTGTCCTACACCAAAAAAAAATAATGCAAAGGGAAAGGTAATTCCCCCATTTTATTTTGAAGTGTTTGTTTCTTGAAGAAGCTCATCCTTAATGTCTCCATCAGCTTCTGGAAAAGTGATTTCATTGGTTAGGTTGTAAAATATAGCCTATTTACTGGCAGATTCAGAGAAGAATGTCACCAAAAGAGTGTTTGACTTTCTGCTAACTCTAGCCAAATGTTGCTAAAGCCTTTTGAATAATTATGGTATTGATTTTTGAAATGGGTTATGTGAAGAGAAAGTTAATTTCCTGCTGACATTTCATTAATGGTAATATTTTCTTTATTTAAAAAATGTGTAGTGCACTAATTCTAATGTCTAGTCCCAATTAGGGAAGATCCATTGACTCAGTGATATTTGCATATATGTACATTTATTATTCAGCAATTGATTCAGGGGGTGTAATCTAATGGGGACTAGCAATTGTTTTCAGACTAATATAAGCAATAGAAAAGCAAGTGTTTACCATATTCTATCATTTTTATTTCATTTTCTAATGGTCACATCAACTCCTTGAATGATCTCTTGCTTCTGATGTGTTTTAGTTCTGTTTAATTACAATCTTAAATAAATGTTTTCAAAGCCTGTTCTTTTTCACTTGCTACAAAATGCACATTTATTTTGGTTGCAATTTATGTTCCTCTTTGTTCTCTTTCTTTGAAAGAGACCTTACATCTTTAAAGGAAGCTTTTCTGGCTTTTCTAGCTCCCTTGCCTCTTTTAATTAACCATGCTGGCCTCCTCTTGGACCTCTTTGTACCTTTTCCTAATTTGTGCTATACATTCTAATTGAGTTTCCACTATTATTATGGCTTGAAATAACCTCCAGGTATCATGAAGAGATTTGACCCTCTTGACTGTCCCTTTCAACTTGATTTTAATTAAATTCTCTTCTGACATTATATGTTGACTGTGCTGGATTTTCTGGGCAGCTTTCCAGTTATTTATAGTTGAATTTGATAGCACTGTGTTGGCAAGGTGTTCCCTGTTCCCAAAGTATTCAGCTGCATTTGAGTATCATGCCAGAACCTGGCTACCACTCAGAATTAAGTCAAGGTGTGCCACTTCTGCTTGGCTCCACAGCTAGCTGTACTGAGGCTCAGTCATCTGTCATACCTGGCAATTATGTCTTTCTCACAAGCTGGATTTTCTAGGAAGCCACCTATTTTAATAGCATTTTCTCCAATGGCTGTCTTTATTTCTTTTCTCCCTGACTATCAACAGGAATTAGGAGATATCATTGCTATAAATAATACCTTTGTTCAAGTGTTTAGTCTTTTAGGGGGAGAAGAAACCTGAGTACAGCTACAGTCAGGCATGTAGCCGGGGGGGGGGGGGGGGAACTTTGGGGCTTCAGCCCTCCCCATCAAAAAAATTTCTCATGGTGGTCTGTGAAAAGGCCTTACTGGTACATTATTTAAACTGTTATATTTATTATATCATGATCTGATCACCATGCTCAATATATCTCATATGCATGGGGGTATTGGGGTAACGATACAAAAGGTTTGCTAGGGTAGATCCTCTTTCACTCAGACTCAGCCCCCCCCCCCGAATCAAACTCAGCCCCCCCCCCAATCAAAATCCTGGCTATGGGCCTGGCTACACTGATCACTTATGTTGGTCTACACCATGTTGGATTGGCCCCAGAGTATAACTTTCCCTGTTATATCTCAGTGTTCACATTTTGGAGATTCTTAAGCAGGCTGTTCTATACATATAGTCTCCTTGAACAATTCAGAAATTTGGCCATGCTTCTAAAACATGCTGAGAGCCTACTCATATAGAGCAGACTCTTTGTTTCAGATCTTTCCTTCAAAAGCCACAAGTAATTTAGCAGTTTTCTTATCATTATGAGAAAGTCTTCAAAATTCAGCTTTTGATCATTCTTAGCAGTTTGGGATACATTCTGCACACTACTTGTATATGATATTTTAACACTGAAAATACCATTATCTGTGAAGAAAAATCTTTTTATATAGAAAAAAAATCTGCAAATAATATTTCTTGCACAAAAAACACCATGAAATTGTGTGTAGCTTATTATCTGTTCAGGCTTATTCACATTAAGAAATATTTTTATTTACATTTTTGAAATATTTTTAATCAGTCATCCTTTTCCTATTATGTAATGAGAAGGTTGCCATTTGTATATTTACATGGTTTTTCCTGGGTCAAATAATTCTCCTGTTTTATGGATCATTCAATCACTTACAGTACAGTACACAAAAGTTGTGTTTTTTTCCACTTGTCTGAAAGGTGAACTTCTTTAATGAAGTTGTACGTATTCACCTCCACCTATACATCTCCAGTGAAAGAGAGTGAGTGGAAGAGACATAATTTTCATCCACTGAGTTGTAATTCAAGCTTTAAATCAGGGAAAAAGTATGTCTGAGTGATTAGAATTCTGAAAAACACTGGTCTTGAAACCTCAAAACAGAAATTGAAGTAGAAAGGGACTAGAAAATTTCTTAAAGTATGCAGCTACTTTAAACCCTCACTCAAATTATACAGAACTGCCTGAAAACACCAATCACACTAGTTGGTACCTGTATTTCCTACCATTTTCTATGTGTCCAAAATGCATTTCAGGGATACTATTGACAAGCACAGAGGAAGGAAGGAAGGAAGGAAGGAAGGAAGGAAGGAAGGAAGGAAGGAAGGAAGGAAGGAAGGACAACAATGTAGATGTCACAGAGAGGCAAATCAGCTCCAGGCAAGATAAAGCTGTGTAGTGTTTTAATGGTTTCACTTTAGGAAACAGATTCATAATTCAGTTGCCTGGGGCGCAATCTCTATAAGGAATCAACGTCTGGCTCTTAAATATAAATACATTCAAGAACAATTTGGAGGGCTTGCCATGGTTTGAGAGCATATGTGGGGGGTTTTTTTTGGTGTGTGTACACAAAAAATATTTTTAAAGCAACACAGCCATCTTAACTTTTTTCCTTAATGTTATTTTTAAGGACATTGGTTTCTGTCTCTTAATGCATTGCATTTGTGAATTGTGCAGCCCACCATATGTTGCTGGATGGCAACTTCCAACAGCCCTTGCTAGTAATCATGAGGAATACTGTCTTTCAGTTCAACAACAGCATTGGGGGACCTGCTTCAATATATGCCTCCAATAGTTTCTTAGAGCAACATATTCACTAGTATGCATAGGGGTGGAATGATTATTTTATTTTTTTGTGTGTGTAAAAATAGTCAAAATTGTATTTCTTAGTTGTTGAAAAGGTATATGTGGACAATTTTTCTCACAGTTAAGAATTTACTCTCTGCAAAATTCACCAATGATCTTTTGGGGCAGAAAACAGAATGTGTTTTCAGGAAACAGTATTTTGTGCACAAAAAAAAAAAAATATTTTATGCAGTGGACATTCAGGTTTCCATGCAAATGTTTGCAAAATTTGTACAGAATAACTCCCAAATTATAATCAGCATTGAAAACTGCAAATTTTGTAATGTCATCCCTGACTAATCTTTCTGCTTTATGGAATGAGGAAAAACTGTCTAGAAATGAAGAGATTAAGTAAAATTGAAGAGAGGGCACAGGATTCTGAAGACTCAGAAAAAATGATAGGCTTTCAAACACTCTTGTTTCTTACCACATAAAGGTATGAGAGATATGCCTCTGTTTCTTGAATTGTCTCTTGCATCCCATCATAACCTCTGTAAGACACTTCTGGATTGGAGGGGAAATTGTAGTATCTGCCACCTCTTTTGGTTTGCAATCAGCTTGATTCATTTCACAACCCACACACAGACACAAAACCTCATCACATGCAGGTCCTTAAGCCAGGGGACAGTGGGGGAATCTGTTGGGCAGCAGGGCAAATCTGTGGGGCAGCATGGGAAATCATCAGGCAGTGCTCCACATCTTCCCTCCTACCGTCACACAGGGTTTCCAGTCTGCCCCTGGCTTGGTCCCACACTGTCCCTGACTTATTCAATGAGAACAAGGGTGACTTCCCATGTTTGTAGGGCAGCCTCTCAACATACTGCTGAGATGCAGCCAGGACAGAGGCCTGTGTCATGTGATGGGCTCAATCCTGGCTGTGTTTCAACAGCATCCTAGGACAGGGCTTTTTACCCATTGATGAGGTCCATGTACTCAGTACTACAGGGTTAGTCAAAATGCATAGGCCAATAAGCCATTCAATTGAATGGCTTATTGGCCTATGCAGTTTGACTAACCCTGTATTTTCCTTTTTTAGTTTATACTGGTCAACAAATCTTTTGTGAGTTTTTTATTGATTTAAAATTAGTTATGAAGTTAGTGAAGAACTGTATCCCTAGTATGAAGAATCAATGTGTTGGCCTGTCATAGGGCAGTCTCATGGAATAATTTTATCTGTGCAGAAGGACTGAAGTGAAAAATAATGCAAACACTATGTGATATTGGGGAGATGAAAAATCCATTATACCCCAATTCATTTGGACTACTGGAAAACACAAAGGTTGGATTGCATAGCAGATGTGAGGGAAATATCTCATTACCATAGAAGATTTGGCATGGTGTGTGTGTGATTTTAATGATTTCCACTCAATCTTTAGTATATAGTATGGAGAGACTGTTGTTGTAGCAATAGTTGCTTTTCAGTACCAGCTATATATGGTTTAGATAAGAGAAAATCAGAATTATAAATTTTGAGAAATCTGTCCATACAACCTTACATAGACTTGGGCACATAGTCTTTGTTGAAAGAGTATACTCATGAAAACTATTAAATCAGAATCACCACATTATTGTTATAAATCACTCCAGAGAAGACTAGCACAATTCTTATTATCTATGATCCCTTCACAAGGTGTGGCTGGAAAGTTATTGTGAGAAAGAGATTCCCTCCTAAGCTCTTTCTTAAGATGATATATTTATTGTATTTCTGCCATGTACATTGTGAACTAAAGAATTATTAAACAGATTTTGAGTTCAAAGGAATAAAATGCCAATAATTTCTGCAACTGCATACTTATAAAGCCCCAGGCACAAAATGGTGCTTTGTGCTTAGTTGAAAAATACAGTAGAAAGGGCAGAACTTTTCCTGTCCTTTCAAATCAGCGATAGCATAGTAATTGGCTGTCAGTTGAAAGCTAGCAGTTGCATATTCAGTGTCAACAGGAGCCATAATATTAGGAAACCTGGTAATATATCATTGAGCCAAGGTACAGGATTTTATTTTAACAAAAACAATTGATCGATACCAAAATGGTCTGGGGAATGAGCAGCAAGTAGTCAATGATCTATAAAGATACCTCTGATCCAAATGTGAATCAAGATGTAATATGGTGTTCATCCATATTTGACACCTAGGCTCCAAGTTTAAACTACAGTAAAAGGTAAAATGTGAGTACCTATCTCTATTTCTTTGTATGAATTACATATTTCTAAAAGATTAGGGGGATTTTTTTTCATCTTATGTTATATCTGAGATTATAGACTGTGTTTTTCTCTCTCGTTAGCATGATTTGCCATTTACAGTTCCAGTTCCCCCTTTTTCAAATTATGCAAATGGTTATTTAGAGAAGCAGTGTGGCATTTGCAAGCCTTGCTAAATAGGTTGTTTTTCCTTTTTATGTAGTACAGGTGAAATCTTTTCTGCAGACTCCATGCACATTCCAAATTTGTGCAAATGTCTGAATCGGCCATTAGGTGAGGTTCAGAAAACTTTGACTGCCATCAAATTTTTCAGGACCCTGGCATTGGGCTAAAGGGATCCCATTTGGGGTTGGAAACCCACAGTTTAAGGATCAGTGGAGTGGAAAAGCCCAGTATAGTCTTACCTTAATGTATCAGTATGTGGAACTTGCCACGTATACTGTTTATTTATTTATTTATGGCATTTGTAGCCCACCTTTCTCAGCCTTATGGCGACTCAAGATGGTTTACAGAAATTGGCCGAATTCGATGTCATACATTCATAAAGTACAGTTAAAAACCTTCAACCTAATATTATAAAAACTCTATAAACCATAAAAACCATTAAAACATATAATCAACAGTGTCGTCCTGTTAAAAACATTGTCCAACACCATCATCTAGTCATTCCATGTTCATTCTTCATATTTCATAATTATTTATTCCGCTGCATTTCCAAACCCTTGTTCAAAGAGCCATGTTTTTATTCTTTTTCTGAAGGTCAGGAGGGAGGTGGCTGATCTAATATCCCTAGGGAGGGAGTTCCACAGCCGAGGGGTCACCACTGAGAAGGCCCTGTCTCTCATCCCTGCCAGACATGCTTGCGAGAAAGGTGGGATCGAGAGCAGGGCCTCCCCAGATGATCTTAGATTCCTAGATGGTTCATAAGGAGAGATACGTTTGGACAGGTAAGCTGGGCTGGAACCATTTAAGGCTTTATAGGCTAAAGCAAGCACTTTGAATTGTACCTAGTAGCAAACTGGCAGCCAGAGGAGTTGTATGCTCTCTGAGTGCAGCTCCTGTTAGTAATTTGGCTGTTCACACACAGAACAACAGACATGGCAAAGTCCTCATGCCAATGCTATGAGGACTTGTCCATAAATTCAAATTGTACCCACCTGACAATTCCCAGGGCAAATTTACATAGTGAACAAAATACATCATCTAGGCCATTCACACTCACCACTTCTTGATGACACTTTCTGAAATACTGAAAGCACATTTTTCAGCACTATGATCCAAGAGAATTGCTTCTGGAAAGCTATTTTTATAGTTGGTTTAATCACTGTTGTATTCTTCATCTGAATGCATCCCTGACAATGGTTTAAGCTCATTACTTTGACAGGATTTTTAATTTCCAAAGGGATCATCACTTTATTGCTTTTTAAAGTATTTTGTACGATAAAGCCAAATGCAAAACACTGTTTGGGTGGGTCAGGCAGGAAAGGAAGGAGGAGCTTTACGGCAAGTATGTTGAACAGGTGTAAACCAGTAGTTCATAGAGAATATCCAATTTTCAACGTGATGGCTGTTAGACTGTTGCAGCATAAAAAGGAAACAGAGAGGCAGAAAAAGGAATCTTGCAGCACTTTTAAGTCTAACTGGTTATTTTACTATGAGCTGTTTTCAATTTCAATTGGATTTTTTTGAAGATGTTATTAGATTTTCCTTTCCTTTCCTTTTCAAGATATAGCCAGTAGTACAACCACTAGACTTTGATTCCACCAGTAAATTTCCTTGGAATAAAAGGATTGGAATGAGTATTTTGGTCACCTTTGTTTATCTTTCTTTTCTTTTAATTTATTTTTTGGAATAACATTTAATTTGATTAGTAGTGGAGTTGAGTAAATTTTGACTCTGTGTTTAAGGTCTTACACTTCACATTCACCCCACACAAGTTTAGATGGTGGTATATTGCATTCTTTTCTTCAAAAGATGCTAAAGCAAGTGTTTAAAAATCAGTTTCAACATTCCCAAAAGTCTACTATGAAAGCACCACTGGACTAATCTGAGAATAAAACTTGTGTTCGGGCAAACTTTGAGTTTCTCCAAAGAGGTAAATGGGGTCGTCTATGATAAAATTCACTCCCTCTGAAGAACATGTATATTTATGTAAAATATTCTTACACCAATGCATACTACTACTACTACTACTACTACTACTACTAATAATAATAATAATAATAATAATAACAACTTTATTATTGTATCCTGCCTCCATCTCCCCGAAGGGACTTGCAGCAGCTTACATGGGGACCAAACCCAGTATAAACAAAGGTAACAAAGTAACACAATTAAAACATATAACAGTAGAATATATTAAAAACAATAAAACCAATAAAATGTAAGGTATCATAAAGCATAGACCAAACATCAAACAACCAGTTGCCGAGAAAAGTGGGCATGTACAGATTTGAGACTAATAGGGTAGGACAAGGGTTTGTGCACATGCAAACTGTAGGGCTGGGGCTGGGAACAAAGTGCTGGAGATCCAACCAAAAGATTAGAGCTAGGCAAACTTAATTGGTAGCGAAACCATTATTCAAAAGAACATTGGAATGCATCTATATAGGTGCAAATTTAAACATTGCTAAATATTAGATTTGGATCCAAGCTTCAAGAAATGGTAAGGTGGTAGTGTGATGATGACTATGATGATGATGATTTTTTTCATGTCAGGAGCGACTTGAAAAACTGCAAGTTGCTTCTGGTGTGAAAGAATTGGCTGTCTGCAAGGACGTTGCCCAGGGGATGCTCGGATGTTTTGATATTTTACCATCCATGTGGGAGGTTTCTCTCATGTCCCCACATGGGGAGCTGGAGCTGACAGAGGGAGCTCATCTGCACTCCCCCTGGATTCGAACCTCTGACCTGTCGGTCTTCAGGTTACTTATTTATTTATTTACTATATTTATATACTGCCCCTCTCAGCCCACAGGTGACCCAGGGCAGTTTACAGTCAGCACCAAGACAAAAAATACAACTAAAACATTAATATAAATATAAAACAATTAAAAACAACCAATATATTAATAAAAACATGTATATTAGAGTCTCCTGCTGGCACAAGGGTTTGACCAATTCCACCACCAGAGGCTCCTATGATGATGATGTACTATGATTATATCTCACAATATGGGAAGGAAGGTTGACCTGTGTATTTATTTATTTATTTATTTATTTACTGTATTTATAAACCGCCCCTCTCAGCCCACCGGCGACTCAGGGCAATTTACACCAAAACCATAAAATACAATTATAACATTAGTATAAATATAAAACCGAGTAAAATCAACCAATTTCAATAAAAACATGTATCATTAGAGCCTCCTGTTAAAAACGTCATCCAGTCGTTCCATTTTCCTATGTCTGTTACACTGCATCTGCAAATGCTTGCTCAAAAAGCCAAGTACTTCCTCAGTCTTCACTGCCAATTGTTGGTGGGCATATCTAAAACTCTTCTCTCCACTTGCAAGTTTCCTAATTTAGGTATTAGATGTCTTAAACCGAGGCATATGGATATCCTGGCATTGAAGAAATGCTTCCTCAATGTCTGTTTGAAAAATCCTCATGATTTAGAAAGAGTCATTTCTGACATTTGGGACATTTTATACAAAATCAAGGGATCTCTACCTTTCAGTAGTGGCAAAGGATGTTCATAGTTTTCCAGGGACCCAGAGATCAATAGAGTAGAGGCATAGCTACAAGTATGATTATGATTCTTAAAATAGAAGGGGCATGATTTTCTAATTTCTCTTGAGAGTGCTTTACATCCTTATTAGACGTAAAATCAAAAATATTTTTGTCTGTTTGTTTTATATTTTATGAAAAAAGGTATATGTTTTTAGTGGCTCTGGAAATTCAAGATGAAGTTATTTTTGATATAGATTCAATAAGTACAGCCCATATATTCCCCCCTCCAGCCAGGGTGGGCTGTATTGGTGCCCACACTTCTTCATGGTTCCCAAAGCTGAGGTCTATAGCCTTCAGTCATAAATCTATGGGTAGTGACCCTCAGTAGGACCACTTCTGCTGAACAGTTTCAAAAGGTATTCACAAATGTTACTTAGGAGGACTTTTTGAGCAGATTGTTTTGGAGAGGTGGAGTAGATAAGAGTCACATGCAACTTCCTAGTCAAGTAGAAATTCTTGAAAGATATCAAACAGGTTGATCTGCTTCTTCCTTGAAATCATGATTGTAGCACCAGAAGACTAGTCCTTGTGTCTTTTATCCTCTGCAGGGAGGGTGCTGCAGAGTATTGACAGCTTCTTCTGTGTTACATCAAGGATGCCTTACAAAAAGGTTTTTTTTTTACTATTGTAGAAAAAACAGTACTTCTTAACATTGTGGTCTGTGAACATTGCTTGGAAAGGATGTTTTGTTTTGTTTTTTGGATCACAGCTCCTTAAATCTTCTAGTAAACAACCATTCTGGCCAGGGTATTCTGAGAGTAGTTTATAAAAGCAACTTTTCCAACCCTCATATGTTGAAAGGTTGGAAAGTTGGCAACATCTGCACTTTATTCTGCATGTAATTTATTTACCTTAATAGAAGAGTTTATGGCTATCATTACATGGGCTACACTATCACATATACTAGCAGGGACATGTCCAAGAACCCATATAAGGTTGCTGGTAGAATTTGCTGTTGTATCTGAGTGGCTTGAAATAGAGTCCAATATTGCAACAACAATACAACACTGGTTTTCATAATTTGCTATCTTTGTTCCTGCAAAGGACTATCTTGCCTCAAGTTAGCACATGTTGGGAATGAATATTTGCAGTTTAGGGATGACACGTCTGATTGTCATTTCTGGCTTGCTCCAGCCAGGTAAGGAAATAAGTCAAATACCTGGAGGTAAGAACTGTCTATGGGTGGAATCGAAATAATAGCTCATGGGGAATGAAATAATAGCTCATGGGAATGTTATTTTTTAGCTAGTCCAGTGTGTACAGATGCATGATTCCCAGGGGCGGCTCAACCATTACGCAAAGTAAGCATTCACAGTACAGTTGATTTTGCCCAGGGGCACTCTTGAGGTGCTCTTGGGGAAAAATAGACCTTGAGTTGTAGTTACTGGGATGTATAGTTCACCTAAAATCAAAGAGCATTCTGAACTCCACCAATGATGGAATTGAACCAAATATGGCACTCAGAACTCCCATGACGAACAGAAAATATATATCAATAATTGGTTGGGGGGGGGGGGGCGCCAAAATACTGTTTGCTTACCATTGAAAATTACCTAGGGCCGCCTCTAATGATTCCCAACAGATATTCTAAAGTTCTAATTATCTAATACTAGATGTTAACATTTATTGCCCATTTGGAAATAGAAAAAAGGCTTGTTTGGTTATCATCATAGTCTCTGAGGAGGGAAAGAGCATTATAAACTTTCCAGCCTTACTTATGCAATTTCCATACAAGATGTGTAAATGGTGTTAGATTGTATGATCTCTGTCCATTGCCCATGTTGGTTTGAGTTATTATTAGTTATTATTGAGTTATTATTGGAGAGCTAGATCCAACCTCTGGGGAGTCAGTGTTCCCATCTATTTGCAGGAAAAAGTCTTCAAGACTCTTACTTTGTTGCATGTAAGGCTGGATCTACACTGCTCTATATCTTAGGATCTGATAACAGATTATGTGCTTTGAATTGAATTATATGAGTCTACATTGCCAAATAATCTGGGATAAAACAGATAATCCTGGGATATAGGGGCAGTGTACAGCCAGTCCTAGGTAGTCTCTGAGAAATATAGTTGGTTCATGATCATTTATGAGGCTGGTCTTCATGTTGACCAAAAACTCTGCTTTAGTATGTCTCACTGCACCATTCTTACTCTCTGTAACCATACTCTATGTAGCCTGCAAGTACTAAAAAGGGAATGGAAAGCAGCTTTCTAGAACACTATTATTGCATAGTGAATATGAATGTCTGTTAGACTGGAACTCAGAACTCACAATTTGGTAAACTACATAAACTTCCAATGTATGGCCCGTTGATATTTTGGGGATAGTAAAAGTGGCCCGCCTTTTGAGAATTATTGATTCTGTGTATATGGAAAGCTTTTATAAACACAATGACTATAAATATGAGCATATTGTATGGAGGGGGAGAGTGAAACCCTAGAATAAATACTGGGCACAGCTTTTTTGTGGGCCTTTCCCTTGGTATCATATTGAACATAGCTTCTACTCATTTTAATATCTAACAAACATCAGCCATAAAGTTTCAAAAATTACAAGAATGTCCTTTAAAGTGAATATTATTTCATTATGTATTCAAACAAGCGATTTCAAGAAATACTGGAGTAAGATATATGGGAAGAAAAAGGCATGCTAAGCAAATTAGGCTTCCAAGAAAAGTTTTAAGCTGATTATTGCCTTGTGCTATATGGATGGAGGTAGAAAACCTGGCTGAGCTTTGACACCATTCCCAGCGGACTGACAAGATAACTTTATGACAGGCAGGGAACCTCTGCTGAGTTGTCAGTGTTTGCGCCAACTTGTAAATTCATGTCCTTGAAGCATCCAAATGGAATCAGAATTAGGGCTAGAGAAGAATTCCATTCTCATGTGTAAAATTCTTCATAGCAGGGTTGGAAAGAATCGTTACTGTGTGCCTACAGGTCATTTTTGATTTATGACAACCATAAGGCAAATCTATCACAGGGTTTTCTTGACAAGGTTTGTCCAGAGGGAGGCTTGCCTTTGTCTTCCTCTGAGGCTGAGAGTGTGACTTGTCGAAGGTCACTCAACGGATTGCCATGACTGAGAGGGTGTGAACCCTAGAGTTGTAGCCCAATACTTGAGTCATTATATCAAGCTAAAATTAGCATGGGAATAAAGTGATTAAAATATATTGTGGTGGGAAACAGTTCATTTTGAAGAATGTACTAAAATCCAGCATTTTGTTCATATTTGAGACATAATAGAAAGCACTTAGGTGTTTGAAAATTTGAATGATTTTGAAAATACAGGGAAAAACACGGATAAGCCCGAAGGAGAATATATTTTCTTAAGTTCTCTCTTCCTCTGTTCTACTGTCAAACAGACCTTCCCATCATCAGCAATGTCTTCCTCAAACAAATATTTCCCCATTCATAACGCAAGGATCAAATCAGGCATTAGAAGGATGTAAGATATAATAGGCTTTGGACAACTGTGCAGACTACAAATAGCACTCCATCATACAATAGAGAATGAATGTGGTCGTTTAGGGTTTCCTTTTCTGAGCCTTTTTAGCATGTGTCTGAAAGCTTCGCCCCCTCTTCCAGCAACAACATCACTTGGGACGGGAGCAAACAGGTCTGTCAGCAGTTCCATTTATAACTTCTCTGACCTTCACACCCTCTTAAAAGCCTCTCTTTAAATTGATTTTAAGGCTTTAATGATAGAAGCAGACTATCAATTGTTGAGAGTAACATTCTTTTTTTTAAAAAAAATAATCTTAATATGCCGCCGTGATAGCACTATGGAATCCACAAAATGGAAAAATCCTTATCACTTCAGACATTAATAAACCTCTCTAAACAGCTGTACATTAAGAAAGCTCCAGAGATTTCAGTGGTAGCTAAATGAACGGCCTGTAAAGGTGGCTTTTTGGTTACATTTTGCTTCTTAGTTAACATTTGTGTTTCCATTCCTTTCCCTGGCATGATTAGACCTGGTAGTTGGCAGGCACGCAACGGTTGTTTGTTTGTTTATTTATTCACAATTGTTTATCATCTCTCAATACACCAGGCCTCCAAAGTATCTGATGCATAAAAACTTAACTGAAAACTAATTATAAACAACTCTAAAATTATTTTTATTCAAAAATAATTCTGGAACCATATCATGAACAACAGGTTAAGAATTGTAAAAGTAGACAGCTCTAATTTCAATAAAGAAAGGTCAAACAAAAGCATCATTTTTCCTTGCCCCATGGAAACTCAGACAGAATAGAGCCAGCCTCAACTCCTTCTGGAAGGGGTCTCACAGTGAGGGTGCTGCTAAAGAGAAAGCCCCGCCATATGTATTCACCAACCTAGTCTAAGTGTTATTTTCTATTCAAAGTTGCTTTTGAGAAAAGATAGCCTATTCAGAACTAGGCAAATGTTCTCATGCAACTGGTAGTAAAGCATATAAAAACATAGGACAAGCTATATAATCTATGGATCTTCCATGTCATGATCTTAATCTTACAAGTGTTGAACTAATCCTGCATTGCCACCATCAATCCCTCCCATCAAAATGTTTCCCCACACAGTGAGGTTCATCAGGCACATTTATTTTATGTACATACAGCAGTGCTGGATGAGCAAAGAAAGATGGATTCATTCTTTAAGAGTCAGATGTGCTTTTGTGAATGGGCAAACTGACATATATTAGTTCTGTATGCACTTTTTATACAACAGATAGTCCAAGACTTGATTTCTTTATCTGAAAAAATGTTGTCATTTCAGTTCCTGTACTCAAAAACAAATGATTCAGTTCTTTTCCAATAGGCCTAGGGTTATTCGATCTTCCATTCTAACATCAGTTACAACCAAACGTTGGTTAATAGCAAACTGTTATTAGAGCTGTGGTCTATATCATACAATCAGGATGTGACATGCATGCTTTTTCTTCCTTAATTTTTCCATCAATGAAGTAGAGGTGCATCGGTCCATGTAGATCATGTGCTTTGCACTCATGAGATTGCCCATATAATAATCCATTTGAGTCAAATAGACCTTACTTCCTCCTGAAGTCATTTAGGATTACAGCATAAGTCATCCTTAAAGCAAGGAATTTGGGCTATGTGGATAATGGAGATGGAAAGGGTAGCATTTTGTGACCTTATATGAGCCATAAAGGAGATGTGTACATTTTCTTTTAAAAAAAGTATAAAATAGAAAGGATTTTTATTTATCAACTCTGTGAATAGATATAGATATGGGTCGAGTAACACCACAGACAGAGCTGAAGAAGGGAAATCACCACCGCAACAAAACAAATCTGTTTAAATCAATAGTGAATCTTGGTTCCTATTAATATTTCAAGGTGAACGGCATGGCAGGTCCAGTGATTCAGAGCAGATTTCTCCATGCTCTTATCTTACTGGATTGTAGCAGTCCATAATTTTTTTTTCCTATGAATAAGCTGACCACCAGCAAGATTCCTTTTGAGCAAAGGTTTGCAATTTACATTCACCTTTGACTCTTCTTGCAAAAAGCTTAATAATTGTAAATGTTCATTAATCATTTGAACTATTACAGTCTTCCCTGAATATGTTGGAAGGATGCTATATTTTGCTAGTCTACCTGTACACATGAAACAGCACCATAGAGTAATTCAGCCTCTTAATTTAATCAACCTTTCCTCCTTGAAATGTAACATAAATCAAAGTGCATTGCACTCATAAGCTTTTTGAATGGCATTGGGCTTGTGTTCACATGAACACCGTCAAGAAGGAAGTATTCTTCAGCTTACAAAACCCTACATGTAGTTCTCTTTTCATGGAAGAAAAAGCCCTTTAGTCTCTTTTGTTCAAACCCGGGAATGCTAAGCATAATGTGACTAACATATTGTCTAGCCAGAAAGCAGAAGCCAACACCTTTCTCCCTAAAGAGAAAACCATTATGTTCTGCAGCAACTTTAATAATTGAGTTGTGGAACAAGGTTTTCTGGATTTTCTTTCATCTCTAACCTGTAGTTATCATATAATTCTGTTGGCACCAAATGAAACTCAGATACTCAGTGTGAATTCAGCCTGGGGATATTTTTTATGTGGGCAAAACTCAGCTTCACATTAAACTGGTTTGGTCTGTGGTTTGACACACATAGTGCTTTGGAGACTCACTCTGTCTGAAATATTGTTGCATTATTATCCTGTAAGAGTTCTGGACTATATTCAGATGGCAGCTTTCTATGTTTGCAGTTGGGGATGGAAATCTCCATGGATTTCTCAGGTTTAAAGGGAAAGGGATTGTCTAAAAACTCTAAAAGATAATGAAAAAAGTAACTTGGGTGCATGAAGAGTACTGAAACTGGGGAGATAAATAATATTTCCATATTTTCATCCTTGACACATTGAGATGCCTCATCAAAAATATGACAGCTGTATTGGGATGTCCCATAAGGTTAGCAAAATGGAAAATATAAGCAATTCCTTTAATTGATTTAATTTTGCAGATTTTCACTGTAAAGTCCTGAAATCATAAAAAATGGCATCCTCTAAAAACCTAGCCCTCTTCTAATCTAATCTCACCCAACAGAAAGAAAACTTCTGGTGTCCCCCCCCCCCCCATCCCTTGTTTGAAGTCCTTACAATGTTTAATATGTATCATATACAGTATGAGGGATACATTCCCAGACTTTACGTGGGTATATAAAATCATGGCTAATAGCAAACCCTATTGAAATGGACCTGTACACCATACTATTACAATCAATGACCTAGAAAATGCCTACATATGACATATTTTGTTTGCGTGGGATAAATGAAACTATGGATACTAAACCTGGGGTACAGGAATTGTACTGTATGTGAAACTTCTGGGAGTGATAATAAGCAGCTATCTTGTCTTCCTACCTACATATTTCAAAGAAAGCTGTTTCAGAACTAAACTACTAAACTAAACTCATGTTTGCCTGGACAAGAGCGCATATATATATATATATATATATATATATATATATATATATATCCATCCATACACACACACACACAAACATTTTGTTAAGACTGGAATGAGGTACTCCTAGTGTATCATAAGACAGACCAGCAAATAGGGTTTCAGTCTGTCCTGTAAACTTCCTCTGAAATCTCAGATGCAGAACTCAGATCTGAGCCTGGATGTCTTTGGACCCTTCCACACCGCTGACTAAAATCCCACATTATCTGCTTTGAACTGGAATGTGTGGTAATATGGACTTAGATATCCCAGTTCAAAGCAAATATTGTAGGATTTTCTGCCTTGATATTCTGGGTTATATGACTGTGTGGAGAAGCGAATGACTAGTCCCAAAGTCAACTGTGTGTCCAGTAATCTTCTTCCCTGAATCTGCAATTTGGTGATGGG
The DNA here is from genome assembly GCF_037176765.1 of Anolis sagrei. Classification (NCBI taxonomy): domain Eukaryota; kingdom Metazoa; phylum Chordata; class Lepidosauria; order Squamata; family Anolidae; genus Anolis; species Anolis sagrei. The sequence continues at coordinate 115,242,446 of NC_090025.1, forward strand.
TCTGGGCATTGTATGTTTTTATCCTGTTTCACCTTCTGCTCCCTCACCCATATTGTTCTTTAGTAGATTAATTTTCCTATATGGGTTTCCCTGAGAGCAATTTGATGGAAGTTCAGTTTTTCTCAGGGGACTCAGGTGTTTTCGTCCAGGGAAACTGGGGAGGAGTTTTGGAGTTACCAACTGCTTCAGCTTAGCCTGCATCACAGCTTGCTCCAGTTTAGGGTATAGCACAGTTCATGAAGAAACTTTAAATGGATAATATTAAATAAAGTTGCCTGTAGTTATCCCATACAGTTTTCTTATTTCATTGATTGGTCAACAATCCTCTCTTTCCCAGTTCAAGCTTTATATATCACACTGCTCAGATTGTTTACTGCAGTTATTTCCTCTGTAACCTCTAATGGAAAGTCTCTGTGTCTGTAGCTCTCCTTCACCAGCTTTGCTATTCTCCGGATGTTGGTTAAGACATTTCCATCTAGAAAGAAGAGCAGGAGGAAAGTGTGTGTGTATGGGGTTGGGGGGGGGGGGGCAGATTAACAAGCATAGGAATCTTCATGCTTTGTAGATAGAAATCTCATTAGCTAGTGCCTCATTAACTGAGGTATGACTGCTAGTAAAAGATGAAACAGCAATGGATTGTATACAATCACATTTTTAAATGTAATCGAATGTAGTGATATTGTGACATTTTTCTCTCTCTAAAGATTCTGGAAAAAATATATCCCTAAATCATCCTAGAAGCAGTGAGGAAAGTACAAGGAAGCAAATCCTGTGCTTGAGAAAGCAAATCCTATGAAATAGCTCCAGTGCTGTTTTAATTGCTTTTAGTTCCCTGAAGGAGCTCTGGTCTAGGTCTCTAATGCTGAGATTATGCTGATAAATGTGGTTATGTTGAGCAGTGAGCTTTGGTGATAGGAACCTTCAAAGTCTTAATCCTGTTGCTTTTCTAGTTGAGTTCGAAAGCAGGCAATTTATTATCTACTGATTTTTCTCTTTGAATAATGTCAGAATTAAGGAGTTCCAGAATATTTTTTTTTTGTGAGAGAAAGTATGAAAGCATGGGGACAGATTAAATTTACTCTGGGCTGTAATTGGCTGGAAAGCCATTGCCATCAGTAAAGTATCTAATCTGTCAGTGTTGTTAATGCCAAGGACTCTGTTCTTGTAATGGCCATCTGTGAACAGTGACAAGCAATTTTACTTAAGGTCCCAGTGTAAAGGTAATCCATTCGTATGCAATTGCTTTGGAAACATAGATGGGTGTAGAAATGTATTGTTATTTTAAAATCAAGATCATTCCCTGGACTTCATAGGGAAATTGAAATGAGGAAGAGAACAGCCAGCTGTTGTGACAGTCCAAGATCCTCATTGATCACTACACAATTGACAGTTATATGTAATGTCAAGAGTGTTATAAATTACTGATCTAATTGTACTACTAGCAGCCTTTGTATTCCATGGAAAGGCAGAGGCATTGTGTGTACTAACTTGATTCCACTTGTAAGTGCTCATTCCTCTGTGATTGGAACAGCTCAAAGTGTGATCATAAAATAGTAATACTAATAAATAAGTGCCATAAATATGATGTACAGATTACCACAGCAATAATAGTATACCATAACCCATTATGATCTATGCCATGATCATGGCTAGTAAATGTCAGGACTCCCAACAGAGTAATAATCTAGGTTCTATCTCTAGCAGTGAGGGGCCAGACAGATCTTTTAGAGGAATTACACTGAAGTGGATCCAGGTCTTATGATCATGATCACATCTTTAGTACGGCAGCGATTTATAGATCAGGGATCCCTTAACCAGGAAATCCTGAATCGAGATCTCTAGTGGCTATGACCTCTGATGATTCACATAAAGAGTGGAAGCATGTATGTTTGACCCAGTTGATTCTTGAGTAATTCTGAACTGAATTCCGTACTGGGGCTGTAATTCCATATGAGTTGCATCTGTTTGCATTGCATTTCTCGAGTCATACTTTCAGCTCTCAGTCCATTGGTTGAACCAACATTTCCTTTTCATTTGCTTAAATTACTGTGGAGTGGGGGGTGGTGGTAAAGAGAAGTATTTATAGAGAATAAATGAATGAATATTGCTTAAATTATTATGTCGAAATTAGAACATATTATGTTCTAATTTCTACATGATAAAAATGGTTAGAACACTTTGGTGGCATACTGGAGCAATGATGCTTCATAGTGCTTATGTGTATGTACTATGCTGCACAACAGCACTCCATGCAGTCATGCTGACCACATGACCTTGGAGGCATCTAAGCTGAAATGCCAGCATTTCAGCTTAGAAATGGAGATGATCACTTCCCCCCCAGAGTCGGACACAATTAGACTTAATGTCAAGGAGAAACCTGTACCTTTACTACTATGCTGCATGACCTAATGTATATTTTTAAGAAGCCCTCCTCTTGCATCCTAGTCAAATGTGCCTGTGGATATGGTAGAACAGAGAGGAAATGCATGGCAGTTTTTCTATTGCTGCATAGTGCTGGCAAAAGAATATGAAAGAAAGGTGTCTTGCCATCTCTTGAGCAGCAAGGGTTGTGCTTGTTTCATGCCATCCTGTTGTTATGCTATATGCCTGCGAAATGTGGACTGTCTAGAGATGTCATACACAACTCCTGGAATGATGCCATCAGTACTGCCTCTGAAAAATCCTGCAAATCTCTTGGGAAGACAGGCAGACAAATGTCAGCGTGCTTGAAGAAGCAAAGACCACCAGCATTGAAGCGATGCTCCTATGCCATCAACTCCGCTGGACTGGTCACATTGTCCGAATGCCCGATCACCATCTCCCAAAGCAGTTATTCTACTCTGAACTCTAGAATGGGAAACAGAATGTTGGTGGACAGGAAAAGAGATTTAAATATGGGCTTAAAGCCAACCTTAAAAACTGTGGCATAGACACCGAAAACTGGGAAGCCCTGGCTCTTGAGCACTCTAACCAGAGGTCAGCTGTGACTAGCAGTGCTGCAGAATTCAAAGAGGCACAAATGGAGGGTGAAAAGGAGAAATGTGCCAAGAGGAAGGCGTATCAAGCCAACCCTTACTGGGACCACCTTCTGTCTGGAAACCGATGTCCTCGCTGCGGGAGAACATGCGGATCAAGAACAAGGCTCCACAGCCATCTACGGACCCATTGCCAAAACATCACATCTGGAAGACAATCATCCTCGAGCTATGAGGGATTGCCTAACTAACTAAACAGTCCCCATACCTGTTTTACCCTTGTTCTCACAAAAATGTCTATACTGCCAGATCTGCTGGTGTAATTCTGCCACCCAGCAAGATTATAACCATTGAAATGGCACCCTCTATTCTCGTTTTCAAGCCACTACTCTGAAAGAAAACCATAAAACCAATAAAGTAGTTCACTTCAAGAGTTATATTTACAAGGATAACCATAAAACACAGGAAGAGAGGAGCAAGGAATTTTTTTACGTGCTCTTTTTTAAAGAGAGATTTTAATATGTGCATCTTTTCTTTTGGAACCCAACCCATCAATTTTAGATTGTATAATTGCATGTCTGTGTTGGGAATCATCTCACTTGTTGTTCATCTTCATCTGAGGTTCTGGCATCTGGCTCTGGGGGTGAGGAAAGTGAAGCATGGTTTAGAGCTATTTGTGTGAATGGTTCAATGGTGAAAGTTTAAGCACCCCTACATTGCTTGTCAAAGCCTCCCTGCAAACACAATGCAATGCTCTATGTTAATGTGACTACTCCTCTTGCAAGTATTTAAAGTTAGGAGTAGACAAACATAAAAATGGAGGTGGTACATTTCCTTCATATTGTAACTTGCTCTTTGTCTTCAGCAGGTAGGGGAAGTCAATAAGCAATGACCTCCAGAAAAGTAGGTGGTCGGGGAATTCCTTCCAATTCCTTCCAGTTTTTATGTGCAATTAAAGGCTGACTGGTTATTTCTTGCTCTGAGCCTTATGTATGTGCATCTATTCCCAGGTAAAACTGATAGGTAAAATGCATAATGCTGGACCACTGCCTAATATATTGCAAGATATAATTAGTACTTTCTCATATGGCTAATATCAGCTTCCATGAACACACACAACCTCACCAGATCAGGGCTCTGTGTGTGCATGCACAAATGTGCAAGTGCTTATGTTTGTTTAAACTGCATACTGCAGCAAAGGCCTATGTACCCCTCCCCCACCTCATATTAATGTTTAATATTTAGCACTTAGTAAGTGCTTCATATTAGTTTGTCAGAGATCATGTAAAGGAAACGCTGCCCTGTTAATAAAATCTACTATTTTCTACACTTTGATCTCAGAGCTTCGTTTGAAGTTACTTTACTAAACTTACTCATCCTCTAGGCACTTTGAATTTACCTTGATTTTGACAAGGAAGGCAGTTATGCCAGACTACGTTTGAGGACTCAAATCTGCAGAAATGTGCAACGTTTGCTAACCTAGTTTTTCGAGAACACATTGCCAATAAACTTGATGTTTTTGTACCACATTTAAATATGTGCTTGAAATTAATATTGCCTTGATTTGGATGCTGTTGCTTTAGGAATGCTGTTTGATATTTTTCTTCCCCTTGCCTTGTGTGCATATACAAATGTTTTGACCTTAATAAATCTTCAGGTGCTTATTATTATTTTTGTATATATATATATGGCCATCTTGCCCCCACATGGGGCAAAGCTTACTGTGGTTTTGCTCTTCATTTGTGACCTCTTCACACAGGCCACCAGAATTGCCGTGTGTTGTGACAGATCTGACAATTGCCATAGGGGAGCACAGGGATCCCATTGCCTCATATCCTGCATCACCCAGTTTATAGGAAGCTGATCCCATGGGGAAAGTGTCAACCACGCGACTTCACCCAACACAGGAAGCCTCTTGTATGCCGCCACAGCAGCATACGTTGGCCCCATTCTTGTTGATCCATAGAGCCCCACCAGAAGTTCATTGGAATTGTGAAATGGGAACCAGCAGGCTCCGTGGGCAAGCTAGGGCTGAACCGGCATATGCCATCGAAGTAAGCCCTGTCTGACAAAGTCATAGGTAAGGTTGAGAAAAGCTCAGGAACTCTCCTGAAGCTTCAGAGCAGATCTGCATTTCAGCATGTTTGTGAACAACTGGGCGGGTTCTTTGGCTATTGACATGGGCCAAGGCCACTGTGGTGACATCCCACCTTCCCCTACCTTCATGAGAAAAATGGGATGGCACTTACCTTCATTATTTTTCATTGCTGTAGCAATGGTCACATACTTTCAGAGATTTCCGGGCTCTTGCTTGATACCTTTGTCCCTCCTTTCTGCCCTCCCTTCTATGAGTTATGCAAGCATAAATGCAATGAGTGATGACCAGGAGATCCATGGCCACCCTAGCAGCACACAAAATGGCAATGGTAAGAGTAACAGACTTCAACTGGACAGTGAGAATCCTGCTGATGCAGTTTGGGAGCAGAGTGGCATAAAAAGCTTGACAGAATCCAGGACTGGTTTGAACCAGCAGTACTTTAAACTTGTTCCAGATTGTGTGGCCTACATAATTCACCCTTAGTGTGATATAGTGGTTTGAGTATTGGAGTAGGACTTTGGAAAGCCTGTGTTCAGATCTCCATTCAGTAAGGGGAACCCACTGGGTGACCTTTTCCAAATCACACATTCAGTTGTAGAAAAAAGCAATGATAAACACGAATGAACAAATCCTTCCAGGATAACCCTATGATATGGACATCGTAGGATTTCCATAAGTGAGAAGTGGCCTGAGGGAACACAACACCATCACTTGTTAATTGTATCAATGGGTTCTGCAAATAGCTATATCAAGAAAAATACATATGTATGTATGTATGTATGTATGTATGTATGTATACCCTGCCTTTATCCCAGAATCAGATTTAAGGTGGTTTATAATAATTTATGCTAGGTTTAAAAACATCTAAAAAGAATGGAAAAGAATTATCTCTCTTTATGTAATTTTTTTTGTGAAATTTCATTTGTTTTGTTACTCACTTCTTAGAATGACTTTCCTTTCAGTTGTATTCTTGCTTATTTGTTAGATGTGCATTCCTTTTGTTATTGGTTCTAAGCATGTTCATTCATTTCTGCAATTTCCTACCAGCTTTGCCAGCATTCGTGTGAAGGTTTTAAATGAGTTTAGGTGTGTCTAATTCATCATAGGATTGAATTTCATATAGCCACCTGCCCTATTTTAATCCAGCAGTATTCTGTTCCTCTTTCTCTGACTTAACATTTAAAATCTTTAAAAACATCTATTGAAATCATGTGTATTAAGTAATTTCCACTGAGATACCACGGCTTGTATCCAAGAAGTATTTGTGTATGTGTGTGTTTAGATTGTGTGAGAGATGTGTTTTGAAGTCCCTAAGCAGATGAATACTTTAATTAGAAGAGAGACATTGGTTGGGAAGTGAAGTATTTGGCACAAAACATGAATGTGGGTGGGACCAACAGACAGCATTGCCGAAGCACTAGCCAAAATTCTTCCATCATCCTCCCTCAGGTCTCTTTTTAAAAGCATACACAGATATCAAACCCACTTCTGAAAGATGCAACAGCAATGCATGAGAAAATACACGTTGGTGCCCAGTTTAATTGTGTCTTGGATCTCTGGTTTGGTGCCATCTCTAGGCTGAAGATCTAAGAGATATAGAGGAGAAATAGCAGAGATGCACTTCCCTTTGAATAACTAGGCAGCAGGCAGAGCTTTTTATAGAGTTGGAATTTTATCTTTGTAGTCATACAAAAGGGCATAGGGTGCGTCTAAGAGTAAAAACAACTCTTTTTAAACAATCTTCTGGCTGACATGCTAGAACAGCTGCAGAAGGAAGGTGTAGTGTATAGGCTTGTAATCATGTGGTGCTTTAAAAATACTTATTCACATTACCATGTCTTTCATTTTTATAAAAAAAAACAGTTACAAATTAACTGATTCTTCACCCTTGTTCTTTCAGCATTTATCTGTGTAACTCTTGTGGTATATATCCAGGATTTGATTTTTTCCTTAGCTGGAAACATAACAACAACCACAAAACAACAACAACTTTATTTCTTACCTGCCTCTCCCTACATCTCGAGGTGGATCACAGCACAGTTAAGAACACATAAATACTATAAAATTCTACAAATACACATTAAAATTCAGTTCCATAAAATATACAGATCAAAGCATTTCTGTAAAATATACATTAATCACACAGTACAGAAATCAAAACACATGACATGAGTTTAAAATTCATCCTTAAAGACAGGCTGGGTTGGCCTGTCGAAAGAGATAGATCTAGCTGTCGGAGCTCTACCAGCAGGTTGTTCCACAGTCTTGGGGCAATGGATGAAAAGGTCATCTGGGTGACAGTTTCTGGCAGGCTGGAATAACCACCCTCTAGAGAACCTCAGTGGGCAGGGCGGATTGTACTGTACAAGGCGATCCTTTAGGTAACCTGGGCCCAAACGATATAGGACTTTAAAGGTCAAAACCAACACCTTGTACTTTGCCCAGAAACTAATTGACAGCCAGTGGAGTAACTTTAGAATAGGTGTGATATGCTCACTCCTGGATGTTCCCGTAGCCAACCTCCTGGCTGCCATATTTTGAACCAGTTGGAGTTTCCAAACTTGGTACAAAGATAGTCCTATGTAAAGTGCATTGTAGAAGTCCAGCCTTGAGGTGACCATCTCATACACTACCATCTATAGGTCCAAATTCATGAAATCCAGGAAGGGGCACAGCGGCCATATCAGCCAAAGCTGATAGTAAGCACCCCAGACATTAAGGCAACACTTAACTTGTGATTGTAAATAATAGGGCTGGTCAATTCGTTTCGTTAATTCGTAATTCGTTAAAAAATTCGTTAATTTTTGAATTACGAAACGATTACAAAACATTTTTTTTAACCTGGAAGTGTTTTTAAATATCGAAACGGCAGGCGCCAAAAAATTTTGTATTTCCGTCCATTTCGGAAATACGTAAGATGGCCGCCTGCCGATGCTTGCTTAGAGGGGCGAGCGAGAGGGGCGAGCGAGCGGCGAGCGAGAGGGGCGGACGCACTCTCTCCTGACATTTCACCCACATCTATGGCAGGCATCCTCAGAGGTTGTGAGGTCTGTTGGAAACTAGGCAAGTGGGGTTGATATATCTGTGGAATAATGTTCAGGGTGGGAGGAAGAACTCTTGTCTGCTGGAGGCAAGCGTGAATGTTGCAGCTGGCCAGCTTGATGAGCATCGAATGGCCTTGCAGCTTCATGGTCTGGCTGCTTCCTGCCTGAATGTTGCAATTGGCCAGCTTGCTTAGCATATTATTATTATTAATAATAATAGCGAGCGGCGAGCGAGAGGGGCGAGCAAGCGGCGAGCGAGAGGGGCGGAAGCACTCTCTCCTGACATTTCACCCACATCTATGGCAGGCATCCTCAGAGGCTGTGAGGTCTGTTGGAAACTAGGCAAGTGGGGTTGATATATCTGTGGAATAATGTTCAGGGTGGGAGGAAGAACTCTTGTCTGCTGGAGCGAGAGGGGCGAGCGAGCGGCGAGCGAGAGGGCCCGCCAGAGTGAGTGCCTGCCTTCCCTCAATAATAATTAATAATAATTAATCCCTATTCTACTAAATTAATAATTAAATTTAAAAAATATTGAAAAAATATTGAAAAAAAAAGGGCGCCATCTTTACAAAATATTTTATAAATATTTACGAAATTTCGTAAATACCGAAACTTTTTTTTGGGAAAGTTTTGTAATTATTTTAAATATCGAAACAAAAAAAAACCCCAATTACAAATCGATTTTAGAAACAAATTTTTGCGTTGTTACCCAGGCCTAGTAAATAACTGTGCTCAGTGTGCTGGTACAGCTAGCTTCAGGCAGAAGTTCTTGTAGTCCAGAAGGCAGACAACAGGACTGCTGGTGAAGAAACTCTTACCTTCTGGACTGTTTCTGCCACTGAAGCCAGAAGGCTTTGAAAGGTACAGTAGCCCACAATGAACTGCAGCTGCCTTTAATTGGGAGCCACAGTAGATGCAGGGAGCCATGCCCAGTTTGTAAGTAAGGCTAGCTTGACAGAAGTTTTTGTAGTTCTTGTAATCCAGAAGGCAGGCAGCAGGAATGTTGGTGTAGAAGCCTTTATCTTCTGGATTGTTTCTGTCACTGAGCCCAGCAGTTCTGGTCCAAAGAATTTAGGATAAGATATATTCATCCTGCAAAAATGAATTGTTGAAATCCTTTGGTGTAGTGGTTTTATTGTAAGATAAGGGGAGATGTTATGAAATTTCTGTATGATAATGGAATGCCACTGGATTAACTTGGACAAGTCACCCTCTTCCAAATAAATATTTTCAAGATAGGGTTACCCAAAGTCATTATTGACTTTAAAACACATAATAAAAATATGATTTCCTCCACCCTTATCACAGTATCACAGTAGTGAGAGGGGTGATATTGGTTTGCTGACCTCCAAGGAAGAGATTCCAGTGTAATTGATGGCCTAGCTTTCTTGGCCAGGACGCAGGGGAAAGGCAATAGAACTTAACCTATTTAAGGGCACTTCCACCTTCTTCTCACCCTCTTTGGACTTTGCCCACCCACCTGCTTCCTTTCTTCATGACCAGGCTGGAATCCCCTCTGCTTCATTAAAGTATGAGGTTTACCCTACTCTGGCATGAAGAACTTGGCTAAGCTTGGTGTCTTAAATCAGTTTTCACTGGTGGGTTTTGCAGAAACATATGAGTTTGGAGAGCAATTTTGGCACCCATTTGGTGAAGCGATGGAATCTGAAACTGCTTTGAGTATCATATGATCCGGGTGTGGGGAAAATTACTCTCCTTGGGGCAGCTCTCAAAGTTTTTACCTTCTCCAGAGGCCATGCAGCTTTGGGGTTGACACCCTTGGATCAGCCTTCCATCTTGATAGACTGAGATAAAAGCAATTCAAGTTGGTTTTCTCTCGAGGGCTAGGGGTGTTTTCATCACCTAGGAAAAGCTGGTGAGTGTGGTCTAGGTGAGACATACTTCTCTGGCTGCTCCCACACCCTTATATTTTCTTCGAAAACATTGAAATAATTGGCAATTAGTAAAATTTAATATATTTTGTTTTTTAAATCATTATTCAATTGGTTGATCAGCAAAGTAAATTTTGTTTTTCACCACAAGAATTTCTCCCTGGATAGAAACTATATTTTGTTTTGATTAGGAGAGGGAGTCCACAATAAATAGATATACATTTCTGGAAGCCTGGGAATGTATTTATAGCTAATTTTGGCAAAGATCCGGTTTGGACCATCTGTAGTCTCCAGTGCTATGTGTTCTATTCCCGGTTGCATTTTGAACATTCAGTTACCCAAATATATTTTGGTGTCTTTATCTTAATCAATGGAGCTCCTGGCTTACAAGAACAAAGCATTTTATTTACGTCTGAGGAAATCAGCAATCAGAGCTGCATCACGGATATTTATAAACTAATGATCACAGTGAGTAAGACTGTGTGAGAATTAAAATGAGGATTAGCTTTCCCAGTTGTTTTTTTTAACAGATATGGAATGTTTTCAGATAACAGTTAACCAGTTTTGAACACACCACAGGAAATGTGTGCAAAATCAGTTAGACAGAAGAAACAGAAAAATGGGGAAGGTAAAATGATGCACCTTCTGATTTGGGTTTTATTTGTCAAGTACAAGATCATGACAGTGAAAACTAGGATTCTCAAATGCCCTTCAAAAAGATCAGTTAATGCCAAATATTTGATACCCTGGGAGTACATCTGGTATATTTACTGCAAAAACAGCTAGGCTTCAAAATTGGCTGATTCCAAAAGCCATGGGCAGTAAACACACTGCAGGTCATAAACATCAAGAAAAGAAAGTTCAAGCTGGCTATTCAGATAACAAGAGAGTGTGCTCTCAATTTATGAGATAACCATAATATAAGCTAAATACTACAACGGCTTATACACTAATCACTATCACATTACCATGCAACTTTGGAGTGCTCAATTTATTTGGTTCTTGGTTTGCACTGCATTTTTCCAACATAAATTCTGTGTCATGTCCTTTTCTTCTTTCTTTTTCTGTTTTTTTTTTATTTCAAGTGAAATGTGGAGCTCTAGCCTACTATGGGTGATGTTCTCCTCTCTAAGTAGCCTCATTGTTCTTTGAATTTTTCATCAAAGTTGCTCCAGGCCATTGCCTCCACTCCCACTAGGTTTAGCAACTGTTTTGTTTTATTTTTCATACAGCTTCATACACAACAAAGGAAATATATTGGAATAAAAAGAAAAACACAAACCGCCTAGGAGTGTCAATACATGCCTGATTGTGTCATTCTAAAAATGGACAAAATGTAATATTGTTTGTCTTATTTTATCTAGTGTCTACATTTCTATATGCTTAAAAAAAGCTTACACTATTTCTATGCATTCTCCCTATTGCCTAGACTGTGTTAATAACATTGAACTCCCACCATGAAATAAAGAAAACAGAAACAGGAAAATGAATCTAAAGGGGGGAAAACAGTGGAAAATGGATGGATATAAGTGGGAGCTGAGTATGAAATTAATAAGGGGTAGAGAATAGGTGACACTGGAAGGGGGTGAGTATATATGGAGAGAGAGAAAGGGAAAGAGAGAGAGTATACATCACCTTTGTTGTTTTCTAAACATTCTTGTGAGGAAATATGGATATGTTATATTCTATTTGTATGATCCCAATAAAACCTTATTAAAGGATCTCAACAAGCCTTTTTTATTTAGAACTTCTAGAATATCCTGTGAATGAAAACACCGCTAAGGAGAATTAACCTGTAAAGACACAACTCTTGGGTTATTAGCCACCTGGTGTGAGCTGTTCTTGGGCCAGGTATTGCTCCTTCTGACTACCCCTTCTGACTACATATGGGCACCAAAGATCTCAAAGGCCACCCCAAATTCTTTGAGTGCACCTCTCGACTGATCATCACTGGAATGCCATCCTGAAGGTTATCTCTCCCAAACCTCAGAGTTCTTTAAAGAGTGAGAACCCTCATTCCAGCCCCAAGGGTAGCCCCTTTTCAGCCCCCTGAGTCCCAAAACTTATAGGAACTGTTATGGAAGTCAACTCTTCACCCCGCAAAGGAGGTGCCACTGTGCCTACCAGGACTATTTCACCTTTTCCATGACATCAAAAGGGGGGAGGGGCATCGACCTAGTCCTTTTTCCCCACTAGGCTGGCCATGTTCTTTATCCCATTTTAAATTGTGCAAAAACAAAATGTTCTGGGAGGTGTATTTTTATATTTTAAAAATAACTTTATTTTATTTTATTTTATTAAAAAAGGTTGCTATGAGAACCAAACAGAAATAAAATATAGGATTTTGTGTTTTCTTACCTCAAAATGTAAAATTATTCACTTATACTTTTGCTGTGTCCAAGTGTATTTTTCTTATGTTTGTGTTATGTTTTGACAACAACAGAACAAGTCAATACATGTGTCAAATCGGTCACTTTAATCATAGCAAAAAAGATGAGGCATGCTTTATGTGATTCTTCAAAATCGTTCTCAGACTGCTTGCTTATCAAACAATGGGGAAGAATAAAAAAAGATCTCCCAAAATACATTGTTTTTGAAAATAGGCTGGTTTCCAACATAAAGAATGTAGAGCTTTGATCCATTTTTTTCAGTGCACATTTTCCAGTGTACAAACTTTTGTGCAGGCTTCTGCAGCTATCCAAATTGTGTCCATTCCATGTCTTGTCCAAGCAGTACTGGTTGAAAAGTCAATACAAAAGAGCAGATGAAAAGGATTCCTCATCCACCCTTGATGACCTTAACCTGACTGCTTATTTATTTTTCATCTGGCCTTGGGACCTCTTGGGTCAACCATTTGTTTATTAAACTCAGTCTTCATCTAAGCTCTCTTATTGATTGTTTACTCACATAACCTCTATGGTCAGTTCTATTCAGCTTTGGTTGTAGAACTACATGACGTAGCCTTATAACATCAAAATTATTTTTGGCAGCATAAACAAGATATCTGAAATTTAAGATTCCCAAATGCTGAGGCCTGGACCCTCAGCATTTGGGCTGGACCATCATCATCATCATCATCATCATCATCATCATCATCATCATCATTATTGGAAACATAAGATGAGTCCACAGAAGATAAGATCAGTCTGCTGGCTGTTGTATTGGATCACACCTCGGACACTTCCCAAGTGTGAAGGACTGTGTGATGTATCGGTGAATAATGTGTGCAGATCTCAGTAAGGTGGCCTTCTGCAGCTGGCAGATGGTAATTTTGGCAGCGCCGATTGTGTTTAAGTGCAGGCCAAGGTCTTTAGGCACTGCACCCAGTATGCTGATCACCACTGGGACCACCTTTACTGGCTTGTGCCAGAGTCTTTGCAGTTCAATCTTTAAATCCTCATATCATGTCAGCATTTCCGGTTGTTTTTCTTCGATCCTGCTGTCACCTGGGATTGCAACATCGACAATCCATACTTTGTTTTTTAACATGATTGTGAGGTCAGGAGATTATTATTATTATTATTATTATTATTATTATTATTATTATCATCATCATCAGCAGCAGCATCATCATCATCAACAACAACAACTTTATTTGTATAACATCCTATCTCCCCAAGGGGGGACTCAGGGTAGCTTCCCTTACTAGAAGTCATGCAACTGAAGGTTCAACCCTCAGATTTGTTTTTGAGGTTAGAATTCTAAGAGTCTAGCCACCCTGATTAATGCCATTATGAAGTGTCATGCAATCCTACTCCACATCTAAATAGGCCCTTTATCCCAAAGGGAAGGCAACTCAGCTTTGTCGTAGCTGCAAGATGCACAGAGCTGATTCAGGCTAATGTGGACGAAGGTTGTTTAACACAGTCTTGAACCGTGTTAACAAAAGTCACAGGTTGTTTCAAATTTCCCCTGAAACTCCACAGCAAACCACACCTTATGGCACATGTTAACAGTTTGGCTGGTTCCATGATGGAACTAGCCAAAATTATTTACACAACCATAATGTATTCTTAGGGCTTGAGCGGTCCAGGGATATGGGATAGCATTCCTGTTCTTGTAAAAGAAGTAGCTTCTGGCTGGTGACTTCTACTTAGTTTCTGGAATTGACATTGGTCAGGTGACTGGAAAAGAGGGGGATGGTACGGGTGACCATGCAGAGGCACCAAACAGGATTTGGCACTGGTGGATAGTGAGGACTCCTTCCAGCAATTGCTATGGAGACAGAACTCATTCCTGCCTATTTAGTAGCCCAAGGGCTGGTGGTCAGACCACAGGAATCTTCACAGCAGTCCACAGCAGGGGTTGGTGGTAAAAACTATCTTGGGGCCAGCCCAGAATTTGACACTCTGGACAAGCCATGGAATAAGATGATCACAGAGGATCCCTAGAAGGTTTAATATTTGTGGATTATTCACAGGTTTATCATTGTCTGGGAGAAGTTAGATCTATATTGAATCAATCACTTGTGTGGCCACACTCATACTTTTTTTCAGCTTATAAAACCAGCTGTGCAGTTTTGATTTCTGTGTAAAAGCCTGGATTCATGACAGTGTTCAGATTTCTGGGCATTATGGAATGGGCAGCATAACAGCTGTCACCAGAAAAAAAGAACAATAGCTAAACTTCCCAATCATTAAGCCTCCAAAGAGCAGCTAACCTCCATCAAAAGCCTCCCATATGAATCCTTCACAGATAAGAGATCCTCAAGTTGCCTGCTCCTTGTCTCAGGGAGAATTCCCAAGTATGCTTTAAAATGTAATTTTGACTTGAATTGTCATATACAAGTTGATGGTGAAGACCAATTGTAGAAATATGTTCAGCTGGTGCATAGATGAGATTTCTCATTTAATACAGCCACAGCAGCAATTTTAAGACGATTTTAAAAATGGATATGTTGTGATTTTATTTCCTTTGTGTATAAATAAGGTAGCACGTGTTATGGTTTACTGTTGATCCTGGTCTTGAGGTTTCAAGCAGAACAGCTGTAAGCAGAATTGAGGCTGTTTTTTACAAATATTGTCCACTTTATCATTCTTTCAGCAATGTTGTGGAAAGTCTGTAGTTTTGGGAGTATTTACAAAGAATCTACGAGAAGGCAAACAATCAAATTGTACATAAACAAAAGCTCTGAAACAGCTGGGCATGTGCAATTGCCTTCAGTTATATAAGGGTTTTTTATTGTTGTTGGTTTTTTTTTTTTACAATTCTTGCTTTTCCCTTAACAATTGCTTGCAGTAAAATATCTCCTCGTTGTGTTTTATATTCTGCCTTTTCCCTTTCACCTAGTCAAGGAGTTATGTCATAATTTTGATTTATGTGTAATTCTTTAGGCTAATAGTTTCTTCACTCCACTAATCCCTGAAACCCAACAGTTGCTTTAGCGCTGGCATCCTCTCTGATGGTTGTCTCTTACAGATGCAAAAGTAGATACAAAAGTCTATATTGCGATATAGGTTATGGAAAGATGTTAACATTGTTGTTTCTCTCAATCTAAATGTTAGGTACTACAGTGTGGGGTATACACACACATCTCCATGTCTCATGATCTTCCTGGGGGGTGGGGGGCAGGGTTCTGTAGTTATTTCTAGTGATTCAATGACACATTTTGGCAGAGATGGAAACAGAATGGAAATTAATGTTCACAGGACATCCATTGCACTCTGTCTTGGAGTTCTCTCTTGTTTGCTCAGAAGTACTACTATTTTGAAACTTAGTAGAATATCTAATCAAATCCCCAATAAATGATTACTTTTTAAGTAAAATCAAACATATTTCCAGACCTACTACCCAGCATCTTTTCAGTCTAGATCCAAGTCTTGTAAAAGACAGAGACTGCTTGGTCTGTTTTGAGGATAATTCGCACTGGGAACTTAACAAGAAGAGACATTTATCCATCTGGTGGTACTGCTAGACTTTACTGTAGCTTTTAGTACAGTTGAGCACGACATATTTCCTGCACAGATGGAGAAAGGAATTTGAGCCACCATGTTTGATGGCTGGGAAACTATGATGTCCCTCAGTATTAAATCCAAAACACATCTATATATGTGTATAACAATTGGGAAACTGGGTGCTTGTTGACATCAATATACTTTGTGTCCTTTGCATATAAAAAGTAGGGCTGATATCAGCAAAGATTTGTTTTCAGAACTGTACTTGTAATATTATTTATTTTGTTTTGTTTTATTTTATTTGAACATTGAATCTGTGTGATTCAGTGGGGGTTTTTTTCTAACACCGATGGACAGAGACAAGAGGTTGAAACAGAAAACTCATTCATTCATACCCAGGGAGGGAGGGAAGTGTTGTTCATGTAGTGATAATCCAGTTGCATTTTGGTAAGGTGAATATCTTTCAAAGATTCAAAAATTATCACTGTTGTTGTTATTATTGTTATTGCCATTATCTTTCCTGCTCTTGTTATTAGTATTAATAAGAGTATTAATATTAGTGCTATTTAATAAAATCCATCAAACCATTCATTCTTCTAAAAATGATCTAGGTTGGTAGTTATGGTGAACACGTTATCTGGAGCCCCCGGTGGTGCAATGGCTTAAACCCTTGTACCGGCAGGACTGAAGACTGGCAGATTGGAGGTACAAATCCGGGGAGAGCGTGGATGAGCTCCCTCTGTCAGCTCCAGCTCCCCATGCGAGTATATGAGAGCAGCCTCCCACAAGGTTAGTAAAACATCAAAACACATCCAGGCATCCCCTGGGCAACGTCCTTGCAAATGACAATTATCTCATACCAGAAATTACTTGCAGTTTCTCAAGTTGCTCCTGACTCAGAAAAAAACCCACTTTATCTAGTTTTGATAGAAATCCAAATGTTGTTATGCAAAAAAGAAAAAAAATAGGAAGAGCATTGGCTATGATTAAGCTGATTTTTAGTACTTACATCTTCCATGGATTTAATAAGCCTGCAGATAAATTAACACATGCCTAAAAGTATATTTGTGCTTTTGGTTCTGTGGTATGTTGAAATAATCAGACAGATGAATCTGAAATCAAATTATATGTACAATATATGTTTTTGGCATAGACACTTGTCTGGCAAAGAGGCAAAAAGGTCATTTCTGTGATTGCCTGCAATACCAGAGGGATCAGGGACATGTTAATTCTGCACATTTATAATGCTGTCACCATCCAGATGTTTACATATGTTCTTGCTCCAATTTTTAAGAAGATAAATAACAGATGGAAATCTGCACATTAGCCCATTTCTTTGGAGTATTGAGAGACATAAAAGATTGTTGCTATTCCCTGAGCAATTGTAAGCATGTTTATATTGACCTTCTTCTCTCTGAACATTGCAAAGGCATTTGCAACAGTGACAAATAAAAAAGGACTCTGCAGTGGAAGGCAGATAGAGTCAGAAACTTACCAATACTTTGTACAGGAACAGCGTACGCTTACATTAATATGTGTAGCAGCACTTTATCCTTGTCAACATTATAAACTCTGTTTTCATGACTAATTATTCAAATAAAGTGATATTACTTTTTAGTAAGGGGATTATATATGCACAATCAGTAAGATGGTTTTTTGTAATGCACGTAAGCTGAAATACCCTATGGTGGGTTTGAAAAAGAAAAGAAAAGAAATTGTATATAATTTTGAAGGTTTTCATGGCCAAAATTAATGGGTTGCTGTGTATTTTCCGGGCTGTATGGCCATGTTCCAGAAGCATTGTCTCCTGATGTTTCGCTGGCACCTATGTCAGGCGTTCTCAAATGTTGTGAGGTCTGTTGGAGAGAATGCTTCTGGAACATGGCCATACATCCGGAAAACACACAATAACTCAATGAAAATGTAACCTGCAACTAAAAGGGCAAAACAGATCTTTCTGCAACATACAATGTGTTTGTGTTTTTGGGTATTCAGAAAGGGTTGATGACTAGTGATCAAGAATTACTCAAAGAGTGGGGGGCAGAAGTAGATCCAATGAGGTAACACTGTTTACACATCTTAAATTCAATCCCAGCCTGATGTTTTTCAACACTTATTTGACACTGTCATTTTTTTCCCAACCTAAATGTACCTTTTTGCTGTTGAAAAAGCTAAACTTCAGAAGTGAAAGACCCAGTGTTGATAACTAGACCAACTAATTCTCTAAACCAGATGGCATAGTGGAAGTGAGAGAGCAGCCAAATGGGAGATCTATGTAGAATTTTGCAAGTTGGAATTATAATGTTCCCTAATTATGTTGGAGGGCACTGACCAGAAACTTCCTTAATTGGTGCCAGCTGGTCTCCTGAAAGCAGACATTGCTTTCTTTTGCCCAGGTCAAAACGTGATATCAGTAGTGTTTGAGCCCAAGACTTTTGTTGCTAGATCAAACCAAGAAGCATAATGCTGCCTGGACAACAGACACTAGAAAGCTTACTGAACTTGATTTAAAAAGTTATAAAGGTGATGATCTTTAGTATTATTTTGTTTGTAGCCACAGGTAATCAGAAGAGCATTACCTTTTTGGGATGGGTGTAATTTTTACTAAATTACATTTAGATTATTTTCCTGCTGTGAAATGGGACCTGTTTTGCTCGGAAATTAGAATCATAGAATCAAAGAGTTAGAAGAGACCACAAAGGCCATTAGTCCAACCCCCTGCCATGCAGGAAAACCATAATCAAAGTATTCCCCTACAGATGGTTTAAAAGCCTACAAAGAAGGAGCTTCTACTGTCGAACCGCTCTTACAATAAGGAGATTCTTCCTAACTTTCTGGTGACATCTCATTTCCTGTAATTTGAACCCATTGCCGAGTTCTATTCTCCAAAGTAGCAGAAAACAAGCCTGTTCCTTCTTCCGTATGACATACTTTCAGATATTTAAACACAGTGATCATGTCTTCTCTCAATATTCTCTTCTGTAGGCTAAACATACCAAGAACTATAAGCTGCTCCTCATAGGGCATGCTTTCCAGACTTTTGTTCATTTAGTCCCCCCCCCCCCCCCCCGGACATGTTTTAGCTTGCCAATATCTCTCTTGAATTGTGGTGCCCAAAATTGGACTAGTATTCCAGGTGAGGTCTGACCAAAGCAGGCTAGAGGGGCACCATGACTTTCCTTGATGTAGACTCACTTTGATGCAGGCCAAAATCCCATTGGCTTTTAAAACTGCTGCATCATGTTGTTGGCTCATGTTCAACTTGTCCACAAAGACTCCAAGATCTTTTTCACATGTACTGTTTTCGAGCCAGGTGTCACTCATTCTGTATCTGTGCATTTCATTTTTTTCTGTTTAAGTGAAGTATATTACATTTCTTCCTTTTGAAATTTATTTTGTTAGTTTTGGCCAGCTCTCTAATCTTTTAAAATCATTTTAAATTATGATCCTGTCATCTGGAGTATTAGCTATTCCTCCCAATTCGATGTCATCTGCAAACTTGATAAGCATACCCTCTAAACCTTCATCTTAGGGCCTATCCAGAAAGGGCACACACATGCTCTCCCACATTTTCCCATGGGGCATCCAAATGATGTAAATGCGAGTGCATTCAGCACAAAGAAGGAAAACCCTGCTTTGCACCTAGGTAATTTGTTAGCAGAAAAGACGCTGATCTTCTTGGAAAAACTCACTGTAGTCAGAGTCTGGACTGCTGCCTCAGAAGTCCTGGGACTTCTGAGGAGGCCATCCACACAACCCTCTCACGTTTTCTGGACTGAATCAGCCTGGAAAATATGAGAGGGAATTAACCCCATCCCCCAAATCCCTTAAAAATGGGGAAAAACAAAAAAACAACTTACCCAACCACCATGAAACTGCTGCTGGCCCTCTGCTGGTATAGAGGAATGACACGCCAGGAGCTGGGTAAGTTATTTTACTATTTTATATTTGCAAGAAGATCATGGGGGGCCTTGTTAAAGGCCTTACTGAACTCCGGATATGCTGCTGCTATTATTATTATTATTATTATTATTATTATTATTATTATTATTATCTTTATTTGTACCCCACTAGCATCTCCCGAAGGACTCGATGCAGCTTACAAAGGCCAAGGCCTCAAAACACAAACATAACAATACATAACCTAAAGCAAATTAAAAACAGTTAAAGCAATATTAAACAACAAGCAATAAAACAATACACCAGGACACAATAATACTGGGCCGGGCCAGAGTAATGGGTACAGATTAAAAGTGCTGATGTGACAGGTGATATGCGAGGATTATAGGGTAAGTGCAATGTGCCAGCAATCTTAATTTCTAATAAAGTGCTCCTGGGACTTGTTGATGGAGTTTTCCTATTCTGGAAAGGCACATCGGAACAGCCAGGTCTTCAAGTTCTTTCTAAAGACTGCCAACGTAGGGGCCTGTCTAAGATCTTTGGGGAGGGTATTCCAGAGTCGGGGGGCCACCACAGAAAAGGCCCTGTCTCGCATCCCCACCAGATGTGCCTGCGACACAGGTGGGATCGTGAGCAGGGCCTCTCTGTATGAACGAAGTGAGCGCGTGGGTTCATAAACGGAGATGCTACATCCACAGCATTTCCTGCATCTACCAAGCTCTATTGAAAAAAGAGAGAGGAGAGTAGTCTGGCATGACTTGTTTTTGAGAAAACCATGTAGATTTTTAGTGATCACAGCATTCTTTTCTAAATGATTACAAACTGCCTCCTTAATTATCTGCTCTAGATTATTTTTGGTATTGATGTTATGTTGACTGGACATAGAGGACAAAAAAATATGCACAGAAGACAAAAGACCATGTTCCATGTAGAAAACAACCCTTTCTGAGCAAAATACAATATCTTTCCATTAAAACTCTGATTTTTATCCTAACTCTTGAACTATAAATATTTTGTTGATCTGAATTAATCCTAACCAGTAGTTCCCAACACTCCAGTGACGTTTTCTGACTTTTTTCAAATATTTTTGAGTATTCCATTCCTTTTCAGTAGGTATTCTAGTTATCAGCCATCTGTAGTTACATCATCCATCAGTTTCAACCATCAATGTTCATTGCTATCATCACAATTTGAACACTGGTACTAAATTTTTGAAGTTACTGGTGCATTGTGTGTGAACAATTAAAACCTTAATGAACACACTGTTTAATCCATTAAACATTGATCAACTGATCCATGAGAGTTTATGCTTTATTTTGATGTGTTGTTAATCAGGAAGAATACAGAACCAAATTACTGGAACAGCCCTTGATTTTTCAAACTTTTTACAAAAAATCAATATATTATGTTCAATATATCTTGCTGAAGCTTAATTACTTATATATTAAAAGTATCTGTGTCAAGATGTGGTTGGGTCACTCCATATCTCTGTAAATCACTGCATAGCTTTGAAGGGCTCAAATTCAAGGCAATCCAAAAGGTTACTTCCGAGGACACAGAAGAAACATGAAGGAAATTAAATGGATTTATTGCTGTTGAATTTACCAAGACTCTGACTGCATTTTATAATACAAAAGAGACTGCATGTCTTTCAAAATATGCAGTCAACCACATTCATGTAAAAGAAAAGCCCTGGCAAAAAACAAACAAACAAACAGAAAACAGAATCAAATAACATAGCCTTTGAAGCCTACAATATGGGCTTTAGTCCATGCACATATAGAGAATATGGGTAAGAAAAATGTGACTTTCATAGAAGGAATGACCTTTGCATGATCTTGGAAGGAAGTGTTTGAGAGTGAAAAAGGAGGGAAAGGGGAATGACCCTGTTTGCATTTGCTGCAAAGTGTTCCTTGGATTTGCAATTCATTTCATTAAGAGTATCTAATGCTTTTTCTTGTTTTACAGTCCACTAAAGACTCCATAAAATTTCTTTTTCACTTATGATACTGCTTTTTTGTCTCTATTATTGCTAATTCCCTTCAAAACAAATTTGGTGATTTGCCACCATGTTAATTGTGCCTTCCCACACGTCAAAAATCAAAGACAAATTGTGATTGTGCTGAAGTGATAGAAGCAATGTCTTAACTTCAAAGCTCCCTAAGACACTCTTCATAGGGCTCAGCTTCCAAACCTTTGATCATTTTGGTTGCCTTTCTCTGGACAAGTTCTAGATTGTCAATCTGCTTCTTGAATTGTGGTACCCAAAACTGAACACAGTATTCTAGGTGAGGTCTGACACAAGCAGGATAGAGTAGGATTATGACTTCCCTCAGTCTCAACACTATACTCCTTTTGATGTAACCTAGAATCACGTTGGTCTTTTTAGCTGCTGTACTACACTGTTGACTAATGTTCAGCTTGTAGTCTACTAAGATCCCTAGAAATCTTTCACACAGACTATTTCCAAGCCATGTGTCGCCTGTCCTATATCTGTGCATTTCATTTTTATTCCCAGTGTGGTACCATACATTTCTCCCTGTTGAAATTCCTTTTCTTAGTTTTGGCACAGCTTTCTAATCTGTTACAGTAATTTTGGATTCTGATCCTGTCCTCTGGGTATTAGCTATTCCTCCCAATTTGGTGTTATTCCACCCCACCTAATAGTAGCATTGCATAACCCTTATTTTACTATCTTTCTTTTTTTGGGGTGGGGGGGGAGAGATATCATGGGGGGACTTTGTCAAAGCCTTATTGAAATCAAAATATGCTGCATCCACAGCATTCCCTTCATCCCGCAAGCTTGGAACTCTATCTAAAAAAGAGTTAAGGTTGATCAGGCATGACTTGTTTTTGAGAAACATATCTTTTCTGAGCATGGCACTCCTTTCTAAATGATTACAGACTGTTTGTTTCATGGATCTTTCCTAGTATTGATTTCAGGCAGTGATTGTTTGGTTCCTCTCTTTTATAGTTCATCTTAGGGCACTTCCACACAGCCCTGTATCCCAGAATATCAAGGCAGAAAATCCCACAATATCTGAGTGTGGACTCCGATAACTTAGGACCCTTCCACACAGCCCTATATCCCAGAAAATCTCAAGGCAGAAAATTTCACAATATCTGAACTGGATTATTTGATTCCACGGTGAGATAATGTGGGATTTTCTGCCTTGATATTCTGAGATACAGGGCTGTGTGGATGGGTCCTGAGAATTAATTCTCTTTTCCCCTTAAGATTTCATTAAGACCTTTATTATAATGACATGCATAATACAAGTCTATGAAGATTACATCACATTGTGTTCAATAGGACTTGCTTCCAAAATCAAAGCAGATATTATGATAAATTCTATTCTTGAAAGAAAGATAAGTAGTGGCAGGAAAAGGATGCTAACAGCTCCAGGTTACCTGTTCTATATTAAAAAGCTAGAGCTGGGAAACCTCTGGAATGAAGGCAATACGAAAAGGGCTTCTTGACATCTCTAAGACATTTTTTCTTCTTCCCTGACTGGCTGGAATTCAGCTGGAAGCTCAGCATACAAGGAATCATTAGATTGTAGCTAGAAGCCTCTGTCTTCTCTGTTTGCCCCTAACATATATTTCTTTTACTCTTTTTTCCCCCATCAATAACCTTTCTTCTTCCTGCTGTTGTTTTCATATCTACTTTTATATCTACTCTCAGCATAACTATGCCAGGGGAGCCAAGAGGATCTCGTCCAGTGTAAAAATTATATTTCAGCACATTTGATGGATTCTGCTCTTTTATTTTAAAAAGTCAATGCAAATCAATCACAAAACACCATTTGTTTTTGCTTTCATAAATCCACCAAACAGTTGGCTTTCTTTTCCCCATAACCTTAATAGTTGCCAGATAGGACTGCTGCAATAGCTTTGACAAATGCACATTAAAGTTTACGAACTTGTCTTAAAAGTTTTTCCCCCTCCTGGATCTGTTCATGGGCAAAGTTGATAATGTGTTTATAGCTAAATATGTCTATAAACATTTGATTGACAGTGATGGTGGTTGGAAGACTTTATGATCACAAAGCGATTAATCTTTGAACTATAATGTGAATTTCATCCTTCAACAGATGCATAAAACAAAGTGCCTCATAAATCATGTGTTGGATGGTTATATGAAGCAGAATGTAGTCTTACCCCCCCCCCCCCATTGCTTTATTGGCCTTATTCTTTAAAAGATTTGGCTTGAGGGAGGATGCATTTTAGTAGCCAAATATACACACAGAGAGAGACAAATACACCCAGATAGAGGAATTGGTAAACATCATAGCCCTCATAAGGAAACTACCACCAAATACTAATTTGTTTTTTTCTGTGTGTTTGGTTTGATATTAGCTTGTGATGCAATAAAGTCCACTTGTGTCCTAAATGGCTGACTCCACTTAGGGAAAAAAGCTGACTAAGTTAGCCCAGAAAGTGAGTAATTTTCTTCATGAGTTGGTGGTTCCTAGACTCTTGAAAGGCATATCCATGAAAACCTTATGGGAAAAATAGAAGTTTCATTTAATAGTTAATTACAAAATGTAAATATTGAATATACAGGCAGTTATGAACAAGATACCTAGGTTCTGTTGGTTTGGTCTTATATTGAATTTGTATGTAAGTCAAAACATGGCCACTTTTTAAATTTAACTACATCTACATTTACGTCTCCAGCTTTATCTATATCTATATACTGTACATGCAGGCATACACACACACACAAACCTAACTTTGGATAGCATAGGGAAGGGTTAAAACCTCCTGGTGCTTGTCTTGCTGCTTGTGTCCATGTTCAGATGATTTCCCCTCACTTTCTGTCCCTGTGAGAATTGGATTTTGAAAGGATTGGCTTGTTGTAGAAACAAGATTGGTTATAAAGCTTCAATTGAGACCCCTTTTCCCCATGATTACTCTTTCCTTTCCAGGGTAGATTTTTCTCACTTCCTGTTGTCTCACCCCCATTTTAACTGGGAGTCATTTGTAAGTCAGATGTTGGTATCTCAGGAACTGCTTGTACTACATATATATTCATGTATAAGTCTAGAAATTTTAATTTAAAAATGAACTACCTCTTTCTCTAAGTAGAGTGGCAAAAGACAACAGTTTAGACTGTCCGTGGAGTACCTGAAGGAGCAATGATGAAAGCTCTTTGGCATTTCCCCTGAAAGGAGGCCTGAGAGAGTAGAGTGCTTCTTTTAAGTTATCCTGGGATGAATTTGGCTTCTGCCTTTTGGCTCTTACTCGTCAAAGCTGATAGTTCATACTGTTCTGTACTTTAGATTTTATCAAAAAGGAAAACTATATTATTATTATTTATGATCTTGGTGATGATAATAATAAGATCCGTATTATCACAAAATGACTCACAGCATTAAAAAAAACAACAACAGTGCAGTTTAAAATCCCCAACATACAACTATTCAAATAGACTTAAACCAGCGAATTAAAATGCCTTAAAACACTTAAAACAAATCAAACTGTTAAAATAATTAAATACCCTTCAGCATGCCCCTGGCTCACTCTCAAAAACTTTAATCTTTAAAATCCTGGCTGAATAAAAATATTTTAGTTTTCTGCCAGAAGGACAGCATGGATGGGGCCATTCTGGCCTCCCTATGCAAAGAGTTCCAGAACCCAGGGGCAGCCACTGAGAAGGGCCACTCTTGCATGGTTGCAATGGTGGTGGGACTGAGATCAGGGGATGATATCAGAGCCTGGGCAGGTTTTTACCAGGAGATACAATTTGCCAAATAGTGTGGAGAAAAGCTGCATACTATGATACTATATCATGGACATCACTCCATCTAGTACAGGCTGGATTCCTATTCCCTGATCTGCCTTCTGAACCAAAAGCACCTGGATTTGCTCTCATCAAGTTCATTACTGGATTATTATATGAATGACACTGCTTTTAGAACCAGCTGGAAAGGAATTATAGAGCAGGATGTCACCTACATATTGATGGCACAGCACCCAAAGCACTGATTGACTTCTCTCAACAGTTTCATGTATATGTTAAATAGCATCTGGGCCAGCACAAAGCCTGGAAGGATGCCACAAGCCAATGGCCAGGAGTTTAAATAGGAACCCCCAGCATCACCTTCTGGGTGCCACCTCCAAAATGAAATGGAGCTGTTGTAAAACAGTGCCTCCAAGTCCCATCTCAGTGAGTTAACCCAGAAAGATACCATGGTTGAAAATTGCTGAGAAGTCTGGGAGATCTAAGAGGGATACATTTTCCCTGGCCAGTTCTTGGTGTGGGTTATCCACCAAGGTGACCAAACGCTGTCTCTGTCCCATAACCTGGCCTGAATTCAGATTGAAATGGATCAAGATAATCAATTTCATCCAGGAACTCCTGGAGTTGAGAGGCAACCACATGTTCTAATACCTTTCTCAAAAACGAAAGACTGGACACTGCCCGATTATTGTTATTTATAGAGGGGTTCCTGGACAGCATTTTTTTATACAGGACTCACAACTGTTCAGCCTTGTTCTAAAGAGAAATTGACAACATCCTTTATTCCCTCTGTCAATTCCCCTCTGGCATGTTTAATAAACGAGGAAGGGCAAGGGTCTAGAACACACATAGTGGTTCTCTCCTCTCCAAGGATCGATGCCACATTTTCACCAGATCAGTGAAGAATATTTTTCACTGTGCTCAGTTTTATATTGCTGTGGACATGAGAATCTGTGGGTGCATCTAGTCTGTAGAAATATGCAATCTGACATCACTGCCATGGCTTGGTGCTAAGGAATTTGTAGATTGGTGAGTCACCACTACTATTTGGTAGAGAAGGCTCAAAGTCTTGTAAAACTAAATCTCCTATGATTCCATAGCATGGTGGTTAAAGTGCTGCCAAACTGCATTAATTTACTGTCTTGATACATCTTATGGGAACTGGGTACAGGAAGTAGGAAAAATGCCCACTAAAGCCTATTCCCTGAGTACAGAAAGAAGACATTGCTTTTATTGGCTCAAACTGGTGACATTTAATTACTTGTATGTGTATGAAACACAGGCATATCTTAAATCATATGAGGTTAGTCATCTTTTTAAAGGTCTGAAATTTTATATCTGCTGGATCACAATAGCAATTTTTTATTTTTATTTTTACTACGATTATATTTTTAAAATATGTACACATTCTGTCACCAGCAAACTCTAGTGAGAATGCAACTAATTAGAATATACATTTATGTGCATACTTATTATAGGCAGTGTTTACTATGTGCATTGCAGCAGGTTTAATATATTTAATTAGTGAGGAAAATTCCTTTGCAAAATCAGAGACAACTTTATCCCTGCAATTGCATGCAACATGGCCTTTGTGTTGTTACAAAAACAAAGGGCAAAATATAATGATGTAATATGTATCTTTCTATGAAAGAGTGTAAGAGTGTAATTAAAACAAATACTGATCCAGCATGTAAAATAAAAATAGACCCAGTCAGTATAAATAAACAAGTGGAAACATCACCATAGAAATGCAAATAGTATGTAAAATCAATAGAAACATAATTACATGGCACTTAAATATAACGAGCTATTCTAAGCCTATATGTTCCCAGTTTGATATACTCTTCGGGATTATGGCTATTAGTTTCGCCATGCCCATTCCAGAAAGACCTTTTCTAATACTAGAGAACTGCTGATGGTAGGATTTTTTTATTTGTGATGGTCTTTGAATCCAAGAAAGAATAAAACTCCAGTAACTATTCTCTCAAGCTCTGTCCCATATTACTATCTTTTGCTATTTCGTATTAGCCCGAACTTGAACCCTGATTGTGAGTGCTGTCTTTCCTACTTGTCTTTACTTGTGTCTAGTGACTTAAGGAAAATCTACACAGACATATATTGCAAGGTTGATCCACAGAGACTTCCCAAGACACCTGTGGCATTTGTGTGATAGAGACTCCACCTTAACTGTGCCTCTCCATCCCCTGTGTTTCCACTTGCTTGTTATGATGTCAGTCAGGGCAATAGGGTGATGGAGGAGTGAAGGAATTCCCTTCCTCTCCCCCTCCCTTCCAAAGGGTCACTGTCACCTTGGCCAGTGTCACAGTATGTAACATGGACAGGTAGGACATTTCTTATGGCTGGAGTCTGCCTTGACAGAAGAGGTAGGAGGGAAAGGGATTAGTATCCTTTGTCTCCAGTCTCCAGGAAATGTGAGATGGGAGTGGGAACAGTTGTAGCCAGTTCCTTTTGGAAAGCAGCTCAACTCGCTCCACCAGGCCCGTAGCCAGGATTTCGTTTTTTTTGGGGGGGGGGGGGTAATTTTTTTTCAGGGGGGTTTTGGGGGGGCTGAGTTTCGGGGGAGGGGGCTGAGTCTGAGTGAAAGAGGGTCTACCCTAGCAAACCTTTTGTATCATTACCCCAATAACCCCATGCATATGGGATATATTGAATATGGTGATCAGATCATGATATGAATAAACATAACAGATTAAATAATGCACCAGTAAGGCCTTTTCGCGAACCACCATGAGAATTTCAGGGGGGGGGGGGAGGCTGAAGCCCCCCAAGTCCCCCCCCCCCCCCCCGGCTACATGCCTGCTCTCCACAGTCTCTAAGTTGGGGGAAAGTGCAAATTTTATGACGGAATTCAGACTTTTCCTTAACTTTTAGGTAAAACAAGGCAAGGCTGTATTAATGTAGTTTTGTCCCTTGTTATCATGGATCAGGCATGTAGCCGGGGGGGGGGGGCTCGGGGGGCTTCAGCCCCCCCCCCCCCCGAAATTCTCATGGTGGTTCGCGAAAAGGCCTTACTGGTGCATTATTTAAACTGTTATGTTTATTCATATCATGATCTGATCACCATACTCAATATATCCCATATGCATGGGGGTATTCGGGTAATGATACAAAAGGTTTGCTAGGCTAGACCCTCTTTCACTCAGACTCAGCCCCCCCCCCCCCCGAAACTCCCCCTGAAAATTTTTTAGCCCCCACCCGAAACGAAATCCTGGCTACGGGCCTGTCATGGATTAAGGCTGGCTATCATCTAGGATTCCATGAAATGTCGACATAAAAGGAACACCATATTCTATAGGCAACTGAAAAGACTGTGATGGATGTGAGGTTCATACACACTGTCAACAATCAAACCCTGCCTTTTGGTAGAAAGTCCTTCACACACACACACACACTGTTATAGTGGGTGAGTATTTGCTGTTGCATTTGCCTTTACCCAACTGCATTTTAAAGGATTTTTTTTAAAGATAGGGGTGATAAAAAAAACTGAGGTGGAACCTCTAAGAAACTTGAAGAGTCAACTGGAAGCGACTGAAGTGAAGATTAAAATGTTATTTTTTCATTTCCATAGATTTTAGGAGACTCATTCATGTGTTATAATAAACTGGAAGAAAAAAATAGGATAGGAAGCACTGAAGTCATGCTATGTAGTTCTGTTCTAAAAGTTGGGAAATAAAGTAGGAAACATTGTTGGAAAGCACCAAGTGTCCCTTTTACTCCTATTTTCAGGTAATGTTTCCTCCATTATCAAGGTAAACCAAGTTTTCTTTTACAAATATCAACAATGGAAAATAACCTTTACCATTTCAAGAATGGTAGCAAGCTTTCTCATTGAAAGAAAACTCAAAATTAAACACAGAAAAATAAAATAAAATAAACACCAGCTTAATTTTTCAATTACATATTTAGCACAACAGGGAGCTGGGAATAACAGCATTGTGAGACTTGTAGGTAGAGAAAGGATTGTGTGAGCTCATATACTGCTTGAGTGGATAGCCATTGTTCATTAATATTGTGTTTGTTAGTCTTTCAACAAGCTGCTAGCAGTTAAGAATGCTTACGAAAGAAGGGATAATGACATGTTTTTGTCACACACATGCACAGAAAAGAATTTCAATAAATACATTGAAATTGTATGATTGGTTGCTCTTACTTTCTCTCCCCCTCTGGAGATGTACCTGCAGATAAGTCAAAGACATTGTGTTTCTAGCTCATCAGCTCCCCCACTCCCTTCTATCATCTTCCTCGCCATTGTTCATGCTGTAAGAAACACTAATTGTTCATGCTGTAAGAAACACAGATGTCAAAGCATCTTCATTTAGCTCCTCAACATCTGTGGTTAGAAAAATATCAGTATCACTACAGGAAATTGTTGTTGTTGTTGTTCACCTGTTCAGTCGTTTCCGACTCTTCTAACTTCATGGACCAGTCCACGCCAGAGCTCCCTGTTGGTTGTCACCACAACCAGCTCCTTCAAGGTCAATCCAGTCACTTCAAGGATACCATCCATCCATCTTGCCCTTGGTCGCCCCCCCCCCCCTTCCTTTTTCCTTCCATTTTCCCCAGCATCATTGTCTTCTCTAAGCTTTCCTTTCTTCCCATGATGTGGCCAAAGTACTTCATGTTGGCTTCTACTATTCTTCCAATGAGCAGTCAGGCTTTATTTCTTGAAGTATGGACTGGTTGGATCTTCTCGCTGTCCAAGGCACTCTCAGAACTTTCCTCCAGCACCACAGCTCAAAAGGATCTATCTTCCTTTGCTCAGCCTTCCCTATGGTCCAGCTCTCACATCCGTAGGTGACTATGGGAAATATCATTGTTTTAACTATGCAAATCTTTGTTGCCAATATGATGTCTCTACTTTTCACTATTTTATCAAGATTCGTCATTGCTCTCCTCCCAAGAAGTAAACGTCTCCTGATTTCCCATCTGCAGTCTTCTACAAGAAATTAGCAGAAGTTATTTAGACTGGAGGGACTAATAAAAGATAATATAGGCTGAAAAACATCGGTGACTCCAGGACATCAAGTTATGCATGTGTTTATTGATTGTATATACTACCTTCTGATAAAAATGACATTAAAAGTGGCTAACATTAATAACACTGAAATAAAAAAATCACTATGAACATCTACTGAGTGACCTAGGGTAAGTCATACTCTGTCAACATTATAGGAAGGCAGTGACAAACCTCCTTTGAATGCATTCTGGTAGGAAAACCCTACAAGAAAATTGTCATAAGTGGAGATGATTTGAAGGCAAACAACAACAACAATATATATATATATATATATATATATATATATATATATATATATATACACACACACACACACACACACACACACACACACACATACATAGAGCTTGAATGTAATTCTATACAATATTTTTAAATAGCTTTATGTATGACACAACATTTGTGTATGCTGACTCATCAGGTGTCACTATCTCAGCCGTTCGTGTGGAGCAATTGGGATACTGGAGTATTTCAAATTTCAGATAAGAAATGTCCAATCTGTAGTACTATTAAATAATACAAACAACATAATCTAAAAAGAGAGTAACGAGTGCCATTCAGAATAGAGCTAGACATCAAGGTCTGCCTGAATGAAATTCTCTCTGCAGGCAAACAAGAAGGGGTCAAATACTACAAGGAGTTCCCAGAGCCAAGAAGTGATTATCAAGAAAGTCCTTCTGTATCCTCACCAAATGCCTCACTCAAAAATAATACTGAAATAAGATTCTTGCAGAGATCATAACATCTATACAAGTTCATGAATGGACATTACAGCTAAGCTGGAATACGAACCTTGTTCTGTTCATCATAATGCTTTTGTAGACTGGTGTGAGGAAGCAAAAGATCTTGCCACAAATCCCTGTGTCCTTTACCAAATGCCTCACTGGCAGTATTACCAGCTGTTGCCACCTTTGTCACTGCAGAGGAACAACATCTAAATAGTAAATTCCAGGAGAACACAACCATAACTCAAAAACCACTGGAAAATTGACACCAAATTTGGACACAAGACACCTAGCAACCCTATGTATGTCCTTCACTGAAAAAAATGATTTTGTCATTTGAGAGTTGTAGTTGCTGGGAGTTATAGTTCACCAACAATCAAAGAACATTCTGAACCCCACCAACGATGGTATTGAACCAACCTTGGCACACAGTTCTCCCATGACCAACAGAAGGGTTTGGTGGGCAGTGTCTTTTGGTTTTGGAGTTGAAGTTCACCTATATCCAGAGATCACTGTGGACTCAAACAAGGATGGATCTGGACCAAACTCTACAAGAATACTCAATATGCCCAAATGTGAACACTGGTGGAGTTTGGGGAAAATAGAATCTTGACATTTGGGAGTTGTAGTTGCTGGAATTTATAGTTCACCTACAATCACAGAGCATTCTGAACCCCACCAACAACAAATTGGACCAAACCTGCGCAATAAAATGTTGCTGGTATTTGGAATTGCATTCCTACATCCAATGAACAATATTGGGAGATTAGAAATGTCTCTTGGTATTGTCTAACTCATGTGATATTCTAACACAAAAATTAGAATAGGATGTCTATTGTTTTATTTTGCTACTTGAGGTTTTGAATGGAGACATTAGACATGATGACAAAATTACATGATGACAAGATTAAACTTGAGGACATTTGTGAGTCATTTGGTGATTACATTGACTAATCCACTAAAAAGTGCCAAAGGACTAATGGTAATATTAAAATAATTTAAGGATTTGACAGATTTTAAATTTAACAAACACAAAAGTGCAATGTTGACTAAAATATAAAAAAGAAATTATTAAACGGAATTGATGGGGGAAATGGTTACAGAACTGAAGAAGACTACAGGAGGGGGGGGGGAATCCTGTGGAGGGCACTTGTCATGGTTGCCCTGCATCACAACTTAGGCTGCCTGGTAGTTGGGCATCCCATTTGTGTTGGAGAAAGAACTCCAGGAGCTGTTACTTGTTGTCTGGTTGCATGACCAGTTGATTTTCTTCTTTTGAACCATATTGCACAGTTGCATGCCACAGCAATAATTCTCATTCTGCTGACCTTATAGAGTTGTCTAAAAAATTTTCCTAGTTGATCAGGAAGACTACAGAGAGAGAACTGAATGGGAACAGTGAGAAGAGAAGTGTTACTATTGGCTAGACTTCTCCTGGGAGCTATTTTTTGGTGGTGGTGACACATTTTTAGCAGTTTTGACATGGAGTCCACTGGCTCCCATCATATCATGAAGTACTTCCAGAGTGGCTTCATGACGAAACTACCAGAAAAAAACCCCTGCCACCATTGAAAAATAGCTGGCAGCGAAAGATGGGGGGGCATCCCATCTTTCCATAGAAATCTACTGGTCGAGCTGGCTATCTGACCAGGAAGCCAAGATGGTGTGGGTGTAGGGCGACAGATCCCGGCGCCCCCTGCCGCTACAGTCATCACGATTCACAGCAATCCTCAGCAATTCCAGCAGCACATGTGAGGAGGTTCCTGGTCTAGAAGGCAATTCAACCTCTGAGCAAGTTGTCAGAACAAGAAATTGTAAAGTAAGAGGGCTAGAGATTTGTGTGAATTTTATTCAGTATTAGCAATGATGTCTGTTGTTTTCCTATCAAGACTGTCGCTATGAAAGTGTTCAGAACTGTGAACTCTTCTTCCATTCAGGCAGTCAGACTTATTTGGACACAGTTGTTTAATTATATCAGGTGCTTTCAGCTTCATTCTCTGGACTGGAGACACCCACTCATTTTTACAAAGAATTGAACATCATATGAAGCAGACCACATTATTCATAGTATAGGCACTCCTCTGTCTGTCCCATTATTATCTCTATCTAAACAGGTTTTTGTAGTGATTGAAGAGCCCACGAAAGTGGTTTAATCAGAGGTTAGAGCCATAGCTCTGAGTTTTTAAGACCTGAGTAATACTTTGATATATCTATCATTCATAAGATTACAAAAAGATGACTTGATGACAAAGTACAAAAACAAAAACAGTTGAATAAATGCAATATAAACCACTGGGAAAACAGGTACAGTCACCCTACTTATTTTTCTCCTAAAAATGATTATATATCTGTAGTTCACTGTTATCACCAGTGCATCAGTTCTCCTCTGGGTTTGATTTGCAAACTTGAATGTTTATATATTTGGTGTGCTTCAGACATTTAGATTGGCATATATATTCCATCCAAATATAGTTCGGTTTCAAGGGTAAGGCTCACCAGTGATTTGCATTTAACCATTACTAGAGCTTCCAAAGTTATCTGTGATAGCTTAGATAGCAAATATATTAACATGGAGGTCTGTTTCTTTAATCATGACCTTACTCTACGAGGCATGAGAAATTTATAATGCATTAAACTGAGAAGCTCTGCTCCTCAGGAAAAGAAAGTGCAATGCAGTGTTCAGATTTTCCAGATCTGCACTCACTCCAGGACTGTAATAAAAGCTGCAAAATAGCAATTAACATGCACATCATTCACTGGGAAAGGCTTTTGCTGGTATTAACGGCCTACTCATTTAAATTCTGAGGAACAGCTTTAGTGAGTTGAACATTATGTGTGTTAATTTTGGGTCAAATAATTCCTTACTCAGGTCAGCAATGGAGAAGAGGGAGAAACCAGATATGCTTTTAGTGGATGATTGTGGAGGAAATAGGTACTTTGTCAGTTTTAAAATTTAGGAGATAAATTATATCAGTGGTTGGAGGTCAACATTTCTGCTGTCCTCACCCCCTTTTTTACCTGGCATTATAGCCCTTTTATGGGAAGTGTGAATGGGTAAGCTCAACCTGTTTAGACAGTAAAATCCTTAAAATGCATTACTTGACCCAAATATTCAGAAGAAAAAAGACATGGCTTTAAATAACATCTGGGCTCCTTTGTTCTCTCTGATAGCATTCTCTTGCCAAGTGTGCTGTGAAGAAGAGTTGGATCAAGGCTAGATAGGGCACTTGGCTTTTCTCCAAAGTAGGTCAGTCTGGCTGGGAAGACTTCCTGATTTTTCTTCATTGCAACTCTTTGTTGTATTCTGTAAGACAGCTCCATAATTTTAATGAAGTCCTGCAAGGAATAAAGGAAAGCTGTACAGTGGAAATGTGACAGTCTAATTCACTGTTAGATATATCAAGAGGCATTCATATTTTCCAGCCATTTGGATGTTTGGATATTTCAAATTCCTGTGGAGGATTAAGATGTTAGCCATTAGAACGTGATGCTATTGGATAAATTGTTCATGTCATGATGAAGAGGAGGTGGAAAAAAACCCTACAAGATGGCCTTACAATGTTAAAAAACAGTTTTAAACAGTAGAATAACCACAATACCATTTAGTATGATCAACACAAGAGGCAGTTTAGGGGGGAAAGGCCTACAGCAACAGGCAGGGCAATAGGGAATTAGCTCCAGAGGCTTCCCAATGGATATGACTTCACCGATATGTAATGCTGCTGCTAAAAACATATTATATCTAATAATGTAATACATACATTTTAAGAGGCTAGTACTGTAATCCATGTAAAAATGAAATTTAATTTAAATGGATTCTCAGTAGTGACAATGCAACAATGGCCATTGCAGCTTGGGGGTGGAGAACCTATGGTCCTTCCAGTTTTGGTCTCTACCTTTCATCAGTCTGGATGTGTGTTTGTATATATATCTTTAAGTTGCCTGGCAACTTATGGGAAATGCATGAATTTCATAGGGGTTTCTTAAGCAAGGAATACTAAGATTTGGTTTAGTCAGTTCCTTCATCTGAAAGATAGTCTACAAGACCTATAGAGATGTAGTTGTGAAATGATTTTCATGTGATCCATTTGTAGATTAGAGATATACAATTATCTCACTTCACTGGTAGAAGCCCCAGAATCTCAATAGCACCATTTTGTGTCCTTTGTCTTCATTTTAGAAATGCAGAAATTTATTTTACCTTCCTACTTCATCATCTGGTGTCTACTCTGTACTGGTGGATTTAGTCAGTGGAGGAGAACTGCAGTGAGCCGACTTGGACTGCAGATTTTTAAATTCATTGATCACATTCTGGATTGATTGTGACTGTTCAGTGCCTTAGGTCACATGGTGTCATATAGTGCCATTCTTGATCACTGTCTTCTGCCAAGCCACAAAGCCCATCCAATATTTTTAATGCCCTGGAGAACATCCCTAAATACCAGGTTATATTTTAATTGTGGTGTTGAAGCCTCCACTTCACTGTATCGCACACTCTAAAATCCTCAACTGTTCTATCATTCTGTATGTATGTAGTGTTTTACATTTTACTACAAAACATTTACCACTATCTCCCAACTAACGTGATTCATGTGGGATACCTGTAACTTGTAGAATCCCATTTTCAAGTAATTCAGATGTTAATGAAATTCCTATGTGGGTTTTTTGGGACTACACATGCTCTAGTAATTCATATCTATTCCGCGGATAAATTCTACTTGTCTTTCCAAACTGATACTGTGGGAACAAAATTGTATTCTTGTGTTGTTTGCAATGCAAAATATCAGGGAGAACATATATCTAGCAATATTTTACTTTAAAAAATATAGCTAGACTCATCCCCTAAGAACAGTGGGATTGTAATAGCAGTGTAAAAAAGCAACCAAAAAGACAGGATAAAATTGGTGATTACTTTACTGGCACAAATGGGAATAAAATCTCAACACCAAAATTTCCTTCTTTATTGTACCTTTTTTCTTATTATTTCATACATCTTTGAATGTTATCATCACTTTTCTAACTGTGGACCAAAAGATTCTCATGTTTAGGAATTGTCAAATTCTGATCAAGAATGAAATGAAACGGAACATTTTGTCCATCTCTGCTAGTATCTTATGTTTTGTTGCTTCCTTATAGACCATTTCCCATGGGCAATCTGTTCTCAAAGAATTGCCAAAATAAAATATATCATTACTTTCCCAAAGAAGGATGGCAGGGAGGGCACCACCTTGTCAGTATACTAGAAATAGGCACGGAGATCTGACAGATTAAGGAGCCTAATGAATATCACTTGGTTTACTAATTCTGAACTTTTGGTGACTCACATGACTGTGCTGAAGGACTGTCCCTCACCATTATAAAATTAGTTAAGTGCAATTAAAAGGCTGTTTTTTAAAAAATAAATAAATAAGACATACTCAGCCTTTGAAAAAGTTGGATTCCATTGGGAAGCAGAAAATACTGTGAAAAAATGCCAGGAATCACTTCACATTCCTTTCCCCATGGGGTTGAAACACCATAGAGACAAAAGCTGCACCTTATGCTATGTTCACACTGAATTAATTAGAAATAACATATGAGTTGATACTGATTCATTCAAAACTCAGTAGCAAGCTGGTTCTATGCCCCCAGAAAGCTGATGCAAAGGTTGTCATTGCCTTTTTGCATTTGGAAGAAAATTATATGCACAATCCTTGTCATTGGTTACTCATTGATTCTTCAAATAAAGTCTTAAAAATTGTTTAATGATGGTGCTGAAATAAAAGAGACATAGAAGCCCTTCCTTTTTACCTTTTGTAGGAATTGATACTTTTTAAAATGCTTTGTGAAATGGTTGCAAAATGTTTGTTTTTTTTCTAAAATGAGAAAACTGAAAAGGAGAATCCTGGATTTAAAAACATCGCAGTGTAAGGCTATTTCTGGTCGAAATTTGTACTTGAGTGCAACATGCTGTTTTCTGTCCAAACAAAAACAAACAAAAAAACCCATGGGCAAATTTTGCAGAGTAGGTTCTAAAATGCAAACAGATTTCAAAAACACCACATCATTTTGAAAGTTGTGTCACAGGGAGAAGAACATTTCTAACATTCTTTTACTTTCATTAAAATAGGATTAGCCAAAATTTACATCTGTATTGTCCTGTAGCCTTTAGGAAAATGTACCCCCCCCCCTCCCACACACACACACACACATATCTGCAGGAACAGCATATCTCTGCTTGCCAGATGATGGGACAAACAGTGGAAAGCCATCACCAGCCTTGTTTATGAATACCCCTTGATATGATGTGGCTGGCTTGCTATTTATTGTGCTCAAACTCCCAGTGTGGAAGGAATTGTAACAAGAAACACTGAGCTGCCACCAAATTGGTAGTTTTATCAGAACATATGGAGAAATATTAAAGACTCCAATATTAAAGTTGCTATCTTCCTTCATGACATCTAATGAAAATATTCCTATTTCTACTGATATTATTAGCTTCTGTATTTCCCCTCTGTGGTGATACTCTATGAAGATATGTAACTATCTTATTCAGAACAGGAAAACATAAGGTCTGTGGCAGCTCATGGTTTATGTGCTAATAGCTTGGTGAATCCGCTATGGGGATGATGACAGAAGACACATTGCTGAACCTTGTCCCCAAATAGTTTAAGCACCTTGGACAGTATCCCCATAGTATAGGGATACAAATTTAATGTTCAAATATTGTTGTTGTTGTTGTTGTTGTTGTTGTTAAAAACCCAGGGCACTTCCACACAGCCATATAAACCAGAATATCAAGGCAGAAAATCCCACAATATCTGCTTTGAACTGCATTATCTGAGTCTACAGTATATTCCAGTTCAAAGCAAAAAAATGTGGGATTTTATTCAGCTGTGTGGAAGGGCCTCCAGATTAAATCTTTCATTCAGATGTGTATGTGCTGTCCCATTTCAAAATATCTCAGGATGTTGTTCAATATGATCAATTTAACATAATTTGTTTTGTTTTTAAAGGTTCTTTTTAGTTTTTTGAAGTTAACACAGTAGAAGCTAGAGAAAATAATTGTAAAATCATCCTAAAATCCCCCCAAAAGCATTAGTAGAAAAATACCTACTTTTACTTAGTGTTAATGAATCCAGTTTTGGTCCTAGTTAAGCTTTCAAAGGGAGAACATTCCACAATTGGGGTTTCACAGAAGAAAAGTTCCTTTCCACATCCTTCCACAGTATTTTGCTCCATGGAGAATGGATTTTGCAGAAGATGACAGACAGGAAAGGAAGGGCATTCATGTATCAAGATTACAAGCCATTTAGGGCTTTTACATGCTACTACAAGAAAAGTGAATCTCAGCTTTAGCAGAATATAAACAAAGTTTTACCACACTTTGAGGAAACTATGTTATGAAAATCATAACAAATGCCACAATTGGCAAATCAGCCTGATATTGGAGGCAAAAATCTCCTAAGAGGGTTGCCATATCATAGAATCATAAAATTGGGAAGGGCCTTAGGTTCACAGCACAGGCTTGTTATGCTGAGGTATGCAGTTTGATATTAAATAGCACTTCCCATTTTTAACAAAATCATAATATAATGAAATGAATATTGCCAAGTTGTGGTAGTTGTTTTTGAAATATAGCAGCAATTTGACAAGAGGTTGGTGCTTTAGGCAGCCTCACTGCATGCTTTGAAATGTTTGGTTCAGCAATATCTATGCACTAGGTGAGGCTCTCAAATAATATGCACACACTCAACTTTCTTGCAGGTAATCATGCACACACATTTGCTCACTGTGGATGTGTTAACTCTCTCTGCATTCACTGTTCAGGACCTCAGTTCCTTTGCTGATATTTGAAGAACCACTAGAGGAGATGGGTGAAGGTCTTCTTCCCCTCAAGTATGACCAAAGTGACAAGGAGGTTTTAACTTATCTTCTTCATTGCAATGCAGGGAAAATAGGGCATGCAGGAATAACTGTCCACATATAGCTTGCTTCCTGGTAAAATAAGGTTCCCATCAATGCACCAGTTATTGGAGGAGCTAAAGACTAATCTATTTTATGGAAACCGAGGCATTTGGAAAAGGGATGTTCTGCTGGGAATTGGATAATGCAGGGACAACTCTCTCCACCTTCTTGTCAAAGTTGGAAAAGTTATTTTTGCACTAGGATAACATGGTGTCTGGGTGATTGTGGGAGGTATATTGCAAAAAGTAACATTCCACAAAAACATTCCTCAGCTTTGTTCTGGTGTGATTGTGACATACAGGAGGAGGAGGAGGTGAGGCAAGGAGCCTACATCAGGAACCTTCCAAGGTCCCATGGAGGCCACAGATATTAATGAATATGACATCAAAAAGCCACTCAGAATGTTAGATATGAACACTTCTGAAATAGTTAGCTACTAATATTTACTGAAATAGTTAGCTACTAATATTTAAAGGTAGTCTGGACCCTTTTGTACCTTGGGCATAAAACAGGAAAGGATTCATGGGACTCATGCAGTCACACTATTATCTCTTGTTGCATCATTTTGATGGTAATTAAAAACACAGTTTGAAAACATGTCACTAGAGGGCATATCAATCAGTTTTGAATGAAAGTGGTGATTGCGTCATTTCTGAGTTGCAATTCATGAGAAATTGTCTATTTCCCACTGGGATTTAATTTCATGAGTGAAATCACTCATGATGATAAAAAAGAAATGATAAAATTATGCACCCGATGGGATTTCTACTTAACATAGTAGGAACTTTCAAGAGATAAGCAGCCCCCTATACTGCTTTGATCCAAATAAATCATATATAGAAAGCTTCTTATTTGCTGAGTTGTGGCCTCTAGATCCACAGATACACATATGCTATTTTGAGTTTGGTAGATTTCCATATACATGGGTACAGGAAAGACAGTGTCAGGTTTATTAATAGCCAGAGATATAGCAAGTACGAAATTAATTGTCCCCTTACAAGTTATAGGAATCAAGTATGGGAACCTCTAGATACTGTTGGACCCTAACTCTCATCAGATGTAGTCATCTTAGTACATAGTTAAAAGTAATGAGAATTGGGAACTGCAGTCCAAAAATACTTAAAAGACAAATTTCCATTCCTGTTGTAGGTGTAAGTGAGTCACCAATGAGTTATACAGGTATATATTACACAGGAGGAAATGGGCTTGCAAT
This sequence comes from Anolis sagrei, assembly GCF_037176765.1. NCBI lineage: Eukaryota > Metazoa > Chordata > Lepidosauria > Squamata > Anolidae > Anolis > Anolis sagrei. Next base: position 115,282,918 of record NC_090025.1, read on the forward strand.
TTATTTTTCAAGGCTTTCATGGCCAGAATCACTGCATTGCTGTGAGATTTCCAGGCTGTATGTCCATGTTTGATTGATTGATACATATTTTAATTGCTTATATGTTTAGATTGTTTTATATTTTGCTTTATTGTTTACCTGCGCAACACTGAATTTTTGGCGGATTTGTAAGCCAAATGAATCCCCTCCAGGGTCAAGAAAGGCAGGGTAGAAATGAAGTAAATACATAAATAAATAATCTCCCAGTAGCATTCTCTCTCTTAGTATTTTCACCTGCATCTGTGGCTGGCATTTTCAGAGGTTCATGAATCTCTGAAGATGCCAGTCATAGATGCAGGTGAAATGTTAGGAGAGAATGCTGCTAGAACATGGCCATAGAGCCTGAAAAACTCACTGGCTTGCAATTGTTTTCTGTGTTTTTCCACCCCACTTCCCCTTCCCAAGCTAATAATTTTTGCAGGTTTAGTTGGAGGGCTGTTAGCTGTCATACTCCTTTCTCTTGTAGATGGAAGAAATCAAGTGGCTGAATAGTGATCACATGAATCTGCAACAAACAAAAATCCCAACTCATATTATGCCACCAGGAGGAAGCATGTGTGATATTGGTGATCCTATCATTAGATAAATAAGGCAACAGATATGGTGAGCATGTGTTGGGTACTGATAGTACCCTAACTGCATCAAAGAAAGAATGTGATTCTAGAAAGTGATATTAACTAGACTTCTGGAGGGAATGTCTATGTCTTGCTCTAGAATTTGATTAAAACAATGACCAATTTAATATATTCTTCAAGACTAAGTGGAGGAAAGAATGTACTCTAGAGGGTTTTCATGGTCATGAAGATGATTTCCTTTTTACCCTATTTTCTCAATCTTGTTATTGAAATAATTAATTTAGCTCTTTTCCTTTCCACTTCATTATCATAATAAAATGTGAGGTCGGTCACAGGTTTACATAGTGGCTGGCCCAAGGTCATTCACTCAGTGTCATTGATTAGTGAGTACTAGAACTATTCCCAAAGTCAATACCCTAACCTTAAATCCACCACAGTGCCTCTGCCCTACATGAAGGCTTATTTCATGGAGGGAAGTCAGCTGCCAGCCATTGGTAGTGCTGGCTATGCACAACCTTAATGTTTCTAAGCAGTTTATTGTTGCCAGAATCACCAACTGTAAGGCTATAAGCTTTCAGAGACATTTGTTGCTCTCTCATGAAAATGGAATAATGGAAATGATAGAACCCACTGTTTATAAAACAAGACAAATAAAAAGGTGAAAGTTTGTGAACTCTATGTTGCCACGCTTGACATCCCTCCATATGAAGAGCTGCCTTCTACAGATGATGGAGGTGACTGTCCCTGTCCACTTAATGCTCTGGGGCTTCACTGACAAGACTCCCTTTTCTGTCCCATTTCCCAAAATGCCCTTGGGGGTGTCAGAGTGCAGTGCATAAAGTTTTATAGTGTCAGTTATTCCTCTGAGCCTGTGTTGACATTTTGGAATGAACACAAATCCATAATAGTAATCATTGGACGTGCAGTCCCAGTGGAAGCTTGCAGTGTCAGCTGTGGCTGCAATAGTTTGAAGGCTTTATTAAGTCAGCTGGCAGAAATACCCAATCTCTCAGCATTAAATTTTATGGCAAGGGGAGTGGAGTGGTTGGACTGTTCTCTTTTTCTTCCTGTTACCTCCCTTATGTGGTCTGGCTTTCAAAATCAGACATTGATTTTTAAAATGCCCATGTGTGTAAGAGTGTTACTGGCAGCCACACTACACTGTAACATTTATGATGTCTATAAAGTCTTCTATCATTTTGTTCTTTTCTCCAAAGAGCTTTAATGCCAGGCAGCATGAAGGTTTCATGCTGAAATCTTCCATGGCAGCCTTTAGCCAATGTCATTCAAAACATCTCTGCATCAGGGCTGTTTTAATGCAAGTCAACATGAACATGGCAATAGTATTCTGAAATGTCGTGGGGGTTATGTGAAAATGAGAATTTTCCAAAATATGTACATTTTAAAATAAATTTGAGAAAGAACATATTTTTTAAAAAATAAAAAGGGAGACAAATGAAATTTGATAATTTTGTCCATTCAGATAGAGCAGGCATGGGTAAACTAAGGCCCGAAGGCTGCATGCAGTCCCTGGGGTACTTACCACAGGTCCTCCTCTTTTACCCTGTCCTATTGACATAAGGACATGACAGCCTGCAGCAAATGAGAGCCATCTGGAGCACTCTCAGCCACTGCATGTCTCGCCCTCATCCCAGCATAAGGACGGTGCAAGTGGCCCCATCCTTATGTCGGGAGGACAGCTCAAGGAAGGCATGTGGTGACTGAGACCCTTCAGGAGCACTCTCAGCCACCACCTGCCTTGCCTTCTTCCTGACATAATGCCAAGAGGACAGCCCAAGGATTGGGGCAGTTGTTGTGTGTCCCATCTTCCTCCAAGCATAAGGGTGGGGCAAGTAGCCCCATCCTTATGCTGTGAAGACAAGCTAAGGATTGCCCAGGCCATGCCCTGCCCCCTCCTGGTCCCGCCTTCGCCTGGGCCCTACCCCTCATGGTGAAGCCATGCACCCCCAGCGAGTGAATGGTCCCACTCCCTCCTGACCAGCCCTCCCAGCCGGGCCTGCAATACGGTTGCAAGGCAAAGAAGTTTGTTCATGCCTGAGATAGAGGATTTTCTGTGCTTAGTTCAGAAGTCTGACTTTGAATCTCTGAGTATTCTAACAATAACGCTAGATTTGGATTGTCATGTTTTTTTTAAAAAAAAACAACAACAAGAGGTTGTAATCTAAATGGTAAGCAGGTGTAATGAGGAAACAGGGGGACCTCTTTACTTTTTTCAATGCAAGTAGTAGATAATATTTGTTGGTGGTTTTGTATTAAAACTGATGTATAGTCACAAATTTATTTATTAGAATTTATTTATTAGAACTTGATTTTTTCTTTAAAAATGATTTTATGAGAAATCATAATGGACATATTAGCATATTGAAAGGATATATGTATGTCCATTCTGAGGAATCGGCTATTGATCAAATAGCATATGTTAGTGAACACAGAAGTAATATCCATTAAGACCAAAAGTGAGTTCTTGAATACCTCATGGTGTCATTTAAAATAATAAACAAGCAGCATCCAGTCTGTTTTTTTTATGGCTGAGGAAGACTTAAAATAAAATTATATCTATTGTATTAACTGTCATTATCCATGGCAATTGACTATATATTGATTATAGTGACATAGCTCCAGTATTTGCCACTCAAAATGCAAGGGAATGATAAGCCACAGTTTATAAAATTCTTTTCATCCCTTATGAAATAGTCATAGAGTATCAAATTACCTTTGAACGTTAAGACTGCACTCTTCCACTCCAAACATACAGTTACTAAAAGAAGTAGGCTGTAGAACCACAGCAAAAAAAAAAGAAAAGAAAAGAAATAATTTTAATGTTTTGAAAATCACATTTTGAAGATGAATGGAAGCCACACGGCAGACTTTAAACAGCCTCCATAAAATGAATTATTGCGAGCAATATTTAGGAACAAACATTTCGATTCCCTGTCATATTTGAGAAATATTGTGAGTTTCCTTGTCTCTGCTGATATCAGCCCAGTGATGTCGACCAGATGGCAGACGACAATATGATGACCAAAAATAGTGTAATCGTCACTCTAGTAAGGGAAGAATGGCTGTACACTTTTCAAAGATGGTTCAGTTTGGGACTCATTCTGTGTAAAATTTTGTACATGATAATTCTTTGCAGATATCACCCTTTTTCTGCACAGGACACATTTTCTGTTCAAAAAATAACATTAGCAAATGATGTTAACTGTAAAGGAAATCCTGCTGTCTTTAAAGAAAATGATCTAGCTGAGAACTTACCCTGAAAAAATTATGTGAGCTATTTTCTGTGCTTGAAATATTCTGCAAACATGCTGTTTTCTGCATGTAAAATTCTGTTTCTATGTATTGTTTCTAGCAATTTTTGTCCCAAATGAAATCCTTCTTACCCTGATAAGAAACATGTTCTCTCTGCTATTTTGAAAGAAATATTTTGTAATATCCCATCTACTCTTAATACAGAACTTTTGTAACCCATTACAACATTCCCAATGCTGAGAACTATTGTGCACATACTGCTATCAGTCTTCAAGTAGCTCTCAACCAAATATACAGAGAAAAGGTTTGGTTCCCCTCCCTCTCTACTCCCTTGAGAGAACCACCTTACCCTTGTGAATAGCTGATATATTTAGTAGCCTTTCAACTGGTAGCATACTGTGTCCAACCTCTGCCCCAGGAACATTAGAAGCACTTAGATAAATGGAAGGCCAGATAAAGACTGAGACACATCACACGCAGTCACAGAAGCTTCCCAGGTTGATGCTACAAGTTTAGATTAGTCTTTGTTTAACTAGCGTTTAGATACTGGGGACTCAACTGTGGGGTTTTTTTGTGCTGTTTTTTTTTTGTTAAGAATGGCTTTCTCAAAGACCCTACCTTTCAAGTGACATTCAGAATCTTTTCTTTTGCAGCCATTCCGTAGAGTGACGTTTTCAGTTGTGAGTCAGCCCCAGGACCCACATCAAGGGTCATTGCAGAGTTGCTATGACAGCGGTCTGGAGGAGTCAGAAACACCAAGCAGTAAGAGTTCTTCAGGGCCGAGGCTGGGTGCCCTTCCACTCCCAGAGGACAACTACGAAAGGACTACGCCGGATGGCAGTGTTGGTGAGGCAGAGCATATGGAAAATGGTAGGGGCAAACACAACACCCACATACTCGACTCACACTAGTGACTCCACACAGAGTAGACTGGTCAAGAGGTCAGTTGGAAGGGGGAAAATGCATTTTTAAACAAAGCTTTAACTCATGAGGCAGTAGCAACCCAAAGGCAGGCTGCAGTCCTATTCATACTAAGCTGGAAGTAAGCCCCACTGAATGCTGTATGACTTACTTCTGAGTAGACATGAATAGGGTTGCACTGTTCAGCACTTCTAAACCTTGCTTCCATTACATGTAGTACTTGCCTTACTCTTTGGCTGAAATTGCAGTGAGGCTTGGATGAGCTTAACCTTTGACTGAATGAAAAAAAAATATGAAAGTAGGCAAATCTTGGAACTATTAAAGAAATAATTTAAAAATTGCATAGTCAGTATAGTAATATATATTTTTAAAATATAAGCACAAAACTGGTCAAAGCATTTAAAATATTCCTTTAAAACTGGTAAGGGAATAGGTATGATTTTCTTTTGGTCATAGTATCTATAGCTTTATTATTATTATTATTATTATTATTATTATTATTATTCAAATAATGGATTTAAGCAATATTTTGTTCACTGTTTTAATGCACATGTTTGCATGTGTAATTTTCTTCATGTATGCTTACTATAATAGTGACATAATATTTATGGTAAAAATAGACTGCATTTGCAGCTATATTCTGTTGTCTGGGGCAGAACACAAAACAGAGAGTGGCCCCAAAGTAGATAGCAATTCTTCAACTGCATTTTTATGCTCACTCACTGGATAAAAGCCACTCTGTGGTGATAGCAATGACAAACACTTTGTCTTTTACATCTAAAGTTTTAATTCACACCTTTATTTAAAGATATTCCAATAAAGCTAAAGTCCAAAAAGTGTTAATTATGGTGAAGAGAAGGAATAAAAAAGTTTTTTCCTGCCCCAGACTTCTGCAGCTTTGTAGAAAATGCCATCAACACCTTTCTTTTTAAAAAATATGGATTTATTGATGTCAAAGGCAAAATTAAAATGCATTACCAAGTATTTAACTTCCCCATACCTAAATGCATTTTTTCAGCATCTCCCATTTTTGTCCTTGGCCTGAAATGAACATTTTTTAAAAACTTTTTTTTTACTGATTTACTGCCCCGTGCTTTTATTTGGTACATCTGGAATCTGTTGAAGGCAATTAAATCGGTTTCATTGATATACATGTTTCTGAAAATCAGAGATGCAGGCCACTGACACCAAATGAAACAATGCATATAAACCCATTTGTATAGATGTAAGAGCATAAGTGGATGGTGTATCGAGTTATCTGGAACCAAGTATAGATTGAATGACTAAGTTACAGTCTTTGTATTAGTTTCCTTTGGGGATTTTATATCAGCACTTAATTACATGTTCTAATGGTATTGTTGATCTTGACATCTCTGCACAATAAAAGCAGAATATGTTGTAATGGTGGTAGGGAGAAAGTTTGTACAACATTCTTACATGAGGGTCGAAAATTGTTGCTTAAATTGTTCTTTTCATAGTACCTTCACTAAGGATGCAAATTCTCATTGTGCTCTTTGTTTTGCAAAGAATAAGGCACAATGGTGTTTTTGGAAATGAAAACAAAGAGGATTTAGATGAAGGAGACAAGTTCAACTAAAGTTGGATCTACATTATCCTACGTCCCAGGATCTGATCCCAGATGATCTTCTTTGAACTGGATTATTTGAATCCACTGCCATTTAATCTGGGATAAGCAAATCATCTGGGACCAGATCCTGGGATATAGGGCAATGTAAAGTGGGGCCAAGACTGGACCTACAGTAACTTTTAAAACAAGATCTCATTTCAGATTATCTGCTTTGAACTGAATTATATGAGTCTCCACTGCTATATAATCCAACTCAAAGCAAATAATCTATGATCAGAAACTGGATTATATGGCAATGTAGATATGGCAAAAATTAAAGGGGCCACTCTTAGAATCAAGATTAATTTGCAGAAAACAAAGAAAGAAACACTGTGGGAGATGACTACTATCTCGTATACCTCCTATCATTTATACAGGATTGTCATATTCCTCCACTCCTTGTTATTATTTTTTGATATAGGTATAACTTCCACATATGCCATGTAATACCTCTTTTGTCAAGCCTGAAGTTAGTCTATGATAATATGACATGGAGTCCAGGCTTTTGGAATATATGTGTCAATGATCAGAAGGACCAAAAGAATATGGTGTGTTCATGGATGGGTCAAATATGGAGGATGCATCTATGCTGTAGAATTAATGCAGATTGACACTACTTTCATTGCCATGACTGAATGTTATAGAATCATAGGTGTTGCTGTTTTGCCAGGCCTTTAGCCTTCCCTGCCAAAACGTGCTGGTGCTTCACTCACCTGCAACTCCAATGATTCCGTCGCATTGAGCCATGGCAGTGAAAGTGGTGTCAAACTACATTAATTCTACACTGTAGATCCACCCTAAGTCAGTCAAATAGAAACCTTGGGCCCACAAACAGGACAAATACTAGTTTGGATAAGGGAGGTCAAACAAGCATGAGAAAGTGTGCAATATAATAGCATAGTATAGAAGGATTGATTTTGTATAGCCGAGTTTCACTGGTTTGGGGCATTAGTTAACCATCTTAAGTCAGTGAGACTAGTTGACAACATCTGAATTGCAGCTGAGATAGCACCTGTAGTAATTCACCTGATCAATTGGTTGAAAGTTCAAGGTATTAGTACTGCAGTCTTTTAACAGATTGAAACACAACTACTGAAAGCCTTCTGCTGCTGCATTATGCCTGTGCATCTTGATAGAAATATGGCCAATTTAGTTGTACCGGATTCTTCAGCAGGTAAGGATGCATAGGATTTGAATATTGGTTTCAGTAGTTACTATATGCAGAAGCACTGAGTCAACGTCAGACTATATATTAGCCCAAAGGACCTTAATGTCAACACTATGGCAGAATATTGTCACCTTAAGCTGCAGTGTAGCTTTAGAAGCCTTAAGACAAATTATGTGACATGAACTATGTAGACCTCTAGCAGAACGCAATGGGCAAAGGCTTATGAGAAATGGCAGGATACTGCTGCTGCCCTCACATCTAGTCTCTGAGTCAGTCACATCACATTGCTGCTGTATCATGAAATGCAGGGCAGTCCTTGATATAAATGACTGTACTGACTTGGTGTGGAGAGGTAGCATTCGAGCAATTGCATTGACACTTTTTTTTTTGTAAGACCATGAACAATGTCTACGCTGCTTCAATGACGTACTGGGACTGGGGACAGAATTCCAAAAACTGTAATTTTCTACTTCTAGAATAAAAGTTCTCTATAGTTCACAAATGTTCTAAACAGGTAGCAGAGTATCACACAAAAATGATTTTTTTGCTTCCAGTTTTATACTGTTAATAATCTTAGGTCCCATATAGGAATAAAGTTAGTACATAAAATCAATCACTCAATCATTAAAAACCTCTACATTATCTGGAGAAAAATAAATAATTTTCATTATAATTCCCAAAGCCTCACTGATATCAGTTTCTCTAGGAAATATAAAAATTTCCTCCCCAAATATCAGACAGTTGATTATGAAAAGTTCAAATGTAAATATCCCACTTTATCTAGAGATCATAACCATATTTAGATTGTTTGTTACTCTTGAAATAAACACAAATACTGTTGGATTTTACATTAAATCATGAACCTTACAGCTAATCAAAACTGAAATGACCCAGTTGACTCAGTTAGATTTATGTAAGTGCTGATTTACCCTGTAGTAGATGGTTCAGTGGATCTATTTCAGCTGGACTAGCAATGGTAGACCTTAGTCTTGTCCTCATGGTTGCGTTGTTTCTCTGAGCTCCTTGTCTGTTAAAATGATTGCCTCTCTTGATAAGTCTTTTGTATATGTGGATGCTCCCCCTAAGATAACAACCATAGTCTGTTTCACTCCTTCAAAATAGTTTCTGTCCTCATAACAAAAATATGTCCATATACCGAAGCCCATCTAAACACAACTGGAATTCATGGAAGTTCCTATATATGAATGTTTTCCCTACTTAGGACCACTAGTTGTGTATAAAGGATGCACTTATAGGACTTATCTGGGCAACTAGTTCGCTGATTGAGAATAAAACATTAACACGAGTTCTCCAGAAAGTGGGTGACATGCATAGTGATAAAAGCTATACCATGCCAAAATTGGTCTTCTGCCACCACTGTCTAAACATGACTTTTCAGTAGCAGCATGTCATCTGCCTCCAATAATTTCTGTTGGCACTGGCCTGTAGGTAATGACAGAACAAGAAGCAATGCACTTTTGCTAGTCTGAAAATGTAACATTTGACATTTGAGTGAGGGTTTTCCCCCCTTCCCTTCCCATCATACTTCAATTCCAGCTTTTAAGTCTGCTTGTTCTAACTTCTGGAATCGATCTGTATCACCTAAAAATCTATTTAGTTTCATCTCTGAAATTAATAGATTATTCTGACATCAAAAGCATGGGAACTGAAACCTGTGGACCACTCATTTGTCACATTTAATTGAAATTTAGGTAATCTCTAGTATCGTGCATGGATGGGTTTTAATCAGAAGCTTCACTGGATTTTCAATCACCTTTCCCCCACTACCTCTATAGGGACTGTCCTTTGAAAAAAAAGCATCCTGCTGTAGTGGTTTGAAAATTGGACTATCCATATTATCATACTAGGGCTTTAATGTGGGCACCACCATTCTTCTGGTACCTGCAGAATTCTGGATAGTTTAGTTTAGGGTGAATACTCAACTACAGAGGTCCTTGCCTTCCCAAATTACATTTCCCAGAGTTCTACAGGTGGCAGAAGAACGGGTTTGCCACCGTTAAAGCCCAGTGTGATAAGAACAATATGACTGGAGTTCATATCCTTGATCAGCCATGGAAACCCCCTGAGTGATCTTGGACAAGTTACACACTCTCAATCTCAGAGGAAGTCAAAGGCATCATCCCAAATATATGCTAGCAACGACCCCGCCCCCAGTAGCCCTAGGGCTACCATAGCTTATATATATATATATATATATGTGTGTGTGTGTGTGTGTGTGTGTGTGTGTATTAGGCCTGGGCGGTTTCGTTTCGTTAATTCGTAATTCGTTAATAATTCGTTAATTTTTCCAATTACAAAACGATAAGGAACCATTCTGGAGCAATTATTAAAAAAAATGAATTTTTAAATACGTTTTGTAAATGCTTCGTATTTCGTTATTGTATTCGTTTCGTTATTGTTCCGAGATCGTTTCGTTATTATTTCCGCATGTCTGGGACAGTTTTATGGTTTAATTAGTGAAAAAAAAATATAATATCACACCAACAGTCAAGAACAGAGGGAGAGGGAAGCTTCAGAAGTTTTTGGAGGTTTTTTAGCGTATTTCGCGGTCGCGTCCGCCATTAACGAATCGATTCGTTATTGTTTCGGAAATCGATTCGTTATTTTTTTTACCATTTACGAAATTTCGTAAATATCGAACTTTTTAAAAGGAAAATTTTGTAATTATTTTAAATATCGAAACAAAAAACCCCCCCAAATACAAATCGATTTTAGAAACAAATTTTTGTGTTGTTACCCAGGCCTAATATATATATCTCACACACACACACAATCTCTCTCTCTCTCTCTCTCTCTCTCTATATATATATATATATCAATACAAACATATGTAAGCATATAAACAATAGTATCAATTTGTTGAATTAGCCTTTCTATATCAATCAGTATCTTTAATTATTGATAGTATTCATGTGACTTCAAATGTTTAAGAGTCCAAACATGGCATCCAATGTCCTTCTTTCACAATTAAAGTGCCCAATTGTGCTTTCCGAAATCAGTGTTGGTCTATAAGGGACACTTCAACAACCAGATCTTATGAATGCAATTCATGACATTCAAATTTCAATAAACATGTCCTCCTTTTGTCCTCTTCATGTCTTAACAAAAAAGTTTTCTCTTTGTCCTGTGAGAACTCTCTGGAACTCCCTTCCACATAACAAGGGCTTCTTATTGAGATGATTTATTTATCTTTAAAACTTAGTTGCTAAGTGATTTTTAAGAATTTTTATTTGGTGACTTAAATTGTTTATAAGTTTGCATTTTTAATTATCTCTGAAAACCACTGTGGGAAAATGACAACATATAAAAAAACAAACAAATTAAATTATCAATATTTTTTTTCTCCCAAAGCCAAATTCATTATTTTCCACCACTCTGTTGAAATGTCATTTTTTTCCCTTCAGACTTTCCTCTTACTATAGATAGCTAAAGGGTGTGTGTGTGGGGGGGGGGGGGGGGGAGGGGGTGAAATGTATAAAATCCCTATTTTTCTTACATAGAGGAACAATACAAATACTGTACTGATCTGTATTTGTTGTTTGATAACCTGATCTTAGTGCCTTAACATCTGGTGCCCTTTATGCTGGAATATGTGATACATACATGGAATACTCTCATTTGTTCAAATATTTACTGTTTCACAATCAGTTTGAAATTGTTAGATCGTAATGAATTTTTGTAGGTGGACTTTAATTTCAAAGTTTAGAAAAATAATTTTTGAGCAATCCGCTAAAGCTATTTGATTCCTTCATTAAAATTCATGTGCAAGAATGGAAAGAGGGCAGCACCAACAGAGAGTTTGTGAAATATTCCCACCGCTACCCCCTACTATAGCTAGAATCTCCTACCAAGCATAGCCAAGGACAGTGCTTGGTGAGGCATTATTCGTAGTCCAAAAAGTAATTTCCTCAAGCTTTGTTCCAATGAGTTTCTCTCTACTTTCCCCCCGATTTTTACAAGGGAGAGTCATGATTTTGCATAACTAATATGGGAGCATGTTTTGATGAGATCACTTGGTGGGCTTATATTGAAGTTGCAAGATGCATTTGATGAGGATCCAGCTGTGCATGCCTTCAAATCACATGCCAGAAAGCACAATTATACATTAATCTGGGCCAATGAACTGGAAGTTTTGCAGTGTGCACAAAAGAGTATGGAATTTAGCAAACATCTTATTTTAAGTCATGTTCATTTAACTTTATACACTTCAGTTATTACTATGAACACTGCATCAGACTCTTATAGAAATGGGTTACTGCACTATCTGGGGGATTTTTTCTTGCTCAAACCCCAATTCAATACATGGAATTTGCATGAGAGCAGACTTCCATTAATAACTTGCAGTGTGTTATAGTGGTTTCATCAGATGGTGATGATGATGATTATTATTATTATTAAATGAGATTCAGATTAGCCAAAAATGCTAAAAACAAGGCAATGTTCAATTTTAAACCTACAAGATATAAATACTAAAATAGAATTCAACATATTAAAAAGAAATAGTTAAAATCACATAAAACCATTAAAACTATTTAAATGACAACATATAACAAACAAACAAATTAAATTATCAATATTTTTTTCTCCCAAAGCAAAGTTCATTATTTCCCACCACTCCATTGAAATGTCATTTTTTCCTTCAGACTTTCTTCTCACTAGAGATAGCTAAAGGGTGTGTGTGGGGGGGAGACAGATGAAATGTATAAAATCCCTATTTTTCTTACATAGAGGAACAATAACCTCCAAGGTCATGTGGCCGACATGATTGCATGGAGCACCATTATCTTCCTGTCAGAGTGGCACCTATTGATCTACTCACATTTGCATGCTTTTGAACTGCTAGGTTGGCAGAAGCTGGGGCTAACAGCGTGATTTCATGCTGCTCCCTGGATTCGAAATTGTGACCTTTTGGTAAGCAAGTTCAGGAGCTCTGTGGTTTAACCCACTGCACCACCTTGGGCTCCATATGTGTGAGGAAACATCACCATAGAAAATTTTTAAGATAAAGCTTTACTGGAATGGTTTTCTATAACTTGTAAACCTTCTGTGGACATTTGTTTTGTTTTACTAACATTCAGGAAAACTATCTTTATATTGTTTCATTACATTAATTGGCCTCAAAGGAGCTACCCAAGATGTTCAAACATCTGATGGATCAAGTTCAGCACCATGGATACCTCCTTTAAAGTTTGAAATACAGATCCAGCATTAGGAAGACACTCTTTCAATCACATGTAATGACATTTGTGGCACATGAATGCATGTTTAACCTTTAAACAAAATTTAATGAACATAGTGGAGCACTCAGCTCTGTCCAAAATTGAGACTACTGTCCAGAGTAACAAATATTAAGATCATTTTCATTGCATTACAAATGCCACAGCATCCATGAGTTGTTCCCCCTTCTTTGTTGCTGAAGAGTATACATCTGAATATATTAAGGAAAGAGGTATGTTCTACACAGTTGGAAGTGTACACTGTCTGATCAATAGAAACTGGCCTTTGAAGGCTGTTGCCTTGATCCTGCAGTTTCTGAGATATGACATAGTTCTGACATGTTTTTGTAAATCCTCCACCCTATAAAAATGTTTTCTTTTAGTTGTAACACATGGGAACACATGGATAAATTCTTTTTGTTCAAATTAATGGGCATTTATGCATTTAAGAGCTCCTGGTAATCATGAGAACACACAAGTCTAGATCAAAGGAGACCTTCCCTAGATGTTTGATCTCATTCTGAGAACTGAAGATATCAGATATTATTCCAGTTCGGTTTTTTAAACTATATACATATTTATACTCTAACAAAGCTATGCATACCATCACATGCTTCCATCTCCCCTCCATACATTTTGTGTTTCTCTTGGCTATCTATAAGGTCAAGTAACTATATCTATATAACCTCCACCCCCTCCTGTTTAGAGCGAGTTCAGGTAGGAGTCATGAAGCCTTCCAGATGTTGTTAGATTGTAGCTCCAGACAGCTCTATCCCACACAGCTAATGGTGAAAATTCCTGAGCATTTCAGTCAAACAGCATTTGGAAGACTATATGATTCAAACCTATTTCCCAGGCATGTCTTTTCCACCACACATTGCCTTTCACATTCTGAAATTTACGTTGTCATTTTAAAGCCTTTGCATCCTGCTTGTAATGGCATGCTGAAGAATTACTTTGCAAAGCATGCTAATGATCCCCATAGCAGGACCATATCTTATTATGACTAATGCAGTAGTTATGTAGGAATGCAAATTCCAGTGCAAAAGTTCAAAAGACAAATGGAGGATCAACCTTTTGCTTATAATTGTTGTACTAATTTTGACTAATCTTAACTGAGGCTTTGCTTTAAATACTCTGCAGACAGAAACAAACACAATATTTGCACAACTTACTGAGTTCTCTCCCCCCCCCCCCCCCCTATTTTTTTTTTGGTGGGAAGAGCGTTTGGTGGCAATGCCCCCTGTATAATTTTATTTCAGGTTTGTTTTATGGAAGAAACATTCTCCCATAAAATGTTTCTTAATAATTTATTTGGGGGAATTTTGTGACTATGCATGGTTTGGAAAAGTGTCACTGAAGTCATTTATCTCTTTGACAGCCAGGAATATTTTTTGCATTAGTAGAGATTTAAACAGGAAAAGAAAATGCAATTATAAATTCCCTGAATCAGAGAAAAAGTCAATTTTAATCTAGCATTTAGCGGATCCAGGGCTTGGTCAGTTTAAAGACTAGGTATAAAGATATGCTGTCTTTGAACACGAAGCCTCATTTAAAATGCAGTGATTAATTTTTGTCATAGATTTGAACTCTGTTTTACCTTTTTGACCTGGATCCACTTATTGGGAACATTTAAAAATTGTGTGTGTGTGTGTATGTGTTTATGCATCACCCATTTCTTACTAGTAATCTACTGAAACTTATTTTTTGAAATAAGTTTTTTTACAAGATACTTGTTTTCAGCATAAAAATGTCCTTAATTCCAAAACTCATGACATTGTACATTCAGAACACAGATCCATTTGGGGGGGGGGGGGGTTTGCATAAATGTGCCAATGTGACTAAAGCACATTTGTGTCTTTTTCTTATACTGGCATCTTTTTTATTTTAGTCAATCAGAAAATTTGTATGAAAATACATACATTTCACAAGTGTGCTCCAAAACATATTCAGCTCCATCAACATTCATTAGGACTTCAGTGAAGGGAAAACTTGTGATCTGATATAGACACTGTCACTGAAGCAATGCGATTTGGAAGATCCATCTTGACAGATACACCAATGAGGTGACATATGCCCATCACTCAATGGGATTTATTCCCAGAAAAGTGTAAAAACTGAAGCCTAAGAATACAAAGTTTGACATTCTTCCCTTTGATTAATGCAATATCTAGATTACAAATACCTAAATTCACACCTACTATAACTGTGGCCATATTCATGGTGCTTTGATCCTACATAGCTTCAGAATTTGAGTTAATGGAGGTAAGACTGTCAATGGCTACTGGGAATTATGATTGTACATTATCTCCAATAGCCGAATATGTGCCTCTGAATATTAGTTGCAGGGAGATGAAGACAGAAAAGAATTACTACTGTCTTTTCTTAGTTGTAGGTTCAATAGGCATCTGACTCTGGTGGGCTTTCATGTTTTTACTTTGAAAGTGGACAAATTGTTTTCAACCATTTCCTTATTTTAAGTCCTATATGGTTCTATATAGTAAAGGTAAAGGTTTCCTCTTGACATTAAGTCCAGTCGTGTCCGACTCTGGGGGTTGGTGCTAATCTCCATTTCTAAGCTGAAGAGCTGGCGTTGTCTGTAGAAATCTCCAAGGTCATGTGGCTGGCATGACTGCATGGAACTCCATTATCTTCCCGCCTGAGTGGTGCCCATTGATCTACTCAGATTTGCATGTTTTCAAATTGCTAGGTTGGCAGAAGTTGAGGCTAACAGTGAGAACTCACGCCACCCCCTGGATTCAAACCTGCGACCTTTTGGTAAGCAAGTTCAGCAGCTCATCAGTTTAACTCAATGTGCCACCAGGGGCTCCCATGGTTCTATATAGTTTCCCACTATCTTTTCATACTATCAGACTTTTTGCTTTCTTTATAGATTCTTAATACAATATTAAAGAATTAACAATTGTCTTCTTATAAAAGGAACACTGCTGAAGGACTACCTAAAGATCTCTTTGACTAGCCCATAGCTAGTCATTTTAATGGAAGCACACTCCTTTGCCTTTTCACACTCCATTTATCCTATATTTCACACTATAATCATACTTTAAAACTGACTTTTGTATTTTATGGAGGCTGCATGTATTTTATTTAAAAAATATCTTTTTAAATCAAAGGTATAACAGCTTGGTCAAGAGCCAACTCTAATTACCCATTTGGTTGAAGTGTACAAAGAAAAACTTTCAGAGTTAATTCATCCCTATAGCTTCAATTTCTTTTGGCTTTTCCTCATAGAAATTGCTCATTCTTCTCCTTGCAACCAAGGGATACCTAATCTCTTTTCAAAAGGGATTTATAGTTGTAACTCCCACTAAATTAGAACTGAGTACTAAGGGCTAAGCTTGTGAAACTTGAGGAGAAAACACTGTGCAAAAACTTATTTTAATTATCGGGAATGGTACTTCATTGTCCTTTCTATTTTAACCTTTAGTCTTCCCTCCTGCTTTGCTTCTTTTCCTTCCCTTCTGTGAAGTAAAACCAAACACAAAAAAGCCTTCTGGTTATGTTTGTAAAGGAATTTCCAGAATACATGTAAAGACTTGAAGCAGAACACCCATTGAAATGATGAACATTTGCACCACCCAAAGATCATGTTCCAGGCTGCATAAGCAGCTTTCACCTCTGCTCTTCTTCCAAAATGCCAAAAGGTGCTCCGATTAACCATTTATTAATACAAAAGCTATGGACAGATGGCCGGTACATAAAGGTCAGGTCTACCTCACATGTATCAATTTAATTATGATGGATAATAGCTTATAAAGGATTTTATACCTTCCAAAGTCAACTTCCTTACATAGTATTGCAATAGAAGTAGTTATAAAATAAGTATAATCTATTTTTTAAAGAAGTGTTTTAAAATATATGGGAAATGAATAAGGACTGAATACTATATCTTGAATCTCAAACTGGACAAAAGGAAGGATAGACACAAACAAGCAAATAAATAAATAACAAACCACAATTTGAAATGGTTTACTCTCAGTTATGCTATAAAACACCATAGAATTGATCAGATACACTACATTCAAATGCTACTAAAACGAGGACTATGGTGACATTTTGGACTTGATGCATCCATTACTTGGGAAGCTCTCAGACAAAGACCTTCTGTCTGAATGTATGTAGATATACACTTTCCTTCTTTCTCTCTCTCTCTCAACATGCATGTTTTGGAACCAATTTTGACTATCTATTCTAATTCATTCTGGCCCACATTTGTGGGACAGATTGGCAAACTATGGCTTTTTTTCAGGAATTGGCTGTGTCTCGTCTGATTTTTAATGCATTTAATTTAGATTAATACATTTGTATCCCGTCTTTCTTCCAAAATGGGATTGCTCTGAAGCAGGTTGTAAGAATTGTTAAGTTCTACAGTAGTAGTTACACTTTTGTTTCCTTGAAATTCTAAATGAATTTCAACGAAGGCAATAGCAGGTAAATTCCCATGGCAGAGATGTAACTGTTTGTAAAGTTCATTTTCATAGGTAAAGAAATGAAGAATCAAGGAATTTCTTTCAATTATGAAAGTTGTAAAAATTATTTAAAGTTGATTTTCACAGAAAAAAACAAGTCATATAACAAAAAAAGCATTTTCTTTATCACAAAGTCCACAGTGTACAGATTTGAGATTGAGGTGTGCAAATCAGATAATTTTGCATAAAAATGTGAACCCTGTAAACTTCTTGCCCATCTCTGGTTTCTCACAATGTCATAGGAGCCCCCGGTGGAGCAATGGGTTAAACCCTTGTACAGGCAGGACTGCTGACTGAAAGGTCAGCAGTTTGAATCTGGGGAGCGAGCTGAGCTCCCACCTGTCAGCTCCAGCTTCTCATTTTTGTGGGGACATGAAACAAGCCTACCACAGGATGGTAAAACATCCGAGCGTCCCCTGGGCAATGCCCTTGCAGAGAGTCAATTCTCTCACTCCAGAAGTTACTTGCAGTTTCTCAAGTTGCTCCTGACAAACAAACAAAAAATCATAATTTCATACATTTGTATAACTTGAATCAATGCCTTGAGACGATCAGATGGAAAGGTTTGTGAATCCATTACGTTCCCTGAAAGATAGCTTATAGAGATGGAGTGGCTTATCCTTTATATTATTATTATTGTTGTTATTATTATTATTTTACTGACACAAAAACAAAGTATGATGCAGCAAACAAGATATATATGATGGATTTCGTATCACAAAATCACAAGTTGACTATTTCTCAAGCGTTGGTGTTGTTATTGCTGCTACTGCTGCTGTTGCGCTGTATTAGAACACATCCTAACAACATGTTGTTGTTTATTTGTTCGGTCACTTCCAACTCTTTGTGGCTTCATAGACCAGCCCACACTAGAGCTCCCTGCCAGCCGTGGCCACCCCTAGCTCCTTCAAAGTCAAGCCAGTCACTTCAAGGATACCTTCCATCCATCTTGCTCTTGGTCAGTCCCTTTTCCTTTTTTCTTCCATTTTCCCTAGCATCATTGTCTTCTCCAAGCTTTCCTGTCTTCTCATTATGTGGCCAAAATACTTCATCTTTTCATATAATGTCCTTCCCTCCATTGAGCAGTCAGGCTTTATTTCTTGGAGTATGGACTGGTTTGATCTTCTTGCGGTCCAGAGCACTCTCAGAATTTTCCTCCAGCACCACAGTACAAAAGAATTTATCTTCCTTTGCTTGGTCTTCCTTATGGTCCAGCTCTCAAATCTATAGCTTACTATGGGGAATACCATTGCTTTAACTTTGCAGATCTTCGTTGCCAGCGTAAAGTCTCTACTCTTAACTACCTAACAACATAATTTATATGAAATACATATAACCTCCATCTTTTTCCTTAAAACACACATTTGTTTGTTTTAAATGAGCTATGGCATAATAGAATCATGCTGGCACTGTTCTCTTGAATCTCTTTGTCTTTAGAAAAGTAAATACCAACATAAGTGGGGAAAAAACAACATTAGTAAACAAGGGGGCAGGGAAAGGACCAACACTTATATTCTTAACTGATTTTGATAATTGCCATATTCCTTACATAAAAATGTGTGTCCCCATTCTGTTTTGTTTTTGTTTTTACTCACTTGTCTGAACCTGTGTTAGAGCCTTGTGTGTGCAGTATCTAAGAATGAATCAACCCTCAGGACTCCTGCAGTTTAGCAGAGCAATCTGTATTATTGCATGAGAAATGGAAGTGAAACCAGAGTGTATCATACCTACGACTGCATGTAAACAAGGCAAAGTGCAAGCTTGTGACTACAGTATTTCTCCCTCTGTAGGTGGGATAATGGTAGGTTTACTTTCTTGATCGAATTATGCCCTCATTTTTATGCAATTTGTTTGTTTATTTGTTTATAGGACCTGCAAGCTGTGCTATTTGAGATCTCAACCATTCACAGAGCAGAAAGCACACCGAGTGCCTATTTGTCCCCTGATTTTCTGGGAAACCTGTACAAGTGCACAATACTTGTATTACTCTTTCTCTGGGCATGATCTTTCTGAATGCTCCAGCCATATTATTATAGATTGCATTAGAGAAGGTTAATTGGTTTTATTCTCGAAGGTGGCTTTTCCCCTCGCTGTCAGCACATATGAGCTCAGTGGAAAGGCTGCTGTGCCCCTTTTGTGGTCCCAAGGAAATGACATTTTATGTGCTCATGAATTGCTAATATAATTTTACATGCAAAAACTGAGCGGTGGTGATGTGGGGGGGGGGGGGGGGTAAGTCTCAGCTTTTGAAACAGTACGGGTGTGAAAATCCCCCCCTCGCTGCATTAGCATTTCTCTTCTAATGAAGAGCATACCTGGCTGCAATTATTTCCTGATTCAGCACATTCTTACTATGCTACTTGGGAGATAGATTTAATAGAAGATCATGTGAGAGATTATTTCCATCAGTTGAGGTTTATCTTCTTAGCTGGTGGTCTTCTGACACAGCTGCAACTTCTCACTGTGAGTTCAGAGTAGGTTTTATGGTGTAACATACCACTGGGACAGCAATTCCAGGAATGTTGTTATGCACTTAGCAACTAGTGAAGCTTTAGACAATTTGTTTTGCCTCTCTCATCTAGGTTTGTTGGGATTGGTGGATTCACTAACACACCATATTTCTCATGTCTATGAAACTATTACAAAAATGCTTTGGTTGCATTTGACCAAAGTAACTTTTGGGTTTGTTTTTCTAACTGAATGGCATAAGTGAACTTTCTAAGTTGATCAAGATTGTAGGTCTGTGTTCCTAGCCTCTTCTAAACATGGATTGAATGGAAGTGATTTTTTTAAAAGGAAGGAAGAAAACATGAGTCTGATAGTATTAACAAAGCGTTTTGACAGTCTCTTCAGACAGGATATGGTTCCTCTTTATTCTAAAGAGAAGCATCTTGTGATGTGCCTCAGGGTTCTGTCCTGAATCTGGTGTTGTTTAGAATCTTTATGCATGACTTGGATGATATGAAACAAGGCATGCACTAAGATTTGCAGGGGAAAATTTTCTCTGGGTCCTAAACCATGATACTCCTTTTCACAGGAAGTCCAGTTGGTCCCCTCTCTGCTCTCTTTCCATTGGCAAGTGAGGTATTTTTTTCCCCAGGAGACACTCTAAAGATAGAGATTTTAAATAGGTAGAGATGTAAAGATTTTCTATTTTAGTTGTTTAAATATGTTTTTAATCCAGCAAATATTAAATAAAAATGAGTTTAATGTATTTTAACTTTTGTATTAAGAATTTCTAAATTCTATTTTTCAAATGTGTGTATACTGCCTTAGATCCCATCCTTGGGAATGTTTGGATATTAAATAAATGAATAAGATGGAATAGAAAGAACCCACCTCCTACTCTAGAATGGGAGAAGGGACCCCTTGAGCTCATCACTGATTTAACCCACTTGACTCAGGATGGATCTACACTGTCCTATATCCCAGAATTTGATCCCAGATTATCTGCTTTGAACTGGATTATATTCATTTACTCTACCAGATAATCTGGGATAAGCAGATAATCTGGGGTCAGCTCATTGAATATAGGGCAGTGTTGATCCATAGGAGGTTACTGAAGGCTTCATTTGCACTTTCTCAAGCTCTAACTCAGCAGACTTTTCCTCCCGTACCCTTGAGGAAGTTGAGAATTCAGTATTCATTCATGCACATATACTGAGTAAGACACATGAGAAGAGGATATATTTAAAAGAAATCTTCATGGAGGGGAGGAGTTATTTAAAGATAAGGTTTCATTCTAAGCAAGCAATCTATAATAGAAAAAAAGGTATCTCATTTGTGAAAGCACGTTCCTTCAGGTACAATGTAGATGCAGTTACAGAGTTACAAACAATCTAGATCATATTCAACCAAGGTTAAAAACAAACATAAGTCCCTGATGTGACTAGCTAAACATGCCTACCTACTCATGATACATATAAATGTTCTTGGGGGAGCTTGGAGTCTGAATGTGTTTGTCAATCAGTCAATCATCAACTGGGAATATTGTGCCCAATACTGGATACTACAATTCAAGAACAGTATTCTGTGAAAACAGAAACTGTTTGAATTATCAGCTGAATATATTAAATTCTTTTGAATCCAGTAAATCTGCAGAAATGTATATGACACCAAAACCTCTTCCCATCCCCAAAGGATGTGAAGGTAAGGGCAGGAAGACCCTGCTCATGCTTCCATTCATTCATGTAATTGCTACAAATCTCACAGACAGTACCCATGGGGATCATGTAATAAATGCAGAACCTCTATCCCTATTCCATGTCTATTCTCAAACTATGTAATTTTTGTAGGCTATTTTTAATAACCCGCTTTATAATCACTACTTATTGGTTTGCTGTAGGCATTTAGAGGATTCTTTATTACTAAGAATGTGGATAGGGAAACTGTACTAGCAAGATTAATTTCTCCATTACTGAGAAGATATGTAGTAAGAGAATTGAATCCGTACTCAATCAGAAGTGACCAGAAATAATTATTTCCATTTGCCTGTTGTATGTAAGCAGGATGAAATCAGCTTGTAAAAATCCTAATGCCACAAAACGAAGAGGAAATTTTAGAAGCAGCTGTCCAGAATGATTATGAGAAAATGTTGTTGTTTTTTTTTAAAAAAAGATTTCAAAACAAAGTAGCATTAAATGGACATTGTTGTCTCCATATTTTCTAATATTTGATCAGAATATGTTTTACTCCTATATCATACTAAATTGGCTGGAAAAAAAGCCAATGTTAGACATTATACCAAATTGTTGAGTACATTTCAATTTCGAGTTTCAATAAGGAGACATAACCACATTAATAAGGAGAGATGTTAGGGCAGTAGGGCAATTAGCATAGTTGTGCCCACTATGTGGAATAATCTCCTTTCTTCACATTAGACATGTACAATCAGTCCTCCACATTTCCTGGCATCAAGGACACAAGATCTCAGTGAAAGTGAAAAATCACAAATAATAAAATGTGTGTGGTGGGATTAACCTGAGAATACATCTCTCTAGGGATTTCTGGATCTTCTGGCATTAATCTATGGTCAACTTCTGCTGGAAGCTGACTATAGAATCACATTGGAGGACATAGAAATTCCCAGGGCAGCTCTAAACTGATTCCAGGACTGATCCAAAGTGGTGAACACTGGATCACCCTGATGTGGTTTAGACTGGGACCTCCCCAGCCATAGAGGTGGGAAGGAGTTTGGTCATCTAGAAGTACTGGACCTGGCTCATTGCAACTAAACAGCCAAATTTATCACCCACTCCCATTTTCCTCATTGTGGTAACCAACAAGCATGAGATGGGTCATGTCATTTGCTCATTATCTGGAGTGAGGTTGGTCAGTGTGATGAGGGTGGGGGCACAGAGGGAAGGACTCATTCCCTCCTCCCCCTCTTCCCTTCTCTGATTGCCCTGGATCTCCAGCCGACATCACTCCAAGTGACTAGCATAGCCCATGTCACTCCTGCTGGCTGACACAATGAGGTGAACAGGAAGAAACTGTGAATGCCATTCCGTGGCCCCAGTAACCTGAGCTCAAGATAGTACATAAACAGTTGTGAATAGTTCTGTCTTCAAACACGCCAAATTCTTTTTATGGGCCAAAAGTTGCAGTTTCCTCTGGGTTCTGGGGGAGAATTCCTGGAAAACCTATATTTTTGTTAATATAATTCAAGACCACATTAAGCAGTGTTGGCCTATATTAAGTTGGATTGCTTCTGTATGTCATTGAGTTACTACTGTAGATGTGCCCCTAGAGAGGTGTTCTCTCTACACATCTCTACATCCTCGAGCATGACTGAAGGAAGGTGATAGTAGAGTTATTTTGGAAAACCTAAATATTCCTAGATATAGCATTTTTATCAAATTCATGGATAATCACAAAAAATCAAAACCATAAAAATGAAAGGATTCTTGTACCAACAGTTCTTATTTTTAGGGGCAGATTGATGAAATACATTTATGCCAGTCTTCTGGCTTTGGTTTAGCCTGTCATGTATTTGAGTTCTTTATACTGTAGTTATAGATTTGAAGTGTATTAATTTTAGTACAGATTTTACATGGCATGTGGTTATTTTTATGAACACCACTTTGACATCTAGAGACATTACAGGTTTATAGTTATTCATACACAAATGAACACATAAATAATTATGAACTAAAAAGGAAAAGTGATTGATCAGCAGCTGCAGCATTCCTATTGCTGTTCCTTATATATTTATTTAAAATATTTTCTTCTGCTTTTCTAATTGTAGAGGCATCAATAGAACAAATCATAAAAGCTATAAACACCTGAAAACAACAGATTTCAAAGTGACAGTATAAACTTTTGCATCTCAGGACCTGTCCAGACATTACCTTTATCCCAGGAGCTCCTACAGCAAACAGGAGGGTGGCCAAACACCGTTCCCTGTAACTGCGGAAGCAATAACTACAAATGGCAAAAACATGAGACTTTCAAGTGCAGGAATATCCCAGATGAGCCTAAAATCCTCATCTTTGAATGTCTGTGTGTCCCTGCACTCTGAAAACATGGGGGATTTCTCTGTTTTTTTCCTGGGTTTTAGATGTTTGCTCCTGATTGGTTGGTTTCTAAAAAGAAGGTGACAGTTGAGTAGAACATGAAAACTTTGTTTGTGTGCCAGAAACATCATGAAATGTGTGGAGGGCACATTCTGTCTGATGAGGACAAAGTTGTGGCCTCCTAGTCAATGTTGCACATCTGTTCACAATAAGAGCAATCAGGAATAGGCATTTATAAGCCAGGAACAACACCCTGTCTGCACAGATGGCCCTACAGCTTAAATAACCCAGAAAGAAAACTTGTACAATGATTCCCATTTGCATGTTCACATCTTAAGATATTTTTAAAAATAATGCCAAAATTTCTTTCAGAAACCCTGTGGCGGCCATTTTGGGGGCTGCAAAATTCCATGACAAAGCAGCAAATGGACAGTGGAGGCAGAAATTCCAGGACCCACAGGTCTGTCTCTGGATATTTTCTCAGGTCCAGGGTTTTGGGTCTGGAAGCGCCCTCAGAGAAGAAATGTCAGCAAAGGTCATTATACACAGTAACAATAGGCCTTTTGTATGTGCTGAAGTTTGGTTTCCAGATCAGCTATGAATACCAAAATCTTTGGATACTGAAACCCCATTATATGCAATGTCATATTAAAATTGTGTATATAAAACATCAAAATCAAGATTTGAATTTTGATTTTTTTAAGAGGATGGGATATTTTCAAGCTGTGGATGGTTCAATCTGTGGATGCAGAATCTTTAGATACAGAGGGTCAACTATATCCCTTTCTCAAAAATCTGAGAAAGAGAAAAGATTTTATCTGCCATCTGAGAGATAGTAGATTAGAGACTATTTTGATTCCTGTTGCAAGAATGTTTTCTCCATTATTAGTATCTGTTGTTGTTATGCCATGAATATAAATAGCTTCTCTTCTCTTACAAAAGAAGAAGATGAGTAAAGGAAGGCACAACACAATAAATAATTAACTTCATCTAGATATTAAATGTACTCATTATGTTTAAATGGAATCATTTAATGATCACAGTTCATACAATAAAACTACAATAAAATGTACAGTATGTTATTCAGTGATCAGGGGAAAACATGGTGGCAGAAATGAGCACCAGAAAATGACAGAATAAATAGGAATGTGTTGTTACTAACCCACGGAACATCTGAACTATAGGTGTCACTTTTATCTCCAAGGTGTAATTTGAGGTCACTGTGGAAAAGACCTTTTCCAATCACCTTTGTTTACAATGAATTATCTACAAATTGAGAAAGTAATCATAATTTTAAATGTTGAAAAGACTAATTGTGTACACTTCCCATATATTCTGCAATCCCATAAATCTAATTTGGGTCACCGCTCTTTTGGGATTTCTTTTCACTTATAAGGTGTTTCTTTATACATTTATCACATTTAATTCCCATTCTTTGTCAAAGGAAAGCAGGACAATATGTATAGTTCCTTATCCTCTTTAGTCTTTTTGTAGTCTTGCAGATGTAAATGGAGAGGATGGCTGATCTAAGATTATCCAGTGAGCTTTAAAGCTCATTGTGGATTTGAGTCTGGTCCTTTCCCAATCTTAACCCAAAGTATACAAAATATTATGTTCACACCAAGTTGTAGAAACCATTGTCCTAAATATATCTATGGAAAAGGGTTTCAGCATGTCCCGGTTTCAAGATTTGGTGGCCTTTAGACAAAGCATAGTGTTAAGCTGGAGAGTTGGGTTAGGAAAACGTTGAATCCTTTATGTTGCCTCAGATCATGCTAAGATGTGAGATAGGAGATGTGGTATTCCTATGGCATTGAATTATATGCTGATCTTAGTGCTGGCAAGTGTCTATCAGAGCAAGGCCTGAACATTAGGTATCTTTCCAATAGAAATATGCTTAGTTCTGTATATTTAAAGTAAGAGATGAGGAAGGGAAATATCTTTTTTTTTCTTGAAACCAGCAAGCACTCTTCTTCCAAAAATTGCAAAGCTCAGAAACACTTTGTGCTCCTTCTCCTGAGCACAAGTAAATTGAATGCTGCCAGTAGCACATTTTTGTGTACAAAGAAAAGAAGGTGGGAAAGTTTTTTTGTTTAGAAACTGTTGCTCGGTGTTCCAATGTGGGTTGATGATAGTTCTCAGTCTCTGCAGCTCTTTTCACCCCCCCCCTCCCCAGCTATGTTCCATAGTGCAAGGAAATCACCATTTTTATTCTACAAAAATGGGCTATAAACCTGTTATTGAACCTGTTATTGAACCTTTCCCACCTCATCACCATTGCTAAAAATAAGTTTGTTCCAGAAGTATCCGTGCTTCTCTCACCACCAAGGATGGAGAAGAAAGTGGTGGGCCAGCCCATGTTTATATTAGCAAATATATTTCCAGAAGCCCTCTTATCACAGGCACTCACTTTTCTTGCCATTGGATTAATTGAGAAAAATGAGTTTATGCCTTATTTCTTAGAGCTTAAACTTAACGTTGGAATCCTAATCCCTACTTAGTTGCTATTTAATTGTGTCTGGAAGCATGAGAGGAGGGACAATGTGCTAGACCTGCCCTTAATATGTATATTGTGGTCCCATTGTGTTACAGTATGCAGCTTCTTGTAGGTCAGAGCATGATTCAGGATAACTCTCAAGTATTTGAGTGTGCTGCAATGCGCCAGTGGGATTCCTTTCCAGGTATTCCTCAGAGCTCGAGATGCTTGCCTGTTCTTAAGATGAAAAGCACTCATCTGTGTTTAAGATGGATTAAGAATCAGCTGGTTTTCCCTGTAACAGGCAGTAAGAGCATCTAAAGCTTCGGAAAGCTTCTGTTCAACCATTTCAAAGCTCCCTGTCTTGAATATCAAGCAAAAGGTGGGTGCTAAAAATAATATCATATGAAAGCTGACTGGCACAACCTGGGGATCACAGGTTGTGAAGACATCTACCCTTTTTTTTTTGTTACTCTGATGCTGAGTATGCATGCCCAGTATGGAACACATAGCATGCTAAAACAGTGGATGTTGCTCTTAATGAGACATGCCAAATTATCACAGGATGTCTGCGCCCTTCACCACTGGAGAAATTATACTGTTTAGCCAGTATTGTACCACCTGACATCCTCCAGGAAGTAGCAGTCAATAATGAAAGGACCAAGGCTGTGACATTCCTGGCCCATCCCCTGTTCGAATATCAGCTAGTACACTAATGCCTTAAATCAAGAAATAGTTTTCTAAGATCTACAGAGATGCTCGCAGGAACACCTCAGCAAGCGAGAGTCCAAAAGTGTCAGGCTAAAACCCGCAACCTCAACCCATGGCTGATACCGAATGAGAGACTCCCTCCTAGGCACACAGAAGACTGGGCCACTTGGAAGGTGCTGAACAGACTGTGCTCTGGCACCACAAGATGCAGAGCCAACCTTAAGAAATGGGGCCATAAAGTGGAGTTCACGACATGTGAGTGTGGAGAAGAGCAAACCACAGACTACCTATTACAACATTGTCTGAGCCCTACCACATTCATCTTCTTATAGAAACACCAGAGGCACTCCAAGTGGCTAGCTTCCCGACATTTAGTATAATGCCAAGTTTTTTAAATTTTGTGTTTTTTTAAACTACATTACAACTGTACCTTCAGTTTGCTTCTGATACGATAAGATGTACCCGCCAACTTTTGATGATAAATTACAAGGTTAGTGATATACTCAGCGTTTAAGACTACCCCCTCTTCCAAGACTATGCCCCTGCGGATCCCACCGCTCTCCATTCAAGGACCTCCTCGCCCTTGCTGCTTACCTCCTCCGAAGGCCACTGGGCTTGCCTAGGCCCAAGGAAGTGCTTCCAGATGCTGACACCTAGCAGTGCTGAGCAATGGCGTGCTTTGGATGTGCTCCCAGAGGCATGCTGGGAGCAGTAGTTCCCCGACTCCTACTGCTCCCAGCATGCCTCTGGGAGCACATCCAAGGCACGCCATCAACCAGCGCTGCTAGGAGTCATTTCCTTGGACCTCTGGACACCGACTCCTAGCACTGCTGAGTGATGGCGTGCCTTGGATGTGCTCCCAGAGGCATGCTGGGAGCAGTAGTTCCCTGACTCCTACTGCTCCCAGCATGCCTCTGGGAGCACATCCAAGGCACACCGTTGCCCAGTGCTGCTAGGAGTCATCCGGAGATGCTTCCTTGGGTCTCTGGACACCGACTCCTAGCAGCACTGGTTGATGGCGTGCCTTGGATGTGCTCCCAGAGGCATGCTGGTCCTTGAATGGAGGGAAAGGGAAAGCCCAGTGGGCCATCACCCCAGCCAGTCTCCGTGGCAATGCAGCCTGCCACTCCTCCTCCCCATGCCCCCCTCCCTCCACCCTCCTCCTCCTCCTCCCTTCCTCCTCAAGCTGTGCCACTAAGGGCGATTTTATTTCTTTCTTTAACTTATTATTTTAATTTATGCCCGGCATACTACATGGCCCCCAAGTTTTCATAAGATTTTCCAGGCACAAAAACTCGTCTACTATGTGGGAATATATGATACTATTGATTCCTTCAAGAATAGGAGAAAAATACATTCCTGTATGTACCTACAGGTCCCTGTATTCTTTAATTGTTTTGTACAATGCTTAGTAGAACACTAGGTCCTCAATAATGCCATTCTAAATTGTTTTTTTTTTTTGTTTTTTCATTTCTGGTGCAATTTAAATATTTCTGTTTTTTGAGTTAGCTGAAGCCTCATTTCTGTTTTTCCCCTAGAGGTTTATGCTGTGCTTGGCTTCGGTTACATTGCACCTTTTGAGGACTTGTTGGGGCCTGTCTTCCTAAGCACAACTTTGACTCGTCACAATAGGGATTTCCATTAATTGTGTTCAAGGATAGTAAATAGGTCACAAGCCTACTTATTCCATGTTCAGAAATTGCCCATACTTGTCTGTATTTTTTAAAAAGCATCTATATATAGCTTCAGCCAGTATTTTGCTCCAGGTGGTGGCATCTGAGCACCAAAGGAAGAATAAAAATACTCCACAGCAATTAAAAGTGTTGTTAATGCAGTCTTTCCGTGCAGCACAGACAAGAATGTTTTAATATAACAGGAATGTCACACTAGTTTGCCAGAAGAGTTTCAAATTCATTAGTATGTCAAAAAAGTATGCTTGCAACTTTCTCAAACCAAGATATAGAGTGACTTTTAAAAATTGGTCTTGGCGGAAAAGCTTTAGAGAAATTATTTGGATATGATACAATGTTTTTGTTTAAAGCTGTTGTATCAAAGGACAGTGTTATTCATGACATTATCCAGCTTCCTTTAGGAGATAAATTTTGGGAAAGGAATTCAATTTTTGTAAATAGTTAAGATACATAACTCCTAGATTTTATCTGTGGATCAAAAATTAGTTACTCGCTAAATCTGTACTTCCAAATGTTCTAACACAGATCTTGGCTCAAAATGTATACAAAACTTTTTAAATGCACATTTTGAGGAAGATTTTTTTTAATTATGTATTTAAATGCTTTCATTGGAATATGATTCCAGGAAAATAATGAGGACAGTAGAACATTGTAATATATATTTTTAGCAAGCAAAAATATGAATCTCTCTGTATGTTCATCCTCAAAGTTAAATTCTTTTTTGCCTTTTTAAAAATTATATATTTATTATTATTATTTAAACAAAGCAGAAAACAGTGATATTTACAAACAGAGCACGTAACATACAGAGACAATAAAAAAACATAGTAGATAATACATTCTCTCCATCCTCGCACCCGTGAACTCGCCACTGTGGACTCCCATCCATGTTCATTGAGCCCCCAGTGGTGAATCACTTGTGCCAGCAAGGACTGAAGACTGACTGGTCAGAGGTTCCAATCCAGGGAGAGTATGGATGAGCTCCCTCTGTCAGCTTCAGCTCCCCATGTGGGGACATGAAAGAAGTCTCCCACAAGGTTGGTAAAACATCAAAACTTCCAGGCATCCCCTGGGCAACATCCTTGCAGATGGCCAATTCTCTCACACCAGAAGAGACTTGCAGTTTCTCAAGTCACTCCTGAAATGGAAAAAAATCCTGCTCACTATGATATCTATACCCTATAATACCTACCCATATAAGCTTCTTAAATAGTTCCCATTGCAGCATTCTTACAGTCAACTTTTGCTTTCTTTCCAATATATGCAAAGGCCAGATGTCATTTGTTTACACATTCATGATTATTTTTACCTCAAAGTCTGTTAGACAGCTTGGCCATTTGTATATAATCCACTATTTTTCTCTCTCTAGAGTTAAATTCTTCTACAAAATGTATGTTACTAATATCTGTCTCCATTTCACGCCAGCATACACTATTTCAGAAACCTATCTATTCCAAAATGAGTTGTATTCTGTATACTGTATAAATTGTCCCCGCCCCCGTCTAGAGTGACTTGAGAAACTGCAAGTCACTTCTGATGTGAGAGAATTGGCCGTCTGCAAGAATTAGCAGTAAAGTATTGAGTATTCCTTATATGAAATGCTTGGGATCAGAAGTGTTTGAGATTTTGCATTTTTCAAGATTTTTTTTAAAAAATGTGCATGAAACAAAGTTTCATCAAAAAGCAAAAGATGGCTCTCTGTCAGCCACCAGTGTGAACAATTTTGGAATATTTTGGATTTTTGGATAAGGAATATTCTGTCTGTATCAGGAAGCCATACACACATATGTCTGTCATTCACTGACAGGTTGTCTTTGTGACATTATTCACAGAGTTATCACAGTGGTTCTCAACCTGTGGGTCTCCAGATGTTTTGGCCTACAATTCCAAGAAATCCCAGCCAGTTTACCAGCTGTTAGGATTTCTGGGAGTTGAAGGCCAAAAACATCTGAGGATCCCAGCTTGAGAACCACTGATCCAGAGCATAGACTGATGATGGAGTATTCCAAAGTGGATGAATATTAAATATACAGGTGCCATGAGGTGTTAAGAGAGCAATTCTCCTAATGCAGATTTTCCCCACTTTCTCCCATGTTTTCTTCAATCCAATAGTATATCTGTCCATGTCACAGAGACTGTGATTTTTTTATTAAAACACTTGAGCTTCCCTCACCCCCCACTGTCCCTAGTTTGTTCTAATTTTCTGATCAGGGTTAGCCATGCCCCTTATTATTAAATGGTGGTGACATGCATGTGGGTGCTTCAGTGTCTTTGTGTTTGTGTCACCACTTTTTATGATGATCTGTGGATATTACAAATCTGTAGCACACCTATTTTGGAGGTCTACTTTATATATCTCTGTCTGTCTCTCCCTCTCATATGTGTCTGTTTTGTGTCCTCCTGTCTGTTTCTCTGTTGGTGACAGAAATATCAAATTATATTTGTTGTTTTGTTGAATGCAGGATCTCTGTCTTTCACATCTGATTCAGGGGGTGTAACTCACTAATTATCTTGTTTTGCTAAGAGGGAATTAAAAAACTCATTTTGATAATGCTGAAGACAGCAGGCAAATGGCTTAAAATATTATGTAATGAAGCTCTTTTGTCTTCTTTTTTGAACAGAATCATGTTGAGTAGAGTTGGTGCTCAGGAATTTTTAGGAAGCAGTATGAACTTACATTTAACTCTCCGTGTTCTTTCTGCTTTTTGTGTTCCAAACTGTTCCATTAAACGATCCCCAGTAGTGCAGCATGTGTTTTATAGTTGGGTTGCTGTGAGTTTTCCAGGCTGTATGGCCATGTTCCAGAAGCATTCTCTCCTGCCTTTTGCCCACATCTATGGCAGGCATCCTCAGAGATTATGAAGTCTCTTGGAAACTAGGCAAGTGAGGTTTATATATCTGTGGAATGTTCAGGGTGGGAGAAAGAACTCTTGTTTGTTTGAGGCAAGTGTGAATGTTGCAATTGGCCACCTTGATTAGCATTTAATGGCCTTGCAGCTGCATAGTTAGCTGCTTCCTCCCTGGGGGAATCCTTTGTTGGGAGGGGGGGGGGTGGTTAGCTGATTCCAGGCTTTCCTCTTCCATTGAAAGAACCATTTAGGTTGCAATCCAGGCCAAATGAAGCATGTTTCTTCTCTTTTTATTTCAGTATGAGCGATTTCCCAAATTTCAATATGATAACAACTTTTTAAACATTGGTTGGACCATTCCTTTCTGTTCTGAGTATTGAACATTTGCAACCTTAATTTTGGAATATTCCAGTTGTATGCTCTGCTTATGTGTATCATTGTACTCACATCTTTTAGACCTTCCTCAAAGCATAGTTAATGGTCTGATGATGGAAGTAGAAAGTCATATTGATGTAGACTGAGGTTCATCTGAGTATGTTTGGCTGCCATTTCTATATTTCTATTGTTCAGGGAATACAGAAAGATAGGAGTTCAACAACATTTTAATTGGGTAAACAGGCACTTCATGATAGACTAGGCTGATTATCTTGATATGAAAAGTACATGGTAGAGTGTGCTTGTTATCTTGACAATTTCTTTATAAGTATTTGAATTTCCTGGAGATAGTTTTTAGATAGCACAGATAGGCTTTTCCCTCCAACCGACCATTTCTGTCCAGTTTACCAATAAGTACAGTGATACATTAATTTTTAAGCTAAAATAAAGCTACCTTTGTGAGGAAAGCAGAATTAATTATAGCAACAGAAGAAAATGATGTTTTAATTAAAATGTAAGCAAACCATTAATCAATGATTAATCAGCATCTTAGGTAGAAGAATATTAATCTTTCCTAAGGAGCACCATGGCATAATGCTTACAATACTATAAATACGATGTGATCCCTTTAGAATACAGATTCAGATTCTAGTAATTCTGGGTTAGTCAATATATTTCCCTTTCTATAGAGGGCCAATGCACCAGAGTTGGATAAAAGCTCCAAAATAATTTAAGGTCTTGAGACTGTAATGATTATGTTAATTAAAGTTATCAGTTTGCATTCCAGAGCCAATATATTTCCCACTGAGATGGGGCAGAAGGGGGAGTGGGATACAACTCTAAAAGACTTCCTTTGATTTGGCAAGGATTTCTTATTCTCAGTTATTTGACAATATTACCTCCATCACTGCCACCCAACATTATAATATTAAAGAAAGATTTTATAACTAAGAGTGAATTTGTTTTGTGATCTTCATTCACTTCTGGCATTTGAAACAAACAAGTAAACAAGGTAGTACATCCTGGGTTCATCACCATCATCATATATTTATATAGCACCATTACTGTACATGGTGCTTTATAAGTAAGAGAACAATAAGACAGTTCCCTGCCTTCAGGCAATCAATCTAATTAAGGCATGTCACATCAGAAATAGAGGATAATACTATGGAAAAAGATCTAGTCAAGCAGATACTGTCTGTTCTTCTCTCCTAAGGCAGTTGACAGCTGGGGCAAGTCATGATGGAGCTGTGCCTCCTTCTCTACCTCTGAGGCCAGGGTAGTGGCAACTGGGCTATAGCAAGGACATCTTAATACAAGACTGAGGAGCTTTAAGCCTAAGGCTAGACCAGTGGTTCGTACCAGATGTTTTGTCTTTTAACTCCCAGAACTCCTAACATCTGGTAAACCGGCTGGGATTTCTGGGAGTTGTAAGCCAAAACACCTGGGGACCCACAGGTGAGAACCACTGGGCTAGACTGAAGTATGCATTATACTTCACCACAAGATACACTGGTGATAGCTCATGGGGCTGATAGTCCAACAATAGTTAGAGGGACACAGGTCATCCACCTCAACTTAAATACCAAGGTCACATGGGTAAACCACTTTGAGCTTAATGAAATCAATCTCTGAGCAAACTTCTATTGGGATGCTTTATAGCACATTTAGCGTGGCCTAATTTTATATGGGCCAGAGTGAAGCTGTAACAGAACTTAATATTTGTCCCAGTACATATTGATGTGATCTTCTGAGTCTAGATATGGGAAATTGAAGAGGACATGGAGTCCCCAAGTCTATCTGGCAAGTCACACTCACACACACACACACACACACACACACACACACATGAAAGTAATGCACTGTGACTCTGGTTATGAAAAATGGCACTAATTCTGGTTTCTATTCTCAGCTTTTTGCAGTGTTTTTCTGTAGTGGTGTTTTGTTTTGTTTTGTTTATTAATGGGGTGTGGGTTTCACCTTTACTTGAAGCATCCCCCAACTTCCATCCTATTTCATTGAGGGATTAAGGGATGTGAAGGTGGATGGCTTTGGGAGGTCCAGCTAGGGTCTCTCTCTCTTCCCCCCTCCTCCATGCCATAAAGTCTGCCACTGTTTTAGGCTCCTCAGCCAAATTTTAATTGTTATCCCAATTATAGTAGAACACCTGGATCATTTATTAAATTATAAAGCAGTACTAGCATACATTCTCATGATTGACTGGATACTAATCTGGATTAGCAATTAGGCCACTCACCTCACTCCTAACAGTTTTCTTCTGTATTCTATGATAGCTAGAAATATACATACAATTGTTTAGGAAAATGCTTTGATTGTTTTAAGGGTGTGTATGAGAATGAAACTAATGAGACCAAACTAGGGATGACTCATAAATCTAGGTGTGTTTTCAATGCCTGATGAGTATTTTGCATGTTTTGTTTAGAGATAGATATTAGCAACTCTATTCAAGTTCTAACATGGAAGATTTATTTAATTAGTACACTCCTTAAATTATGCTTTTTGATTTCTGCAATATTAGCTTTCCAATTTATCAGAGTTTAACATTGAAAAAGTCCAACTTCTACTGTAATAATTCCTGAAGCATCATTTTAAGGAAGCACTATTTTTAGGTATGTTGGAAAAAAAACCTACTGTAGATAATTATATATTTAACCAAGAATAAAAAAACTCATCTGCATTCATTATAATATGTTAGAATGTTTTGCTGAAAGAACTGAAAGGTGATATACAGATAGTAAGATGGAGAGGGAAAAAACAGTTGTGTTTCTAGATATTTCAGAAAGTGTGAAGTCTATTGAACACTCTTTAAATTATTTAGAAAAAGAACAAGAAAATAGGGATTGTTTCAAATAGCATTATGTGGCTCATTTAAACAGTATTACTTATGAATCTCACTTGGTGAATAACTAAAATACGTTTTTTTATTATTATTATATAGATGACTATGAAAAATTTGGCTTTTTTCAAGCATGTGATAGAAACACTCAAAATTCCCAGTGTAAAATCTCCCCTTTTTGTAAACCTGCATTCTTGAAATATGAAGATCTACCTTCAAGTAGCCCCAACTATATTAAACCCATCAAAACACTGAGATCGGTATAGGTTTTGGTTTCCCATTCATAAATTGCTTCAATAGATCTACTATAGAAATATGAACAATTATCACAAAGTTGCTTGTTGTCAATTTGACAGGTTGTCTTTTCAGGATAAGACCAGAATGTTCTTGTCTCCATTTTGAAAATTAGGCAAAGATGCTCCTTTTCCCAACTGAGATTTCTGCATAAAATGTTTCTCCCTCTTTTTAAAGCAAAGTACACACACGGCAAGCAAAGGGTTGCCTGGTTGATAATGAAGAGGTCAACCTATACACTAAGTAAAGAGAAAGCTCAGAGGTTCATCAAAAGGTCAGAGCAAGGTACAACATACTAAAAGATAATTGTTATGAATCAGAGAACATTTTCTGAATGATTAAGCTCTTAATAGTACCATAGCATAATCATATACTCACCAAACTGCTATAAATAGTAAGACATGTGTTTGCTTCAGTATTGGGTTGCTCCAATGGAATGCTGACATCTTTGGTAGCACTGCATTTTTAATAACCTGCTGCCTTCACTTCAATTGTGATTGAGTGAAAATGTTACCACCATCTTTTGATGTATTATTTATTTACAGTATTTCTGTACCGCTTTTCTCACCGCTAGGGGGACTCAAAGCGGTTTTAGGTTTCTTTCTCAGAGAAAGTTGAATATGAGTTTTGAAGAGGACAATATTTTTTCAATATTGCATTCACTTTGAATAGTAATACACTTGGCTCTCCATACACATAGATTCTATATTCATGGATTCTACTTTCATGACTTGAAATATGAAAAAAAGACTCTGAAAAGCAAAACTCAATTTCTTCATATTATACTATGTAAGGGACACCATTTTGCTATGCTACTATATAAAACTGAACTTCTCCATCAAGAGACTTTGATATCCACTGTATAATCTGAAAGCATTACCTTTTTCTTTACCCTGAATGTAGTGCCTAGTGTAAGTAAAGGTAAAGGTTTCCCCTGACATGAAGTCTAGTCATGTCCGACTCTTGGGGGGGGGGGGGGCATCTGCATTTCTAAGTCAAAGAGCCAGTGTTGTCCGTTGACACCACCAAGGTTATGTGGCCGGCAATGACTGACCTTCCCACCAGAGCGATACCTATTGATCTACTCACATTTGCATGTTTTCGAACT
This sequence comes from Anolis sagrei, assembly GCF_037176765.1. Lineage (NCBI taxonomy): Eukaryota > Metazoa > Chordata > Lepidosauria > Squamata > Anolidae > Anolis > Anolis sagrei. The sequence continues at coordinate 115,319,124 of NC_090025.1, forward strand.
GCTAGGTTGGCAGAAGCTGGGACTAACAGCTCCCCAGATTTGAACCACTCATGTTCAGCAGCTCAGCAGTTTAATCCTCAGCACCACCATGTAGCCCAGTGTCTAGTGTATCAGGAGTATTTTTTGAAATTTCTTTAGGCCTTTGAGGTCATTTTTGATTTGAAGAAATGCAGACATGCTCTTTCCAAACTGTGCTTGTACCAATGTCCTTCACAACAGAGGCAAATCTGGATTTAATTGGGGAAAAGGGGAAAGCATTCTCTTCCCCATGTTCTTTTCCCTATCTGCCTACCTGACAGGCATTTTGCCAGCACTAAATATTGTGGATTACTTCACCAGTACTACCCAAAATGTAGACTAATGCAGCAGTGAGAAATCATTTGCCCTGTGCTTTTGATATTTTTTTTTTAAAAAATCAACTAGATCATATTAAGTGCACAAGTCTAGAGTTTTTTAAAAAACATTTGAGTTAACAATGTAGAAATAATTGGTAATGACTTGCAGTGTCAGACAAATATTACTTCTGCCCTTTGATTCTGAAATTTAGTAAGTTTGGCAGAGAACTTTCTTCTACATTTTGTTGCAGTGACACACTATCTGTACATCTTTGATCAGTGCAAAACAAAAAAGAAATGAAGACAAAGAAAAAACAGTGCAGTATTTAATTGTAAAACATTATTTTGTTGTAGTACAATTGCTAGGAGATAATAATAATAATAGCAAAAATCCACTCATGTGACAAGCACAGTCAAAAAATAAGCACCGCAATTTGCTTTTAAATGACAGATTAGGTGAAAGTTTGTTTGTGCAGAGATGTACAAATAAATATTTCATGCAATGTTGCTGATGAATGAAGCATGCCTATCACAACAAAGCTGAAATCTCTTAGTATAATGTCTCAGTTTTAACTCCCCCTCCTGTTACTGTTTTTGTTATTGTGATCATTAATCATTAAATTGACATACCAAATCAGAACATTGTTAGAAGTACCATGTTCAAAAGAAAAGTCATCTTCAGATGCTATAAAAATTAGATTTTAATAATCTATTGAGCTAGCTGCATTTTGAATAACAGAACATAACATTAATTCCCAAATAGTAATGCTGATCTGGAGAGAGGAACTATGGATCAATGTCACCGTGGTCTACACAGCCAGCTGCCAAACCAAATTGGGGCCTGGACGGTGACTCCACTGTACACTTCAAGTTAGCCCAGCAGCATCAGAACTGGTTTGATGCCATTGGACTGCCAACCTTACCTTGTCCATGCCATTCCAGACTTTGTGGTGCCTACTGAGCATGAAAATGGTACCAGTCACCCCTGAGCACTTATAATGATGTTAGCTAGAGTGATGAAGCAACATGAGAGAGGGGAGGGGGTTAAGGAGGAATCACTCCCTCTTTTTGCTACTCCCTTCTCTGATTGCCTTGTTGTTCCACCTAACATCATTACAGGTGCTGAATGGTGACCAACACTGTTTCTGTGCATGCTGGGCACCACACAGCCCAAAACAATGGAGAAAAGTAAGTGTCATCACCTGTCCCATCACCTGCCTGAGCCTGGGGAAAGTGAGATGGCAGTTTAAACAATCTAACTGGGAAGTGGCACTCTGTTTACAAGGGTCTGAAGTCACAATTTGCTCTGTAGTCTCTGGGAAAATTTGAAACAACCCACAACTACTATAAATGTGATTCAAAGTCATATTAACTGCCCTTGGCCTGCATTAACCTGAATCTGTACATCATGCAGCCACAACAGAGTTGATTCATATACACCACTTTACTTGATAAAGGGCCCATGTAGACTAGTCCTCAATCATATAGCTCAGTGAGTTTAATTGTTTTGTTCAGTGAACATGGGAACTGAAGGTATATCTCCATGTGGTAATTGTGAGGTAAGGTCAGCCAAGAAATGTTCTCTTTGTTTGATCAACAGTTGTAGCATCTCCTTTAAAACCACACAGGATTGAAAAAGGAAGAACTCACATTCACATCTAATATCTGGTTTAGAACATTAGTTCTGAAGCTAGATTGATTTGGGGTTAGCCAGAAACAATGACTGACACATGTTAAGTTTCCTCCTCCATTTTCATCTTGTCTGCTTTGAACGAAGACATCTCCTCCCTTCTTCTAGGCAAAGTCAAATGATCCTTAGTAAAATTACAGCAGTTCCCCTTGTTAGGAGCTGCAGAACTTCATGTACATGGCACAAACCTCTAGAGAATCTAATTGAGCTTAATGGTCCTCAGTTTGCTTGTCAGTAATTTCCACCATGTACGGTGTCAGCAGATTCAGAAGCTATCGCATCCTCAGCATGTCACAGCCAGCCTAAAGATTAAAAAGCAAAGCCGCTGCCAAGATGGCCGGGAAACTATTTTCAAAGGCCATGAAGAAACAGCAGCCAAGCAGTGAAGGATTGGACTGCAGAAGGATGCCAAATGTCATCACTGGCAGCAATTTGTTCCAGCATCTCCTGTCAGATTGTAAATGTGCCCTGATGCCCAAGCAAATAAAGTTTCTCAAGCAATAGTGGGGATTGGGGTGGGGTGTGAACAAAATGTGCAGCTGTGAGATACTGATACAGGTAATTAACAAGGTTTTGAACTCAAGCCAGGGCACCGGAGACCAGTTTGTGAGAATAGGAAAGAGAGAACCCTAGCTAAGTTTATACTGGTAAGAATTACAACTGGCCCTCCATTGCTTAATCCCATTCACCAATTATGTCTTAAACCATTGAATCATCTGTTTTTTCTTGTTGTGATGTTACAGCCAATTCATCCCTAGGTAGGCAGATGAAAGGAAAGCAGAATTTAAAGATTCTGCTAATCTGCCAGACATTTATTTTTAAATAAATGTTTTCTCTTTTCATTCCTGCAAAAAGCAGCTACATTAGAATATTATTCAGAGTGTTAGTCTATAGATGAGTATGTGCCCATAAACAATTGCTTGTTGATCCCTGGTGCATTTCCAGAAAGGAAGAACCAATTGTAGCCAACTGGCACATATATAGTACCGAGACCCTTGGCACATTGAGGGGAAAAATAAATTTCAGGTTTTAGAGTGCAGTCAGATGAGTTGCATGTCCAACTCATTTGTGTATGAACAGGACATTTGGTCTGTTGGATAAATTAAAGGACCATACATTCCAATACAACACAGAGGTACATTATTCATCTTTGCTGGAACTGTAAAGGTGCAAAAGGGATCTCTTTCTTTCATTATATATCCTTCCCCTTGGATTTCCTTTTTTTTTACAGATATATTTCATTTTTTAAAGGTTAACAATGATATAAACATATATGAAATGTAAGTTCACCTGTCTTATGACTATACATCCCCCCTCTTTTATTTTCTTTAATCCCTGTGCTCCCCTTCTCCGGAGCCTTCTTTTCTAACATCCCACCAAAAGTTCAGTTCTTCATTTGGAGATAATTTCCCATCTTCTTTTTCCAATACTTTTTCTCAAAATCTTCTCCAGATACTTTCAAAGTCATTTTTCCATAGTCCTCTTAGATTTTCTATTTCAGAATTGGGTTCTCAGAATCACAATTATGCAGAAGATACTTAGATTTTCCAGGATTGTAAATTAACTGGTGCCTCCTTGTGGAAGTCTGTGATTAATTGTCAGTTGAGCTTCTTTGTGGATCACCAACTACAATCTTAAAATGAATATGGAGAAAATAGAGATCTTGGTGTGTAAACCATAACCCTCTTTTATGCCCTCTACTGTGTTTACCAGATTGCACAGTGGTTTCTGTCTTGATCATCAGGAACCTTACATTCTTACTGAAGATGGATTGTCCTTGAACCCTTTCATTGGTGCAACAGCCATAAAGTGTAATTTACATTTTTTAAAAAAATATTTGTAGGATATGTAGACTTTTGACTTCTAATAATGCTCATCTTTTTATCCTGGTCTTGGTGATGTCACACCTTGATAATAGTGCTACTCTACTGGTGGATTTATCTTTCTCTGGTTTTAATCCAGCAGCCGGTGTTGTTTTAAGTCTCCCAAAATATTTGCATGTTTCTTCTCCCTGTAGATCCTCCATCAGCTCCCAGTTTGAGCCAGGTCCTATGTCAAATGCTCGGTTCTGCTATTTAAGGCTCTGTGCTCTAATCTTCCTCAGAATTTAGCAGCTTAGTTAGCATGGTGGGTACCATCTAGGATTTTAAGATCCACAAGCAAGGGATTATTGTCTGTTTCACTGATACAAACAGCTTTGCCAAAGCTGTAATTTTTTTCAAGATCTGGCTCTGCATATGTGGAATGATAGTTCTTTAAATAACAACTATTATTATTTCTCTTTCTCCTCCTCCTACCAATAAAATGTAACATCAAAAAGCACGGTGGCATATTTTGTTTTGGTAGCATTCAAAAAAGATTAGTAAAACAAAAGAAATCTTTTTTCAAGCTCTAAAGGTTATTTTTTAGCTGTGTTTTATTCTGAAGGTGGCTCCTAGCTACTGAGGTTGGGTTTGAAATCCAGTGTTTTGTTTTTGCATCCACCTATGCTTTTTGTAAAATCAACAATTTGGAAGTTTAAATGCAGCCATATGTGAGACATTTCTTCTATTAAAAGGCATTTTCTTTTGTGGGCAAATACAGAATTGAATGTAGGATACTGTCAAAAATGATATATTTTTGAGTTTGTCAGAGATTGGTGTCATACTTAATTATATATGTCCATTTGAAACATATACAAATACACTCATACATTTATAAAGTGAGCACAATTACACAGAACAAAGCCCACAGAAATAGACTGAATACATCCTTGCTCATGATTGAGCATGTTCAGTAGTATGCCATTTGCATTTTAAAAGTGATGCTACTCAGTATGTAATAAATACAGGGAAAATATACATGTGTTTTAGAGAAATACGAAATCAAGATAGAGACTGAGAGATTTTCACATACCGAGCTAAAGCCCAATCTAAACTGAGTTTCAAACATCCAACTTACAAAAGAATCATAGTTAAGAATGATAGCGAGACAACAGGAAGTGAAAGAAATCTATCCCTAGGAAGGGGAATACACTCATGAAAGAACCATTATGGGGAAAAGGAGTCTCCAATGAAGCTTTATCATCAGTCTTTGTTTCCTCAACCAGCCACATTTTTCAAAATTCAATTATCACAGGAACAGAAATGAGGTGAAATCTTCTCAGTAGAGACAGAGACAGCAAAACAAATATCACAGGGGTGTTAACCTTTCCCTATGCTATCCAAAGGTTGTGTGTGTGTGTGTGTGTGCCTGGAGTTACACTAAAAATGTACCTGTTCCAACTTATATACAAATTCAACTTAAGAAAAAACTTACAGAACGTATCTGGTTCATCACTTGGGGACTACCTGTAATTGTCTGCTTGCCTGCTTTTGTTAATCTCATGGATGTTTTATAAATCTTTCTTCACAAAGGACAAACGACAGCTTAATTTGCTACAGCATAGGGAAGCTGCTAGTATGGCTTTATAAAGTTCAGTTTAGACCAGTGGAATCTTATGAACTAACAAGCTAAATTCAACCCAGTCAACCAAACCGTGCCCCACAGACCCTTTGGATACATTTTTTTTGCAAAAAAACTATTAAAAAACACTCAACACATGTTCCAAATGTCCTCTAGAGGTTGCCAAAATAGTTCCTAGAGGACCTTTTGGGGTCAGGTTCTGGGAGGTTAATGTGAACCCCTAGCCTTCCCTAGCTGTTCAGCCTATGCTAGAACCACATGCCAGTTTAATCAGGAGTCTAGGTTATATACTTCTCCATCACCTCATGTATCTGTAACAACAAAATTTGGGTAGGGGCATGAAGACCTTGCCAGGTCACAACACATGATTGCTGAAACTCAAGTTTAGCAGGCCTTGATGCTACTTAGTTGTTGTCTTTCCTTTTCTGAGTCTACCAAGATCATTTGGAGAGAAAATACACAAAACCTATATTTCCTTCCTTTTATATTTTCACTAATCTTCTTAGATACATATAAAAGGGACTGGGGAAAGAGAGTGACAGAAGGGAATTCTTCAGCCCTCCCAGGAATGATTCTCTTGAGATTGGCTAACTATATCAATAGTTCAAAAGAGGGTAAGGAAATTAGGAGGCCATAAAGTTGAACAGAGAATCTCAGGAGAGATTTCACATCTTTCCTATATCTCCTACCCCTATTCCCCAGCTATCAAAGTCAGCCCATTATTTTTTGAAAAAAAAAGTTTAAAAGACTGAGCCGAGTGAAGACTTCTTAAACAGAGCTGGGGATAGTCAGGGCATAACAAGCCTTTTAGTTCAAGCTGTGTTGTTCAGAAGCATAGTAAATGCATTTTATCTCAGATAATATAAGTCAGTCAGTTGACGATTTTTTTGAATGGGTCTCTTGTGCAAAGCATACACTCATGGTGGCTGACTGAGTCATTTCCACTGAGATTGTGTCATATTCACACAGGGAAAGGTAATTCCACTGATAAAAGTCCATAAATGTCTGCTAAGCTTTTTCTTTGCCTAATGTTTACTCTAGCTGATACAACTGCAACGCCTCAAATTCTTTATGTTCCTGTTTATTGTAAGAGAGAGAAGGAGAGAAAGAGAGAGAGAGAAATCCTTTCAGGGTTCAGAATCAAGTTTGGAACATATAATAAAAAGATACCCTTTCCTGGTATAGAAACACTAATCAGACAGATAGGCCACTGAGTTGACTCACAATCACCTCTGGCTTTATAAATAATCTAGTCCATTAACACAAAACATTTTGAGCTATCCAGAACCATGTGAGATATTGACTAAGCTGATGCTGTAAGGTCACAATGCATGGTTTCTGTCTTACTCATATAGAAAAAAGGTCAATATATATGCTATGAATAAGAGACCTTATTGGAAAGGGGCATTGTTTTCCAATTTTGCTTGTTTTTTCAATATAAAAATGAAATTAACATGGCTAAGAAATGTTTGATCCACCAAGTCTTGTCCACCACCCATGATCTCTACAATGATAGAGGAGACCTTTTATGTGGGTTGAAATAATGTATCACACCAAATTGCAGAGTAAAGTTGAGATCGGTTTCCCAAAAGCCCTCTAGAGTATAATATTACAGAGTATAAACATATTATTGTTTTTGATTAGAGTTGGATTAAGGCCCTAGTGAGCATGCCCAATAGCCATTGCTGGCTGGAGAACTGTGAGGGTTGAAATCTATTTTTTCCTAATTGTTATTATGGAGTGAGTCATGACTTCTCAGAACTCTGAGAGTATAAACATTGTTTTGTTCTTGTTGTTTTAACTACATTTTAGAAGACCTATTCCAGGTGAACATTTCCATGTAGAAATGATTTGGGATAATAAACTACAAAAAACTAAATCAGTCCACCTGAAATAATCAGGTTCAGGCAAGGGCAGTAAATTCTAAGACCTCTGATATCAGTGAGGTTGACTCTTGGTCCTAGTTCAAACGTTGAAGGTGCTATCCAAAGTCTGAACCTATTTGAAGGATGTCATTCACCTCATGTAGCATTAGCTCTTAATTGAGAATGAGGACAATCTATCAAAGAATGAACTGATTCTTTTCAGTTCTTCAGTTGCAGATAGTACAGTGGTTTATGTATGTTCATTGGTTCTTTCTACACAGAAAAATATTTTCTTTAAAACACTCCAATGAATGCAAGTGAGAACAGCATAAAACACAATTGGGCTCTCAAATTGTGCAGATGAAGCTCACACTAATATTATTTTTTCAGCTCTGAGTCTGGTAAAAGCTGGCAAGTTTTACAATTTTTCTCCAAATTTTACCAATGCCTTTATAATTTCACCAATTAATTTCTAAAATACTCATGGGTACTCCAATACTCATCTGCACAGCTGTTATTTTATATACAACAGACAATCCCAGATGCAGTTCTACTTGAATAGAAATATTATCTGGTCTTTGCGAGATCCTCCCTACCTTTTTTTTTACCCAGCAAAACCTTACAATTGTTCTAGATTTTTCCTGATGCTTGATTGTGGTGGAATATAGGTGTGAATCCCTGAAATGTTCAAATATAGTCACATAATTACATAGTTTTAGCTAAATCTCCCTACAAGCCCTTTAAAACAGATTGGTGGAGAATGTTTCTTTTGTGATTTCAGCAGCAGTTCCAACCTACTTTCTCATAGATCTGCCTAGAATTTCCTCTTGATTGAGTTTGGAAAAAGTATCTTTTGGACCCCCATTCCCATAAACAACATGATAGCCATGTTGGTTGGGGGAATTGAGGTGTTGTAGTCCAGAAATCTAACATTTTCTAAAATTAGATAATAATTCCAGTTCCCATTAATCATGAGTCATGACTATATACAATTATCTTATCCTGGTGAATTAATTCCTATCATTTTAAATTTCAAATATGCTTGATAAATAGTATTGGACATTGTTTAAATGAATCATGCACACACTCACACACTAAAGCATAATCTGCCCTATATGATGCTTGCTCGAAGGCCTTTGGTATTAGAATTAAGTATAACCACTCTGTTCCATCATGGAAATTATGAATGCACTGTCATAAAAGGAAATGGAACCTGTCAGTGAAAGTTGCTTTGAGGCAGCATTGACTTGGAAGACCTGTACTTACTCAGCAGTTCATCTTAAGTCTCCCTGACCTTGGCAGACTTTCAGTGGGCTTACTTTTTCCCGTTTTCACGGATGAAATGTTCCTGAGCAATTTCTCCAGCATATTAGGCAGAAGCATGCTTTTCTTCAAAATTAGACATGCATGCCTCGTCTCTGGTGCCTGCTTCTCTTTCATTGGCAAACATTCATTTTGACATACAGCAAAGAACATTTTCTTTTCGATTAATGTTTTGAGCTGCCTTTGTATTATCTCAGGGTAATGATAAACCACGAGATCATGAGCAGCATGAACTTTTTTTAGCTATCCCCAACCCTCTTTTTTAAGTATGCAATTCAGATTCTGGTGCTGTTGGAGAAACTGGAGGATTCATTATTCTGTTGTTTTGGGTGTGTTTCACCATTTCAGAGACTGGAACCCTAGAAATGTATTGGACTTTCACCCCCACCTTCTTAGACAGTGCAACCAGTTAGACCATAGTAATTGTTGATAATGGAAGTTGTAGTGGTAGGGACTAAGGTTGAGGAAGAGCAGTGTACAGTATCCCATTTTAAGTGGGTAAAGTGTAGTTTTAATCATTATATTTTATTATTCACATGAGGGAAAATAAGGAGTCTTGCTTCTGTTACTTATGGAAAAATGTTTGAAAGAGAAAGGAAAATTAAGAACAGCTGAGTAAGCTTTAGAAAGAATATAGAGTGGTCAGGCATATTGAGAGAGAAATTTTCTTCCTCTTGAATTCCAAACTGCATCTGCCACAATTACTTCTTTTAAATAACTTTTAGACACAGAAGGTTTGTCATGTAAATGTCTTCTGAAATGTCCTGAAACAATTTTTTCTCCTATTTGTAGGCGCTGAATTAAATAGGTAGTCACTATTCCAAGCATTGTCACAAAACATGTGTATTCTTTAATAATTAGAAGACTCCAGGGGGAGGGGGAGTTGTGCATTGGTAAAAACAGTTCAGCAGACTTTCAAATGTAGAATTTTAAGCATGTATTAAAGCCCTTGGTCTGAGTGAATAAACTTATAATGTTTAATTTCTCCAAGATTCATTTTTAAAATTGATTTTCTATGCAATTATTTTTATTTATTTGTGTAGGGAAGGTAATGATCAAGTCAGTTTGCATTGCACTTCTGTATACATTGCATTCTGGATTTGGGCTATTTAATTCCTTGTTGTCCCATGTCTCTGGTCTCATCCAGTTTAGTCATCTGTGAACTTTGAAAAGGGGCAATGATAATTTCTCAGGGTCTTAGTCCACTGGGCATAGTGAGTCATAGGCTTGGGCCTGAATCACTGTCAATGAAAAGATTTGCAGTTTTCAGTGGGCTGTTCATGTTTAATTTCTGAAAACAGAAAGAGGAGGGGATGAGACAAAAATATTGGTACAACCAATTCAGATAGCCCATATTTTTGGTTCTGGAGAGGAAAGAGTTAGGTCCGCAAAATACCTGAGGCAGGGGGATCTGTAGTATCTTTTTCTCTCCCAGCACAAGAAATCTCCTCCATTTTTTTTTTCTTGGAAAGTTCTCTCCTCCCCCAGAGATTACCCTGGGAGCTCACTTTCCCAATGGCAATAGCATAGGGTGGCCATTGAAAAGTTCCTCTTGGGGCATTATCTCTCTTTGTATCTTTCAACCAAAAAAAGGCCTGGTGGTGTCCATGCTCTGATTGGCTGAGAATGGACACAACCAGCAACTACAGTTCCCAGAATCCTCTCTTGCAGTATGTCTTCTTTTAAAAAATGTAATGTTTAAATTTAAAATAATTCTAAAAAATGATTTTTGGATTGGACTGGTAGCACAACTGGTTAATCAACTACAACAAATCACTGCCAACCAAAAGGTGGCAAGTTCGAAGCCTGAGTCAGGGTTGAGCACCCAACTGTTAATAGCTGTTAAAAAATAGCTGTTAAAAAAAGAAATTGCCCAGCTCACTGTCAACCTAAGCAGTTCGAAAACAGCTGTGAGTAGAAAAATTAGGGACCACTTAAAGCGGGGGGGGGGGGGGGCTATTTTATGACACTATAAAAATGCTGGAGAAGCAAGGAGGAAACACTACAATAAAAAAGGCTCAGCATCATCATGGACGAAGTGACAGCTCCCCCTGCGGCCGAATTGAGCAACCTCCAGGACCCAGTGGAAGAACTGCTGAATGGCCTCTGTATGTCTTGTATGTCAAAAACGGCATTAAATGTTTGCAGTGTATGTGTGTATTGTGATCTGCCCTGAGCCCCCTTCGGGATGAGAAGGGTGGAATATAAATACTGTAAATAAAATAAAATAAAATAAAAATCAGTAGATTGGTAAATTGTTTTGAAACTTGGCAGGCCTGTGTTGTAAATGGGGTCTTAACTGAGGAAGGTTTTATGCAGAATTGCCTTAAAATAACTGAGGATTGAACCTTTAAATTTTCCATTGTAGCCAATGGGCTGAATCTCTGCCAAATGAAATGGCAGCACCCCTCCCCTTTCGAGTAACTTTCCGGTAAACAAAATGAGGGGTCAGATGAAAACAACCTGAAAATGGTATGCCTTTTGGCAAAAAATGCGCAAGCCTAGTGAGTAATAATTAGCTGTTCATCTCAACATGGTATAAATTGATACTTCAGTCTCTCTTCTTCTCAAGCAAGGCTTCACTCTTTGGCCTCAGAAACTCACAGTGGTTAATAACAAAGCCAATATTATTTTAGCTTTCTTTCCAGTTTTTTTTTACTATTACCTAAATTTTATGAATCCTAATTGCGATCTCAAGAGAACTCAGATATTTAGATTTCTTATGCACCCCTTTTGGAACATTTGTCTAATCCTAATAAAGGTATCCAGTTTTGAAGAATGAATTCTTCAAGTGTTCCTGCAGTAATCTAATATATTACAAAATATTTTGTTTTCATTCTACTTCAAAGGTTCTCAGGAGGTCTAAAAGTTGCAGTTTGGGAGGGTACTAATTCACTGATGGAGACTCACAACTGCTCTTTAAAAGGAGCAACTTCCTTAAAATAAGGAGACAAGTCAGTTTAGGTTGGTAGTATGTTCACAGCAAAGAAAAATAAAGAAGTAAAACTGTGTTAAATCACCCCATGAATTGTATCATGTGCTTTACATATGATTCTGAATCTCTAGATAAAAATAACACAGCATGCTTAGCTAGTCTTGTAACTATAACCATACAGTTCTGAAATATTTCTGAAATCAAACTCATGATAACGTTGGCCTAAATCCAATTGTTACTCCCTACTAGAGTTGGTCTTCAGTAGCATACAGAAGAACACCCAGTTCTCACCTCTGCATTAAAGAACAAAAATGCTGTAAAGTAGAACAGTAGCAATAGAGCTGAAGTTGAAAAAGTAATGAATTCAGCATCAAAACTCTACCAGGGAAAGCACAACAAAATAAAAAGGCCTCTATCTGATCCATTAAAGTGACTGGTGTGAACATCTCACCTACTTCTCTTTTCAGAAAAATATGTGGTTAGATTATTTGGCCTTCTAAATCATTTGTTGCAGATTTTTGGGATCCTTTTCTTGTGTATCCCAGACAACCCATTGAAACATGCAAAGGGTGGTAATATCCATCAAAATGAATGTTTGCCTAAGTTTTGATAACTGCATGATAATGCTTAGGAAATAGGATATGCTGAACTAAATTCCTCAACAACATAGATGAAAAAAACCCTACATCATGATAAAATTAAAGTTGCTGTGGAAAGATACTCTCCACACAGCTGCCTGCCACCTTCCACTTGTCATTACATGACCATATTGGGAGGAGGGAGTAGCAGGAACTAAAGATTGAAATAAGTTGATATAGTTCTACATATACAGATAGAAAGAACTTGAGGATTACTTTTGAGGAAAAAATGCAAGAAAAAGCAAACTTGACAGATGTCCTTACTAACCCCCACCCCACTGTTTAAACCTGTGTCTGACCTATACCACTTGAAATTGAAGACAGGGCCATAAAGGGACTAAAAGCTCCTCCATGCAGACAAACAAATCATTGTGTCTCACAAATGTCAGGAGGAAGGTTTTATTTTCCGAAATCTGTGCTGCTCCTTTGAAGTATGCAAATGTATTTATATGTATTCAGTTAGGCTAATTGAATAATCAGTTAAAGACAGATGCCTCAAACTCTTGCTTGACAGCCCTAAATATTTGATTCTAAATGTAGGCATGTGTAATGGAGGAAGGAGAGAAAACCACACTCCCATATTCTGCTTCTGCTAGGAAGTTTTGCTTTGGCTCCACAATGAATGGAAATGTTCAGAATGTGAGAGGGAGGAGGGACAGCCAGAGGAATCATTGTGATTCAACTTGGAACATATTTTACACGTCTATGGTGTTTTCATCTTTATAACCCACCTACATTAAACAAAAGGAATGGGGCGTACATGGACATGAATTATCAGTGGCATGTCCACAGCTGTGCTGGAGATCCCTGATGCCCCAAGGTCTGTACTTGCCAGATGGACATGCTAGCAAGGAGACAGATTTGTAGCACAGACCACCTACTGCCATTGTGAAAGCAGCAAGACTTATTGAAACTCTCTTGCCATTTTTTCCTTCTTGTTATAATTTCATTGCTTAGTCAGTCTCCAGGGTATAAGGTGGAACAACAACTCCAACAAAAGACTATTGTATAATCCTACTGTAAGGTTATTTAACATAGAAATGCAGATTGTTAGTTTAAGCAGATTAATATCTTTAAATTGCATGATATTTTAAATGCATAGTAACCATGTTATTATTTTGTTATTACTTTAAACAAATAATGTTTGCTTTTGATCTGGATTGAGAGCAGCAGATGTATAGAGTAGATATTTACACCTACCACCCAGAAATCTTTATTCTTCAACATTTTTTCTGTTAACTTTTTACATTTCATAAACACATGCATGCATATGTAGTCCCTTCTTCATCTTTTAGCTCTAAAAGCCTTCTCTGGAAAAGTGGGAAATCCTTTGGAACAGGTTTAGAATGATAGCAATATATTGTCTACTTCATCAGATGGGCTGCTTTCCCCATCGTATCCCACTTGCTGTTCTCTTTCCTGATGGAACCCATTACATGGTGAACATGTACTTCCGGCCAGGCTTCATCAGGAAGGGAGAGAGCAAGTGGTGTATGCCACCATGGCAGCAACACGGGAGGCTTACCGTGTTGCCTTCAGGACAAAGGGGGGAAGCCAGGTAGCAATGCTCCCTCCCAATTGATGGGGCTCCTGATAAGTCACATGGAGTGTGGAGTGACAGGTTTCCATGGACTTTTGTGATGAGGTCCTGTATCTACTGTATCATTAAAAAAGATGGAGCAGGGGTTGCTCATTCTAGTGGGAGAAGCGGAGTCCAGCAGAAAGATTCTACCTATGTTATCACTGCTTCTCACCGGAGCCCCCGGTGGCACAGTGGGTTAAACCCCTGTGCTGGCAAGACTGAAGACCGACAGGTGGCACGTTCGAATCCGGGGAGAGGCAGATGAGCTCCCTCTATCAGCTCCAGCTCCTCATGCGGGGACATGAGAGAAGCCTCCCACAAGGATGATAAAAACATCAATTCATCCGGGCGTCCCCTGGGCAATGTCCTTGCAGATGGCCAATTCTCTTACACCAGAAGCGACTTGCAGTTTCTCAAGTCACTCCTGACACAACAAAAAAAAATTGCATCTCATTGATGTTTGAAGTTCATGATATTTAGTTTTGTCAGGTAATATAGTACAGAGAGAGGAGAAATCTGTTGTTCTCCAGGTCTCATGTTTCCTAGGCAGTGTGTCCAGAGATTAATGATGATGGGAATAGTAGTCTAATCACATTAAGAGGCCCAGCATTTCCCCCTTTTCTGTTATAATTGCTATATTTCCATGTATCGTGAATGACATTGTATTCACAACTCGAAGTAAAACCACTTGGAATTAATTTGTATGTGTACATTTTTCAAGTCAATAATACATTAATATTTTTTTAAATTAAGTGATTCTAAACTGAAGAGTACATTCAATAGTAACCATAGCAGCAACAGCATCAGCAACAACAGGCAGTACATTTTCTTACATAGGGTTGGTAGCTGTTATTTTATATACCTCAAAGGCCACATTAAAAGTGAACAAATTATCCTTTTGCAAGTTCCCTTGAATTTGTCTAGCCTAACCCAAAAAAAACTTTGACCTTATCCCATTTATTTCACTCTGAGCCCTTTCAAGGATGTACATGATAACAAACGTACATGTTTCGCTTTTCAGAGTTACCCTGCCATAATGGTTCACAGCATATTAAAATAAAATATTGAAAATAAACTACAATAGAAGCACCTCACAATCAGACAATATAGCAATAATATGACAGCATGAGTTAAATATTATTCTCATCTTTTAAAACTACATAGATGGATAGGTAGACATGCGACAAGAATCAAAGAATAAAGCCAACAAGTGATAGGATTAGGTTTATTTAATAGCTCTCTAATAATGTTTGCAAACTACATTTTAGCATAATTCTCAATCCATAAAGGAATGCTATAAGCCACACATGGAAGTTTGCAAGTATATAGTGCACAGCTGCAAATTTCCATAACGTGGATAGCCATGCCATTTACAATGTTATAGTGAAAGAAAATCAGCTGTGTCTATAAACATTGGCCTCAGTTGTGTTAGACAGCAACCTCTACTGAATTCACAATGTACCATTAATAGACCTTTTTCTTGCACCCTGGAGACTAGCATTTGATTCTCAGTTCTGTGCTAGAATATCAATCATGTCTGTGCTCTCTACAGTTGCTCAGAGATGGGGATTCCTGGCAAAAATTCTCTCTCTGTGTGTGGGTGGAACAACAGATGAAAGAAATCCAGGTAGACCAGCACCATTGATCTTTCTCAAGGCACAAAGATCAGGCCTCATTACACACTGCTAAAAAAAGGGTGTCTGTTGGAATTTTGTTCTGTGTAAGAAATAACATCATCAACAACAGCTATGTACAAACTTAGCCCATCACAAATTAACCTATTGTAAGATCTTTTCACGTGCCAGCAAGACATTTCTGCCCAAAAATGTTAGTTACCGAAGTTTTCCCCTAGATAAAAAGTTATGGCAAACAGTTGATCATCTCTAGCAACTGGAGACTTTTCTATTTCTGTAGTGGAATGATTTAATAAAATAAAGTATTCATAATCAGCCTGCCTTCCATGCAGAACTGTACCAGAAATGACATTTTGAAATATTTTAATTGCATATTCAAAAGTGCTGTTGGATATGCCAGAGCATTTAATTGGTTTTAGGATCTTATTCATAGGGCTTCATTTATCAAGCAGGATAGGGCTGTTATAAATACCACTAATAGCATTGTATTTTAATTTGTCCACATAATAATGCAAAATGCTGCAGTTCTACGTTATACAATTGGAGTACTGGGGAATATTATAACAGATGGGAGGAGCAGGGAACTGCATCACTGCCGAAACAGCTAACATTTCCAGTATTGAAATTTCTTTCAGCTAATTTATTCTACCACATATTTCAAAAAGTAAGGACAGTCACATATATTGCCTCAGGCATTTTTCTCTTTTATTCTAAGCAAGATTGAATGTCAATGAAATTGGCATCATTCTAAACCAAATGAATGAACAACATCAGAAACTCTGTGTGTATTAAATAAAAGAGATGAGCACACATTTCAGGCACAACTCAGGAATGATTTTCTACATATGATGCCAGCACTTTTTTTAAAAAAGGTGCACTTTTTACCAAAAAATATCCTGTTTGGTTTTGTTATAAATTTACCCTCTTAGTACATGCAAAGTCATTAAAACAAAGTGAGAAATAAAATATATTGCACTGACATTTGAAGTGAATGTATTGGTATCTGAGGTTTAGGTGATTCTTATTTTGCTTAGTTCACTAAGTAAAATCAGATTCTAAACATAGATTCATTTTCTACATTTCTGAGGGGATTAGCAAGCTTGCTTTTTGGCAGGAAGGTTGTACACTTTGTTGCTCTTGAGCAAGACATGTAAACTCTTGTGTACTTCTTTCATATAGTAAGTTTAATGTGACATTGGAACCTCATATGTTTTTTCACATACAAGCTGGTTTTTGAGAATACACTCTTATCCAAAATTATATGTAGATGCATTACTTTACACTAAACTTTTCTCCTTAAATCTAGAGTTTCTTTTCTAGAAATAGAACTCTTCCACTCTCCTTTTCACTCCCTCTTAGAGATAGAGAAGCAGATCTTCACTTGCATTCAAAAATGAATAGTTTCAAGACTTTTACCAACTGTGTCAGAGTGCAAGATTCTTATAGCAAATTATGATTACTCCCCACAGAAAATCATACAGAAAATTATTCTTTTTGAATTTCTGTATGTATGTATTTCTTTTAAAAAACCCTTTTAGGTCAAGCCACATCTTTAAGGGATGTGGCTTTGAGGTTTACTTCTAAGCAAGTTTGATATGGAAACAATATGGCCTAAATTTCATACACTGAGTAAAAGTAACAGATGAAATTTGATTCACAGTTTGAACCTCTTCACATTAAGTTGCCTAACATAGGCAACAGTGAGGGGATTTGCTGAGCATCATGTTGAATCTCTGGGACACTGAGGTAATCCATTGCCTCACAGTGCCCACTGTGCCACCTTCTCCGTAACATGGGGGAAAGTGTCACTACCTGGCTTCCCCTCACACTCACCATGTTACTGGCAACAAGAAGACAGGTAGCTGTTGTATCTCAGGCTAAGATTCACCTTGCTGTCTCTGACAAACCAGCCAAACTTGAGAGGTAGAAGTTTATTGTGAGGTTCTCCAAACAATCGGAGTATAAGCAGTAAAAAGATCAGTGGTACAAGGTAAAAATCCAATAAAATCCCTTTAGGTCAAAGCAGGAGACTTGAAGCAAAGAGGCAGAGTAAAGTCCAGGAAATAGCATGAGGTTACATGAAGCAGGCTTTTCCCAAGCCCCAAGCCCCAGAGCCGGAGCCAAAGCAAGCCATTTTTGCAATGTTGGAACTGACACAGGATCACTTCCAAGGCAGGTTACTTATACGTTAAACATCAAAACATCAAGCATCAAACAAGCAGCTAACGAGCAATTTTCCCACCAACAGATGAGCTCAACACTTGGCTGCAAGTCGTGAACTCTTTCTTAACACCTGGGCAGCGTGACCTTGTTTCCCACCCAGTGTCTTATCAGCTAAATTCCATTCTTGTGAAAACAGCGGCCTGTCTCTAGTTGTGTCTCTAGCTACATGAGAAAACTGAAAGTCCACATCAGTCCTCTCATTCCCATCATGCTGGTGCTCTGTACTCTCATGCCCATCATGCTGTTGCTGAACCACAACAGTAGCCTCCTGTGCTCCCATTGCTCCCTCATACTTCAACCTTCAGCACAGTTCGAGGATGGAGTCCCACCAGAAGTAACTGTATGCCATTGGATGGGATCTGGAGGGCTCTGTCCCTGAACTGTGCTGAAAGTGTTGTACAACAGGTAAATTTGCCATTTGATGAAGTACTTACTGAATGAGTCTGCTCTAACTGGGATTTGTGACTGAATTTCAATTCAATTAGTTTCACTGATTACTTTGTGACGTTGGTAGTTTTGGGCTCTAGTGATCTACAAATACATTTCTTAAGCTTTTTTAAAAATTAAAATAAATTTATTTTATTGAAAGTGTAGATCAGAGTGTAAAGCACATCCTATAGTTAGGGGGGGAAAGAAGATGGTGAATTAGAAATGTTGCTATAGGCATAGACATATATATGAAGAGAAAATACAGATTGCTCCCCCTTCATTGCTGTTGAAATCCATAGAGCTTTTAAAAATTGTTTTGAAGTTAACCTGTTTTATAAATACTGATATGTAGTAGGGGTACTGTCAAAATATGAAATTAATGAGTAAATTGACTCAAGTGCGTTTTATAGTTTTCAGATGTCTCAAACTTGACTTTGATCTAATGAGTTTAATATTTTCACACATTGAACCAGGATGAATGTGTTAATTATTGCTTTCAGTACCTACAAAATCTACATAATCAGGTAGCCAAACATCACAATCTTTGCACATATTTAGGTTGTTGTAATATCTTATTTTCAAAAGGAAATTCAAAACTTTAATCCTCTACTCATATGTGCATGCCATGCTTTTACTTTAATCTTTTTGTCACATTGTGCCCAACTTAAAATGGATAAAACAATCCATCTAGAGTTTTGGATCTGAAACCATGCAACAGCCAATCACATCCACAAAAATAATCATGTTGATTTCTCAGTCATAATTGGCTGTTCTGTTCCCCTGATTAATTTTTGGCTGACATTTTCCTGATTCACTCTTGCTCTGATTTTGTAAATAAATCACATGTGATATTCACATCCAATTATGGAAGCTGGAGAATAATTCATTGAAATTAGTTACCTTTAATTCAGTTAATTAGCTGTTTTAATTTTTAAATTTTTGAGCAGTTATTTTTAATTAAATTGTTAATACTTTCCATTCATTTATTTCATTATTTCATGATAAAGAATGGAGAAGTATTCATTTGGGGGATATTTTAGTAGTTATTTTAAAAAAGATAGATAAATAACACATACATGTATGAACATAATGGCTTCTTGATAAAAATAAGATAACAAATTATTATTATAATATTTTATTAATGTTTTAAAGCTGGCATTTTGATTTTATTAAATAGTATTGCATTAACATGTGAGCACAAGCATGGATGTTTTCAAAGTCTAGAAAGTCTGCATTGTGATCCGTAACGTTATGGATTCCATGGCATAGAAAACAGCACAGGTTGTTATGTATTTAATGTCTTCAAGATACTTTGGTGATGTTCACCTCCCTCCCACAATAGAACATATTCTTTATAATCTATCAGCAATTTTATGATTCCTTATGTTGCTCTTGATAACCCTGATCAACAAGTTGTAGTACAATTACCAGTGTTGTAGAACTCTTTTCAGAAAAGATACCCAGAGCCATTTCAAAATACTTTTTGATTTGTGATTTACAAATTCTAATTAGTTATTTGAAAACACTTCTGCAGGTTATATACCATAAAACACCATATCTCATCTGATTTTAGTAGCTTAGAAAGGTCAGGAATGAGCACTTAGATGGGGGAATACCAAGGAATATCAGGTACTGCAGGCTATGTTTCAGGGAAAGGAATAACAAGCTGTGTATTCCTTGCTTAAAAGAGCCCTAAGACATTCATAGGGTTGACATAAGTCAACAGATGACTTGGGGATATAAACACTGTTAAAGGGAAGACAGTATAAAATGGAAGGAAAATATCTGGCCTTCCAGGTGTGATTCGACTGCAATTACCATCACCATTCAATGTTGACTTGCTGTTCAGCACTGATGGTAAATTTAGTACAACAACATTTGGTGAGCTACTTTATCCCGACATTAATACAGATCTCTACAAATCACATGGCGTCTTATGGTTGTGACAACATGATCTTCAAAATGTTTCATTCAACTAACAATCATTGAAAGTTAAATATCTCACCACCATATAATGCTTTGAGTTCTTCCATGACGAAGGATGGAGTGCATAGTCTTTCCTTTATCTTCTTTAAGATTAATAATACATTTTTATTCAAACATTATTTAGGATTTGAGAGTTGGTTAAATATGCTTGAGGAATGTAATCGCAAATTCTGATGAGCTGATCCAATCCATGTCTCCAGAATGAAGGTGTAAATCACAACAGTCTACCAGATTTTATTTTTTCTTGACTGTTGTGATGATGTTCTCCACTTAAGTAACCACGTACAATATATTTCAAAGTGCTGTGTTTTTATTTTTAAAGCTTATTAAATCAAATTCACATGCCGTCTATATAGTCCTTATAAACAGTTAAAATCATGATGGAATTGAGTTCTGAGTAAATACACAAGAAAGTGAGACAGATTGGAAATGGACTGTTCCTTGAGGCCAATGGGAGCTGATGGCTTCAGTGCCAATGAAGTGGAGAATCCATTGTGGATTTCAGTTGAAACTTTAATGGAACTATCCAAGGAGCTGAATCTGTTTGGAACCATATTGTTCAGCACCTTAAATAACTCATTTCAGTCTAAATTCAGAAATAGATTTACGACCCCCCTGACATAACAGTCACCAGCTGCATCTGCTTCAAGGATTACGTGTCTGAACAAGGCAGACAAAATATTCTATTAAAATTATATCAGAGGAGAAGGAGATCACTTTTGAAATGTTTTATAAGTTCTGTTGAAAAACAATCTTCATTGTTCCTTTGTGCAAGATTGGGTGTCATATCCAAAATAATTGCATACTTCTCCCATTATGGCATTGAGTTATGGTTGGAGAAGCCCAATGAATTAATGCAAAAGTCTTCTTTTTAATTTGCACTTTTCAATCCTAAACACAAAGCAGTAGGAGCAGAAAGATGAAAGCACTCCCAAGCTCTTGTCAGATAGTGGTTCTCTTGCATTACTGAAATGAGTATGCATTTCAGCAGTGTCATGGAGAAGAAGTTTCCAAAGGATTGAGTCCCATAAGCATTTTAATGAGTGCATTTCATTCAAAAGCATACAGAATTCTTAGTATGTAAATGAACACTTTATATACAATCAACAGATATTCATAACTATCTCCTGTGATGCTTACTATAAGTGCAAATTTAAACACCTCAGCTGAAGCAGCTTTCTCAGGGAAAGGGAAACCTAACATTTTCCATATGCACTGTCATGCTCCATCTCTCTTCTAATATTCATATGTCATTAACATTCAATTTTGGATGAATCTTGGCCAAATCTGAAAAAAAACTGTTATGGAAAACCAAACAAATTCTTGAATATATTTATAATATAATTGGTGCTTAATAATCCTTAATGGACCATCTTGCATGGGAAATTTCATGTAATTCACAAACTGATAATGTGAGATTTTACCTTTTCATTAATATCATTGTAGGAAGAGACTTCTGACATGGATCGTTCCATCTTCAAATACAAGTGCCAATTGGTGGTAATTGTTCTAAACTATATGATTGGTTCACCCATTCACTTGGCTCAAGAAATATGTTTCTAATGCCTAAAAGGAAATGTAATAGCAGTGCTGCATACATAGCTTCTGATACACAGTCTTGCTTTTGAGAAAATGAAAGAAAGAAGAAAAGAAGAAGGTGGAAAAGGGGAATAATCACACAAGGAACAAAAATTATCACATATGAATTGTAAAAAAGGGATGTGATGGTGTATTTCAAGACACGTTGTAAGGCCCATTCCCCGAGGAATGTGTGAACCAGCTCATATTCTTTGGAAAAGCCATCTTTTGTCATTTTATTAATAATAAAAACTGGGAATGGAAGAGCTCAGTGTACTCACATACTATCAAATGCAATAATAAGTTGATGCATGTGCCTGTTACAATACCAAACTGCCTTACATGACTCATATCAAGCAGTTGTCTTTATATGGAGAAGGTTTTATATACAACAGTTTTTTGTAATGACACCTTTGATCTGTGTCTCTCCTCAACCCAGTAATGGTTTCCTAAACAGACCTAAAGTTCTCTGCTACTAGTTATTTTCAATCTTCAGCCCCATTTAAAGAGCAGAGAACTGTGTACATACATATTTCTGAGTAAGCAATATATTAAATTTTATAACAATTTGCACTCTGCCTTTCACTACCTTTTGAAGGTAGCCAAAACACAAGGTTCACGTCCTGATTGTCTTCTGATTTCTACAGGCAAATTTGAGACTGGTATGCATAGAAATTCAGTGCTTGCACGCAGTTTCAATATAACTTGGCATACCATGGGAGCAAGATGTGAAGAGGTGCATTGTCTATAGCATGGATAATAAGCAAAAGAGGGGGGGGGGGTCATAACCCAAATCAAATTCTTAAGCCATGTTTGAGATTTCTAATGATATTCCAACCCTACCATATTTTTATTTTATCTTTTTATTATTATTGCTATTTATTTTAAAACTAACAATGCTACACATACCAGCTAAGATGTGGATGTTTTTGCCTTCTTGCTTAGTGGGGGCTTGGCTGTTTTAGGCTTACAAAGATATTTTTATAAATCAGAAGTCCATGACTTACTTCCTATTTATATCCAGTTTGTTTGGCAGGGTTTTTTTATTGGATTTATTTTGCTGGGATTCGAGGCAGGCATTGCTAAGGCAGTTGATATCTGGATTTGAAATAAATTATCTCTTACAAGGGTCTCTTCGAAGAATGACACAACTGTCCTCTATAATCAATATGTTTGTTGAAACAAAAACAAATATGGTAGGCAAGAATGTGAAATTTGTAGTTCTGTGGCAGGGCAATGCATCCCTAAGTCCTAGGTAGTTACTCTGCTGTCTCACACCATGCCAATGGCTTGATTGTAGCTTGCTATGAAATTGGGTTTTCTTTACTTGAACTTACTTTCCTTTCTATATTATATAATGCTTATGTATTATTTTGATGACTATTTATTAATACAGTGGTAGTTATCCTTCTTTAAAAATCATATTTAACGCTGGATCATAAATAAATTAATAGGCTGATATTTTGATTAATAGACTTGCTACTGACTGATACTGGTTGTAGAGCCGCTACTGACTGGACTTCCCTTGCCTGTCAACCCCTGAAATAATGAGACAGACAACAATTTTTTGGGTTTAAAATATGAGCAACTGTTATTAACAGTTAATTATTTAACTTTGGAACTGAGTCTAACTAATGTGTGTTTTGAACTTGGTGTAATGAACCTGAGGTAGTGTCCCAATCCGGCCTACCCCTCAGCTATTTGGGTGAAACAACTGGGTCCCCTGGTAACCTAAACCCGGGCAACCTCTAAGGAAAATGTACAGAGAAGTCCCCCTCAAGGTTATTGAGGCCAGACTCTCCTCATTTCAAGGCCAATCAATTTCACCTCATCCCTCCAAAATAATCTAGGTGAGTGTTTTAATTGATGGCCTTCACCCCTGAAGGAGGTGCCCAGAGTATACTTCAACTCCCTGATTTTCCTATCTATTTACATGAAAGCCTATTTAATACCTCACCATAACCAGCTAGCCACTAAACAGTATATGGTAGGCAAAAATCCTTCCTAGATGGCAACCCCTGATTATACTGTTAATGGGTGGGCATGGTGGGTCGTCACTCTGGCACAGACTGAAGAAAGGGGGTGGCCCAGACTAACAAACTGGCTCCACCCCCTTCTGGAATACTCCACTGGAGCCAACCATTCTATCTCCGGAGGAGGAGGCAAATTTCTCTCCCTCCCAGCTGTGCCGGAGTGGGAATGTCCCTTATCTGTGACACATGAGCATCCCTGTTCCCTCCCTTTGGATTCTCTTTCCTTTAATTCCATAAATATTTTTGGTTTTTAATATAATCCTGTATATGGTTTTTAGCTTAGCTTAGATTCTTAACTTATCTTAATGTCCTTATAGTGATATATTTAAAATCTCTTAACCTTTAACTCTGATATGCTTGTACAGGACTATGTCCCTCTTCTCTCAAAATGGTCATTGACTATAATAAAGTGAATTTGAACTTGATTGATTGGTTGACCAATTACAAAAAACATAGCATCTCAAAACTGGGTAAAATACAAGTTTGTTAGGGAAGATAAATTTCTTGGACTATATAACTTTGGCAAATATTTTATTGTTTGGGGACACAATCAGAAACAGACTTCCTCTGTCAAATGATATACATGACTTGTTAAGTATATGGTTATGACTGAACAGCTTTTCAATAACACAGTTGATGAAAAATTGTAGAGATTGCTTGGCTTTATTTATTTATTATTTGAGCTTCAGGGCAACTCCTGGCCATTGATTTTAACCTAGAATTAATCACTTTACAAATCTGTCCAGTTATCAGATGTAATTAAACATGTTAAAAAAGAAAAGGTCATTGTGGAATGAAATATGGTTATGTCTCAAAAGAAATGTAGCCCATTCATGTTGCTCAAAGCCTAAGATCTACTTTCATTCCTACCATTGTAGAATAGGCCTTGCTACTGAGAACATACTACTATGTTCCCTAATTGTGCTTGAACAACACAAGTCTGTCTATTCAGTTTTAAACATTTATGTGGCAGGTCAAGAATCAGATCAGACCTGACCATTTTTTCCCAATGAATGAAGGTTTTAAATTATTGATAAGGTACTAGAACCCTGATCTATCTTCCTTCACTTGATTACCTGCAAAGGTATGTTTTTTTTTAAAGCAAATGTAAGCTGATATCATTGACATGCTTGGAACAGGATATCACTGATAATTCATTGATATATGATAAGACTGCACAAAAGAGAAAAGAAATAAAGTATTCTCTGGAAGCTTCAAAATTTTGGGTGATAATCTGTAAAACAAAAACCAGTAGTAGCCAACATAGCAAAGTGAGATGATAAATTAATTTAATTGGAGAGATTTGTGTCCTAGTACATAAGGACATTCTCCTGTAAAACTGAGCTTTGTCATACTTCCATACATGCCAACGGGCCATAAATGTTTCATTCTGCCCTCTGTATTTGACAGAGGATTTCTAGAGATTCTGATATAGCAAGCGAGTACTTTAGCACAACCCAAAAGCATGTCTTCTAGTAATAGCATGAGGATATGTCTAAGGCATTGAATTTTCTATGTAGTAAGCATGGCCATCCATACGACCACACTTTTTGAAATGTAGTGAAACCTTGTTCCATATGAGTTCCTTATTATAAAGGTGGAAATAGTGTTGATATTTCAGTTTAAGACCACATATTCTAGAATAATTTGTCTTCTAATTCAAGCAGCTGGTGTTCCATGTAGTACCTGAGGTGTATTAGTTCTGTTTTGTTGTCATTCTATTATATCTTTAACCTTTGCATCATTATTTGTGGTAGGAAATTATGATAATGTAACACCTATTTTAAAGTTTTGGTTGTGTAGTCACACCTAAAATTATATTACCAGGTTACTGTCAGGAAATTCTGTGTGTAGCTGAGCAGCTCACATGAACTACAACAGCAGTAGGGCTTGTTAAACATTGAAAGATTTCCGCTTTCTATTTCATAACAGATAAAAGCAACAATTCAGAGAAGGCTATCCACTACTATTGCACTGTGGGTAACAGACAGCTCAGTCCAAAGCTTAGAAAGTGACTTTGTAGAAGAATGAATATAATGTTATGGTGAAGCCATCTTTAACTAAGCAATGTATAAGGTTGCACGGGGTTTAAGAGCATCTCTCAAACTAACAAAGCTTGGAAATTTACTTTTTAAATGTAATATTATATAAGTGAGAAAGTCTACTCCCTGAAGTTATTTGGTGTGCTTAATGGTTTATAAAAGAATGAATATGTTATAACTTTCCTTTGTTTTACATGATTCAAATGTATGGTATGTTCCATTATCCAGGCAGAGGCCACTAAAGGGCGCTAAAACGAAAAGGATAATCCACTTTAGGGAGAAGGATTGTTGAGTAAAACCATTTCCTCCTGTTTTCCTGTTATTCCCCCTCCCCCACACACCCATGTCACCATTGAAACAACCCTCATTTTTGAAATGGAAAAGGGGGAAGAACCATCAAAAACAGAGGAAATGGTTTTCCTCCTTCAGCTCCCTCCACCCATCCTTCTCTGTCTAGGTCCTCTTTTGGAGTCTACCCAGATAATGAAACAGTACCAAATGTAATACTTATTACTTGAACAACATCCATCTTTTAAAAAGGCATAAACTTGGCTGTAAGGGGTACTATACCAAGATATCCTTAAAATGATCTTTCCCATTCAAAGTATACACATACACTGTAGTCAATAAATTCAAAATGTAACCACGTTTAAGAGTTATTTTGTCTTGGAAAAGGGTCATCGTTGTTCCCACATTATTCCTCAAAATAATGTTACTGCTTGAAACATGCAACTTCAAAATTGTGAAGGCATAGTGATGGGTGTCTTCATCATATCTAAATTGCATTGTGTTATGTTATATCATATCCCATGCTCTTGCCAAGTCTTATGACTTTGTGTTTGTGTTCGGAGTAATGAAAGGCAGGTCAAAAATTCAGAAATCCAAAACTCCCCAAAATACAAAATTGTCTGTGTGGGTGACTGAGATAGTGACATCATTGTTTCTCAGTGTAGACAAACTTTTTTCAGGGACATTATTATTATTATTATTATTATTATTATTATTATTATTATTTACACACACACACTGACAGATAGTCAGACAGACAGACAGTCAGACAGATATTCAGTCAGATCATTACCGTCCGGCTGTGTGGTTAAGTTATATATGAAACATTAATGAATTCTTTGTTTAGACTTGGGTCCACGATAGCTTATTCTGTATATGCAAGTATTCCAGATCCTATGAAATTCCAAACAAAGGAATGTTTTGGTCACAAGCAGTTTAAATAAAGACTCTTCAACCAAAAAAAAAAAAGGGTTGGGAAGTCCTTGAATTTCTTTGAATACAATGTATTGTTCTATGCAACACAAGTGGAAATGCAGAGATGACCATATTAGTTAAAATATCATTTTCTTTCTGTTGCAGTTTTCTAGTTTGGCTGTTATCTATGTGCTTTACATTTTGACAACTAAATGAACATACGTCCTACACAATGACTCAAAATATGCAATAAGGAAAGTGATGGAGGGGGTGGATTGGGGAATGAAATAGGATGTCTGGAAAGGAAACACCATATGAGATATAACCTCACAAAGGTGCTAGAAATAAATATCCTATGTTTAAACAGACAACTTTCTCATTCATACAGAATGTCTTTCAACAATTTCATGTGAGATGTCAAAGACACTAGTGGAGAATTGTAAGGTTTTAATGTACAGGCAGTCCCCAAGTTACTGTAGGTTTGTTCTTAAATTGAATGTGTGTGTAAATTAGAACAGGTACTTTTTAAAGTGTAACTCGAGAAATAGATAGATAGATAGATAGATAGATAGATAGATAGATAGAGATAGACAGATAGAACATAGGGAAAATTTAGTACCCCTGTGGTGTTTGTTTTAGTGTCTGTGCTCCTGTTCATAAGATTTTACCTCACTTTCTGTTCCTATGACAATTGGGTTTTTAAAAATTTGGCTTGCTGTGGAAACAAGGATTTGTGATAAGCCTCTTCCCCATGATAACACTTTTTATATTTTATCAATTTACACATTTTGCCCATTGGTCAAAATTCTTCTCTCCTCAGTTTTTTTTCCAATGAAGAGCATTTTAGTTGTTCACATTTTTAAAAGTGCACTTTTTTCTTCCAAAATGCTATATCATTTTTCAGATGTGTGGATTCTTGTGTCAAGGTTGGTTTCTTTCCACAACAAGTTTCATCAGGTATGAAAAGGAAACTGTACATTATTTTCCATTCCCAACTGAAACATGACTAACTAGGAGGCATATCCTGAGAAGGCAGGATGAAAAGGTAGGCTCCTTTTCCCAGATAGTTCTTGTATTCATTATGAATGCTTTCAGTTTTCTAAGTAAACTTTCTTTGAAGATGGAGAATTGCGCTACCCTGCAGAGGCTGTTTGAGCTACACATCCCATCAGCCCTAACCAGTATAGCCATGGCGAGAATTGTTGGGTGTTGCAGTTCTAGAACTCTAGGAGGTGGAACTCAGTTGAATGTGTCTTTCACTGATCCTTGGCATTTTTTACATTGAGGATACTTTGCTGTGGTAAACATACTACATTTAGACTTCATAGCTGGCATTCTTTATCCTTTAAGCAGGATCATGAACCTTGAAATGTGTTGAGAAATCAGCAGGTAGCTGTTTAGCACATCACAGTGATCTCCAGCTGGACATGCCATTTTCTCTCTTAGTCAGCCCTGAAAAACCTCGGAGCACCCTTCAGGGCCAAGTGTTGGAAGCTCTGGGGATAACTGTACAATCTCTCCTTCCCATCCTCAAGCAAGAAATGTTCTTTTCACTTCTGGATGTATTCTTAACAAATGTTCAGCATTTTATACACATGGGGTAGAAAGCAGAGCAGAACTGCTGCAGGAAAAGTGTGTGAAAATATGAAGAACCGAAAGCACGATCATTCTTTCTTTGGTTTCTGTTACAGGAATCATCTCTTTTAATAAATCAAGGCTTCTTTGAAAAAAGGCCAGAGAGTCATTTGAAGGAGAGAGATTAGGGATAGGCCTGAGAAATGAATGCTAATCTGGTTACATTCCAGTTTTTAGAAGCCGATTAAATCTGAGCTTACTTCTAATTACAGGACTAGGAACAAGTGGCATTCCCTGTGGATGCCCCAACCTTGATTTTCTTCTGTGTGTGATAACTGGCATGTTTTTAATTTGAGAGCTTGCGATGGGGCAGAGCTTGAGGGTAACTAAGTGTGGAGCCAAGGGTGTGATCTGGGAAAAATACCAGGAATGCTGGAGGACTGAAGGCAACCAGTTAAGATGTTAAAATTCCCATGTGAGTCAACAGAAAAGGTTTTTCTTTTTCTTTTTATTCTTGGTGGTGCCTGAACTTAATCAGCCAATGCTTTGGTTGACTTTTGGAGCATGATTTGATCCCATTGGGATCCGACTGCATTTCAGAGGATGAAAAATGTTTCATATCTATAAATGGTAGGAAAGATATTCCACTGCATCTAATCATCCTGAGCTAGCACACTAATACTCACATAAGTATACATTTGTTTTGATGAGTTTGAAGACCTTCCTTTCTGTAAAAACAACAAAAAGTATAAGGAAAAATACTCTTAATTTCTTTGTCCTAAAAATACTACCACTAGTATTTGTAGCTGGAAACTAGACAAAATCAAACTTGTGAATCTCACCCCCACTCCCAAATTTGTAAACAGACACAAACTCTGGATTTGCATAAGGACCTAGCACTAGTGGTTTAGAAATTGTTGCTTTCCTATTTAAATACCATCTTTTGCCAGCTGGTGAAACAACCACATTTTTTTATCCACTTCCCCAGCCCTATGTTACTTTTTTGCACTAGTTCTTGTCCAGCCCTTTCATAGCTGACTAGATCCACTTTGGAATTCTGGCCATCAGTATTTTGAATCCTGCCTGATGGAGTACAACTGAAACTGGTTTTTAAATGTTTGTGATTGTTTTAATAGGATTTATGTTTATGTTTTATAATGTTTAATTTTTGTATGTTTTTTGTTGTTGTTGTTCAGCAATTCAATGTTTTGCCCATGTTGGAAACCACCCTGAGTCTTCTTGGGGAGATAGGGCAGTATATACATATTATTTTATTATTTTATTATTTTATTATTATTATTGCCCTATATTTAGCTGATGTTACTGCTGAATATAGCCTCTTGTAACATGTTGCCAACCTGGTCTTCCCATGGTGTACTAGACTGCCCACCCAAGTAATTGGATCAATTTAAAGAATATCTGTCAGTATCCCATGTCACCTTTTACTTGACATAACTGTATGGTAAAACTTAGATTAGTAGCAGAGGCACTTAGACATTCTGTTAGTGAATTATGGAGAGGTACACTGGGACGACAGCAAAGATGCCCTATGCAAATTGGTGTCTGATGCAAATCAGTCCCCTTGTGTGTCAGTACTGTTGTGCATTGGCTTTATTTTTCAAAAGTCATTTTGCCAGCTCTGCTACTTGGTAATATGCCAGCAATCCTCTACAGAATATAGCTGTTACAAAACTGCCCAGTTCTAATTCCTGCATACATAAATCCACTTACATATCTTCCATCTGGCCATAGTATCTTAATGGTACAACATTTACCACAGTAGTCAAAATTTTCCTTGTTGAGTTAGCATAGGCACCAGAATGGACATTTACTTCTGAAATTAGCCAGCTGTTCAACAATGGTTACATTTCTCCCTGCTGTGCTCCATGTTCAAAGCTGTTGATGAAATGTAGTTTACACATCCTATTAGGCGGACACTTTGTTTTTTGTTGAGAGTTATTTTCAAATCATTTTCAGAATATTCTTCCCACCTCAATGCAAATAAAGTTTATTCCAGTCCACTGTTCTCCCTGCTAATATTTCAATAAGAGAGCAGGCCATAACCCTTATATGTCCAAGTGTTAAACAGACATGTTGGAAAGATTTGTACCAGAAAATGAATCTAAATTCTTATGTCTGTACAGGTTTTGCTTCATAATTGAACCAAACTCTGCTCTTTTTGAACCTGCTCACTTTACACTTTTATTCCTAGGTCTGAGCTTTTTCCTCTTCTGAATCCTTCTCTGTTGTTGCTGAACCTTTGATATAGCCTTGGACAAGCTCTGTAGCACCAGTAGTGGTCTGACTCTTATAACTTTTAAGGCCTGTGGACCAAAGTGGAGTCTGGAAAACTTCTCTATGTGCTGTCTCTGAGTCAATATATATCTATTTTTTCTTCTGCCTGACAGGGAAGAGTTGTTTCTCTTCTCAAATGAGTGGTTTCCTAGAAATACAGACAATAAAAGTAGCAAAATATAGAGCAGATTTTAGACGAATATAGCCTGATATAGTTTCATATTTTTGTAGTGTACTTGATATTTGGTTAAGCGGATTGCAAAGGTCAGAAATACAATTAATAGGGTATTTTTTCACCTGTTGAAATGTTGAATGGACCTGTTTTTAGACATAGAAACAGCATGAAACAGTGAAAGCAGACATAGCCACATTATGTCTGACACTTGAACTTCTGCAACTGAAGATGTGTGCTTCTCTCCCATCCCAACTTGTGACAGGGCAACTGCATTTAATAGCCTCTTAATTATGTGGTTACAGGATGTTCATGAATCTCTAGACCTCTTCCATACCAGAAAAATAGATTCGACATATACAGTACAAGCCTTTCATATGAAAAAAACAAAAACAAAACAATTTTGATGCATTACTGCATGAAAGATATTTGGTACAAGCTTAAGGGAAGTTTGATACAAACTACTTGTGACACATGCTGTGTTTCGAATTGCATCAAACAACTTTGAATATATTGGAAGTTCACATTTCACAATTTGTGCATTCAGCAAAATAGAAATATAGTTCAGAAAGCTTATTCAGTATCATAGTGTTAATTACAAAGATGACCTTGCAGATACAGACTTACTAATTGTTGATTTGTTTTACACCAAATATTAAATTAGTGAAAGATTAGATCATTGGTGCTCTCCAGATATTTCTTTTAATACTCCCATAAATCCTAGCAGGTCATTTGCTTAGGGATTATATGAGTTGCAACTCAAAACATCTGGAAATTACCAAGCTGTCTACTCTCTGGATCACAAAAACAACATGCAAAAAATTCCATAGATGCTTTTGACTTGTTCTAGAAGTTGTACAAACCAATAATTATTCAACTGTAAAACAAGAGTGGGCAATTGGAAGTTGTCTGGAATTCATTGGTTTGCAACTTCCATGACATTGCTTCCATGACATTGCTTCCATGACTGGCTAGACCTGGTAGGAACTGCAGCCCACTTATATTTGAACCACATCAAGCTGTTCTTTCCTTTAAGACAACCTACCTGTTTCAGTACTGTATAGAGCTGTTTTTTTTTATTTTCTTGACATTCTTTGGCTCCAGCTCATTGTTTTTCACAGGCATAACTAGCTTGACTTTTGTAAGCTTTAAATGTGTATTTCTCTCTGTCACAACATCATTGGTGGGCTACATTTTGCAACATCCTTAAGTCCTATAGGCACAATCCTAGACCAGTTTCAACCATACAGTCATCCCTACTGGGGATAATTTGGTTGATAACATCCTGTCTCAAAGCTCCAGACTGTTTGCCTCCAATAAAGTCTCTGGAAAATGCTGTTAGTGATAACAACTGAACTGATGTGTGTTGCAACTTCCCTCAAAAAGGGGTCATTATCCAGATATGGTGAGCGTTGCTCAGCTGTACAATACTTGATTCTTGTGGAAACTTTTACTTAAGGCTTTTCCAGACAACTTCTTTATGCAATAAAAATATTTTTTAACACATAGAATTATAGAATTATAGAGTTGGAAGAGAACTCATGGATCATCCAGTCCAACCCCCCGCCAAGAAGCAGGAATATTGCATTCAAATCACCCCTGACAGATGGCCATTCAGCCTCTGTTTAAAAGCTTCCAAAGAAGGAGCCTCCACCACACTCCGGGGCAGATAGTTCCACTGCTGAACGGCTCTCACAGTCAGGAAGTTCTTCCTCATGTTCAGACGGAATCTCCTTTCTTGTAGTTTGAAGCCATTGTTCCGTGTCCTAGTCTCCAGGGAAGCAGAAAACAAGCTTGCTCCCTCCTCCCTGTGGCTTCCTCTCACATATTTTTCTCTCCATATTTCATAAGAAGAAGAAGAAAAAGAAGAAGAAAAAGAAGAGTAAAACTTTATTTCTAGATCCCTGAAGGGACTCAGGGTGCTTTGCACATACAAAAGGCAAGCATTCAATGCTTCGGGTAGTACAAGCATATCAAAATAATACACAACAAAACAACAGCAATAACAGTGAGCTTACAACAAAGAATTAAGCATTGTGATAAAAAATAAAACAAAACAATTCAATACGACATAGTTAACTAAAACTACAACAAATACCCTAAAAGCAATTTAAAATACAGTTTTTCTGGTGCTTTACATTGTAGGGTTGGAAATAATAATCAAAATATTAGAAAATGGGTTGAAAAGCCATTTATTTTAGTGCTGAGAAACACTGACAAGAAGAATCCTGGACTGAGAAAAGTCTTCATAATTGGGGGCTTATTCTACACAAAATTCACGTGGGTTTTCTACATGGGGAATAATATTTCAGTTTAGAAATATTATTAAGCAGAAAATGCTGTTTTCTGTACAGAAAATACTGTACTTGGGAATGTATTTTATGTAAAATTTGCACACGGTTGATTTGTGTAGAAACCAATATATTCTATGCAAATCAATTATCTGTGCAAGAATTAATTTCTCTGTGTAAAAATATTATTTTCCATGAAGAAAATGTTGATTTCTGTGCATAATACTGTTTCCTCTGAAAAACAAGAGCATACAGATTTTGAAGTCTCAATTCACTACTAACAGGAAGAAAAGTGCTGAAATTACTTGTTACTGTTTTGAGAAGAGAGTTAGTGAAAAATTACAGTTTTCATTCACTGTGAGTGGGGCAACTAGGAAGCTGAGGGCTTGGTTTTATGCATCTTGGTCCCACTGCAAGCCACATCATCTGTCCCAATGCTGCATGCAATTGGAAACTGGTAGTGGGCTGACAACTAGAAGTGAGAAACTACCACTTCCAGTTGAAACTTGTTTCATATCTCCCTCTCTCTCTGCCCCTACCTTGCTTAGACAAGGATAACAATTCTAGAAGCCTCTGGACAGTTCTCTTTTCAAAACAAAGTACTCATTCTTTGAATTCTTGTTTTAGTTCAACAAATAGTTATTTGTTTGCTTATTTGCTTTTTCTGCTAAACATACTCAGTATTGTATACTCAGTAAATTTCAGGTGTTCATGTGTTGTTGTTCATTCGTTCAGTCGTCTCCGACTCTTCGTGACCTCATGGACCAGCCTACGCCAGAGCTCCCTGTCGGCCGTTACCACCCCCAGCTCCCTCAAGGTCAGTCCAGTCACTTCAAGGATGCCATCCATCCATCTTGCCCTTGGTCGGCCCCTCTTCCTTTTGCCTTCCACTTTCCCCAGCATAATTGTCTTCTCTAGGCTTTCCTGTCTCCTCATGATGTGGCCAAAGTACTTCAGCTTTGTCTCTAGTATCTTTCCCTCCAGTGAGCAGTCGGGCTTTATTTCCTGGAGGATGGACTGGTTGGATCTTCTCGCAGTCCAAGGCACTCTCAGAACTTTCCTCCAACACCACAGCTCAAAAGCATCGATCTTCCTTCGCTCAGCCTTCCCTAAGGTCCAGCTCTCACATCCGTAGGTGACTACAGGGAATACCATGGCTTTGACTAGGCGGATCTTTGTTGCAAGTCTGATGTCTCTACTCTTCACTATTTTATCGAGACTGGACATTGCTCTCCTCCCAAGAAGTAAGTGTCTTCTGATTTCCTGGCTACAGTCTGCATCTGCAGTAATCTTTGCACCTAGAAATACAAAGTCTGTCACGGCCTCCACGGTTTCTCCCTCTATTTTCCAGTTGTCAATCATTCTTGTTGCCATAATCTTGGTTTTTTTGACGTTTAGCTGCAACCCGGCTTTTGCACTTTCTTCTTTCACCTTGATTAGAAGGCTCCTCAGCTCCTCCTCGCTTTCGGCCATCAGAGTGGTGTCATCTGCATATCTGAGGTTGTTAATGTTTCTTCCAGCAATTTTCACCCCAGCTTTGCATTCATCCAGCCCCGCACATCGCATGATGTGTTCTGCATACAAGTTAAAAAGGTTGGGTGAGAGTATGCAGCCTTGCCGTACGCCTTTCCCAATCTTGAACCAGTCTGTTGTTCCGTGGTCAGTTGTGACTGTTGCTACTTGGTCCTTGTACAGATTCCTCAGGAGAGAGACAAGGTGGCTTGGTATGCCCATCC
The DNA here is from genome assembly GCF_037176765.1 of Anolis sagrei. Taxonomy (NCBI): domain Eukaryota; kingdom Metazoa; phylum Chordata; class Lepidosauria; order Squamata; family Anolidae; genus Anolis; species Anolis sagrei. The sequence goes on from NC_090025.1 coordinate 115,354,133, forward strand.
CACCAAGAACTTGCCACAATTTATTATGATCCACACAGTCAAAGGCTTTAGAATAGTCAATGAAGCAGAAGTAGATGTTTTTCTGAAACTCCCTGCCTTTCTCCATTATCCAGCGGATATTGGCAATCTGGTCTCTCGTTCCTCTGCCTTTTCTAAACCCAGCTTGAACATCTGGCAACTCTCGCTCCATGTATTGCTGGAGTCTTCCTTGCAGGATCTTGAGCATTACCTTACTGTAGGTGTTCATGTAGGGACCATGAAACCGCCCTTAGGAGGTTGCACATGTCTTGCTTGTTATGTTCCCCTCTATCCATTACACATTTTGTCACATAAGTGGCATCACTTGTAAATGCATTTGCATTTTCAATATCTACATCCATACTTGAAATTACCTGAAGAAACTTTGGACACATAATTAGACAAATGTTTTCTTGGAAATCAGAACATTGTTTTCTGATAAGCACAACATTGTACATGAAGGATTATTTAAAGTTTATGGGCTTAATTCTTTGTGGTTCCCTCTGAATATTATTTCATTTCCATTTCCATTAATTTTAAACATCATAATCTCCTAATGGGTATAGTGCTAGCACCTTGAGGAATAAAGCCTCTATATTTTCCTGTTACAACAAAACATTACAATTAATATTTAATGAATATTTGTCTATCAATTAATGCAGGTAATGATAATTAAAAGCACATTTAGAGCAAGATCATTTTCACACCACTAGTGTAGAGTTCTAAATGTAACAAGGGAAAAATGTTAATGACAAACTGAAGCAATTGTAACATCTAATTTGAGACAGTAATTTGGGGAACCATGCTTCTTTTATCTTTTATATTATTAAGAGAGTGTCTTCTCCCTTGAAGAATTTGCCTGTATTCAAATATAGATGTGTGCCTTCCTCAGGTGTTATATAAATGAGCCTCTACACATGAGGGGAAAAACTGGGGACAAGGCAAGGTTTCATATACCTCTCATGTACAGCAACTACATATAGTGTAACATCTCTTAAATCTGTAGAAACTCCATATAATTTAGAACCCATCACTTGTCAGGATTTTAAGCCATTGGGAGAGTCCTGGAAAAAAACAATATGCATTGCACGAGTCTTTCTCCTTGTGTATATGTTATATATATATACTCCAAGGATGTCAAGAATGGGGAAATACTGGTATGAACAATTCTCTTCTCATTACCCATCCATCCAATTTACTGCCATCATAACTTCTCAGATGTTTTATTCAAACAAGATTTTCACTGTTGACTGAAAAATTTCATACTAGGAAAAACTGAGTTGCAACAACTTTGTGGTGCCATGGTTCTAACTTTCAACAAGAGTGATATTTCGAATTGGGATGGGGATGTTAGGCAGGATCCAGGGACTGTGTTCATTGACTTTCCTTAAGAAGCAACACCAATAGTTTTGATAAAGTTCTTTCTTTCTCTAAATTTCCACATGTCTGTATCTAACCGTATGGCAAATAAAATGTCCAATGTACATTGACACTGTGTCAATAACAGTCAAAAACCCTGCACCTGTACTAATGAGAAAGCAGCCAAGTTTCCTCTCCTCACAACAAAAGTATTTCTAGGTTCTTGTGGGTTTTTTCGGGCTATAGAGCCATGTTCTAGAGGCATTTCTCCTAAGTATTTCTGCTGGGGGAGGCCATGCTGGAAGCTGAAATGAGACACTGGATCTTTAATCACTAAGCTATTTTGAATTAGATTAAATGTGGCCTTAAAAAGTCAGCTGCAGTAACATTTTGTCTTTGGAACTCCATTCCAGTTTTAATGTAGATTTGCACACTCTGGTTCATTGTATGTACAATCCTACTTCTGCTTATCTCAAGTTGCCTTGTGACTCTTCCTGATGTCCAGCAAAAAGTCACATGTCTATTATTAATTGTTTCAATTTGTCAGTAGATCTCCTCCTCCCTCTTCTCCTGCAGACACACAGGCTGGAAATAATATGCAGAATGATACCTACCATTGACAAGTTTTGAGATGTCACAGCTCTGCATCTTCTCAAAAATTCTTGCCACTCATATGAGAACAGGAATGTGAGATCGGTGCCCCTGGGGAATGCTTCCACAATATTTAAAGTTTTAAGGGGAAGTCTGCACAGACATGAACAAATCTCATGAGAATTATTTCATACTTTGCACCAATTTTAGGTATTTTGCATGAGTGGTGCTGTGCTTAGTTTGTGATAGCATATGAAATGTATGCAAAGACATGTTCCAGCAGGCTTAATCACGTGTTTTGTGCAACCTGATTTTCTGTACTGATTTACTGCAGTGAGACTGTTGTTTTTCTCAATGACAGTGCATACTTTTATTGAGGTGACTGAAAAAAACACATCCTTTTTCTTGAAATGTGCAGAGACACATAAATACATTATTCTTCTCAATCCCTTCTGAGAACTAGATGAAGAGTCATTTACATCATACAGATAGTCAGATGATAGGTGATCTGATCTACTGACCGTATCACAAATTCTAATGGGAAATAAAGTTTTTTTTCTTTCCTTGAGAAGACTGCATTTTATCCGTCTTACATCTTTCTAACTTCTTAAGATCTCAACCATTGTGCCATGGCCTAGGATAAGCAAATGAAAGAGAGAAATCCTTTAAACTTTGTTCTAAAAATGAGTCCAAAACAGTGATAGGATAGAAGAGAAGCTGAAATAACTTATGGTCTTTGCTCAGTACTCTATTTCAAAAGAGCTTCCTGGCAAATTCCAAATCCATGCCTCTTCCTCAGAATTACTGGTTTTCCAGGAGGCCTCTTTGCCAGGGTGGACAAATAAAAATGACATTCAGTACTATATGCATCTCTGTTGTTATCACTGAAGAGCACTAATACTAAGAATAACACAGCCCAACCAAAAATGGTTTTTCTTGGCATCTTAGTTTTTAGGCCTAGTCCTAGGCTGATTTGGGACACTGATTCAGAAAATTGCATTGGCTACACCACATCAACTCTAGTTTCTTAGATATAGTAATCATGATTTTTTATGGGTTAGCAGATGAACACTTGTATATGTCATATGTTCTGTATCTCAAAAACTGGGGCTGTTAGGTGGAAAGTGGTGCTGACACACCAAAATGTGTTCAGGCTAGTATGTTCTGGTGATTGGCAGGTGTTGATAGTGTTGCTTTCCAGTATAGGTGTGAAATTAAATCACAGCCTTTCACCCTTTGTCTTAGATAAGTAAGTAAGTTCAGCTCACATCATAAGTATCTAGTACAGGGCATTTCAAAAATGGGAAAAAATAAACAATCTAGTGTTTTTCAAAGGAACTTATGTGGTATAGTTGTTCCTTAGTTTTCCATCTTACATTCTTAGGTGTGTACAGTATGAGCAAACAAGCTTTTTTGAATGATCAGCTTATGTTAATTATTGATGTTTTTGTGCAAAATGTAGCTATATGTTAGGGCTAAAACTGTCACAGTTCCATAGTTGGCCAGAGAATTGACTTTATCCATGGGCCATGTGAGGCAGTTGCTTGAGGAAGCAGAGCAGCAGCTTCACAGTTAATTCCCCTGAACCCTTCTATGGGAGGATAGAATTGTCTGTACTACATAGACTTATGTGTGGTGGACAATCCCATCTTTTTGTTATTGTTGAACTGAGCTTCAACAGCAATTTTTCTGTCTTGAGTCCTCACCGGGAAAAAGGTGGGGTAGAAATAAAGTAAATAAATAGATAGATATATAAATATCCATGGAATGGAGTCAAATTTTATTCCTCAAGAGACAAATTGTCTTGGGCCAGCTCCAGCAAATAAGTTTTTTTAAAAAAAAAAACTGAGCAAACAATAAAGAATAAAACAGAGCAAAGAATAAAACAGAGTTGGATTCTCTGATATAATGTCTGAAAAACTACAGATAGAATGTGGTGGACTGCAGTCACCATTTGCCAAGCTTAGAGCAATAAAGGAAAGGATTCATGCCTTAGGCAGTCCTGCATAACTTGTGTCTCCTTTTATTTTGTAGTGCTAATCAGGCAGGAAAAAAAACCCAAAAGTTTAGTGACTCCAAATTTCCCAAATTTCTATAACTGCAAAGTATGATTTAAAATTTCAGTAAGCCTGCTAGGTAGTTTAAATTAAAATGATAGAAGATGCTTGTTAGATGAATTGATTTGTGTCATTTTGTCCACAGTATTTGGTAAATCTCATTGCCTGCCCACCTCCTGAAATAAGGAGACTGACAACAATAACTTGGGTTCAAATTGGCAATTTTATTAAAATTACCTATTTAACTTTTTCTATTCTAACTGGGGTGAGTCTTGAACTTGGTGAGGGGCAAATCCAAGGTAGCATTCATACCTGGATTACTCGGATGAAAGACCTGGGTCCCCTGTAAATTTACAACCGGGCAACCTCTAAGGAAACCTGGAGAAGCCTCCCCCAATGTTATTGAGGTCAGATTCTCACCAATTTAAGGCCAGTTGATTTCACCTCACCCATTCAAGTGATCAGCAGGTGAGTGTTTTAGTTACAGGCCTTCACCCCTGAAGGGGGTGCCTTGGGTGTATGCCAAATATCCGATTTTCATCTCTATTTATGCTAACCTATTTAGATGCCACACCATCCCAGCTAGCCCCTAAAAGGCATTATAGGCAATTTTTGCCTGTATATATTTCCCCCCTCAACTTTGGTATTACTTGAGTGATGAGGAAGGGTCAATGGCAGTTTCGGTTTTTCATCTATTCATGTTATTGTGGACATTAGAGACGTCCTTCACTTTCCTAATCCCTACATCTGCCTGGATTATTTTAAAGCAGTTTCCCTCTCAACTAAAATATAAAATTGATAATAGCAAAAGATGCAAATCATATGGCCCTCCGGATGTTATTGGACTGAAATTCCCAATGCCCTAGCCAGTGTAGCCAGTGATAAGAAATTATACAAATCATAGCCAGAAGAAAAATCTGAATGGCCATTCATTCCCCATATCCCCCTTTGCTGCCCTGAACTCTTTGCTAAGACAAGATGCTGTTGTATTGCATTTATCCACCATATCTTTCAGTTGAATTACAAGAAATAGCTCTTTTAGTATCACATGCCTTAGTTACAAATTGTGATTTCATAGAAATAGGTTCAGCATGGAAGGAAGACAGAGCCAGTCTTTGGAGGTTAAGGGGAAAATAACATTTAAAAATAGATGTGTGGGGGAGGAACAGAACGAATAATCTTAGATTAGCCCAAATTATAAATATTGCACAGAACATGCAGAACGTTTTCTGTTCAGGTATGTGCTGCATACACATATGTTGTATTGGCCCCATTAGCATGCATGTTGCAAAGAACTTGCTCACTGTTACCCATTAACATATGGGCTCAATGAGCCTGAAGGATATTACTGTACATTGTTGTGTTGAAGTTTCAGGTTTTAGTCACTGACATTTCAACATCTTCTGGAAACAGATTTGATTGCATCTAACAGTTCTAAGTTGAACTGACAGACAATTTCATGCTCTTGAAGGGATGTCTCAAGACATTTCTGCAGCTGTGGCCAAAAACGTAAATAGTAATTCACATGAAGCTTACAGTATGTAGGTGACCATTTTCACTCCTGTATAGAAAATGTTTTCAACTATACCCCCTATGTGCCAAAACAGATATCAGAGGACATGTATTGAGATGTTCTTCAAAGCTACTCCTCAGTTTTGGAATTTTCTTTTCCTAGAAATTTCCCAGGAAATTCCCCCGAGTTTGCAATTTTTGCAAAAGCAGTTTAAGACCTCACACACTCCTCCTACTCTGGTGGCCAAGGAAGATGAAGACTATGTATGCATAATTAACATTTTGCTTCAAGTTGTAATTCTTCTGGTGTAGGTGTGGTTTATAATGCCAATAGAATACATAAATACATTTGCACTTCTTGTGACTGTTGCTTATAATTTCCCACCTTGTTGCATGCCTTCAAGTAATTTCTGAATTATGGTGATTCTAAAATGAGCATATCATGTAGTATTCATGGCAAGATTTGTTCAGGGGGTATTGGCATTCCTTTTCCCTGAGACTGAGAGAGTGTAATTTGTCCAAAGTCACCCAGTGTATCTGCATGACTGAAAGGGAATTCAAACCCTAATCTTCAGCAACCTAGTCAAATGTTTAAACCACTGCAGCAAAGTAGCTTCCTAGTTTCCCACCTACTCATGGAAAATTCAACCCTGCACCTTTGGAAGAAACAAGAAAGGGCAATTAGTTTATCCAAACCTTTAATTCAAAGGGAACAGTGGTATATTTATGAGACATTGTGGATGTCTTTTGTAATAAGTCATACAGTACCAAATTAATGCTTCAAAGCCTTGCCTATATTGGCTCAAACCAGACAAGTACCTAATGGCATTTAATTACAGAAAGTCGGCAGGCCCTGACAAAAACCCATTAACATCACACACATTAAGGTACTTCCTAGGAATAAGTGTCTAGCTTTACATTTTGCTGTTAGCATTATTACGCTCCATGGTGAAAATTGCCAGTTTAAAAATGATGACAGAACAAAAGCGAGGGTGAGGAAGGGGGAATATTAGATCTCTCTCCAATATAGACCATTTGTGCTGCCTAAAAGGAGAGAGAAAAAACTATGTTTGAGGGTTGCTAGGCATTGAAAAAAATAAAACACACCTAAGGGAAGAAAATCATGGATGAGAAACCGTAAATCCAGACAGTTTAGAGCATGGGATAAACCTGGTCCTTCATTCAGCTGAATATTTTATTTCCCTTATAAATGGAGATACCTTGCAGAAGAAATTATGAATTGGGTTCAACTTTTTGAGATAAATTTGTGGGTGTTAGGTACTTGAAGAGAAGTCTGACATCAGATAATTTTGGAAGCACCTTTTAATTCCTAAGGGTCAAAAAGGCTGCAAAGACTTGGGAGGAATTGGATACTATTTGGCATATAAATTGGTTTTCCATTTCTGTGGTTGATCATGTCTCAGAATATGTCATCATTGTTTGGGACTTCAATCAGACATGAACATAATATTTGTGTGTGTGTGAGAGGTAATCTAACTAATGAGGAGCAAAAACTGAGTTTGGTGGCAGCTGGAGTCAACTTCATAAAAGTAATCATAAAAATTAGGAGCACATATGAGGATGCTTCGAGACAAGCTTGAAGCCAACCTCAGTTTTGCACATTTTTCATCACCATGGCTTTCCAATGTCCCTGAATGAAGAGATTCTGAAACTGCTTACAGATTCATAATTTTGTGTGATATCAAAGGAACATCTGCCCACAAGCTGTTGTGAGCCACCAATTGTGTTTAGTTGCATCATAAGCAAATTGCCAATTTCTGATACCTTCTAGCTTTTTTATTCTGCTGTACACAACTAAGAGTATATGTGCACTATTTATTTCTAGCAATTGGTTACACTATTGTGGCTCCACCCTATGGGATCTTGGGACTTATAGTTTGGTGAGGAATACAGAAGAATTCTGTGTTAGTTCACTCTTCTGCATAACAGCACTAGAGGTGTTCGGAAACATGGTAGCTAAAGAGATAACTACCAACTGTGTAGAACAGATATAAACAGAATCTCTCTCCCTCTTCATCTCTCTCTCTCTCTCTCTCTCTCTCTCTCTCTAAATATTTGCTACTGAAACTGAAGGTCAGGTTAAGGTATTTGGGGACCCTGGGTGATCATCAAGATACAAATTAAATCCTATAGTAGACAGGATAACTTTTTTCTTACGTGAACCTATTCTGAATCCTGCAGCTTCAATTAGATTAACAGCCTGATCTCGTGCAGCTTTATTCAGTTACTCAAGTAGCACAAAATTGATGCTAAGGGAAGCCTTGGGAGATTCAAGAAGTGATGAGGAATAAGAAAAAGAAAAGTTTTCCCCTTTGGTACTGGGTTGATAACTAACAAGAGACCTGGAGCAATTGCACCATTGATAATCCAGTCCCAAAGAAACTTAAATAGGGCCAGCTGCTTTTCACAGCCTTTGACAAATGTTTGTTTAAATGAGCACCAGTGGCTGCTGTTCTGTAAAGATATGTTTCCAAGACTGTGCAATGACTAGCTCTGAAGGTAGTTGATAACCTCTATGAATAGAGGCCAAGGTTGAAGCAGTCTCACATTATATGCCAGGGTGAGAACATATATAGGAAGAGTCTAGGTCAGTGGTTCTCAACCTGGGGTCCCCAGATGTTTTTGGCCTACAACTCTCAGAAATCCCAGCAAGTTTACCAACTGTTAGGATATCTGGGAGTTGAAGGCCAAAAACATCTGGGGACCCCAGGTTGAGAACCACTGGTCTAGGTTATGTCAGGGCACTCTACTTTCTCTGCTACAATTTTACAATTTACCCTCAGTGCAATGTGAGACTAGTTGATTACTTGGGACTAGGGAATCATCTCTCCTTTACATACATTTTCCCTATCTTATACTGTTTTGGAAAATTGGTTAGGAGTGGTGTTGACATATGGTTTACCTCCAACGGATATCAAGGAGATACTATAAGTATCCATGGTACCTCCTTGTGGTGAAGGCATGGAATTCTGGAATTCAAGTCCTAGAGCTTGATGGTTATAAAGAAGGCTGCCCTTGTTTCCTCTCTTGTATAAAGTTCTGGGGCTTCAATGGGGTGCTGTGAGTTGGCCTTTCAATAAATGACTGTCTGGGGTGAGCAACCCAAATCAGATGTTTCACTCAAGGAACATTTGCGAAAGTGGTCATGGGTTAACACCTAGGGACTCGTTGCATTAGCAGAGGGAAGTGGGGGAAATTGTTTCCACGGCACAGGAAATTGTAGCGCTTCATCCCAAATCAGATTGTTTCATGTTAACAGCTCCAATCACGTTCATATGTTCTCCAGCATTTTCCCCATACTTCTGCATGTTAGGAATCATCACATGGGCAAGCTCTTTCCACACCCAATACATATCTTTTTTTTAAAAGGAACTGAAAATCTTCAAAATCTCAGAACTACAGAGGGAGAACATTGTAAACAGCTATATCAGAGTACTGATATCTTCATATTGCACAATTTCTGAAAGTGACATTAAAAAAAGTTCCCAAGAATACTGCCTATGGGAATCCGCACTGTCACTGAAACAAAACACAACTGACGAATCTGACAGATCCCCTCCAATGTGTTTTGGAGCAGTTTCTTCACTTCACTTCACTTTATTTCTTAATTAGTCGCTCTCCACCAAGGTGCTCCGAGTGACTTACAGTCTAAAATAGCATTTACACAATATAAAAACATTCAACATAAAAACATTCAACAGTGACTATTTGGCAAATTAGATCTGATTACTTAAATGCACAACCAAACAGCCAAGTCTTGAGTGCCTTTACAAAAGGTCGCAACTCTGACATTGCTCTAATGTATGGAGGCAATGAGTTCCACAGAATTGGAGCATAGGTCGAAAAAGCTCTATGCCTTGTAGCTTCCAGGTGTACCTCCCTAGGGCCCGGTATATATAGGAGATTTTCCTGGGTGGATCGAGGTGACCACTGATGGAGAAAAGGAATGAGGCGGTCCCTAAGATATAAAGGTCCTTGGCCATTTTGAGCTCTAAATGTCAGGATCAGTATCTTGTAAGAGATCCGATGTTCTATTGGTAGCCAATGCAGTTGTTGCAGAATCAGTGTAATATGGGATCTTATAGATGACCCCGCTAGCAGCCTGGCCTCTGCATTTTGGTCAATAAAGTGGCCCTTCTGTGTCTGATCTTGTTATTTCATGGTTGGTCAATAATTACCTATAAACATATTGTATATGTTTTGGTGGGCCCTGAAGAAAAACAGATTAGAGACCGCTAAAGATATCCACAATAGTTTGAGGAAACGGGTATGTATTTGGGAGCTAATAGGTGTGTTCTAGTTCATGTTTGTAATTTAATAAATGTTACAAGGTAATGAGGCAGAGGTTTCCAAAGGTTTGTCATCACTAGAATCTGACAAAAAAAATGTTTGTCTCACAAACTTATAGTTGTGTGTGGGAAAAGTCTTTACAAGGAGAATTGCAGCTCCAGAACTGCACGTAACAGAAAGGTAGTTAACAGGTTCCTCCTAACTTCCCATATAAGACGTCTAGCAATATTTGTAATCTCATCATTAGAGATCTGCAGGATGAGTATGTATTCAGCATTCTATCTATGTGTAATTGAAAAACAACCATAAAATACACATGGTTCAGCATTTTCCCCTCTGGAGCTTTAGCGGGATCTACACTGTGTTCCTCCTTGCTCTAATGCTCAGCTCTTAAATCCAAAGTGGATTTGCTTATATTGGTACAGTAATTTTCAAGTCTCATATAAGCACATAGGTTTCTGTGTTTATCCTCTGTGGAGGGGAGGATTCTTTGAATTTGTTAGCTCAATGCGGTATTTTTGTTTGCATGGGAGATGACAATAAACTCTGAATAAATTGTACACACAAAACCCAGACTTTCTTGCTTGTATGAAATAAAATTATACTCTATAGGATAGAATTTGGATGGATTTTGTTGTTTTCAATATTAGCGCCAACATTCACTCCCCACTCCCTCTCCCCCACAGACCTTAGTTTTATTTCCCTTTCTTTTGATTCATTATATATTTGGGTCTAAGTCTTTGGCAGACTTTGCCACTGGTGAAGTTTGCCCTGTGGTGACAACAATCTGAACATCTGTGTCGGCAAAGCATAAGCACTATAATATTCCTTTAGGTTCCTTCCTCTCCAGGGGAAACTAGCTTTCCGGGAAAGGAAGCCACAGTAAATTGAAATGTGTCTTACACCAAAAAAGACTGCTGCTAGTTAGCATGGAAAGAATTCTGCTTGTGCTATAAGCTTAGAAAACCTTTTATATCTAGAGCACTGAGTCTAGGCATCCAAAGCATACTGAACAACAATGAAAAAATAAAATAAAATCCATATAGCCAAGAAAAACTGTTCTCTCTATATTTTTTCTTTGTTATCTATCAAAAACTCTCAATGCTTCTAGTGTTCAGCTATCCAGAAGATTTTAGCAGTTGGTACTCAGTGCTTTCTACAGCCTTTGGTGGAATATTCTTGCAGGTTTTGTGGATCTTAGTTGTGCCTTAAAGGCAAAAATCTGTTACAGAATGGTAGCTATGTCGGTTTCCTCTACAGGATGGAGAGCTTTAGAGTTTCTGAGTCTGGCAGATGTTCAAGGTTTCTCAACATTGCTACAGAGTTAATTTAACTATGACACATGCCTTCTCAGCCCATCAGAGAGTAATATACTCCAAATATATGCTCTGGACATTGGATTTAAAGATGTTCAGGGGCTGGCACCTGAATTATTCTGCTAAGTTTGTTCAAACCCTGAATTTCTCTCAGAATTTCTGATACTCTGAGTAGGATTTTCCAAATGTTTCATTATTGTCAAAACTTGGTGGAAGCCTAAAGGATGTGTGAAGCTACCCATTCTTCAAGAAACTTCCAAGGATCCTTAGACTTTGCAGACATCTGGATGGCTGACTTTGATCCATTTTGACACAATTCATTGCTCACACATAGACTTCCTGCATCACATAGTTGACAAGAGGATGGCCTAATGGGGCTGATGCGATCTCATTCTGGCTGGAATAATAGGACACTGCAGAGAGTCTGGTGTGATACATATAGCTACCAACATGGTTGATCTGGGCCCAGGTTTAATCAGTCTGGCCTTGGATTCATTGAAGTCAGTGTAGAGCATGTCTTGTCCCAGTACTCTCAAAAACACTTTCATCCAAGAAGATGCAAGTTGCTTCTGGTGTGAGAGAATTGGCCATTTGCAAGGATGTTGCCCAGGGGATGCCCGGGTGTTTTGATGTTTTATGATCCTTGTGGAAGGCTTCTCTCATGTCCCCGCAATAAGAAGATGGAGCTGATAGAGGAAGCTCATCTGTGCTCTCCTCGTATTCGAACCTGCAACCTGTCAGTCTTCAGTCCTGCCGGCGCAAGGGTTTATAGTTTCTCAAGTCGCTCCTGACATGGAAAAAAAATCCAAGAAGATGAATTAGCTATTAGATATCAAATGTGCCTTGTTTCGGGATTAAAGGCTACATGAAGTAATAGGGGAAAAGAGCAAGTTCATGTTTTTCATCTCCAAAGTCTACTGCTAATAACTGGCAACAATTGTAGGGCCATCAAAAAATGAATTGTTCTTTATTATGTCAAACAAAAATAATACAATAACTCCACACATTCAAGGTTCCAAACCACCAAGGAAGCCTGTGTATCTAAAGTAGGCTTCTTTTGAGAACTACCACCCAATATGTGGACAGGGAGGTCTGTGGCTGTAGGGGCTTAGGAAGCAGGTGCGGCCTTGCTTGAAGACATGATTGTAAATCATATGCAGGATGATATGCAAATAGAAATTTAGTTAAAATTGTTTCCCCTGCAGTGATCATTATATCTAATTATGCATAGCACAGGCAAATGGATTACTCCCAAATCTTGTTTCCAGCAAAATTTGTTACATCTCATAAACTGTGTTAGATGCTTGGTAGCCTCAAATATCCAGATAGATAAAATGATCCACTTAAAGAGGATGCCCTTTTAAAATACTAGAGTAATGGCATCTAAGAGGAGGGAGAAACTGAGTGTAGAAAAAAGCAGCTAGCAAAAACCTTTTTGGAAGCCACAAGAGCATTCCTTCATATAAGGAGGAAATAAATGTAATTTTGAGGCTGAACTTCAGATGTCAGCATGGTATTTCCTCAAAATTTCAATGTAAGGTATACAATTGTTTCCAAACATCATATTTTTTATCCTTTTCATAGAACATAGGTGCAGTTCTTCCATTCAGCACATTGCTGTCAGTTTTCCTTTGATGGAGTGAGGGATACATGTAGTTGGGACAAAAAAAATGCAAGCATACCTTTAGATTAAATGGGTGGATGGGTGGATGGATGAATAGATAGCAAGACAGAAAGATAGATAGCCAGACAAATAGATATACAAGAGAAAATGTTGAATCTGTTTCCAGAAGGTACCATGTATCTGAGGGGTTTACTTCTCCTGAAAGACTGTGTTTATAGCTTGGAAGTGCTCCTGGATCCATTTCTCCAAATGTCAGTTCAGATAGATGCAATGACCAGGAGTGCTTATTGCCAGTTTTGGCTGATATGCCAGCTGAGTCCCTCCCTAGAATTGGAAGACCTCAAGATGGTAGTGCATGCACTACCTCACAATTGGACTTCTGGAATGTGCTATACATTGGGCTACCTCTGTGCCAACTTTGGCATTAGTTCAAAACATAGCAGCCAGACTTGTTACAGAAACATCTAGGAGTGAACATATCAAACATACAGCTTCATCACATCAGAGCATGGATGCACTTTAAATCTAGTTTCTGCCTTCTTCAGAATTCTTTGCTGGCAAAGTGATGGTTTTAATGGATTATGATGGACTGTTTTTAGGATTATGACTGTATTCGGCGTTGTATTTAATGTTTTTATATTGTTTTTATACAGTTTCTATTATATTATGTATATTTATGCTTTTCTTATTGTGGGCACTATGCTGTGCTGGTTGTTAGCCGCCCTGAGTCCCTCTGTGGAGGCGAGATAGGATGGGATATAAATGCCCTAAATAAATAAATAAATAAATAAATAAATAAATAAATAAATTAGTGAGGCCCAGGACCTGCCTGGCTGAGCAGTTTAAAAACCCCTCGCTAAATTACAAACCTCAGGATTATGAAGGAGGCAGAAAATGGATTTAAAGTGGACCCATATTCTAGTGTGAAAAGATCCAATAACACTTCATTGATTGCCAATTATTTTCTGGGCAAAATGCAAAATGGTGGTCATTATCATTGAAACCTTACATGGTTTGGATCCAGGTTACCTGAAGGATCATCTTGCACTGTACATTCTTCCCAGTTCACTCAGGTCCTCTGGGAGATGTTTACTTCATCCAGCCAGAACTCAACTGGAACTTTCACTGAAAGTATTTTTTGTCACTTGCCCTGGAGTAGGGAATAACTGCCGGAAGAGCATCCACAGCTGAATACAGTATCTGAATTTAAGGCAGAATTAAAGACCTATCACTTTCAGCAGGCTTACCCAGTCAATTGTAAACTATGAATATGAATTGACATTTTACTGATATGAATGATTTTAATGTGTTTTGTTCTTATATTGATGTCTTCTAATATATGTATTTTAATGGTTTATGTTTTTTGTATTTTACCTATGTTGTACTCCACTTTGAGTCTTGAGGAGAGGCAGTTAAGAAATAAAATGTATAATTCCTCCTCCTTCTTCTGTTACATCAAAATGCTATAGGTTAGTGAAGATGCACATTTTGAATGGGCCACAAAATGTTGATGCTTGCTTGGTTTATTCCTTTCATTAAATACTTAATGTATGTGTTTATTTTATTTCATAAGGTTTTTCTCACTACTGGGACTTTCCCTCACATTCCAGGTTTCCCTTCTTTACTTCAATTTCTTAACTTATCACTTAAAATTGTTTTTTCTCTCAGGCTGTAGCATTGCTATACCACCTCTGACCTTATTAAATGGTCATGTATTACTCCCTGCAGTGATTTCCAGTAAACAAGCTAGAACACATTTGTAAAAAAAGAAAAAAAAAGAAAAAGAAAATCTTCACCTTATTCTCTTTCTCCATGGGAAGAAAACACCACATCACATATATTTCACACTCTCGGTATTTCCATTCACTGGATATAAAAGTGTATCATTATAGGGCTTTTTTTCTCAATATATCCTCTAAAGTTCATTTCTTCCTCTGCTTCTTTCTGTTTTTCACTATCTTTCCATCGCTTTATTATTAAATGTCAAGACACATCAAGGAACATAACAAAGAATTTTGAGAATTCTTATAGAATTCTCAATAATAGATATAACTTGTTTAAAAGATATGTAATGACTGAAACAATGCAGTCACATTTGTTTTTCATTTGAAAAAAAAAACCTTTGCAAATGTTGTCACTTTTAAAATAATCATATGAAATTTGTGTGTGCATGTGTGTGTATACCCAGAAGTGAATTTACAGGAGTAATCATTTTACATGTGAGCATGAGCAATTTGCATTTCTGAAGCCAATATTGTTTAGACAGCACATTCCTTTTAGCCAAGTTGTTAACCATGGTCATGCTCACAGAAGTCCACACAGTATCAAAATCATATTGTTTATATATTTATAGAATTTAAAGGAGTTTAAACCATCTTATGTAATAGTATTTATTGCCTTTAAGCATCTTTAAAGCTTGAAATTTTTGCTGTATAGCAAATTTCTACTGACATTGGCTTCAATTGTGCTTTAAGGAAGTAATGGGCTGGATGAGGAAAACAAATCGAAATTGAATCCAGACAAAACAGAGGTGCTTGCCATTAAGGGTCCTAATCTGGGGATGGAGGTATGTCTAACAGTCCTGGATGGGGCTACACTCCTCCTGAAAGACTACACTCCCCCTGAAATATTGTGCTCACAGCTTGGGAGTGCTCCTGGATCAATCTCTTCAAATGTCAGCCCATGCAGATACGACAGTCAGGAGTGATAAGCCAGATGTGCCCCTTCCTAAATTTGAAGGATCTGAAGATGATACTGCATACATTGGTAACCTCAAGATTGTACTTTTGTAACCCGCTCTACATTGGGCTGCCCTTGTATCAAGAGCAGAAACTCCAGCTGGTTCAAAATACAGTAGATGTTCTTGGTTATAGTAAATAATAATAAACTTTGTTTATTCCCTGCCACCATCTCTCCAACGGGGACTCGGGGCAGCTTACATGAGGCCAAGCCCATACAATAAATTACAATAAAATAAGATACAAGTTACAATAAAATAAACAACATCACAGAAAAATACAGAACATATCACTACAATGAAAATAATAATTATTATTATTTAAAAAGTAAACCAAACATAATGACAGTGAGCATGTACATAAAATGATTAAAAACTCAGGGTGAGATAAAGGAGCAGATTTTTTTGTGAGTGAGAACTCATAGAGAGACAGGGTGATAGACTGACCTTCATACAAGGGGGTTGTACTCCTAGGACAAAGACGTAGAGGGGAACAATAGGTTAAGAATATGTAACATCTAGGAGTGAGCATATTACACCTATCCTAAAGCTACTCCACTGGCTGCCAATTAGTTTCTGGGCAAAGTACAAGGTGTTGTTTTTGACTTTTAAAGCCCTATATGGTTTGGGTCCAGGTTACCTACAGATTGTTTTCTCCTGTAAAATCTGCCCTGAACACTTAGATCTTCTAGGGTGCAGCTACTCCAACCAGCCAGAAAACTGACTAGCCACTGTGACCCAGAAGACCATTTCATCGGCTGCCCCAAGACTGTGGAATGCCCTGCTGGAAGAGCTCTGAAGCTAGAACAGCTATCGGAATTTTAAAACCTAGCTCTTCCAGCAGGCCTATCTAATCAGTTGAAAGCATGATTTTTTAACCCACATTCGGTGTTTTGATCTCTGTCCTGTGTGATTAATATGCATTTTATAGAAATGCTTTAATATGTATATTTTATGGAACTGCATATTAATATGTATGCATAGACTTTTCATAGTATTTGTGTTTTTGACTGTGCCATGACCCGCCTCGAGCCATGGGGAGAGGGCGTAAGAAATAAAGTTATTATTATTATTATTATTATTATTATTATTATTATTATTTTACTGACACAAAACACAGTATGTCACAGCAAATGAGATATATATGCTGGATTTCGTATCACAAAATCACAAGTTGAATACTTCCCAAGTATCTAGGACTGTGTGATGTATTTTCAAGTGATGCACGCAGATCCAAATAAGGTGGCCTTTTGCAGTTGACAGATCGTGATTTTGTAAATGATGATGATGATGATGATGATGATGATGATGATGATGATTATTGAGATTGGATGTAAAGTACCATCTAGGTCGAATTATAGCCCATCCTATCTCTATCTACCCTTAAAACGCACCTGCCAGTGGAAAGCTGATATAAGCTGATAATCATATGATAATGTTTTTACAGCCCAAGATCAAATCTTCAATAATTTGATGTATCTGGTGGCATATTCAAATAGTTGGTAATAAACTAAGTAACTGGAATATTGGCTCCTTTTATGATATTCTAAATCTGTTTTCTCAAGTGTCCCTCTCTGATACATAAGATCAGTTTTAAAAATACCAAATACATATTCAGTTTTTCAAACTTTTTTGTACTACTGAGGATACATATTTTCAGTGCCCATTGTATTGGGTAAAACCAAACAAAGATTAAACCTGTGTGGGTTATTGGAAGGCATGTTACAGGTTAATGTGCTGGCTATAGTCAGGTAACATTGCTTCCATAACTAAATCTCTCTCTTGCCTTTTCTGGGAGAAAAATAAAACATCATTTTCATCTTGTGGAATGCTGTAGTAGTGAATGTCCATCATAGCATTTTGGAATCTTTCAGTCTAATTTGTATGTATTTCCTGATTTATTTGATAATGTGCGCGTTTGTAAAGTTTTGCTTGGTCTGCAGTTTGTATTGTTTTTCCCCTTCACTTATTGATTTATGCTGCTGCCTTCATGCTGATGGCCCATGGCTAATGCAAGTGAGAAGTGTAACTCAATATATAACCCAGCAGCTGTGAACAAGCTGTTTATTCTGCAGGCATCTTTCAGTAGCATACCTTCTCTCTGCTGGCATACTGTGATCTGGGGAAACTCTATTGGCTGCTATGTGATGGAGCTAATGGGGAGATGACCCTTTCCTGAAACAGGTGCTTGCTCTTGGGGGACTTCCCCATACATCCTCCCCCCAAATTAGACCCACTACTGAAGTTCAATGTTAGTTGAAAGGATTTCTGACAGAACTGAAATTTGACAAGCAAGTGATGCAAAGCCATAGGTTAGCTACTATGTACACATATCAATTTGGTTCTCCAAGTGTGGCTTACATTCTCCAAGTGTGGCTTACATAGAATTCATGTAGGTCTGAGGCCACGAGAACTGCTTCTCTCTGCTTGTTTGTTCACGAGAACTGCTTCTCTCACCACCAATTCCTTCTATGTCCTGTGCCATTTCATATTCTCTCAATATGTTCTCTGAAAAGCTCAAAATATTACATCTGTTGATGAATTTCAAATCTAAAATAATCTGTGTTTCTCAGACATTGTAACAATGTCTGGAAAGATTTGCAAGTAGTGTAAGATATGGTGATAAACACTGACTAAAAAATCCTTATTTTTTGGAAATGTTTCTGTAAATAATGCAAATTTGAAAGACGTTATAAGATTATTCTCCCATCTGAGAGTAATTCCAGCAATATGCTGGTATCCTGCTTAGGCTACAAAATGCACATGTGAACAGTGTCCTCCTACCATGATTTTATCTTCATGTGAATTCATGTAAGCTCAATATTCTGATGTGCCATGCTTATATGCTATGATGTTCATTTTATATTCTGTTTAATGTTGTTGTTTTATTTTATTATATGGCTCTTGTTGATATGCATTTTAATGTATTTTGTTTTAACTGTTTTGTTGGGCTTGGCCCCATGTAAGCCACCCTGAGTCACTTCGGGGAGTTATTATATTATTATTATATGGGTTAGAACATGCAGCTCATAACGTATCGTTGAAACTAACCTAGAAAGAGATTTTCAGACACAGGTTTTGAAGGAATTAGACTTAAAAGGAATTGGAACTTTGACCTAGTCCATTTGATGTTTATAGAGGATTTTGGATTAATACTTCAGTTACACTTATCAGTGGTTGGGAAAGTTTAAAATATCTTAGTAAAGTTGTAATAGCTCTCCATTTTGAAATAGAACTCTGAATATTTTAAAAAGCATTTGCCAATATTGTATTTAGCAATAAATGTAATACTTATGTTTTAGGAATTTTAGTGTGTTATATTCTAACTATGTTGACTGGGCTTGTCCCCATGTAAGCTGCCCTGAGTCCCTTTGGGGAGATGGGGACAGGATGCAAAAATAAAATAATAATAATAATAATAACAATTTGAAACACAACAAGATGAGTCCACAGCAAACAAGATCACTATGCTGTTGTATTGAATCACACTTCGGACACTTCCCAAGTGTCTAGGACTGTGTGATGTATCAGAAAATAGTTCATGCAGATCCCAGTAGGATGGCCTTTTGCAGCTGACAGATGGCAATTTTGTCAATGCCGATTGTGTATAAGTGCAGGCCAAGGTCTTTAGGCAATACACCCAGTGTCCGATCACCACTGGGACCACCTTTACTGGCTTGTGCCAGAGTCTTTGCAGTTCGATCTTTAAATCCTCATATCATGTCAGCTTTTCCAGTTGTTTCTCTTCAATCCTGCTGTCATCTGGGATTGCAACACCGACAATCCATACTTTGTTTTTTTAACATGATTGTGAGGTTAGGAGTATTTTGCTCCAAAACTCTGTCAGTCTGAATTTGGAAGTCCCAGAGTAGTTTGATGTGTTCATTTTATATAACTTTTTCAGGCTTGTGATCCCACCAGTTCTTTGTCGCAGGCAGATGGTATTTGTGGCACAAGTTCCAATTAATCATCTAAGCAACTGTTTTATGCCTCTTCTTGTAGTCTGTCTGCACAATCTTCTAGCAGCAGCTGAGGATGTGATCTATTATTATTATTATTATTATTATTGTTATTGTTATTGTTATTGTTATTGTTATTATTATTATTAGCAAAGAGTTGGACTTGGCAGACATGGCTGAAAAGGTTTGCAGAGCTATGAATTTATATCTGATGTGAGCAACACATTGTCTCTCAACCTGAACTATTTCACAATGTTGCAAACCCAGACAGCTTCTGTAAGTGCGCTTTCCTGTACTCCTAGGTAGAAGATCAAACTATTGGTGTGATAAGTGACCCGCCCCCTTTTTTCAGGCTATAAGTAACACTTTGATTTTTTTTCCAGTAATGGACCAGTAGACAGCGAAACTGCTACAAGTGTGATACATGATTCTTGTAACCTCTGCCAGCCAGCACTGTAGGACTTTAGACAATGGGTGCACTCTATACAGCACTGAATTCCACTGCTTCATTATATCTTGTTTTTAGTTCGGTGAGGCACCAGAGGTCTCTGACAAAACATTATATAAGATCATAGAAGATATAGGTATGAAAAGGGCCCAGCAGAAACTTCTGAAGAATTTCCAAAGATGACAGCTTCGGATAGATGTAGTAATGCAGAGATCTGCAGAGTGTAGCTTATAGGCAACATGCTCAATTTTGTTTCTCCCAGACTCCCCTGATATCAATATTTTGGTCCCAAATGTCTCAAAAAACTTTCCAGGGTGTGTAGAAGGCATTTTCTTTCCATAGGAGTAAATGGGTTTTGCATAATCATCGTCACCATCATCATTATCCCCCTGAGATGTCCTTTGGGAAGGATTTTATTAGACCAGGGAGAAGCATTTTATGAAATAAAAAGTAAACAGGTTGTGTCATGATTTTTTTTCAAAAACAAAAACATATCCCCTAAAGTATGTTTGGAAGGAGACAAGAGGGTTTTTTTGTGCATTGAGCTGCAGTAGGTGTGTGTGTGTGTGTGTTTGCAGGATCTCCTGGGAAGCAAATATAGCCCCATGGACCTCATCGAAAGAGGAAATTTCAGCATCATATGACAGTTCTGTCCCAGACGAGTCAGAGAGGCCCATGCTGCCCATCATATGGCATAGCCTAACTTCCAGCAGGTCTCCATGGATCAATTGGGCAGCATCAACCTAGGATGCTGCACTTCCAACACAGTAGCCTCCCATGTTCCATTTGTAACAATAGTGCTACACTTCCCCATGTGAGATGGAGAAGAGTCAGCTGCTGACAGGATGCCAGAATTGCCCTCTTGCCCTCCAATTTGCCACGGAGGTTGGCAAATCGATCTGGAGGACCTCATTAATGTGATGGGATCCTAGGCTTCCTTCCACCAATGTTCATCCCTTCAGTAATAGAATGTAAGCAAGTTATATATAAGAATAGCTTTAAAATCAATGTTAAATCCTTTACTAGACCTGAATTCCCACATGCCATATCTTCAGTTGTTGTTATTGTTTTTTTTAAGTTCATTCCCATGACTATTTTATTTCATGCATCTGCCTTGGCCCTTTGTCTCTATAAGTAGCAGATTTCAGGTTCATGGCTATTGCTGCAATGCTCTTCGGGTTATATTTTCCTCTCAATGTAAGTAAATCCCATTGCTAGAGCCCCCTTTAAAAAGGGAAATCAGGATATCTTGGACTACATGCAAAAAAATTTACTCTCTGGAAGATCTGAATTTCTGGGCTTTTTGAAGAAAGGACAAGTCTTCCCTACCCATTTCATGTATACTTTTTGTCAACCGAATTATCTCAAAGCATACATTTAGCAAGCTTTAGGTTGGTAAACATATGTTCTGGATCATGTAGAAATATAATGATATCCAAACCAGGAGGAGATGCATGTTCTTGTCATGCAACTCATGTTTTACTTGTATAATACCCACCATATTAAAAGTGTGGCACAGTTTTATCCTCTCACTTGAATTCTTCTTTCAATTACAAGAGTAGGAGATGATAACTGTACTACAAACTCATTGAAAATGAAATAATGCTTTATATGAACAGGGCTTCGGTAACTTTTTGTCCTTTTTGAGTCCAGCTGCATACATCAATCTTTCTCATAAGTCTGGCTGCATGTGGGATCTATGTAGGCAATATTCCATCAGCTACCACTGACAGGTTTAAAATCTCATATGTCATTGAACTGTGTAGCTAAGCAGTGAGAGCTAGGCTGGAATGTATTCTTGTTTGTTTCCCAGAAGAGTGATAGGAATCCCACTTTCTAGTGGAATGAAGTATTCATCATTCTGACAAATATCACATGCTGTAGAGGAATCCACACAGAAATATATACTTCCTGTATCTGCAAATGCATCAACATTTTTTTAAAAGCACCTCCCATTGCTTTATGTTAATTTGATGTAGCATTTCACATTGCTTTTCAAAAGAGTCCTTTGTTCTGGGTTGTAATCTTTCATTAGTTTGTAAGATAGCATTCCTGTGTGATGCTCCATATTCACAGGAGATACATTCCTGGGCTTTGAACTGATAAACAAAATCACAGATAATAGTGAACCTTATTGTGTTTAATAGGACAAACAATGACCATATGTAGAAAAGGTAGTAGCCTGTAGAGGAAACCCTAGCTGAAACAATGCATACATGAAACAACATATATTGGTTCTTCACATATATTGATTCTGCAGATAACAGAAGTCAAACTCTTGGCATAAAATAGCATCAGAGATTTAACTGTATGCTGATCTGTTTTAGTGAGCCTGATAAACTCCATCTTGACAATGGCTGACATCTCATGGACTGTATTGTTTGCTGAGCTCTATCATTTGTGCTATTCTAGAAATGCTATAACTGCAATATTATTTAATACTCAGGGCCAACAAACCAGAAGTTAGGGCTGCATACAGTTTCAGACCTGGAAAATGTTCTCATGTACAAACAAGGTCTAGTTAGATGATGGTCAGATAGACTTTAAATAGAGATACTCACAGATGTATTTTACCATGTATTCATTTAGGTATAGAAAAAACAGTTTTCCTAATGTGGACTTCATCATTATCTATGCATCTCCAAAGTTCTATAACATACCGATGCTTTTTCTCTCTCATCTAGTGCTGTGAATAGGTTACAGTGCTTGTTGCCTTTGTCTTCCTGCTCAGTCTCACAAACTTCCATATTCCACCTGGGAGATACAGTAGGGCTGATATTTCAGTTCTACCTCACAATAAAGACATGGCCTTTATTGGCATACAGCAGCAAAATCACAGCAAGGCATACACAACAAGAGGAAGTGACAGATAAAAAGGAAAACATACTTAAAAGTTACTTGCCTGCCAACACCTGAAATAATGAGACCACACACAAATATTTGGGTTTAAAGTATGGGCAACTCTTATTAACTGTCACCTGTTTAACTTTGACTGGATCTAAATCTATGAATCCTGAACTTGGTGGCAAAGCTGAGGTAGCGCTCCTGCTAGTTAGGGCAAAACACCTGGGTCCCTTGGACACCCAACCCGGGCAACCTCTGAAGGAAATGTGTCGGAGAAGTCTCTCTCAGTGTATACTATACTGTCCCTATTCCTGGGCCATTAGAATTCCCCTCACCTCATCAAATTGAACCTTAAGTGAGTGTTTTAGTTAATGGCCTTCACCCCTAAAGGGGGTGCCTTGGGCGTATACCAAATTTTAGCTTTTCCTAACTTTTTACCGTGACCACCTATTTAATGCCACACTATCCCAATTTGCCTTGCAACAGTGTAGGGTAGGCAAAAAAACCCCTCCTAGAAGTTAGGAGGGAAAAAATTCCTACCCGGTCCCCTAATGGCAACCCTAATATACTATTTAAAGGGTGGGAGTTGTGGGTCGGTGTTCGGCAGCAGACTGAGGAAGGGGGCAGGCCAATGTCAGGAGCCTGGCTCCACCCCCTTTAAGTAGTTCCAACTGGAACTATATTTCTCTCCCTTCGTGGGAGGAGGCAAACTACTCTCCCAAACCAGCTGGACAGGTTTGGGAAAGTTTCTAATCTCAAGAATAAAATTTGCAACAGTCTCACAAATAATAATACAAGATTAGTTACAATTCTCACTTAGAGGCAACCATAGTAGCTTAGGGTAGAACTGAAATATCAGCATATCCAATAGATCTTATCAATATGCCTGTCCTTTCCACACATTCTCACAATATCCAAGTTGCATTACATATTACTTGTAGTTGGAGTCTTACCTATTTTTTTTTTAAAAAAACAAAGGCCTATTTTTTTCCCAGTTTGGCCGTATAAACAATTAAGCTAAGTAGAAAATTGAAGGGAGACAACTAATTTGGCACAACAACAGTTTCATAAGATGATTAAAAATTGTTTGCTCAGTCCATTCAATCCCTCCAGAGTTCTTGGCTAGAAGTGAAAGTTCAGGATTATGATAGGAGCTGAAATTTCGAGACAAAAATCTGACAAAAATCCGAGACCTAGAAGTGCCCTCTGATGAGTTCATTGAGCATTAGGCATTAAGTACAAGCCAAGTGACTCTCAAATTTTGTCATTCAAGAACACACAAACTAAATCCGGTAAACCTGCTCATAGCAAAACCCCCAGCTGCCTACTTAAAATAGAGTAAAACTATATGCTTGAAATGCAGATTACAACTGAAGATTGTATGCAAAATACTATCCATTATTGTTTTCCTATTTCTTTTTGCCTTTTAAGGTATGAGGGATGTTTGTAATAAAAATGACTTAACATATGAAAAAGTGTTCTATATGTTCTTAGAAATCATAGAATTGCAAGAGACCACAACAACCATCCTATCTAACCTCCTGCCATGTAAGACAACAGTAGGAGGAAAAAATTTTAACATCTCACTGAAATCTGCCACAGTTGACCCTTTCTTGGAAAAGAAATTTATAGCTATTGTAGCACTATTGAAAAGTTTTTTTCTCTATATAGACATCAATATAACTTCCATCAAAGTGCAAAGGGATCTTGTAGCTCTTTTGAGACTAACTGAGAAAAAGAAGTTGTAGCATAAGCTTTCATAGATTTAGTCTACTTTCTCAGATGCATGGAGTCTCCAGGCGTCTGAAGAAGCAGACTTAGTCTATAAAAGCTTATGCCACAACTTCTTTTTCTCAGTTAGCCACAAAGGTACTACAAGACCCCTTGGCAAAGTGATATTCCAAGCTAACATAGCTATGCCTTCAATTCTAGGTCCATCAAAGAGGCAGAAACTATATATTTCACAGGTAAAAATGAACAAGGGACAAAAAGAACCCTGTTGAATTTGAAGCCTTCTCAGTCTGCTGTTAATGGAAATTGCTTAGTACTAAATTCACCTTGGCATATAGTTTGTCTGGCATTGTGACTATATCTCTTGGACTACAGGAATTTTGCATCTGGCTTCGCTTGACTTCTCCCTTTGCCTAGCCTTCCAATATTTTGGGAGGTCTTCAGCTAATTGATCTGAGACAGCTGAGCATTTTTGCTGGAAGATTACTCTTTCGGATTAATCAGATTAGAAAAAAAAAGGTTCTGCCAGCAGAAAATATTTCTACTGGTAAAGCAGTCTTGTGCTGAATGTCCGTTGCCTTGTGTTATTATTCCATAGCATTCAGACATGTCATTTGAAGTGAGATCGAACTGTATTTACAGTGCAGATGCACCCTAGGAGGAAAATACTTGACACAATCAATCATACAATAACAGAACAGGATAGAATTGCCTCTCTGGAAGGAATTGCTCCTAATAAAAGGTTGGACATAAATGCAGTATTTAAATAAACAAATGTTTGGTACTTGTGACTTTACAGCTAGAAGATATTCACATGGCATAATGATGCTGTCTTCCAGGTGGTGGGTGGGTACAACTTTCACAGGAACTAATAGATCGACTTCGTTTTCTTCATTATAAATAGAGAAGTGGGAAGAACAAATAGTACTGACACTTCCTGCACTAGTCTACTGCCAGTGTTCACCACATTTTGTATTGGTAGTTCATGATAATTTGTGGTAAGATGTGAAATGCAAACGTGTCATTTACCATCTAACATGATTTGTTATGGGGGAAAGAACAGGAAAACATTTTTAAAGGGACTAAGGGATATAATAGAGTGCATCCCCAGTAAACATGTCCTTTTGTGTTCTGGGTGTAGCTAGGCTGTTTGAACCAGGAGAGTTGAGAACCTTTGAACAGATCATTAGACATGTCCTTTTTACTGTTTAATATGCTAAGGTGATACTCTTAGCTACTGTCTGGTTAATTTTATTCTGTTTTAATTGTGTTAATATTCATATTACTATTCATAGATCTGTTTGTTACTGTATACAAAAAACACAACTAAATTTAGCCACTGGGTCTATGTCTGTAAATTAAGAATAAGCAACTACTTTGGGAGGAAGGAAAGCTATTCTACCAGAAGTTCCTATTAACCCCAGAGTATTGAAGAAATTCAAGCCCTTCAAGTTTTAGAAGTTAGATCATACGGCTCTCTCCATAAATCTCTTTGAAAGTGGTCTAGTCCCATGATACTTGTTGTGACTTATTACAAACACAGTGAATTATAGTCCATATATGGGTAGTATTAATAATGCATAGAATTTTCATTAATAAATGAGAGTCCACTGTGCCATTCTGGAATATATTACTACAATGGAAAGAAATATAACTGAATTAAAAATGAAATAAGTAAAGGGGTGATATGCATCCAATCTGATTGTTTTAACATATTTTTAGTCATGTGCACTCTTTATCAGCATATTTTCTTCCTCAAATTGTGACTCTGTAGCAATGTGTCCTAATCACGCTTTAAACAAATCAGAGCCTCTGTGTGTGGCTCATTCTATATTTTATGGTATATTGAACAAACTCATGAGGATAGGCAGTAGCAACCGAACCAAAATAATTAAGTTACCTAGAAACCAACAAGATTTGTAGGTAAGAACTGATTTAATGTTTTGGTCCCACACTTGATCTACTACTATATACCATACCTGCTCTTACAATAAGTCTCCCTTTCCATTTTTATGATTCTGTTTGTTTATTTCTTATTATTTCTTCATTTGATTCCTACAGGAGAAAATAATATCCAAAATTAGAAGTAACATATTTGAAATATTCCATAGGTAACAGCTTTGGCTTATAGTGTACCTTGCAGAATAATTACTGAATTTCGAAAGGCCCAGGGTAGGGATAATCTCGTCTTTCTTAGAGTTAATCAAATTGACTCTAAGAAAATTGTTCCAGTGTTTGGAAGAAAAAACTCTGAAGCAAACAAAAGAACAAGCGGAAATCTGTTGTTTCCTGAAATCTGTTTTCCATTAACTTTCCACCTTGCACAACTCAATTTCCCCAAAGAGCTGGAAATAGTCACAAGCATTAGATCAAGGCTATGGAAATGAAATGGAACATGTTATTCTCTCACAACTATACTCCTTTGTGTGGGTTCCTTTGCTGACTGCAGCATTTCTTTAAAACAGAATGAATAGTCTGATTCTTGCAGAGTATACCTCAACAGCTTTGCAATCAGACATGGTGAGCATCCTGTCTATATGCAATTCTTGGTTATTTTTCTGCAACCTTTCCAGAGAAATTGGCTGAAGAGCAAATTCAGGTTGGGTTAGTGATTCCCTGAGCAACATCTCTTAACCTGTCTATATCACACTCTTTCTCAATCTCTTATTCCCCAACTACAGGGATTGGATTCTTGCTCACCTTAGAGTGGCTATCTCTGTGTCCATTTCCAGAAACACAGTACTAATTTGCTTGGAAACATACATATCATATGGACTTTCAATACCATAGTATTACAATGCCAATGCATACTGTAAATATATATATATATATATATATATATATATATATATATATATATATATTAAAAAAATGTCTCAAAAGCTGGAGGCTTTGCAGAAAGGAAACGGTCTTCTTCTGCAGCCAAAAATTGATAAGGGAGGAGACCAACTAAATGTTTCTTGGAAGGGAGTTCAATAGCCTAAGAGGAGTTACTGAGAAGGTGTTTTCTTATGTGTTAATCGGATGAGTCTGTTAGGATGGTGGGACTGACAGAAAATCCTGTCCTCATTGTGCTTGAATTATAACAAGCTTCAAGAGTGAGGAAGGATAACTGGAATTGGCTTGTTTGGCTTGCTACATTCAACACATAGCCTGAAAAGTCTTCTTGGCATTTATTCCTTGTAGTCTCTTAGCCAAAATAAGGTGAGTCATAAGTAAGTATAAAAGTTCTTCATGTTCACTATAGCATAACCGTGCTGCACCTACAACCTGTGTCCCAGAGTTCCTTTAACTTTTCACATTGTGGCTTAGGAGATGCTTACCAATCAAATGTGTTTTGAGGTTGTTGGTCAGATATTTAACAAGAGGTTTATCAGGTCTCTGAAGAGCCATCATGGTGACTGAGATGGCCACAAATGTTTGGCTCATAAAAAGGAGGGACTGTATTTCATGACCTTCAGCACTTTGCTTTCAAAAGCCTTGTTGAGAATGAGAAAATTTTATATTATATTTGACATCCTTGTTCCATATATAAAAAATGGAGAGACATCATAATAAAAAAAATGGATCCTGCTCCGAATAAATGTAAGGTGGGGCTAAAGAAAGGTGTGTGTATGTTTCCATGTAAATTTATGTCAGTACATACATGTGCTAGGAGGGAAAGGAAAAGGTCAGTAGGGATAAAAATTGACTTATATTTGTGTATGAAATTTTAAAGAGTGCCAAATTTGGAATATGGACACACACACACACATTCATTCTTATTAAATTGCTTCACACAAGGGGAAAAAAGAATTTGTATTTCTCATTGGGCAATATTCAGAGTTTTATGTAATTTAAGTTTTATGCAATTTAAGCACACAAGCACACAAAACAACCCTCCTTTTGAAAAGCAAAAACATTGTGTTTTGTTTCGGAGGGGAGGGCAATGTGTGTGCTTGTATTATTATTAACATTTTATTTTAGTGCAAATAACCAGCAATAGGAAATCAGCTTGTTTGGTTCATAAGAAGGGAGCACTATATTTCATGACCATCAGCACTATGTTTTCAAGAGCCTTGTTGAGAATGAGAAAATTTTCTATTATACTTGACATCCTTGTCCCATACGTAATATAATCTCGGTTCTATTCTATGAGGACCACTCTGCATTTGTTATATGAATCTGCCTGTGTGGTCCACAGAGACTGTGTTGATCCACAGCTGATCCCTGACAGCCATATGGGATTAAGCCATCGAAAGAAGGGGCACATCTACCCTGTGGACTGAAAAGAAACTTCTAGGAAAGTGCAGAAAGAATGAAGTCCAAGTAACATAAACTTCTACCAATCAACCATTTAATGGCTGCTGTTTTTTTTTTCAGTTACTGAAATATTTTTCTATATAAATATAATGCAACTGCATAAAAGCTGCACCTTAATGCATTTTTCGAGACCTGGAACAGGGAAAGTTCCTTTCAAATTCATCTTAAATATCTATTTTTACTCATATTGATTCAAATATGTTAAGAGCTTGTTTTCAGAACCATTTTACGGTAAATATAATCAAGAGGATTGTTTTGGCTACCTCTCCAGAGGTCATTGAATCAATAGACAGTAATGATAGAAAGCACAAACGGCTCACTGATTGGTCAAGCAAGTAGCATTTGCGAGCTAGCCACAGGGTCAGTTTTGATGCTGATTTTTTTTTACATATTTATATTTTACGCAAAGTAGTGGGAATGACAATTGGGAACAAATTCAGCTCACTAACAGTTAGTAGTCCTGAATCTGAGGATGTAGACTTAATCCACGAAAGCTTATGCTACCAACCTGATCTTCTTTCTTAATCTCTAAGGTGTTACAAGATTCCTTTGAACATGGTTATCATGAACATATGGATATTATTCCTAATGGGTCGGATTTGTTCTGAAGTCCCTAAACATACAGGAAACTGCACCACTGTGGTCTATTGATACAATTATAGATCCTCCTTTAGCTGTCATGGGGACATTACATAGAATCCTAAGATTTCAGCTTAGGGTGAAGTATATCAAATCCTCTGACAGTGTTCCTATAGTGTCCCACCACAAGTCCCAGGATTCCATGTGATCCAATTAAAATGGAATCCTGGTGTGATAATTGTGTAGTGTGAATAGGTCTTAGGAAGGACAGTCCAACAAGTCAATAAATCTTGTGGTTTTGATACTTTCTTCAGGCTGCGAATGAGTGAAATGGTGTCAGGACCCTGTTAACAGTGTGCTACATTGCAGAGATATAACAAATATGCTCTGGATTTCAGCTGAACTTTAAAAGACATATCAAAGTTGCTGAGTTTTGAACTAAAATCTGAAATTGATTGAATTTATCAGGTTCAATCCTACCACTGAAATGGTTTCAAGTGAAAGGGTCGTGAATAGTGAATAGTGAAATAGTGAAATCTATCTATCTACTGCCAAGAAAGGGAATGCTACTTTTGGCAGCTTTTGCTTCAGATCTGAAAATAATTTCAATGGCCTGGAAGCCTAATTTTTTTTCCCTCTAGGATGGCAGATGGACATTTTTGACTCTGGATTTACATTTGTCTTATTTTAAATTGATGTTTTAATTCTGCTGTTTTAAATAATGCTTAGGTGTGACTGATTATATTATTACTGTTGTTGGCATCTAATGGGAGCCAGTTGTGAGCCACACTGAGTCCCCCTCAGGAGTGAGAAGAACGGGAGATAAATGTCTGAAATAAATAAATAAATTTATTGCTCTCTCACGAGGCAAGAATTCATGGCTGAAACTAATAGGGTTTTAACACTAGTGATGCAATTGTTTCTTAAGTTTCTTTTTGGAGCTAATGAGCCATTTTCTTTCCAATGTCAAAAAGTCTATTGGTAGATTGGGAAACAATCCACACATTTTTTTTTTGCATTATCTGTGTAGAAATTATTATTATTATTATTATTATTTCACTTTATCTCTCCCAAAGGAGACTCAAGGTGGCTTAACATAAAACCATTAGCATACAATTTAAAATATACAAATATGCAAATATTAAAACAGGATTAAATATAAACAATATTAAAATGCAGAAATATTATTTTTTTACATGTAGATTGTTCTAACCAATTAAACAGTTGTGGATTATATTCAAAAGAAATCCTCAAGGACAATATTTCCTGAACAGAAATCATATCATTACACTGAAATACTGTTTTCCATGCAGAAAATGCTGTTTCATATATAGAAAATGTTTTGTCTGCCCAAAACAGCACAGATAATTTTTATGCAGAATAAGTCCTGAACTACAGATTTTCATTAGTTCTTGTCAGGATCTTTCAACTCTCAAATTTTTCAGATATTTACAAGAATTCCTTTCCTCTCTACTAAACATTCCTAGTCCTTAACTGCATCATAGCTGCTTAGTCATAAAGTATATATATTCAGATCAAGTTTTGGTATTTGTCAATGGCACATAGAAGGTCTACAGCTGATCACGGGTTGATTTTGGACATATTTCTCATTTTGCCAAGTTATAGGGAGAATTTTACCTCACACATGTGGCTAAATAGTAAACTCAAAGTTATCCTGTGTGAAGTGTGAACAAGTTTCAGTGTTAGCATAAAAAATGCTGCTGAAAAATGTTTAATGTCAGTGAATAAAAGAAACGAAAAATACATTTTATTTGTCTTCCATCTCTATAATACTACTCTGGGAGCATTTAAAAATCACTTTGAATGAGCTGCAGATGCATACCATGTGTTTTAGAACTGATGTTATTGGAATTCTACAGTGTGGGCCAAGAACACAGGAGGGAATTTTATTCCGCAGCAGAGGGGTTAGTGAAGGTTTCTGTTATATTATCTCAGCAAATTGCATATACAGTTTTATGGGCAACCTATTCTTCCTTAAGTATTGTTTTCTGTAGCTCCCGAAGTTGTACTGTAGAAATGTAAATTGTTTTACACACATAGAATTCAAACATCTGGTGTGAGAAATGAAGCACAATATTCTTCTGAAGGGGAAAAATCAGAGGGCAGAATGTTGTGAATATATGCTTTTATAGAGTGATATAATGGCATTAAAATACATTAACCCAAGGAGCTTGTTCTTGAAGTTCATACTTCAGGAAATAAAGCCTGACTGCTCATTGGAGGGAAGGATATTAGAGGCAAAGATGAAGTACTTTGGCCACATAATGAGAAGACAGGAAAGCTTAGAGAAGACAATGATGCTGGGGGGAAAGGAAGGAAAGAAGAAGAGGGACCGACCATGGACAAGATAGATGGATGGTATCCTTGATGACTGGCTTGACTCTGAAGGAGCTGGGGATGGCAATGGCTGACAGGACGTTTTGGCATGGGCTGGTCCATGAGGTCATGAAGAGTTGGGAGTGACTGAACCAATAAACAACAACAACAATGAGGAGCTTGTAGTCGAAGGATTGCATCCAATTCCTAAACCAGTGTGTCTCAACCTGAGGGTCAGGGCCTCTGGGATGGTCAGAGAGGTCACAAAAGACCATCAAAAATGGGGGTTTTGTGTGGGAAGTTTGGCCCTATTCTTTCATTAGTGAGGTTCAGAATGCTATTTGATTGTAGGTGAGCTATAAATCCCAGCAACCACAACTCCGAAATGTCAAGGTCTATTTTCCCTAAACACCACCAGTTTTCACATTTGGGCATATTGAGTATTCATGCTAAGTCTGGTCTAGATTCATCAATGTTTAACTCCACAGTGCTCTCTGGATATAGGTAAAGTACAACTCCAAATGTCAAGGTCAATGCCCACCAAACCTTTCCAGTATTTTCTGTTGGTCATGGGAGTTCTGTGTGGAATGGTTGTTGATTGTAGGTGACTATAAATCATATCAGGTATTAGTGCCAAATTTGGTCCAGTGAATTAAAATACATCCTGAATACAGTGAATAAAAATATCAGAAATTTACATTATGATTCATAACAGTAGCAAAATTACAGTTATGAAGTAGCAATGAAAATAATGTTGTGGTCGGGGCTCACCAGAACATCATGAACTGTATTAAGGGGTTACGGCATTAGGAAGGCTCAGAACTACTGTCCTAGACTGAGCTAAAGTAAACCTATTAGATAAATGAAATGTACATATATTTTGACTTAAAGTTCAGTCACTGATTTACTGGGTTTAGTCTAGTGTTCCTCATGTAGGGGCTAACAATTGGATTCAAGCCTAAAGAATTCAGGAAGGCCCTGATACACTAAATAATACATCACTTTGTAAAAAAAGAGCCTTTTCATATTATTATCTGCTGTTGCATTCAAAAAAAGAGGCAAGACACAGAAAACTAGGACAAAAACAGGGGCACCCTAACTACTATATACATGTGGCTTAACACCACTTGGCTTCATTCTATCTTCTGATGTGAACACAGGCTAGAGCCAGTAGAATTGGGGCTCAGAATGATGTATTTCAACATGTTTAAAATCATTTCTTACACCCAAATTACATAACACCTTCAGAGTTACCATGTAAGAGAAAGCAAGACTTTTAATGCTCTATCATGTAAGCAATCTTGTGAATGCAAAGAAATAAACTGAAAATTTAAAAGACTGGATGAGCTAGACCTGGATTAATGCTGACTGGAGATGCACAACAAGAAACCTATGGGAAGACTCCCATCACCCCAAAATACATTCTCCACTTGAGGGGAATAAGTATTTGTAAGAGCAAAGATAGCAAAGGACTGTTAGAGATATTCTAATTCAGCTCAGATTCATCATTCAATCATGGCATTGCTTGAAGTAAGGTGATAGGGATAAGAATGGGCTGGTTTTTCCATTGCAGAGTTCATTGCTACCATGAAGCAGGATTTCTTCAAGAACAATCAGAGATGATCCAAGACATTTTTGAGTCAATAACAAAGCTATTTCACCTTTAGTTTTACATTTCCATGTACCGAAGCAAACTGAACAGAGCAAATTATTCCAGTCTCACAAGTGATGGAGTCAGGGTAGCTGATGAGTTCATAAAGGGTGAGGAGGGCCATGATCATAAACTTGATATTTTCACTGTCCTTTTCAGGCTGGGACAGTATCATCCACTATATCTGAGGCCAATATGATAGTTTAGAACAGACCATCTGGTATATGCAGGGCTGTCATCCAACAGAAGGAAATATTGATGGTGCTGGAGTAACAATTTTGACATCACCCAGCAGCTTCCGCACTAAGTAACCACCATATTAATTCATCACAGAGATGACATTGTAAGTGATTGTACAAAATCAGCTTGTATAACTCTCCCACCTCCCTCTGTGGAATAATTCTCATGCAGTAGTCATCTCCCTGTGAACAATCTGTTTCACTTCAATCAGGAAAAAATACTTGTATATGTTTGCTTATTTGCTTGTTTAATTTATATCTCACCTTTCTCTTTGCTAAGAATTTGAGGTGGCTCTTATTATTAATGAATGAATGAATTGTACCAGCCATAGGCCATGACATCACATAATATACAACCTTTAAAAGTACAATAAGCACTTTCCAATATAAATATTAAAACTTATTCCATATACTGGCTTTATAAAATTATAGTAGCAGTGACATGATGACAATAACAAATGTCTGATTTGTAACATCCCAAACAATCTCCATTTCCATTTCTAGCCTCCACTGTGGACTTGACTAATTTAGCTAGGATTTTTTGGGCCGTGACTACAAATGTGGCAACCTTTAATGTTATATTTTTGGAATAATCTGCTAACAAATCACAAATAACTGCTGTTGCCATTCTGCCCTTTCTTCCCAAAGGGCTCACAGAAGATTGTTTTGATGATCATTATACATGGGGCAATGTAACGGATAGTGTATTAAATCCACTCTTTGCCTGGACCCACAAATACAAAGTCATTGGGCATGAGGGATCCCTCTATATCTTCCCTCTAGCCAGCCTGATGGCATTGTTTGGAAGTGCAGGGCTATAAATGATTTTCTAAAGGCTAGAGACATTAAGTCTTGAAGGTATTGTTGACAATATTGGCCACTCTTTAGATGAGAATACGAAGTGGTGAAAACCTGCTATTTACTAGTCTGCAAATTGTCAATTGCATCCATCTTAAAGATTTTGTCTCTAATTGCCTTCTTGTTGAACTGCATTAAGTCTGTTGTTGACCCATCAAAATATTGGTGGAGTAGAGCTAACCACTGTTGAGCCCAACCTCCCTGCTTATAGTGCTCCATCAAGCATTGCTTTGATATCAGGCCTGTAGCCAGGATTTCGTTACGGGGGGGGGGGGGGGGGAGGGGCTGAATTATTTTCAGGGGGTTCGGGGGGGCTGAGTATCGGGGGGGGGGGGCTGAGTCTGAGTGAAAGAGGGTCTAGCCTAGCAAACCTTTTGTATCATTACCCCAATACCCTCATGCATATGGGATATATTGAGTATGGTGATCAGATCATGATATGAATAAACATAACAGTTTAAATAATGCACCAGTAAGGCCTTTTCGCGAACCACCATGAGAATTTCGGGGGAGGGGGGGCTGAAGCCCCCCGAGCCTCCCCCCCCCCGGCTACATGCCTGTTTGATATACTCTCATCCTCGATTTCCAGAAGTCTCTTCCCATATGAAATGTTTGTGTTACCCTGTCCCCATATTTCTGCCATTTCTTTTCCCAAAGGCTAGAATTGATTTTGATTACCTCCAGGTGGATAGTGCCTCTGTAAGACTCTTCTAGTTGCCATTATATGAGAAGTGTATGTCCAGGTTATTAAACTTACTAATAATAAGTTTAATAACCTGGACATACACTTCTCATATAATGGCAACTGGAAGAGAGGAAGAAATGACTGTAGAAGAAAAATAATCAATGCATTCAGATCTATCACCCACCTTTTTTTGAAGTTTTCCAGAAAATATTGCGTCCATTGTTTGCTTTGTTATAAAAGTTTTTGCAAAATATGCTGTTTTCTATTCAAAAACTATTTTTTGCACAAAGCTGGGTTTTTATTTTATTTTTTAGATTTTAAAGCCAAATTTTAAACACCAATACATGTTGCCTTGATGCTATTAAAAGTAGGAGCATTGAATGTGTTGTTTGCTTCTTTTTGATGAGCTGCATAGTCACAATTTATAGAAACGTGGAATAGGGTCATCTGGAATTGTAGGTTATACTGTAGCTATAATTGTTTTTGTCTCATTTTGGATTAAGTCTGCAAGAAAAACTACCCTTGCAAAGGCTTTTGTTATGTTACTAGCAAAAAGGTTACAATTATACCCACGACAGCTTGGTAACATAATTACACTGTTAACATTTGCACAGACTTCTCAAAAAGAGTTGCATTCTTTTCAATTCACATAAAAAAGTAGTGAAGCTAAATAGGTATATTTATATTATTTTTGTCAAAGTGACCTGGAATAAATTGTGCTTTATTCAAGCCATTCTAAAAGTAGTTTACAGCTGCTGTTTATGTGCTTAAAAGTTATAAAAGCAACCTAAGGGTATATTTGTTACAAATAGCTTCTTCTTTGCAGGTCGAAAATATTGCTTTTAAAGTAACAACACACTGAATCACTATGGATTAGGTGAAATCCGGAAAGCCATTTAGTTTTGCATATGAGTTAATATAGCACTTGTTACAATAGACTCTTGTTTTCTTCAGGAATAGTTTGGGAACCGAATTGTATGTATAGACGGTCCCCAAGATACAAGTATGTGACTTACAAATGATTCATAATTTGGAACAGGGATGAGACAAGAGGAAGTGAAAGAAATTTACTCATCGGAAGGGAGATCCACTCTTGGAAGAGTTATCAAGGGGAAAAGTGCCCCCACTGAAGGTTTATCACAATCCTTGTTTCCACAAGTCAAATTTTCCAAAACCCAATTGTCGGAGGGACAAAAAGTGAGGTGAAGTCTTATGAATAGGGGCACAAACCACATCACAAATAGCACAGGGGTATT
This sequence comes from Anolis sagrei, assembly GCF_037176765.1. Classification (NCBI taxonomy): domain Eukaryota; kingdom Metazoa; phylum Chordata; class Lepidosauria; order Squamata; family Anolidae; genus Anolis; species Anolis sagrei. The sequence goes on from NC_090025.1 coordinate 115,390,547, forward strand.
AACCCTTTCCTTTTTTAAATGTATCTTTATTAAGTTTTCTGTGACAAGTTTAAAAATAAGAATTAAAGAAAAGAAAGAAAAAAGAATAGAAAGATAAAAATCGGAAAAAAAGAGAAGGAAAAGGAAAAAAGAAAAAAAAAGGTTTAAGATCTTTGTGACTTCCTGAGTATCATGATGGAGGTGGCCTCCTTTTCTCTTTCTTCTCTTTCTTCTTTGTTTAAGTAATCTCCTCTCCTTTTCTCTTCTGGGGATTTTTCCGGAAGATTTAAATTATTGTCTTATATATTTTTTCTCTTTTAAGTAATCGGTGACTTTCGCCCAATTTGTCTCTTTTATCGGTTTATCTTTACTTCTAGATAATAGATATGTAAGTCTGTCCATATTTCTAATGTCGAGCACCTTTTGCAACCAGTCCTCTATTTCAGGGATTTCTTGTTTCTTCCATAATTTTGCATAACATATTTTCGCCGCAGTTGTTAGCAAGAACAGTAGTTTGTCTGTATTTTTTTCCAATTTCTGTTTCGTCATTCCCAATGTGGTGGACATGCGAAAAAGCAAAGATCTACTGGAAAAACATTCAAGAGACAATACAGAAAATGCTGGGCATAGTTATCCAACTAAATCCTGATACATTTCTATTGGTATTAACACTTTCATATGCTATGCCCTGGTGGTGCAGTAGGCTAAACTGCTGAGATGCTGAATTTGCTGATGGAAAGGTTGGCAGTTTGAATCCAGGGAGCAGGATGAGCTCTCACTGTTAGGCCCAGCTCCTGCTAATCTAAGTGTGAGTAGATCAATAGGTACTCCATCTGCGGGAAGATAACTGCACTCCATGCAGTCATGCTGGCCACATGACCTTGGAGGTGTCGACAGACAAGGCCGGCTCACTTATCTTCTTCATAACTTGGGGACTGCCTGTATATAAAACAATAAACTTTGGATATGAACTTTTGGAATGACTTCCTGGATAGGTTGCAATGCTTTAGTGCAAAAAGAAAGAAAAATAATTATTTTATAGACAGATTACATTACTTCATTGGCATAGAAACATTTGTTTGCTAGATAATATTTGAAAATTATGGCCTTTCAATTGCAGTGAATGGTGAGGTGGAAAGAGACGAAAGTGAGTCTATCAGCATATTTGTAGAGAAGTCAGATATACATGTGTCACTAATATTCTAGATCCAAGAAAAATATTTATAGACTGATATTGACTTTCTGTGTCTCACTATCTCTCTTTGTCCCATATCCCATAAAAAACAGACATAGGCCCCATTTGCAGTGACTCTTTAATGCAGTTCAAAGCTATCTTTGAACTGAGGTGGTCAGACAACAAACAAAAGTATGTGACAGCCTTTAATGTACATCAGTGCTCTGTTGTTTTGAAGTCACCATCCAGGTCTCTGACTGACTCTAGGACGTCCTGTGTAATCATCTGAACAGGGAAAACACTTTCTCTAATACCGGTTCGAAACTGCATTAAATGATTAATGTAGACATTTTGACACATCAAACCCTTCTTGTGACTCAAGGAAACAAAATGTCCAAATTGAAAATGAGGTTCCCAGAAGGTGTGGGCAGAGAGAATAAACCATTTTAATTTGATTCCACACATTTTTTGACAATGGTGGTGTGGGGACTACATCTGAACGGCAGGCCACTCCCCCAGAGGCTTCTTGAAGTGAGATTTACCATTTGATGAAATGCGGGTTGGGGTTGGATGATGAATAAGGATGTAATTCTAAGTTTATACTCAAAGGTAGAAGTGTGTAATTTCAGCAATTTCTTTCTCATTGTGAGAAAAATAATCCAAAATCATGCAGTTTTTTAAAATTCTTTGCAATTCAGAACTTATAAATTGCACAAAATTTGCATGTGGTTGTTTTGTGCAAAACAACTAGCATTTTCCATGCAGAAAACAGAATTTTCTCAGTGGAAAATAATATTTAAATTCAGAAATAGTATTTCCTGTACCAAAAATGCTGTGTTCTGTGTAGAAACTGTTGTTTTCCATTCATATCATCTGGATGCAAATTTTGCAAAGAAATTCCCAGTTGCTGAATTTTTAGCACATGAATTAATATTTCTACATTGAAATATTTTATTTCATGAGAAATACTGTTTCATGCATGTAAAATGCTGTTTTCTGTGCAAAATAGTCATGGGTGAAGTTAATGCAGAATGCATATTGAATTGCAAATATTCTTGTCAGTCTGGGATTCTTCTTGTCAGGGATGTTCAGTACTTTAAAACAGGTTTTTTTCCCTATTTACTTAATATTTCTGAATATCCTTCCCTTCCTTACAGTTGGGAAAAGGAAAACGTGTCCAGCTTTCTCCTGCCTCAATCTGTTCATGTCTTAAGAGAGTTTATACTATTTCACTTTCTTCATTGATTTTCGTATGTTGAAAAACAACATCCTTCCTAGAAAAGCATTTGGATCATAATTAAATTCAACTGTCTTTGCATACTGTATTGCTTCTCTATTCTGTTATGTGAGCTATCTTGAGCTTGTCTGAGGAAAGGGGGGAGGTATATACAGGGTTAGTCAAAATGCATAGGCCAATAAGCCATTCAATTGAATGGCTTATTGGCCTATGCATTTTGACTAACCCTGTACTATAATTCGGTATGTATGTATGTATACACAGCGAAATGTGTTTGTATGTATTTAGGTAGGTAGGTTGTTTTATTTGTAAGTTTGTACCACAAAAGCTCCTATGTGACTTGATGGATCTGGACCAAACTTGGCGCACATACCCTTTATTATCCAAATTAAAGTTATTAAAGGATTTTAACTAAAAGATCCACCCCTTTCAGGCAGAGAAAAGGAATAAAGTGAATTGGTTGTGGCTAGGTGAAAGGCCGACTGTAGCCCTCTGTTATGCCACTGGCAAAGAAGGAGAGTGAAGCAGATTGGCTGCTGTTAGATGACATGTGTATGGGAGGGAGGGAGGTAGGAAAGACATTGATAGAGAAAAAGAAGGGAAAGAAAAAGGAAGGGAGGGAGGGGAAAGAGAAAGAAAGGGAAGAAAGAGAGGAAAGAAATAATGAGAAAGGAATAGAAAGGGAAAAAAGAAGAAAAGAGGGGTTGATGTTTAAGGAAAGCAAGCAAGCAAGCAAGGAAGGAAGAATAGAAAAGAGAGATGCATAAGATGTATGAAGGAAATAGAGTAAGGAAAAAAGAGCCACAAATAGGGCCTGCTCAAAGATTCAGAGTAATGCCATGGAGAAATTGTGAGGTAGCCTTTCTCAGAACTAGAGAAGAGGGAAATCAGGGAGTAGTGGTTTCTCTGACACATGAGCAATGTTGGATACATTTGCTAGTGTTTCAGTAAAATTAGCAGCAAGTTACTTGTTAGATTATGAAAAATGCTGGCTGAGTTTCCAACACTTCAAGTGTTCTATTGAAATCACAGTTTTTGCCATTTTTCTTTTAGGGACAGCTTCAACAATTTCCCACTTGGTCTGAACAGTGTTTGGATGGTCTGGGAAACTGTAATAATAATTACACTATGTATTTTTTTAGTTCCTGGGTTAACAATGCCATTTCCTAATTGGTTCTATCATAAAAACATGAAAAATAAAAAAATCTGCAAAGACTTTTTTTTTTGCGGGACGTCCTGCAGTGGATTTTACTATAGCTCTTCAATGAATATCTCATTGAGTTGCAACCAATTCAACATAGTTTGTGGCAGCCACAAAAATGAAGTTTTTGGAGTATAACAACTACTTCCAAAGTAAGTACTGCATAATTAAACACTTTTAAACCAGGAACAGGATTTTTTTTAAAAATTATGTTATATTATTATTCAATGTTCTGATTAAAATAGAGAACATTTGAGAGAGCCTTCCTCTTTCAAAAAGTTTTCTATACAGTTGGCAAGCTGTATACTCTCATCTGTCATCATTCATCCACAGAAGCATATGAACAACTTTCAGCATGTACAAAAGGCAAGCGTCTGTGTAGCACTGTAGCCATTCTGATTTTTATTCTGGACCTGCTACTGTTAGTTTAAAATCCCTGGCAGCTGGGAACATGGATAGTCCTCCCCTGCTGCTCAGAAAATAAGAGCTGTTGGCTCATCGCAATACATGGAATTTTAATGGCAACTTTCACAGAAAGCAGAACATTTGTCCCCTGAACACAGACTCCAGGGCCTCAGCCATGTTTGTCTGCCACAGCTACAAAACACCAAAGTACCATAGCATCTTAAAGGCTACCTGGAGTTAATAAAAGTTACTTTTACAGATTGTAACTCTTAGAACCCCTAATCATTACAACCATCATTGGCAGGTATGCAGAGAGTAAAGGAGTATAAAAAGTATAGTCTAACAACTGTGAAACTGAAGGGGAGGAATGGATTCTATGACATGTCTGTCCATGGGGAAAAATTGATATGGACAGTGTCAGATCTGTGAAATGTATAAGAATGAAAACATGTGGTTGCACTGTAAAATATAATTTCATGTTTAAAAAGCAAGCAGTCACAAAGGCAGTTGTTTAATTTTTCCCTCTTCCATCTGAATATTTACCTTTTTATTGTATTTATCAAAATCAGTATGGTAGCATTTTGATAATAAAACAATATTTTAAAATACTGAAGTAATAAGGGGGACAGCATGTTGGCAGTTCTCTCTCTTCTTTCCTAGTTTGAGGTACACCACTGGCTACCAGTATTAAAAATCTCTAAAATCTTAACAGTAAATAAAGAACAACATTCTGAAAACAGGGGAATTCCAGGCAAGAATCAGGGCCAGGTAATTACCTCCCAACAAAAGATTCCCTCAGGCAGTAAGAAGCCAGACCTTAAAAATTGCTAGGCCATTAAATGCTAACCAAGGTGGCCAATTGCAACATTCACACCTACCCCAGAGAAGAGTTTTTCTCCCACCCTGGACATTCCACAGATATATAAACCCCATTTACCTAATTTCCAACAGACCTCATCATCTCTGAGGATACCTGCCATAGATGTGGGCAAAATGTCAGGAGAGAATGTTTCTAGAACATGGCCATACAGCTCGAAAACATGCAACAACACAGTGATTCCAGCCATGAATGTCTTCGACAATACACCACTGCTTGTTCTAATTATGAACAAACCCATACATTATGGTTTTCAGTTTGTAGTTTATCTTGCAAACCAGTTTGGATATCCTGGATGAAATCAGCAGAGATGCATTCTATTAATAAAAGTATAAGCTAAAATGAAAGAAAGGTTTTCACAAAGATTAAAATCAAACTAATAATTGAAAAATCAGTTCCTATTAGTTGAAACGTCCTTTGTGCTGCAAGATTTTCAAAGGCCTCCCCAAAACATTTTGAATTAATTATGCTGCAGTGGATTGTTCTATCTGGACATCGTCCCTGTACACTAACTTACTTATTTTAATGGTCAATCCATCCAATCAGAGCTTGTGTGGGGTGTTTATAGAGAGTTGGAAAGACATTCTGCCTTTCCCAGAACTAAGCCTTAAGGATTAGAGCAGATGAACAACAGTTGGAAGAAATAAGTAAATAAAAACAATAAAATCCTGTGTTGCATTGTAATGATTAAACCAGAAAGACATTAGCTGGCAAGTTAAAAGCATTTGCTCTCCCAGGGTAGTTGGTTCTTTGTTACATTTGTGAAAAATCAACAGAATGATATTACACCCAGTGTTTCCCTTTCCACATATATAGTAGTTTTGTGAGACATTATGTCCAGCATTCTGCATGCATTTGACAACCTTATGCCTGCTTATGCCCTTTTTGTGTTGATCCAGAAATGGATATTATTTCTTCCTTCCACACCAACAAAAACAAAACAAAAACAACCACACTTAGCAATGCTGTATCCCCCATGCTGACACTATGCAATGCCTGAGGAAGTTGGAAACGTTTCTGGTTATGGCCCCATACCCAGACGTGAAAGGCTTACAGCATCTCAGATCTCCATAGGAATCCAGTGAAACTTAGGATATAATGAAATTGCTTTGTGTCTAGATACAAGGACATAGCCAGATGCTTTTTGAGTTCTCCTCCCTGCTCAATAACAGACATGGAATGATCACCAGGATGGTTTTGGGACCAGACCTTTGGACAGTAGGTTTGGCAGTAATCATAATATTGTAATTTTGACCATGACAGGCTTTGGACTGGGTTGGTTTCTAAATCAGACTTTGATTTGGCTACATGATAATAATAATAATAATAATAATAATAATAATAATAATAATAATGTTTTAAATTTGTTAGAGGGACAAGAAATGTTAAGGTATAATAACTGTACAGCCATATTTGATTTTTCACATGTTTAATGAGCACTGATTGTATATCATTTTTAACTTGCTTGCTCTTTTATATATCTTTTGATATCTTTTTCTTTTTTCCTTTTTCCAAAAATACATTAAAATAAATAAATAAATAAGACAAAAAGTACACCAAATATGAAAACAATAATGAATAACTTCCATTGTATGACTATGAGCTCAATGAGCTATATTTGTTGATCTACTCTGAGAAATATTTACTCCTCAAAAGATGACTAAGCGGAGAGCCAGAGTAGTATAGTGGTTTGAGTAATGAACAATGGCTCTGGAGGGCAGGGTTAAAATCCCTGCTCAGCCATGGAAACTCATTGGTTGACCTTGGCACGTCACATTCTACCAGCATTGGAGGAAGGAAAAAAGGAAAGCCCTCTGAACAACTTTTACCAAGAAAATTCCATGATGGTATTGCCTTCGAGTTATTGTATCAGAAACAACCCAATAACCAACTACAAGATTACAAAATGGTCAAAGCTAGTTTTTGAGAAATTTGATGTTTATACTGCAATGTGGAACATGGTCTCAGCTATTTAGCTGTCTAGAAAGTTAAATATATTACTACAATGATCTTTTTAAAGACTTGATATTAACTCTAGTTTTAATCAAGAGAATCAAGATATTGTATACATCCTGAAATAGGACAGAAAGATAATGATCATATGCTCACAAGTCTATATTTGAGATGTATTTGAATTTTAAGGGCAGTGGAAATATGTGGAGATGATCTAAATTAGTTTTTTTTTACACCCTCCACACCCAACCATTTTTTTTAAATGTGTAATACTCTGAGTGACTGAATTGGCCAAATGAACTGAATGAAAAGAATATGTTCATAATAATCAGGATTCAACATCCACAGTATCCTTAATTGTTCCTAATGCTTTGCAAGAGTAAGAGTAAGTAGCAAGAAGACTAAATAACAATTCACAAATACTATTGATACACCGCAAATTGTGTTACACCACTTTTAAAATACACTTTCAATACATCTAAGTGTGTGCAGGGGAAAACAGTTGAAACACATAAGAAAGGCACCGATTAATTAAAAAATCATATCCTCTGAAGAGAAAACACATGGGATTACTCTTGGGATTTGATTCAATTTCCTATTATAAATTGACAGATACTCTCAATCAAGGAAAGTGGAGGATACATATTACTTGTTTTCCAGCGCTACTTCCTATACTTTAAGTTCAGCAGCAAATGTAAGTGAAATATTTTGCCTGAAACGTAGTTTCACCTGTCTATTCCTGCCTACACTGTTCAGTTGCTTTAGGGACAGTCAGTAATTCACAGAATGAATGCCAAACAGATCAGATAGAACAAATGTCTCCACAAGATAATACAGGAAGAATAAATTCATGTCATAATGTATGCCCACTACAGCATACATATGTGTTCTTTCTATACACACATACACTACAAGTATGCATACTTAATGGCTACAAGGATATGCTTAGAATGTGATTGAAAATGAAGAGCTCCAAGAAGCCAGACAAGGAGATAAGGTTAGCAATGGTTAGTGGCAAAAACATGATGTCATGGATAGCTCCTTGCTCTTCTCTGTGTCTAAGGAAGTTGAAGGAAGACACAATTCTGCTTCCTCAATACTAAATCAATGAAAACAATGGTGTTCTGCTTTTGGAGAGGAAGCATTACATAGGGCAGAGCAGGGCAGGGTAACATGTATCCTAAAAGTGTTCTGGATTATAGTATGGATAGATATTAACAGACTGAAAAAGAAGGAAGTATATAAAGTGATATGCTATGAAACCTTTAGACAGATATCTCTAAATCTCCTCAAAGGGTAGGAAATAATTTTCTAAAATAAATACTCCAGTCCAGGGCAATAGCTTCATGAATCAGAGTAAAAGGCTCTGAACTATTGACAAAGAAATTAAGTAACCCATTCATACCATGTACAGAACTACACATAATTGTCTAAGCCTGTGAAACAATATATATGAATTAATATGGCTGCATGAAAACATGCATAGTTTTCAAGGAACTTTATGGAGATTATTGCTTTAACGATATGGACAACATATTCTATGGAGGAGTGGGAGAACATGTTAAAAGCTTCAGTCTTCCCAACTCCCCTGGGGAAAGTTTTGGTCAATTCTGTAGAAATATTCACTATTGTTGAAATATATGTTTCAGAGAAGACAATAATTTGACTTAAAGCATCTTTATTTGAATACGTAGACCAGTTTTGCTACTTGTAGTATACTAGTAATTCCACATGAAGCATATATAGCTGGCCATTCACTGCCTTCTGGATTTGCTATGTGGCTGCTGCAGCTCTTCTCCCCGCCAAAGGCACCTACAAAGAAGGTGGGACCGAGAGCAGGGCCTTCCCGGATGGTCTTAAATTCCAAGGTGGGATGTAGAGGGAGGTACATTCAGAAGATACTCAGAGAAGGGAATGGCTCTTTTTGTGATCAGAGTTAAGCTATGGTATTTACATTGATTTGTAGATAGGTTGACTCAAATTTTGGGGTGACTTTTTTTTACTAAAGTCCCACATTTAGCTCCATATATTTGCTCTTTTCTAGATGCTTGCATTTTTGGGGTTCAAGAGAAGAAAATGACAGTGCCCTGTGCATTGCCTATTTGATTCCAGTTTTCAGACTATTCGTGGTCTCTGTGACTTCATGTGCTTCAAATTTAAGCTTTATAATTAACATAGAGGCATTTCAACTATGCCGTAGTGGTAGAGCTTGTATCTCCTGCCTTTGGAAAAAGATAAGTGGTATATTTTCATACTTTCCTAGTAATGAGCATGTTTTGGACTGGATGATATAGAAGTACATAAAAATGATATCCTGTGAGTGAATGAGTTATCCCCTAGTGTGTTTCTTGTATATTAAAAGAGAATATAATGCAATTTCTTTTTTCTTTCTCTGTATTAATCTACTAAGTGTTCAGGGGTTCTCGTTCATGCATGCATTGTTTTCTCTCTGCTCTAAGGTATCTATCTGTCTGTCTATCTATCTATCTATCTATCTATCTATCTATCTATCTATCTGCTTTGAAATTACTTGTACAAATTTTACTCAGGAGAATGCAAACACCTCAGAATGGCAGCACAAGTTTGGATTTCACTTTTGAGACTCCTTTGCAAAGATGAGTGAAGCATCAGTCAGTCAGCACTATTGGTGTTTTGTGCTGCAAGGCACTCAAAAGTTGTTTTGATGTGACTCAAGAGTTGCTTGTGCAATGTTAGTCAGACTGCTCCAAGGCTCTACTAAAAAAGTAGACAAAAGAAAGACCTCAAAGCAGCAACTAATCAGCAACATAATTCACAGAACCCTGTCCTTGTCCTTTATGCATTTCACAATGATTACAAAACATCGTCTCCTTGGTATTGGAGAAAGAATTCCAATATATTTATGTTTTAGCCATTCTCCTTGCTGTTTCATCAGTGCAGACAAGTATTCTCATGGAATCAGCTTCTTGAAACAGAAATACCTAAAGCAAAGTTTAAAGCTACATTTATGCTATATTAGCCTTATTCAAGTGTTCTGAAATTGCATTCATGGAAAGATTGCATAACATCATCCCCACCACCCTCAATCTTCCCACATTGAGCAAGAAGATCTGAGGGGAAATTCTAAGCATATTGCACTGAAGATAGTTATAGTTTTCAGCAGAATTGGGAACACTGCATTCCTCCACATGCATAATTTATACACAGGTAATGACAAGATGGGGCAGGCTTCTCCAGGATATTTCTGCCCCAGAGCTGCCTGGATTTAGCAGATAGCTGTAGAATCTAAGACCAGTGTCTTCAAGATGGTCCCGCCTGTCCCTGTGATGGTTCATCCCTTTGTAATTGGGTTGCTACTACCACTTCTTGTTGGCCATGACGCTCCCTATGAACACCTGGCCTTTGCCTGTTGCATCTACTAATCTCAGAAAGGGGTACCCACACTGCCTTCAAGGAGGAGTAGAGCAACCCCCTTTTTTTCTGGTCAAATAGGTGTCTCATTCTGACAACAGCAGATGTGACCAAGACAGGCAACTGTTCAAAAGGGAATTCCATTACCAACAAGAAGTAGTGATGGTGAAATGGCCCAAACTCTCTCTTTCCCCTGTGTTGATCAGCACCAATACACACACACACACACACACACAGTGATCGCAATGGTGTCTATCTCAACCATGGATTGAGCTGAAATGGTCCCAGTCTACCTGACCACACAGTCACAAAGCCCTAGGATCCTCTAGAGCAGGGGTTCCACATGAGATAGTGAGGGGCTCCTCAGTGACATGCTGCTTCCTGCATCCTCCTCTTTCTTCCTCTTCCTCCTGAAAAATGTAGGAAAATTAAAGCTTGGAACTGACAAAGTAGCAGCAGCATCCTCCTTCGCACAGACCTTTTCTCTCCCACCTCCCTTGCTGCCTATATTATTTTCTCTCCACCCTAACCCTCTCCCCCCCCCAGCCTTCCCCCCCCCCCCAGCCTTCCTTGCTTCCAAAGCCCTATTTCCCTCCACTGCTCAGGGGGTGCTTTGATTGTGCTTTTTCTACATGCCAGAAGGGGGTTGGACTGGATGGCCCCTGGGTTGCTCCTGTTACTTACTTTTACTACTGCTACTACTACTAATACTACAGTGACTAGATTGCCATCGGGCCTCTTTGGGCTTTTCCTGTATAGTATAAGGATTGGACTGGATGACCTCAGGAGTTGCTCCTATTATTGTTGTTGTTGTTGTTGTTATTGTAGTTTTGTGTGGTTTCCAGCTGTATGGCTGTGTTCTAGCAGCATTTTCTCCTGAAGATGCCATCCACAGATACAGGCAAAATGTCAGGAGAGAATGCTACTAGAATATTATTATTATTATTATTATTATTATTATTATTATTATTATTAAAAAGGCTGGATGGCCATCTGTTGGAGGTGCTTTGATTGTGCTTTACTTGTATGGCAGAAAGAAGGGGGTTGGACTGGATGGTCCCGGGGGTCTTCCACTGAAATACTGTTAAATTTATGTTGATTTAAATTGTTCTTCATTTTAAATATTCCTCCTTCCTTCCTTCCTTCCTTCCTTCCTTCCTTCCTTCCTTCCTTCCTTCCTTCCTTTCTTCCTTCCTTCCTTCCTTCCTTCCTTCCCTCCCTTTTTCCCACTACAATATTGCAGTGTGCATAGGAATTTATTCATTTTTTTTCCAATTCATTCACACAAATACCATCTGCCACTGGCCCAGCCCATCTGTTAATTTTTAAAATGTGATGAGTCCGAAAGTTTGACCATGTCTGATACACATGCACACACACATTATAAATAACTTAATATATGATATAATTAAATAAACATGTCTTGGGGCTCCATGAAAAACCTTTGCTTCAAAAAGGGCTCAGTGACTGAATAACTTTGAAAACCCCAAGTGCATGCCCTGACATTGTCCAAAGTGGAGAAAAATTGACCTAAGGGCAGAAAACTCAAAATACACACCAGAAATCACTGTGCAACATGTAGAAATCACTACAAATCAGCACTAGATTTGAAGTTACTTCTCATAGAGTTTTCTTGACAGAATTTGTTCAGAGGGGATTCTCCATTGAATTTCTCTGACGCTGAGAGAGGTTATCTCTCTCAGAGGGTTTAGATAGCCCACTTACTTACTTACTTACTTACTTACTTAGGTGATCCCTCGTTGGACGAGTAAGATGGTCTTCCATTATGGGTTTCCTTGTGGGTCCGCATGTGGCTGTGGAGCCCTATTCTTGCTCTTCATCTTTTAATCCTCATCTCTGGAGTCATAGTCTAATACTTAATCCACTATGTCATGTTAATACCTATTTTACCTCTACTATGTTTTAATTTATGTTTTAAGCTATTCTGGATTCAATCTTAGATAAATGTGGGATATAAATAAAATGGCTGAAATCTAATTTTCTGTTCTACTTAGATCATCTACTTAGATTATCATAGGAAATCACTCATGGCTGATTGTGTTTGTCTTCCAGAGGTAGAGTCTTAATGGTGGGTCCATAAATTACTGACCATGAAGACTTATTCTGGATCCACATGGATTTTCACATTGATGGCACAGATTTCGAGATAGAAGGCAGTCAAGGCAAGGGTTTGCTTGATGTGCCTTTCTCTTCCTCTTCAAAATCCATAGCACCAATGGTGACAGCTGGCCTCCAGTTACAACACTCAAGTGTCAGGGCTTCTCAGTTCTCAGTATTTATACCACATTGCTTTAGGTTAACTTTAAGTCCATCTTTAAATCTCTTTTATTGTCCAACATTACTTTTTCCATTCTTAAGTTGCCTTTGAAATTCTGTAAATTTCTTGGGAAGGCAGGCATACAAATGTCAGCATTCTGGAAGAAGCAAAGACCACCGACATTGAAACAATAATTCTCCACCATGAACTTCACTGGACTGGCCACATTGCCCAATGTCCGATCACAGTCTCCTAAGCAGTTACACTACTCTCTACTTAGAACAGACTCTCTGAATCAATCGGAACTTAATTAATCAACAATTGCATATATTCCGTGGAGTCAATGGGCCTGTTTTACTTGGGAGACCATTCAATACCAACCTAATCATATCAATAGTAATAACTAAAAAAATACAGCCATAAATGTGCCATTTGTTGCACTCATATGTACAATCACCAGTACTTTGCTGGCAGTGGGAGCGGGGGGGGGGGGGAGCCCTGATATCACACAGTGCTGAATAGAATAGTATAGTACATTTGAGAGTTTGATATCACACAGCTCGATCATATCATGTATTTCTCATGCTAGAAAAATGCACATCCTGAACTCATCAGCCTACAGTTTTGTATACAACTGAATTCAACTCCAGATGATCTCAAGACAAGAACAGTTAAGACAATAATACAGCAAGACATGGGGAAATGTAGATGGATATTTTTTAATTTGTGAAGCCTGGGGATGTGGCCAGGGTCATTGGAGAGGTGAGAGCTATCACATGTATTCTAGATAATTGCCCTTCCTGGCTGATCAAATAGGCCAGAGGGGGACTGTAAGAGTGGGTGAAGGAGGTGATCAATGCCTCCAACTTGTCTGAAGGAAGCAATTGTGACATCTACATTAAAAGGCCGTCACTGACCCCCCCCCCCAATAGATAACTTTTTAATATAATTGTGCAATTCCAGCATTTAAAAGTAAAAAAGCAATTATAAATACATATAATAAAACAGCCTGCTTGAGAATAGTGAGAAGGTGGGGGAGAGGGAAAGAAGAAGGTGAGAGGAAAATCCTACCCCTTACCTTTTGGAACACAAACAGAAGGAACCCATTTGCACCAATGTATGTGATGGGAATGTTGTGGGATTTGGACCTAATGATGGGTTTTACCCATTTATACGTAGAGATGGGAGAAACACTTGGGTGGCAAGGAGGCAGAACAGTAGCGGAATACGTGCATTGTTTTGTGATAGGAAGCTGTAATACCTGTTTACCTGCCTCATGTGAGAAAGTCTTAAGTGTCATTTCCATGTGATATAAGTTAAGTACACAATTACCACAACTTTAAAGTGCAGATGACATTTCATAGGCAATAGCCATCAATAATTATATAATAATAACTTTATTTTTGTACCCCACCTCCATCTCCCCGGAGGGACTTGGGGTGGCTTACATGGGGCCAGGCCCAAACAACACAGTTAAAATATAGCATGCTAAAATACATACCAACAGTAGAAAACATAATAAAACCAACAACATTATAAAAATAAGCATCAAACCAACAAACCATACCGTAAAATGAATTTGCACCAGTTCACAGGTGGGTGAACTGGTGCAAAAACAATTAAAGGAAAGGGCTAATGGATAAAATGCATAAATCATATGACAGCAGTAAGATAGGAAACAATATAAGGTTGGTCACTATAGCTTTGGGTACAAGCAGTAATAAGGTGGAAGGATGAGATTTTGTGTCCTAGCTGGACCCAAGAAAGAGTATAGGACAAGTAGAGTTTTATAGTAGCAGTGAGTAGACTTCTAAGACAGAAGCTTTGGCATACTTATTTCCAGAGACTGTTAGGAATGACCTTGTCATCAAACTAACAAACCTGAGCATTACTGTGTAGTCCAAAAACACAATTGAAAAAAAAAAGATTTTGCAGACATATACTTCCCCTTTGATTGAGGACCCAAAACATTAATTAACTCACTGTGAAGCAGCCTTTTTCATAATTAGCTATCCCAAAGGACTAATGCTGCAAGAGAGTTATTGTAGATGTTACTTTTTCATATTATGTGAATATTAATTGTAGCTGAATATTCTGTGCTAATATTATCATGTCAAACAGCAGAACACGTGTAATTTAATATGCTGCAGTCAATAGTCATTAGGCATTAAGTTTTAGCTAAGTGCTCATATTGAAAACCTTCTCAGGTTTTTTTGACATTTCAAAGCCCCCTCCCCTCCATTATATGAAACAAAACAATTCCTCCCACTCCCAACTCCCACAATCATTTTACATACCTTGGCATAACAGATTCTTAATCATTTAGGTAAAAATGTTAGCAGTGATTTAAATAGATCGAAACTGTACAAAGATACATTGTGTGGAAAATATGAAAGTTTGGGGTTTTTTTTATTACAGGTTAATGGAACAGCAACTTTGACAGTGAATCCAGAAAGATAAGGATAATTTGATTGATTGATTGATTGGAAAGATGAGACTGCTTTCAGCTTTCAGAGTTGTTTTAGATTCCTCTAGGAATTCTAACATATATGTATACCATCATTGTGTAGGATAATTGTACAATCAAGACTTTTATCTTCAGTCAATGAAAGCAGACCATTTGTATGAGGCTCCCTGCTAACCTATAAAATTACATGAAAAATATGTAACCCAAGACATAGATGGATTGATTGATTTATTCTATTTGTACCCCGCCTTTCTCTACATATAGCAACTATTCAATGCATTTGAACAAACAAAGTTTAAATACATTAAAATTAAATATTTAAAAATTAAAAGTAAATATACATTAAAACATATAAATATTGTAGTCACAATTCAAATCACACTATCCATAATCATAATTCAGGACCATTCCAGTGGTCATAATTTCATGGCTATTATTACATTATAGATTAATCTCCAAAGACTTGACCGCAGAGCCAGGTTTTTTACTTTCCTTCTGAAGGCCAGGAGGGAAGGAGCTGCTCTAATATCACTGGGGAGGGAGTTCCACAGCTGAGGGGCCACCACTGAGAAGGCCTGTCTCTTGATCCCACCAGATGCACCTGCGCAGAATGCGGGACTGAGAGCAGAGCCACCCCAGACAATCTTAACCTCTGAGGTGGTTTATAGGGGGAGATACATTCCGACAGGTAAACTGGGCCAGAACCATTTAGGGCTTTATAGGCTAAAGCCAGCACTTTAAATCAAGTACAACATCAGTTTCCAAAGACAGATTATTGTTCAGTTGGTAGTAAAATGTCATTTTAACTTTGGACAATGCTATTCTATATTATGATTCTATATTGTTCTATCTCACTTTCTTATTCTTATATTATTCACTGACCTTGTGCTTCCATAGGGCGAGATGCCTTGTCTGCTAGATATTTTTATAGGCCGGAAGAGAGATTGTGAAACAGAACCATGAGAATTCAAATTTAGAACCATGGTCAGTAGAAGCATCCCATGCTTTTGCGAAGAGGGTCTGTAAATAATCACTGTTCTGGTGCTGTCTTTCATTCATCTACATTTTAATTGCTTGTTCTATGTTGTGCTTTCAAGTCATTTCTAATTTATGGTGACTCGAAGGTGAACCTATCATATGGTTTTTCACTGCAAACTTTGTTCAAACATTAGTTCTTTCTCCCTCTTCCTTTGATATTTCCTTAGAATTGTGACTCCTTCCATGCTCGTACTCTCTTATTCACCCTAGCAATCCTCCTATGTTAGAACTCAAATGTTATTTAAAAAAAATATGATATGTCAGTGTGATTGTTAAACCAGACATTGCAGATCTGGATCCTCATAGTGTGAGGTGCTGCAGGGAAGGACTCACCTTTGGTGACCTTCAATGACTACACAAAGAAGCCAGTATCAAGCTGAATCAAGCACAGAACACCATAAGTTTATAAGCTGTCTCTCCCCCTTTTTCTTCCCTCTTTAGTTGATGACTTAATCCACCCTTCTTCCTCCAGTACAAAGTGAGATACGCTTGTTATTTTAAGACCATGTAGGATTTTGTTCCCCCCCTTTTTTTAACGTACCCTGGGTTTTTTTATCTACCCCACACTTTGACAATTGGCTCTGTATTATGTCTTTAAATAAGTAATCATTTGACAGGGTGTAGGAAAGAGAATTTAGAATTATGGTTAATATCTTGGCACCCTGACTGAGAGGGCTCTGGAACTGTCTTTTTAGGTCCTGTGACCTAGGGGAGAGAAGGAATTACACTATTACCGGTCTGGGGCTTTGCTCTCATTTAAATTCTGTGACTTGGGTGGACTTCCTTGGGGTTGTCTTCCAGTAGATGGCCAGAGAGGGGGGAACCCAACTTGGGTTACCCTTCTGGCTTAGGTAGTTTGCACAACACTCTACGTTTCACCCTCTAAATATTACATTACAAACTACATACTCTTTTGCAAACATAACATTGTTATGTATCCATTAACCCCATTTACTTCCAAGTTGTCATAACATGCAGACTTATTCCTTTCCACTTTCAAGGCATCTGTGTTCCTGTGAAATAGAAAGCTTGCCCTCAGAGGCTCTGATGTAATGCAGGCTACACAATCTCACAGATGTGTGTAGTCCTCTCCTGTTTTTCTTAATGTGAGGAAGGCTAGGATGGAAGAGAGCTGAAGTTCATTCATTCTGTTCAATTGTCTTCACTTCCTGTTGGTGCTGATAGAAATCTCGTTTGCATGTATAGCAGTGGGCATGTAGGGTTCCTTTTCATTGCTGACATACAAACAGCTTGCAGGGCCTGTGATTCTCTTTGTACCAGCACTACTGTTCTCATCACTATACCTTTCCAGACAATTTATTTAAAAGGTTATGAAGAAAACTGGCACAGATGAAAAGAAGACTACAAATGGGTTCAGGAAAGATGCAACTTCTTTTGATTGACTTGTCATGGAAGACGTCAAATCATTTTCAATGAGACTAAATTGATCTCAGAGCACTCTTAACTTCAGGCACACACGCGCACGAGCATACACAGCTTTTTCCTTTTTAGATTTCCCCTTCCTTCCTTCCTTCCTTCCTTCCTTCCTTCCTTCCTTCCTTCCTGGGAATTAACAGAATTCATATACTATTATGTTCCAAGAAGGCTATTGATTTGCTACAGTCAGGAAAAAAAAACTAGATATTTCATATCATCATGATTTCCATCATGCAATTATTTTGTTTCTATTTCTTTTGAGTCTGCGTATTTGGCTTTCAACTGGGAATTTCTATTTTTCATTATTTCTTGGTTGTCAAACACTGCTGCATTGTGGCCTAAAGCCAGTGATCATCTCTGTATCAGAACTCAGCAGGAGATGATGAATGGCAAAAGACTGCAGTAAAGCAGGCCAAAATAAAACACATCTGCTCAACCACCCACTTTTTTCTCTCTCCACTGCTTCTTTGCATTGGGTGGGGATGGGGGACTGTATCTATGTATCCTCTTTATAAATGAGCTAATGAATGGTTATTGCAACATGTATGTGTGTGATTGTGACAATGGTATAGATTTCTCAGATGTGGCCTTTAATATGACTTGCTTAAAGACTCAATTTATACAATCATCCTTAAAAGATAAGTCAGACCTCCAGAGGGAAAAACAGCTATCTATGTGAAGAAAATATAAGAGCGGGGGAGAGATATGCCTCTGCTACTGTATCTGTAAATTGATACAATAATTAGGGGTGGGGGGGGGGGGTTGTATGTGGTGACTGCTACCTAGGACAGTCAGCCCTCAATATTTACTGGTGTAGGACTCGAGGATACCCACAAAAGTGAGGGGAGGGTGTGTGAATAAAAATGTTTGGCATTGTTTTTACCTGAAATAATAGTTTTCTAGGAGTCTCTTAATCCTCCAAATGGAAGCTGGCCAAATAATCATACTGTAGGACAGTGGTTCTCAACCTGTAGGTCCCCATATGTTTTGGCTTTCAACTCCCAGAAATCCTAACAGCTGGTAAACTGACTCTATGGAGAATTGTGGTGAAGAATCTAGAGATTCCTAGAGACAACAAATTAATTAAACCCATAAATAAACAAGTCCACAGACATTAAACCAGCCAGTGTGAAGGGACAGTTGTACTTCCAAGAGTAATCAGAGTCCCAATTCAGAAATCAGCCAATTCCTAGGAGACTCTCTTTTGTTTTCTTATCCATGGGGAGGGAAGCCAACCACCCTTCAGCCCATGCTCCCAGGAGCTCCTAGAAACATTAACTGGAAAGATTTCACTTCTGCGGGAGAGCAGGAGAGGGGGCAAATAGTCATCTGGTCATATTCTTAAAAACCCAGTTCAAAATGTCATATTTCTGGTGACAGTATCAGTGTTTTCATGGAATCTGATGTCACTTCATCCTTTTTTAAATTGTTTTCTTGCCAAAATATTTTCCTGGAAATTATCCAAGAGGATAAACAATACAAGAATAGTAAAATACACCATTAAGAGAACCAATAAAATAGACAACAGCAGCAGGGATGACAACGTATTGCTTAGCATCTTTACGTCTTTGTGATTATAAAGTCTATATTATTTTGTTGTAGTCCTTGCTGTAATCTTCACTCCCCATAAGAAGTAGTGTTAAATATATATTAGAAATGGGGGGAAATAAGAAAAATTGGTTGGTTGTTTACAGTAATTTGAACCTTCTTAAAATTCATTGCTCTGAAGAAAATAAGCAAATCATTCAGTTTTCTTCCCATTTCAAGAAAATAGTTAAAAACTGTTCAGTTTCCAAAGGCATTTTTCTAGCAGAGTGAAAGTGCTACACAATCATCTGACTCAACATGTTTTTGCTTGCTTAGCACAGGCATGTAGTGGCGGGTTGTCCAGCTGTATTCTGATAGTCAGTGCACAATGGCATCACTGTTTATGACATCCAAAAGATGCCTGAGAAGTCCTGGAACATATCTGCACCATTGTGCAGCATCTAGAAGAATATAGTCAAGTGATTCTTTGTAATGTTCTGCACCCCTCTCCAGAAGCTACATACATTGGGGCAAAGGACATTTGTGCAGACTTCCTGGAACTCTTCTGGTAGTCCTGGAGGTTGATGTCATAATTGTATAGTGGCCTCAACCATATTAGTCAAATTCTCTAGTAAATGATTTTTTTAACCAAGTGATGGAAGATACTCAAGATTGCATTTTCAGTGTCTTCTGTAATACCAAAGTCTTCTAACTTCATGAATGATAGTGATCATAGAGATGTAAGGAATTTGTTCCTGCTGTTGTTATTGTTGTTATGCCCTGAAATCACTTCTGAGTTGTCATGACCCTAGTATGAACCTATCATGGGTTTTTTCTTGGCAGAATTTGCTCAAAGAAGGATGACTTTATCTTTCTCTGAGGCTGAGAGAGTTTGACTACACCAAGTAGGTTTCCATAGCTGAACATTGGTTCAAAACCTGGTCTGTCTATGTCCTAATTCTATTTTTTCTTCTTTTTAAAGAGGACCAACAGCCAAGATATTCTTTCAGTTCTGAACAGTTCCTAGATAAAAAAAATTGTGCTGAAAATTGTGAACAGAAAACCCTATGTCTGAGTCTCTGTAAAATAATCCCTTTGTTTCACAAATCCCTGAAATGTCTATTGTTGTTGAAAAATACATACAACATCTCATAATCTCACCTACGATAGAGAACATTTTGATATTATTTTTCTGGCACGGATGAATTAAATAAAATGGACACCCGAAGTGCCTAAGAAAAATGCAGTGTTGAAAATCTGTTTCCAAGTTTTCCCAAAGTTTACATCTTGTTTGGAAAAAAAGAGATGCTGTTTTCTGTTTTATTCTCAGCATGATTTAGAATTTCTTTACAAGGTAGGATCATTCATTAGTGTTATAACATGGCCAGCGGTGGTGTGTGTGAGACCTGAAGACATGCTGGCTGTCTGATCTGGAAAAAAAAGCCTAGTGGGAAAATTACTTTATAATGTTTTCCCCTGGGCTTTAATTGAAGCATGGGAAGTGAAGGAAGCTGCAGGCATTGTCAAAAGCAAGGTTCTCCCATCACATGCTGCCTGTGGTGGCCAGTTTGTAATGAAAGAGAAAAAAAAATCCCGCACCCTAGCTATCTTACTGGCAACATCATGTCTTGTAGTCTTTAAAAGCAACTTTTCTATGAAATGGAATGGCAGGCATAACTACAATGGAAAAATAAATTATAGATGTGTGTTTATTTGACTATGAAATTTATCACATGAGGTTGCTATCCCATACCAGTTGCAACTTCACTGATTCTGGCAACATAACGAGTGAGGATCCTCACTATTACACCAGATGACATTCACACAGTTGTACTGATTTGATGACCTACAGTCCCATGGCTAAACTCCCTCTTAGCTACATAACTGCACTCCCGCAGTTCCACTTTTCTGACAAGTTTTAAAAGTATTTTGAAATTCCAGCTTACTAATAACATAAAGAGAGAACTCAACGTTAATGAATTTCTTCCTCAGGAATACTAATGAGGAGAATAAGAGAGAAGGAGAACCCCATTCCCTGATGTAATTTCAGTGCCAACATACTAGCTCAACAACAGAATGGGCTGATTGCAACAGATATGTGATAGGAAGGGGACCTGATTGGTGGCTATGGGTGGGGTTTCCTATCAAGAGCAGGGAATGGGTTAGTCATGGGGAGGAGGAAGCAAACTAGCAATAGAGTGTGTACATGGATATCTGCCTCATTGCTAATTTGCCACTTTCATGTGATAAAGTCCTATGAGTAAATTTCTGCTTAAGTGAAATGATACCGAAAGTATGGTGTAGAGTACTTGTCTACCTGGAAATGGCATGTGCTCTATAAACAAAGATGCCTACTGTTGTATTTTATTCATTACTGGCCACACAGACATAGTGTACAAGACTAGATGGATCAAAAGTAGATATGGCCTTTTCCCCATTGTGGGACCCACATTAAACTGAATTTTTAGTTAATTTATTATTTACAATGATACCTACTTCTCACTTTGTCCAAGCAGCTCTAAGTGACACAAACACCTTCCTTGTGTCCTTAACAACCCTGAGAAGCATGCCAAGTTGAAAGAAGAGAGTAAATTGCTCAAAGTCAGCCAGTAAACTCAATGGCTTGGTAGAGAGAACTTGAAACAAGGCTCTCAAACTGTTCAAAATATTTCAACTTAGTTTTTAATGGCATGCAAAGAGATGCTAAAATATTTTACATTACCAAAATATTTATGCCCAGACTATGAAATATTGTTTTACTTCCTTGCTTTTTTTTTTTTACCATTTCTTTTCCCAGCTTCACACATCCAGAGTCCAAACCGAACTAATGGGGTTCCATTTGGAATTTGTGGGAGGTAGGACACATTTACTTTTTCTCACATCATTCTGTCCCTTTCAGTACTTGGTCTCTTTCACATTACACTTTTATAGGACAATAAATCCACTTTAACCTCTATGGCAACATCCTGTGGAATCATGTGGCACACACTTTAGAAGATCACTAAGGCTCTTTGGCTAAGAGTTCTAAATACCAAAAGAACTACAAATTCCAGGAATCCATAGGATGGATTCATGGCAATTATAGTGGAATCATAATGACATAATTTTGGAGTTTGAAAAAAAATTACCTTTTAAAAAAAACAACAACCTGAAGTTTTTACCACCTTGAATAAGAAGAAATGTATGAATGACAGTAAACCTATTGAATTTTTGTGAAATTCAATAGATATAATTTCCCCTAGTATGGAAACAACTATACACTTGACATACATACATACATAGATAGATCAGACTTATGTGAGTTAAGCAAAAATACCATGCCCTACTAAAAAAAAATCCAATTTTCTATATGTTTGTGTTTAGGGATTTTATGGGGGGCGGGGTTGACAAAAAGCCTTTCAAATCTGAATATTAAGACATTTGCATTTTATTTATGCATTTATATCGTATCTTGTTTTGTCTTAACAGGGCTCCAAGGTAACTCACAATACGGTAGATTTAAAACACAAAAATATAACCATATGAACTACCTCATTGAAACACTGATACTTTTAAATGGAATCATTTAAAAGCATAATGATAACAATAAAAGTGCAACACAGAGAGACACACTACTAAAATATCTTTCTTCATCACCTGTTGTTGCTGTTTTATATTCTGCCTTTTCTCATGTCTTGGCACTTAATACAGTCTGGAAAAATTAGAAGAGATGCAGCATAAAATGTTTTTCATTGCATAAAAGAAAAACACATTGTTAAAAGCCTCTCTCCCCTACAAGCAATTAGTTACCAAAATCCTATTGGAAAAAAAATCAAGTCTTTGCATCTCACTATGGAGGGTGCTCTTTTTTTCATGTCAGAAGCGACTTTAGAAACTGCAAGTCGCTTCTGGTGTGAGACAATTGGCCGTCGGTAAGGATGTTATCCAGGGGGTACCCAGATGTTTTTGATGTTTTACCATCTTTGTGGGAAGCTTCTCTCATGTCTCCACATGGGGAACTGGAGCTGACAGAGGAGCTCATCCATGCTCTCCCCAGATTCGGACCTCCGACCTGTCGGTCTTCAGTCATGCTGGCACAAGAATTTAACCCACTGAGCCACTGGGGGCTCTTATGGAGGGTGCCTGTCTAGCATATATAAAAAGGAAGTTCCAAAGCGTGGGAGAAGCAACCAAGAAGATAATTTCTTTTTCTCTACGAGACATAACTTTGAGGATGGTGGGATCAATATTCCCTGAAAATACACACACACACACACACACACACACAAATACACACACATGTACATGTATATACACATAAATACGCACACATGCACACACACACACATTTCAGTCCTTTAGATAATGGATTTCTGAATTATATATGGCTTTATAGCTGATATCAGCACTTTGAACTGTGCTTGGAAACAGATCAGTAGCCAGTAGCCAGTAAAACTGAAGTAATGTAGCTAATCCTGGTAAATAATCTGGTTGCAGCTCTTTAGATGGTTAAAATTTCCAAGCTCAAGTTAACCCAAGTTTACCACTGAACTAGGAGAGCAAGATGCAGACTTGTGTGTACAAGAGGACTTAAACTAAACAAGCACAATTTGAATATCGATTCCTAGTATTTTGATCAGTTTGCTTCACCTCTATCTTTCCTGGATTATGTTTCAATTTGTTTTTCCTCATCTGGCCCATCATTGTCCATTACTGTCAACTGACCATAATTTAGAACTAAAAGAGCTCTCTTTCATTTTAGGTAAATAAATACTAGAATTATGTGTCATCGATAGCAATGTCATAAGACCACCGCAAACTCCATAAATTTCACCCAGTAATTGCATGTATAAATAGCATGCTAAAGAAATCTAAGCCCTCAAGAACCCCTCATAATAGCAGTCAAGTGGTTGAACAGGAGTTCCCCAGCACTACCTGCCAAACAAGAAAGAAAACCCCCCAAAATGATATCATGGGCAAAAGTATCAAAAACTGCTAACAAATGTAGCAGAATTAATGGGCATATTCCAGTTCCTGGCATAAGTTAGCCACCAAGGTGATCAAAATGTTTCTATATCATACTAAAAACAAAATGAAATGGGTCTAGATAATTCATCTCATCCAGAAATTCCTGGAGTTGGGCAGCCACCACATGCCCTGGTACTTTGCCCCAAAAGGAAGTATTGAAAACTGGTTGTCCAAAATGATGAAATTCAAGGACTTTTTCAAGACTGGTTTTACAACGACCTCCTCGAGGTATAATGGAACTTTGCCTTGTTTTTAGTGGTGAATTGATCATTCCTTGTATCTACTCAGCTAATCTACCTCTGGTCTTTTCAATAAGCCAGGAAGGGCAAGGATCTAAACAGACGTGGTGGCTCTCACCTCACCTGCCCACATTCTATTCTGACAAATTACAATTGACTGAGAATAAGTTCTCATCCTTCCTTGACCAGGAGCAGCCCAACACTGCTGAAATAGCTCTAACATGTCAGGCAGCAGCCTCTACCAGCATTTGCTTTAGGGCAGACCTGTCTGTGTCCTTTCATTTGTAAAGGGAGAACGCCTTCCTTCATTAAGTCAGCTTCTGCTCTGCTGTGCATCCAAGCATCAGTTAAGTTGTACAAGCAGAAAAGTGAAGGAATTATGCAGCATGACATTAGAAAGCTGTAGAAAGCTTCCCCACTTTTTTTTGGTTTATTGAAATGTTATTTGAAAGTTAACTGTCTGACCTTCAAAATCAAAAGCAGAAATCTGAATCAAGTTGAAGTGAAAAAGGAACCCAAATATCATAATGCTTTCCATTCACAAACAGATGCCACAGAATATAACAAGAAAGGTCTCAAACCAAACTTCTAACTTAGCTTCACTCAATATTGCATGTTTTAATAGAGTGAACCAATTAGTGCATTTCTATATAATTTGTATAGTCCAAATGGTATTGCTTTCAAATCCTCCTAGAGAGTGCAGAGTGGAAAAAGTGGATTTATGGATGGTTTCCATTGGAAAGCTCAAGGACAAACCTGTATTGGACATAATGCAGCCTGATGGATATTTTGGAGTCTCTAATTCTACTGACATGTTTGTATCCTCCCCAGAACTATTTATTCCTGCTACCTTATTTGTTTATTAAATCTAGAATTTGTTTTGCAACAATATATCCTTCAGCATTCTTTTTACTAAATACAGTAAGTTCTGAAAGTGAAGGGATTTTCTGTAATTCAAAACAACTGTCTTCAAATAATGTGTATCAGACTGTCCTTATTTAGCTGTCTTGGTTCAGGATATGTGAAATCCGAGCCTTTCATTTTCATTTCTCTCTTATGGCACGCCAAAGCACTTGTTCAGGATGCTATGCTATAATTGTGTCTATGGTGTTTTCTTAGCTCAGTTCCAACATTTATTTATTTATGTTTGAAAATCAAATTTTTTCATCATATTCCCAGCTCAAAGGCACAGATACTAGTACAAATTGTCACATTGTATTTGCAATGGCCTTAATTGAATATTGTGCTTTCAAATCACAAGAAATCAAACAAACCTGCAGAGCTATGAATAGATGTGACTAACTAGAAAAGACTATAGTGTTTGGTAAGGTTTGGTAAAAAGAAGAAGACCACATTCCAGAACAGATAGTATCAATGCCATGCTTGTTGTGTTGATGGTATGATGACTTGGATGTCTCTCATTCGTGGTGTTATCATGGCTGTTAACAACAAAAATGTAGAAATTAGCAGTGTCCCTTATTCTCAAAGTGTAGAAGAAAACAACTCAGTCATCAGCCATATGCTTCACCTCATTCAAAATTACAGAGTACTTAGGATAAATGTAGACAGAAAAAAGTGTGATACACAGGATGTGCAACATGTGGATTGTGAAGTCATTTCCTTTATTTTTTAGTGCAATGCCATAATAAATAATTACACTTAAGTACTATTATTTCTTAGGAGTGTGCATGATTTCATTTTGATGTACTGGATTTGGGGGATTCAGGGGATTTGGCTGTCGAATTCCCAGAAACGAGCCTGGCAGGGAGCATCCAAAGCCTTAGCCAATATGCATTATATTACAGCACCTGGATCTTTTCAGCTAATGGGGGGTAATGGGGTGGAGCGTCACTTTACTTGAGGTGGCATGTGGGCATCCTTGCAAATCAGTCAAGCTGCAGGTCCTCCTCCTCTTTCTTCCATGGAAGTCTCCTCCATCCATTTCCAAAGCTCCCCCCCCCCCCCCAGTGCCATCTTGAGGCAAATGGGAACTCACTTTACCGGCAGCACTTTGTGTGGTGTAGGAATTGAAGGAGGCATGATGGGAGTTAAGGTTTTGTGTTTTCTCTGTGTGTTTCTCACTTCATTTCTCAGCCAATGGGAGGCCTAGTTTGCTATATCAATTTTCCTCCCCTCTTGTGGTGTGCACTTGGAACTTCAGTCCCCAGAACCCCCTCTTCTTGTTTTTTTTTTAAAAAAATGTCATAGTTAAAACTTTCCAAAACTCAGTGGATTGGTGAATTGTTCTGAAACTTGGCAGGCTTGCAGTTGTAAATATGGTCTACAGGTGATGTGAGTTTTGTACTGATAGGCCTAAAAATGATGGCGAAATGAGCCTTTAAATTTTTCCATTTGGTGTCAATAGACCAAATCTTACCAGAACAAAAACAGAACCCCCCCCCCCTCCCAATTTTGGGAACTTCCCAGTAAACCATATGGGGGGGGGGGGGGCTGAAAACAGGAGCAAAACTGGTACAGGTTTTTGCCCAGTCATACACCCCTATTATTTCTGTGCCTACCCAAATAGGTATACTAATATTTGATCCCATTGCTTATATCATGCATTAAATAAAACCTTCACTTCCAATTACTTCCTTTCAGGCTAAATGTTAAACTATGTATAGCGCAGAACATAGTGTGTGTGTGTGTGTGTGGGGGGGGATCTATTGAAATATGGAATGTTCAATTATTTGTATATTTAGTGGATAAGGGAATAAATCTGACTACAATTATAATTCTAGTCACCTATTTACAAAACATATAGGCGTAACATGTGAAAAGACGGTGCTTTTTCTAGCTGTTTCCCCCCCCCCCCTCTTTATATGTAAAGCAATAATTTTTAAAAAGACAGCTTCATCAATGCATGAAAAAACTCAGTGTATTCAGTAACCTTGAAAAAAAATCAAAGTTCTGGTACTGCATCTCTTGTTTACACTGGAGATGGAGGCAGATAGGGCTGTCAACCGTTCTATACTGATCTACAGCAATGAATACAGATTTTGGGAGAAAAATGTGATGTTGGTATCTTAGGATTACTTTTGGGACTACAGCTTCCAGAAGTCTTCCACCTTCACAGTTGGTTAAAAGAATGTGAGAATTTTACTTTGTAAGAAGTTAACTTTTATAAACTTTGGAATGGAGAGCCACCTGTGGGCAATTCTTATCTTCTTAGTAAAGAATGCACAGTTTAATCAGATAAGACACATTTATTATTGTTTAACTGCTAGCAATTCCTGAGGGGTATATATTAAAAAAAATTCTGGAAAAATTAGGAAATACTTGCTCTAGCCCATCAGACTGAGACCAAGAAAAAGTTCTATTCATTTTCTTCCCATTCTTCCTAGATTATCTATTACTCATAAAATATTTCTTCTCACATCCACACTGCAGGAACCCACAATTGTGGGGAGGAGTTGTCCCATAGTCCTCTCCACAATTCTATAGCCTGGGGTAGGAGCTGACAAAGGTATAAATGAGAAAAAAATCTAGAAATGAGGAGGGACAAGTCTCAGTTTGTTTGATCATCTGCTGTGCAATTGTGGATGAAGCCTCAAAACATGTTTAATATATGCAAATCATGATTTATTGTGATATGAAAATATGACAAATTTAAGTGTTATGCAATATGAGAATATGATATGTGCAGAAGGTGATATGAGTATTGCAGATGGCTGTCTTATTATAAATGGTTATCATATGCAAAGAGATCTTGTACAATAATAGAAATTAATTGTGAAAATGAAATTGGAAGCATAAGCTTTCATAGACCATAGTGGTTATTTAATTTGGGACCATTCTAGAACATTACATCCCCGAATTTAACACAATGGTAGCCAGATGGTTTGCACTCTCTACAGCAGTGCTTCTCAACCTGTGGGTTCCTCAGGTGTTTTGGCCTACAACTCCCAGAAATTCCAACCAGTTTACCAGCTGTTAGGATTTCTGGGAGTTGAAGGCCAAAACATCTGGGGACCCACAGGTTGAGAACCACTGCTCTACAGAATTGTATAGGTGTCCAGAAAATCCAGCTGAGATGGCACAGACCTCATTTGTCCTCTGTATAAACTAGTTGTCATAGTTGCATCCATTGAGGTCATAATGGTGCTCCTAAGCAACCAGCAATGATGGGGTAGTGACCCCCCCCCCCCGTCCTTCTTGCTAATCACACAGGCACCACATTCAGACCTCAGCAGACATGGCTTCAATGGTACTTGCAGAGAACCCCATGGCTAGTGGGGAGCAGTGACAGCAATGTGAAGAAATTCCATTGCTTTCCCTGTGGACAACAAATCAGGCTGAAATGGATCTAACCCAGCTGTCCAGATGGCCACAAAGCCCATGGATACTCTGGAATTTCCTCCAAGCTATGGAGTATTCACAGAAAGACATTCAGGTTTTAAGCAAAATGCTCCTGGAACTGACCAAAAGTCCCTGCACACCATGATGACTTCTTGTGCTGGATCTGAGATGAGTGTGAGTGTTTTTATTAATGTAGCCAAGTCCTAAATGTACTCTCTCAGATGAATGTAGTGAAGTACTTAGAAAGCCTCTTTGAAACCACATGCTACCAACTTTGTTCTCCCAGTTATTCTCTAAAATGTGGCAATATCAATTTTTATACTAACATGGCTATGTCTGTGAATTGTATAAGTAATTATGTTAGAAATATCTTTGCAAAGTGGGAATGTTCACTTCATTTTTCTGTACTCATTGTTTATACATTTCTTCTTTTTCCTTTTCCTCTCTCCCCGCCCTCTTTCCAACATAACCTTGACATATAATTGGATTTAAATACTATTATTTTAATATAGGCTGCCTAGTATATACATCTCTGGCCCCAGTATTATTTTGTTGTAGAATAAAAGAAAGGCACATGTACACACACACACTCTGTCGCACACATGCACACAGAGCAGATGCTAACCCCAATAATTTCTTTCCAAACTGTAAAGCACCATGCAGAGCAGGGGGTGTGGTGAAAAGATGGCAAGATACTCATTAAAAAGTGGAAATGATTAAGCAGAAGCTTCAATATTTAATACAAATAGAAGAGAAACATCACCAGGTGCCTAATATGTTCGGGTTTTTAAGTTATATATAGAGAAAAGGATTATATATATAAAGAAAAAGTGAATCTTAATGTGTGTGTACGTAACACACACACACACACACAGTGAGATTCATTTTTTCTTCATACATTCAGTTTACTTATAGTTAGACATTCTAATCTAAACACACAGACATTACAAACACACACACACGTGTGTGCATGTGTATGTGCATATGTGTGCATTTAGATCAGAATGTCAAACTACAGAAAAATCAAATGTTACCTTTTAAACTTCTCATCCTCATTATATTGCAAGGAAATTATTTAGAGTTGTTTACTCCAAAATGTTACAAAGTACTAAGGGGTTCAAATTGATATACAGAACACTAAGCAACATCCCTCTCTCACCTACACTGCTGCCATCTCTCTGTGGATGTATCCATAGCCAAACAGCCTCTTTCAGAGTACCTAATTTACTCTGAAAGTGATTTCTTCAGAGCATGGCTAATTAGAGAAGATGGTGCAAGCTTGTTTTTTTTTCTTCATCTCAGATGATGGCTCTTTATTTATTCTTTTCAATGAGAAAGTGTGTAGATTGATTGTTTATAGAGAAGTCTGTGGAACTCCTCTAGAGTTGTAGTTTCATGTTGACATATTAGCTAACTCTAGAGATCTCATCATGCAGATAAGTCCTCCCCCCCAATTCTGTTTTGTCGGCAATTGCCATCAAAACAACAGGTGCATGGGACACTTTGCACCCACATGCCCGCCTTTCTTCCCTTGTCACAAGAAGGGAACTGGACAAGGCACCCTGTTTCCATCAGATGGAGTAAAGGGGAGAAAAATATGAGTAGCTCCATTAGAACTACCTGAAACACTACTTACCTTGCATCATTGGCAACTCTTCCCTCACCACTTCAGGGATGAATGGGACATGGCCATGCCAGTGTCATGTGATGGCACTCAGCAGGTCCCTTTTCCAAAGTGTAGCAAGGGGCCAAAAGCCCCAAGTGTAATAATGTGGTTGGAGAGCTTTCATCTGTCCTAGACTCTTTTTGTTATGAACTCTACTATAACATGTAAGATCTTGTGTTACTTTGTATCAAGTTTGAACCATATTGAGTATTCATTAGCGATGGGAAATACATTTACTGGATTCACATCTCAGATATCATTTTCTCACTTCCTGAAACAATTAATAGAAAGGATCACATTTTGCCTCAGAAAATCTAGGCCCTGTAAACCGAACACAAAACTATATGATAAAATGATCAGTGTGACATTAAAATGGAAAATAAATGAGAATAATAGTTAGTAACTGTGAAACTCAATGAAAATAAGATAGATAGATTTTCACATCACATGTATCTATGAACAGAGGTGTGGTATGGAAGTTACTTGCTGCAGTTTTTTAAAAATGTATGTGTTACTAGGATGTTATTAAGACAATGGTGTTTAGCCCCAAATGACAGTTCTGTATCAAATGTCCACCCCCTTCTTATGTCTAATTAGAAAACTGCCATATACCAAGTGAAATTGTTCATTAATATTGCTCTTTATGGACTTTCTAACTGAGAAATATTGGCTCTCCTGAATTTCAGACAGGTTATGTAGCAGCTCAACTTGATGTTGGGGATTTGCACTTCCAATAAACTGTTGCAATCCTAGACAGTTGAATGACTGCATTTCTAGATTGTATCAACCATGTCAATACCAAGGAAAATAATACCAAGGAAAATAATAGCACTGTATTCTCTTCTTTGTTAAAACAAATCTGGACCACTGTGTTCTTGGCCCAACAATTTAAAAAGAGTAGCATCAAGCTGGAGCACATCCAGAGAAGAATGACTAAGACTTCTGGAAGCTAAGCTCTGTGAAAAATGATTGAGGAATTTGGAAATATTTAGCCTGGACAGGTGATACAATAGTAATCTTGAAATATTTAAAGGACTGTCATGCAGAAAAGGAGTAAACTTGTTTTCTAAACCTCCAGAATGTAGAACCTTAACCTGTGGACTCAAATTACAAGAATTCAGTTGTCATCATAATATTAGGGAGATTCTTCTCATGATGTGAGCTCTTTGACAGGACAACAGATGTTTCTGGCTGATGGGCTTTCATTCATTGTATTCTTTCATTCATTGTATTCATTGTATACTCATTGTATACAAGTATTTTCTAAAGATACTTTGTCTTAGGTATCCTGCATTAGTGGTATTAAGGATGTGAAAACAAAGAACCTTGGTGTTTCTTCTGTGATGCTATGATTTTGTTTAATCCTTTGTCTTGATTAGGGTAAGAATTCTTTACTAATTTTCTTATCAAAGTAAACATCAAGTTGTGTTAATATCTTTTTCTACTGTGAGAAAGCATTTGATTGCTGCAATTTTTGAAACATTATTTATTGTCCAAAATTTATATGTGGTGTTTGCACAGGAAAAAGGGATGTTCTTGCTCTGTGAACAGTTTCCTCATATACTACAATGCTTTTGCATAGAAAGAAATCTTATTTTGAACACAATACAGCTGTGTTATAATTTTCTGCAGCAAAAGTCCTGAACTACAGCAAACATTATTTACTATGTTGAACACAATATTTCTGAATACAAATATTATTTTCTACATAGGAAATCGTGTTTCCTGTTCAGAAAATACCCGATTATTTTCATCAGTGCCTCGATTACTGGATGGCTGCGTGCCAGCAGGTTGAGGGTGAATCCAGCAAAGATGGAGATCCAGCAAAGACGGAGATTCTATGGCTGGATCAACTGGGCAGTGGGGACATCCAGCTGCCTACCCTGGATGGCAAGGCGCTATGCCTGTCATCAATGGTAAAGAGTCTGGGAGTCCTTTTGGACCCTCTGCTGATGATGGAGGCCCAGGTCTCTGCCGTTAGCAGAACCGTCTTTTTTCATCTGTGGCAGCCTGGACAGCTTCTTGTCCAGGGATGACCTAGCTACGGTGATCCAGGCTATGGTCATCTCAAGACTGGACTACTGTAATGCCTTCTACATTGGCCTTCCTCTGTCGGTGATCCGGAAGCTCAAGTTGGTACAAAATGCAACTGCTCGGCTTCTTGCGGGAATTCCGATGAGATGCCACATAACACCAATCTTAATACAGCTGCATTGGTTACCAATTGAGCACCGGATCACTTTCAAAGTGATAGTACTTACCTTTAAGACCTTGCATGGTCTGGGGCCAATGTACCTAAGGGACCACCTCACCCCCTACCAACCCCAGAAATCCCTCCATTCCGAGGACCAAGATTTATTGGAAATTCCCAGTGTCAAGACCTTGCATCTAACAGCAACCAGATGCAGAGCCTTTTTACAGCAGTGGCACCATCACTCTGGAATACTCTGCCATCTGAAGTCCGTGACTTGCGGGACCTATCAGCTTTCTGCAGGGCATGTAAAACATATCTGTTTCGACAGACCTTTGATATTGTTGTTTTTAAATGATTTTTAAATTGTTTTAAATTGTTTTTAATTTGTGTTAGATTTTAGCCTGTTCTTGTAAGCCACTCCGAGCCCCAGGGGAGTGGCATCATATAAGTTTGAATAATAAATAAATAAAATAAATAAAAAACACCCACATACAAATTTTGGATAGAACTCTTAATCCTTGACAATTCAGAGAAGATTCCTCTCATTAGAATTTCTTAACATTCAGGAAATGTGTATTTAACAGTATTTGAATATATGTGAATATTTTAAATGCTATTTGCTGTGCAAAACAACCATATGGAAATTTTGTGTGGAATAAGTTCTGAACTATGAAAATTCTCAATAGTAGAAGATTCTTTGTATTGGGATTTCTTAACATTCATGAACCAAATTTTAAGCATTATTTGAATGTTTCTGGACTTTCGTCCCACCCAAATTCTTGATATAATTTCTATGTATATTTCTCTGACCCTAACCCATACTATAGGCTGACACTGTTGGAGAATGGGAATATATGCATATTGCAGTGATGTCAAGAAACCAGGATGAATAAAATCACACATTATAGAGTGATAGGAGGAATTCAACATGATGGCACCCTTGTTTGCATGTTTTTAGATTTGGCAGGTAATCTGAACTTATAGTTATTTTAGAGACACAAGAATGTGCAGGTTTCCTTCTTGTTCTCCTAATTGGTGATATAACAGAAAGCAATCAGAAGTATACAGCTTCTTAATGGCAAGTTTGACAGGTTAGTTAAAATGATGAACTACAAGACTTTTCTTCACTGAATAAATGTATGCAGTTCCTTCTCTTCTTCCCCCTATTCAATCCTCCTAAATGGGGGAGAGAAGATCTTTATACACTAGGTTACCTGCTGATGCTGATCTTGCCTTTGTGACTATCTTTATATTAAAATTTTACCTGTAGTTGCTGCTGTAATTTCACACTTTAATGAGTACCTTGGTACTATACTTTCCCCCCTTCCTTTCTTTTTAATAATGAGCACTGGTGGGTATATGCAATTTAACAGAGTGTCTGCTTCTGAGAATCTAGTTACTAAGGTTAAAGCGACAGATAAACATGTGCCATTCTCCTCTCCCATGTTAGTACTACTTGTTTGCTTCAAAATATGTTTTTCAACCACACTATACTTCTAGTGCCCTCTGAAAGTATGATTAATATTCAAGAACTAACTGGATCATTCTTTTCTTCTAACACTTACCTTCCCCAATTATTCTGACAGCAAATTATAGTATTTCCCCTGTTTGTCACCAGAAGCTTGTATTCAAAGATATACTGTCCCTTTCAATGCTCCCTCTTCTCCCTTTTCTCTAGCTATTGTTTGATCAATATAAACACACTAAAACAGAAAGAAATGGGGAAGTACCACAGCTTTCTTGATTCCCTATCAATAAATCAAGACAGTGTACTAGGTGTTTTCCTATTTTACTACATCATAAAACAATAATACTATATTGTAGGTTCATCCAAGTTCATCAATGAGCTTTACTGACAAGAGGCCATTGCTAAGTGGGCAGGGCATGGTGCCCTCTTCATTAGCAGCTAAATACTCTGTTATCATGACATTAATATGACCAATCACTCTCACACATTCAAAAGGTTGAACTTAATACTTTTGGTAGGTTAAATAAAGCCCTCACAAAAGATTTAATTATGAAAGGTATGGTTTGAAAGGGAACGTGTAATCATTGGAGAGTTGTAAAGGTAATCATACTCAGCCATGAGTTATAGCTTTGCATATTAAAGTGAGATCTTAACATAAGGGTTAGTAAGGGAGTATAGGAAAGTTTGATGGCCATCATGAGAACTGAAGAGGCCAGAGACAGAGCTCAAAATTGAGCTATTTTGAGATCTTTTTAAGGTTTTATTTTTAAAAACAAAAGAAATTCTTAAAAATCAGGGGAAGAGCCAAATGTTATGAAATTTGGACTAACAGTGATAGATGTGTCCTTTAAGTGTGATCATTTTAATCCCATTAGCCCTAAAAATGATGGGAAGTGGATCCTGGGAAGCTCCCCCATTGCCGCCAGTGAGCCAGATCTAAGCACATTTTTCAGCTACAGACCAAAAATGGCTATTCGGCTACCCGCTCATTTTTGGGAGGTGCACAAAAATGGATCCAGGGGTCTCCCAGAATTTGGCCAGCAGAAACCGATTGAGGATCAGCCAAAATG
The DNA here is from genome assembly GCF_037176765.1 of Anolis sagrei. Taxonomy (NCBI): domain Eukaryota; kingdom Metazoa; phylum Chordata; class Lepidosauria; order Squamata; family Anolidae; genus Anolis; species Anolis sagrei. Next base: position 115,425,453 of record NC_090025.1, read on the forward strand.
CACAAGCCTAATATTGGCCCCAAGAAAGCGTTCCTGTAGCCCTCCCTTTAACTTGTTCTGGTGCAAAAGTGCCTAATGGTCATTCTGACCTCAATTCTTGTAATATATTGTTACATGTTTATATTTATTTGTTTGTATTTGAATGGCCTATGGTCTAAGCATTCATAACTAACTGACTAAACTTAGGCCCCTTCTAATCTGCCATACAATCAAAATTATCAAAGCAGATAATCCACATTATCTGCTTTGAACTGGATCATATGTGTCTACATTGCCAGATAATCCAATTCAAAATTGATTTTATATGGCAATGTAGAAGGGGCCTTAGAAAGGAATACTGAGAATTGAGTTTCTGTATTTACACTGTATAAATTGCAAATTCTGTCTGGAGATGAAATAATATAGGAAGTTTTCACATCAAAAGTATATATTATCAGGAGCTGGCTTGTAGAATGTCGTTCCTTTTTCTTATTCTATGCATATTTCTAGAGTGTCTCATATTTACAATGATAGTTGAATTCCACACCTACTCCCTTGGGAGCCTCAGTACATGCTTGCTGAATCCCCAACCTGCTGGCAATCTTTGGGAGTGGAAGACAAGTGGTTATATATTACCATCAGTCTCGCTTCTCCATTTTTTCTGGTCTGTTTTCTATTTATTTTGAGTAAATATTAATTAAAATATAAACTGATAATGCTGAAACTGAGATCGTAGTGTGGGTGAGGTACTGATGGGTGGGTGGGTGGAAAAATCTGGTCCTTGAGTCTTTTATTGCCTTCTCTTTCTCAAAAGCCCAGTTAGCAAAAATTGTGTCTGACATCAACGCTGTGCAAGACCATGGAAATCAATTTTTCAGAGCTTGCTCTATGCAGAAGCCAGATTAATTTTTAGCTGAATTGATTCTTAAAATGCTACAGTGAGCTTAATTTGACATTTTGCACACATGATCAGTATATCCAAGTTTCAAAAGTTTTTAAGTAGCTGATGGTATTTGGGCGGGGGTGTCCTCAATTTAAACACTTCAGATCTGATACCATTAATATGAACTGGCTCATGATGAGAGTATAAGCTACACACTCTCTCAGTCTTTGTTGAGTAAAGCATATTTTGCTGAGTGAAAAGAAGATTAAGTAGCTTTAATTGATTGGGAGGGGAAACTCACTTACAAGAGAAGAGGCAGGTGTTGGTTTTGCACACCCTATAATACCCCATATTTATAAAATAATTGGAAAGAGCGGCTGTGTCTCTCTGTGAGTGCAAGTTCTATAAAAGTATGCATGCTGAAGACTGAGGCTTCAAAATACACAGGAAATGCAAACAGTTGTGCATAACAAAGTTCTTATCTATAGAATTACTCTGAGAAGTATGGCTCAGGTCCATGCTTGAATTCCCTGAAGCATTACTAATCATGATGTTATCTTTAAAATTTACTTCTATGAATGTTTACAAATAGGCTATTGTATGTTACCACAGAACATCAGTAGCACAGACAAATAAAAACAATAATTAGGTATATCATTTGATGGATCAAAATGTTTTCCATGTAAAATAGTGGTAAGCAACTTATGATCATCTTGATGATAGAGTTCAACTGGTTAAATCTGAAGCAAGTCACTTTCCAACATGATCTGGTAGCCACAATAATCCCATTCCTGCTGTAGATCATTATATGTTTAGTACATGTACAAACTGGAAAAATGGATATGCTTTGCCCTGAAGAGATTTTTTTCCTAATGGAATTTGTCTACAGATGGAACACCAAATGTACAAGTCCCAAAACATTTCATAGACTGTTGGCAATTTTTGCAGCAAAACAAATATTTTCTTTTACTGTCTGGTTCAGCAGAGTTTTAATGAAAAAAACTAGTGTTATTATGGGATTTGTGATAGGTTTTTTCTGCATCTCCCTCTCTATACCTTTGAGAACTCTCTTACGTGAAGACCTTTAAAAGTGCACTCAGTTTTGAAGGGGTTGTTTTTGTTTTAGTATGTTGAAATTCAGCCACTACTAATTACTCTGGTTGCTTTTTTCCAACCTGACAAGTGAGAAATCAGACCCCAGTTGTTTGAGTGCTGTAGGCTGTTCAACATGCCCTTCTTGAGAAGAATCCAAAGTCTGACAAAGAATATATGTATGCTAAAGTAAGTAGTGATTTACAACTTGGATGATACTAAGTGTAAACCAATCTGACAGCTTCACAATATCTTTCAGGGAAGATTTTGCATTATGCAAAATTTTAATGCTGAGATGGGGAGGCATTTTCAGAAGCCTTCCCCAAACATATTAAAATTTAAATGTGTTATTTTTGCAATTGCTCATTTTAAAAAGATCATACAATTGCAATAGGTTAATTGTGGAAAATTGTGATGTGTGATTTGAGGAGGAGCATGATACAATAATTCTGTGCTCTTTTATTTTGAAGAAAAATTGAAAAGAGAATCAAATAATTGCAATACATTTAGAGAAGTTCCACTTTGAGGTTTGCTCCAGCTAACATATCTTCTATAGCAGAACCTCAAAATCTCAATTAGACTAGAACTAGAAACAATTTTTTTAAATTTTTGTAAGCATCTGAACCTGTGTATGTATGAGTGAGTGAGTGTATATATGTGTGTGTTTGTGCTCATGTGCACAATGGAGGTGGAAAAGGAAGGATATGATTACTGGAAAATCCAATAATTTGCATGAGAGAAAATTCTTCCTACTTCATAATGGAAATGAGTACTAGCTCTAGTAATACACACCAAAAATTAGGTTTGCAAAATGTATACTGGAGTCAGTGATTGTCTCTTTAGTTGTTGTGCAGTACAGGGAAGTTTAGCAAATGCTGATTGTGGGCACTTCCAGACTTAACGTAAACGTATGCTGAAGCAACTTTAAGAAACCCACTTCGATGCAGATTTAAATCCGCACACCTATCTCCCAAACTTTGGCTCTCCTGGAGGGCTTTCCCCATTCCAGCATGGTAACTACTGCGCGAGAATGGGGTAATGCAACTGCCCCCCCCCCCAAAAAAGCCTTAAAAGTAAACCTTACTGTGCTGCCATTAGGCTTCTCTGGAGCTTCCTGAACCATACCAACAATGCACAAGGAGGCGGGGGGGGGAGGGGGTAGGAGCGATCCCTTCTGCCTTTTGGTGCATCATTGGTATGGTCCAGGAAGCTTCAGAGAGACCTAATGCAGTAAGGTTTTATTTTCTTTTAAGACTTTTGGAGGGGGTGGGTGGGTGCTATCTCACATCTTTGGGCTCCAGGAGCCCAAAAGGTGCAAGATGGGTGTGAGGACTGGCCCCTGTCCCTACAAGGCCCATAGCCCATTAGAAATGGGCCTTTCGGGAAGATCCAGATCTAATTAATTCAGGACACCTCTGGTAAAAGCACAAGAGCTGAACAAATTTTGGGTCTTGTCTGGATGGGCCTTGTCACACAACCAAATAATCAGGATTTCTGGGTTGTTGTAGGTTTTTCCGGGCTATATGGCCATGTTCTGGAGGCAATTTTTCTCCTGACGTTTCACCTGCATCTATGGCAAGCATCCTCAGAGGTAGTGAGGTAATCAGGATTTCCACAATGCCTGCTGAAATTTCCCCTTTTATTCAAAAGCCCTCTCTTATTTTCATTCAAAAAAAAAAACAACAACACAAGTCAAGGCTATGTTAACTGACCTATAATCTATATTTCAATACTCAGTCAAGATTTCAGATCATTCCTCACTATTGGCAGGGGCTAAATGTGCTTCTTATCATCACATATTGTCTTGATACACCCACTGAGCTTTTGTGCAATGAATGACTGCCAGTTGTGTCCCAAGTGGTCTTGATCTGTCAGAGAGACCTGGAAGCCGAAACAATTTATCTTAATTGTTCCATAGCCTGATCCTGCATAGTTTCCCCAGGCTGTTTGTCTTCTCAACTGTTCACCCAATAAGATGAGAAAGATACCTTTGGAAACTCTGTACCTTCCTGGGGCATGCTGTACAATATTATAGAGACACTGGTCAAGGCTTTGCAACACTAGACATGGCAAATTTGTCTTTTCTTCCTCAATGAGCTTCCCATCCCGTTCCACAGATTTATCCAACTCTGTGGGAGTCCTTTTGCTGAAACAGAAAACATTTTGTGCAATTGTTTGTGGCTGCATATGATGGGAAAACAATGGAAATACCGAAGCTAACAGAAAATGTAATCATATGCAGCCAAGCTGCAGTCTCTCAGCAGCCCGGCACCACTTTACCTGTTCAGCAGAGCATGCATATGTGGCTCTGACAGTCTGATTTCCTCTGCAAGAAATGTGGAATATTCTCTGTTGTGGCTAAAAAAGGAACTGCTCTAGGTTTTGGTTCCAGTGTAGGTGAACCAGTTTCCGCTACTGTTTGAGATGATTAGGTGAGACAAGAGGCTGGCACTTCTAGTCATGTCTGCCCTTGCTAATCATAAAGTGAATATTTAAAACAACAGCTGCCTTCTTCTATTTATGTAGAGTCCAGTCACATTCTAGGAGAAATCCATTCCATTTTTAAAAATTAATTTGTTGCTTGAATGGATTACACATGGCCCTCTGTATCTAGAGATTCAATCATTCAACCTTGATAATCCAAAAATGTCTAAAGAGCAAACATTGATTTTGCCATTTTATGTAAAGGACACTTTACCATGCAATTATATTTAATGGGACTTGAGCATTCACAGAATTTGGTATCCACAGAGGATCCTGGAACCAAACCGCAGTGGTGAAAAGGGTCCAATGCATATACCACAATTTCTCCTTAGGAAAACCAGAATGGTAAACAGAACCAATGTACAATCACTGTGCACTAAAAAGGAAAATAGGGTTGTTATTATCATTTTTTGTATTTATTTATTTGTATCCCGCTTTTCTCTCAGATTAGGATTCAAAGCAGTAAAGGTTCATTATTATTAGCTGCCAGATATGAAAAATGGAGTTTCCAGTAGCTAGAACATGTAATTGAGATGAGTAGACCAGTAAAGAAAATTAATGCAGTTTCAAACTGGTATTGAAGAAAGGGGTTCCACTGTGCAGATGATGACATATGAAATCCTAAAAACAGTTTGATGTTCAAATGTTGATTACTCAAACCACAGAGTACTGTTGTTGCACATTAAGGGCTTTTTTAACCTTTTGTGAGTGTTTGTTGTTTGGTTCCTGCAGTTTGAAACTAGCTTCAAATTGAATTGAGTGGTCAGAGGAGATTAGGCCTAGAATATAAAGCAATGACCCCAACAGGAAGTTCTTCTGGAAAAAAAATTCTGATGAGAAAAACTGTTCAATAGTAGAATATATTTCCTTGGGGAATGTTGGCGTCCTCTGCTTTGGAGTTTTTCAAGCAGAGGCTGGGTGGCCACCTGTCAGGAGTGCTTTGATTGTGTATTCATGCATGGCAGGGGTTGAACAGGAGAACCTTGTGGTTTCTTCCAAGTCTATGATTCTATGAGTCTAATGCAAAGTGTTGCTTGAAATGAAAAACATTCAAATACAAGAACAATACTGTGGAGGAATATTCATTCTCTCTGAGCTGTGGAAGAAAACTATTTGTCCTTACATAAAAGAAAAGAATGGAGAAGAATTTACATCCCTACTGTGTGACTGAATTCTGAATTTCATAGCAACTAACAAATCAGAATGGGGCATAAGCCCTGCCATCTATGTACCTGTTATTTAATAGAGTATATAATCCTTTAATTTTTTCTACTTTAATATTTTTGGACTTGAGGAATGCCAGGATGCCTATCTTTAACACTTCAGTCTTGTCAGTCTTCAGTCTTCTGGCTTTTGTCCATCTCATCAGTATCTTTAAGCATCTGTTCGGCAAATAATCAACATTTCCCGATTCAGCGAAATGGAATGAAAAGATGGAGTGATGCAATTGTCATCTGCATATTGTGGAACCCATGATCCAAATCACCAGATCCTCCAGATCCTGAAGGTTATATTGGCTCTTGTAGGATCCCATAGCGCAGTCTGAGCAGAAATCTTGCAATGATACTGACAGTGACCAATACTTGATAACAGTGAAGGCCAACATTTAGGTCCCTTGTTCTCCCAAATTGAGACATCCTGGCCACATTAATACTGCCCCTACTCACAATCCCTAAACAGTAAATAATATAAAGTTTTTGCTGTGTCCAAAGCTACACCAACTATTAAAGTCACTATAATCTGGTCCATAGTCATGATGAGATATTTGCTTTGAAACATACCTTGGGACTGAGCCACATCTCTTCTGAAGACCATATTAAATTTCCAGATGTAAATGAAATTAATCTATTTGTAATGTGGTTTTTTTTCTGCAGGAGGCTTAGGTAGTGCTTCACTGAGCACTGTGTATTTGTTTATATATTAATACACAACAGACTTTTCAGTGCTTCCAATCCCGGAGTGCCATTTTCATAATCACCATTGGATTCCCCTCCCCCCCCCCCTTTTTCATAGTTTAATTGCAAAGGGATAAGCCTTCAAGTACAAATATTTGAATAAGAGTGGTGTGTTGTTATTGGTTTTAAATAACACATTGTGGAATGTTTGCAGTCTGTAATAAGGCTACCCACAGTGTAGTCCTTATATAAACTGCTTCCTTCAAAGGGCATTGGGAATGGTTCGGGGAAAAGTATCAACACTGGTACTTGTTCACACTATATTATTTCTTTGTGTTTTTTAAAAATAGAATACTTGTTCACCGCCAGGATGGGAAGCAATAAACTGTTAATTTTATTTAAAAAATCTATTTTGCTAATATACTAGGATAGTCTTTCACAAGTGATGTCACTCCAGATCTTTTGGAATGCAGCTCCTATAATTCCCAGTCAGCATTTGCAATTGATGTTGGGAGATGCTGTCCTGTGTGTGTGTGTGTGTGTGTGTGTGTGTGTGGGTGTGGGTGTGGGTGTGAAACTAGAAGAAGCTACATTGGGACAGTATGTGTGTGTGTGGGGGGGGGGGGCGTTAGTTATAAACATTGCTTTCTTTTTCTAATTTAATTAATACAAAATATTACTTCACTTGTTTTATTTATTACAGACATTTAATAGGGATCTGAGCATTCACTGCCAATGACATTTGTTAAAAAGGTAAACAGCATATGAACACAGGAAGTTTTCTTGTACTAAACAGCTATACCAGTCTGTCTGTTTGCTCTTTTGACTGTCAACATCTCTCCAGAGTTTCAGAAGGGGGACATTCCAATTCTATGTGAAGATGCCAAGGGTAATTCCATGTTCAAAATGTATGGATTGCCCTAAATTATGAACCCTCTAGATTTATATAGGTTTCCTCTCTCTGCTGTACTCCACTTTCTGCTGTGCTTTAGGAATAAAGCTCCTCTCCCTTTGTTGTACCTCACTTTCTGCATCTAAAATGTTAGATGTACACTTCAATAAAGGGAAGCACAGTTTCACACCACTCAATGATAGACATATTAGTGTGATATTCATTATTTGGCATCCCTATGTTCTGTAATTATCCCTGAATTTGATATTTGTGCTTCTGTGAGTTCCATTACAGCTCCTACTTTTAAAAGGATCAGAACTTGTGGAATTCTGTGATGTCCCTTTCCATTTGTTTGGAATTTTTGGTTCGGTGTGCCTGTGACTACAATTTCAAAGGGTCTTCAAAGGGAGCTAAACAAATTCAAGAAGAACAAGGCTACCATTGTCTGGGTGATGATGATAGTGATCCTTGAGGGTCAGAGGCACCATGCCCTTAAGGGATTAGGAAGTTGCTTTATATTCAGCCTTGCCCATTTTTCCAATGCTGACTGTGAGCAGTGGCTCTTCAGGATTTGAGGCTGGAATCTTGCCCAGCTGTACTCAAAGTTGCCAGGGATTGAACTTGGGACCGCCTGTATGCCAAACACAGCCTCTACCAGCAAAACTATAGCATATAGCTATGAAATGAATATAAATATCTGTCACTAGGAAACAACAGCAAGAGAGATCTGTTGTACTTGTGTTCTCTTTGTGGGCTTCCCTTAGGCATCTGGTTGGCAACTAAAAAAGAAACAGGATACTGGACAAGGAAGGTCTTTTTTCCGATCCAACAGGACTTTAGTTATTATGTTTTGTGCATATGAATCTTATCCCCTTAGCTATTGAGAAGCAGTAAGATTAGGCTTTTGCCTAAATTGCTTTATTCTGTAAATTTGGGTGTGAGGAAAAACTTGCATATCTATTTCAATCTGAAAACCAAATATTTGTTAACAGTGCTGCTTTTATATATTTTAATTCGGCCGTGCTTTATCATGGAACCAGGAATGGATTGATCTATCAATTCATTCAAATCATTTTAATCTCATATGTTCTCCATTGTGTTCCAGATGGAATGCAAATGCAAATTTGGACTGTTCTTACCATTTTTTTTTTTACTTTATTGTATCAGAAGTGAACTGAGCATACAGTCATTAAGGATTTTAAAAAATACACAAAGTTTAAAAAACTTGGCATTATACTAAATGTCCCTTGACCAGTACTTGGCCACTTGGAGTGTCTCTGGTATTGCTATAAGAAGGTCCTCCATTGTGCATGTGGAGGGGTCAGACTGCATTGTAATAGGTGGTCTGTAGTTTTTTTTCTTCACACTTGCATGTTGTGGACTCCACTTTGTGGCCCCATTTCTTAAGGATGACTATGCATCTCATGGTGCCAGAGTGCAGTCTGTTTAGTGCCCAGTCTTCTGTGCCCGGGGTGGGGGGGGGGGGGAGAGTCTCTCACTTGGTATCAGCCATGGGTTGAGGTTCCAGGTTTTAGTCTGCCACTTTTGGACTCTCACTTGCTGAGGTGTTCCTGCAAGTATCTCTGTAGATATTAGAAAACTATTTGTTGATTTAAGGCATTGGAGTGCTGGCTGATATCTGAAAAGGGGATGGGCTGGAGATGTCACTGCCTTGGTCCTTTCATTACTGAATGCTACTTCCCATTGGATGTCAAGTGGTGCAATACCGGCTAAACAGTATAATTTCTCCAGTAGTGTAGGGTGTAGACATCCTATGATAATGCAGCATGTCTCATTAAGAGTGAAATCCACTGTTGTAGCATGGTTAGATGTGTTCCATACTGAGCATGCGTGCTTAGCAGAAGAGTAGCAAAGCACGAGTGCAGATGTCTTCACTATATCTAGTTGTGATGCTCACTCACCAAAATGAAAGTGATTGAAACTGTCAGCCATTTCAACAGACCAGATCTACTGGATGGAGTTATAACCAATATGGCAAGGATCGGGTTGGAATTGTTTCTTATGTAGAGAGTGTTTCAGTTTGATTAAAAAACAACAACACTGTGTCATTAATAATTATCAAAGCCTTTATTTGGGTAAGATGTTGATTCTGTGCAAGATAAGTGAGCTAAGGCTGTTGCATAGCTAGCTACACTTTTCAAACTGCTATAAGTACTTATATAAATCATAATAGATTTAGTACTGGTCCTCAGATTTGGTGCGATGAAGATTTCTTCTAATTCAGTAGTCTACAAGTCTAATTTGCTCTAATTATCAAGGAGAATTCATTTGTCAGATTTCTTGCTCACTTATGCAAGGACAAAGCTGTTAGTTCCAGCTCATTTGCTTTATGTGGGATAAAAGGTGAATGAAACAAAAATGGCCAGACAAACCTTGGAACTTTTCGCCCCTATGCAGCACTAGATGTTACTCGTCTCACTCTTACTCAGCAGGATCAAATATCACATGTATTCTTCTTAAAAGATGTCAGATTGCTTACTCCATCAAACAAGGGAATTTGTTCAATCTGTGAGGAAAATAGATGGAGCCAAGTGCATGCTGAGATTTCAAGCTAACACAGGCAGGAGATAAATTCCATCAGAAAAGCTGTCCTTTTACAGAGAGTGAGCTAATGTAAAAAGACAAGGTGCACATTAGGAGACGGGAAAGTTGGCAAAGACACAGTGAAAGGTGATCTGTCCAGATGTGGGAATAGGTTTTAGTCTTTAGTAGAATTCTTTGTCACCGGCTCCTTGGGCTGCAAAATTGATGGTTGCTCTCATTTAAAATAACTGCAGACATGTTTTTATTGGCTGTAAATTAGTACACAGATATCTCGCCTCTCCCCCAGTAGTCAGTCACATAGAACTGCTGTTCTTTTTTATAGCTTCACAAAAATTATGTGAATGCTAGGAGAATTTAGATTGACCTCAAAATCAGTCCTGGATACTTCAAGGTTCATTCAACTCTATCCACTATACTATACCCATCTTTACTACAGCTAAGGACCTCAACACTTGGATGAGGGTTTGTGGGGTGATTCACCACCACGTATAGCAATCCCAGCACCACACTCACAGCTAATACTTGCTCATCCCATGTGGGGAAGCATTGACACCATGGCTTGGCCCCATAGTTTTCTACAGAACACAAGAAGCCTCCTGTGTTCTGAAGGAAACTTTCTGTGCTGCTTTTGGGACACTTCCTCGATGGGCCTCAATCAGAAGTCACTGTATATCATGTGATGGCTTCCAGTGAGGAGGAAGTGTCCCAAAAGCATCTTAGGATGCTTAATTTGCCTCATGTAATGAAACAATGAGTTTATACTGTACTTTGCACATAATTGTCATCAAAATGTGGAGTTATCCATAGAAAAGAGAAAATATGATGACTAGGATTCTATAGCATTGAGCCATTGCAGTTAAAGTTGTGTCAAACTGTATTAATTCTGCCACATAGATACACCCAATGACATGCTAAACTTATGTATAATTGAACATACATTAGGTCCCAGAGTGTATATGATGACCTTCTGAGGCTATTCAGAACTGACTAGTGGTGGTCTTATGGCCTGGTACTCATTGCTCAGTTAAGGGTGACTGACTATAATTATATTCACCCCCCTCCTATTTTTATAACAATAACTCTTTTAACCCTACACCTTCACCCCCTTTTCCAATAGATAGTGGACATTGTTAGAAATAATCTTTTTTATCATGTCAGAAGCAACTTGAGAAACTGCAAGTTCCTTCTGGTGTGAGAAAATTGGCCATCTGCAGAGATGTAACTCAGAGGATGCTCAGATGTGTTACCATCCTGTGGGAGGCTTCTCTCATGTCCCCGCATGAGAAGTTGGAGCTGACAGATGGTAGCTCACCCCATCTCATGGATTTGAACTGATGACCTTCAGGTCAACAGTTCAGACAACACAAGGGTTTAAACCATTGCGCCACTGTGGCTCCATAGAAATCAATAACATGTTAAACATATGCAATCCTTTCCAACACATTATTTTCAACAGTATTATTTACTAGTTGCTTGGAAATTGTTTGCTATGGATGAAAAGGTATTTTTAAATGAATAATTTCTCATTTCCAGTTTATAGGCAGAACAATTCTAAAGCTATTAGACCATTAAACACATTACTTTATAATTCAATGTAATTGACATTTATTGTGTCCTTCAAAATATTTTCTATTTGTTGAGATTTTTTTGAAATATAGATAGACAATATGAATACTTTCCATTGTACTTTTGGGTTGAGTATCCAATCTGTAGGTGTTCTTCGTGTGAGAAACAGTATGTGCTTCTACACAGCCCAATCCTTATTTGACCTAATTCCATTTAATGAAATGCAATTTGGATGATGTCCAGTCAGATTATTGATGGGGAAAGAGATTCTATAAAATACCAAACTTCAATCAATCATTCAAAAATAAAAGTTGTATTTGTATTATATTTTACTAATTGACTAAGAAATGCAGTTTCCCAGACAAATCAAACAAGAGAGCGTTATCATTCGAAGACAGGTTTCAATTTATTTGTCAAAATGAGTATGTATGTGTGTATATATATGTGTGTGTGTTTGTGTGTGACATTTTAGACTTTAAAAATAACAAAGCCTTTTTGTAATTTGGAAATGATTACTGCCTTATTTTTTCCACTTGGATTGTGTTATTCAATTAAAAATATGCTTGTGAAGGTCATATTAATGTAAGCAATGATCTTAATCAAATATACCCAACATTCCAATTTATTTCCCCAAAATGCTTAATTTTTTTATGATCAGCAAATGATTAAGCCCATTTTCTACTATTTATAAAAGTTTATGCTTGGAGGCAAATAATGTTTAAATTAGAGCATAGCATTCACTTCAGGATCCAAATAAATGTCAGAAACTTAGCCTAGTTTTTCAAGCATTAGAACAGAAGAAAACAGTGCCCTACATGATTTTTCCCCCCATTATGAAAGCAGCTACACATTTATTCTTATGGTTCCTAGACACACTACTGATTATCCTATTACATGTACCACAAAGCACATATCCAATTGGAAAACTGAGTGGATCAATAGTTGCAAACTAGTTGTGCATCTAGAAAAAAATAGCGGGCTTTCCCTTTGAGTATGCAGGTAGATTCCTAATGTAAATACAGCCTCCACACTAATAGAATGACAGCATTAAATGCATAAAGGTAAACTCATAGCAGAAATGTTACTACATCCTTTGTGGAAGGAGAGATATTCTTGAAATGTGGGAGAAGGCTCCTGGGAGAAGGAGAAACTTGTAGAAAATGTAATACTTTTTCCTAGTCAGACTGGCCATTGTTATTATTTAAATGAAATATCAATGTTCCTATGACACAACATAGCATAACATAATTCACATTGAGTCATTAGATAGACTGGGATATCAATAGGCTGTTGAATGGAACTTCACTGAGACTTGGCCTAGGGTACTTCCATGTTGACACTATAATCAAATTTGGAACTGGTTCAAAAGGAACAGTTTAATTGTGGGGTGATTAGACTGACAGGTCTAGAACTGACTTGAAGCCATAAAAGTGGTTACATTGAACACAGAACCTTACCTCAAACTGTTTTGTAAGATTTTTCTCCATTTCTTGAAGAAATGTGCATCAGTGCACCAGAGGCATACAGAGTGAAACAAAAAAGCAAGGGAAATTGACAGGTAGGAGCATAGGTAATAAATTATCCCTCTAAGGGGCCCAATTTAACCCTTGCTGCCCTGCCATGCCTTTGGGGCATGTTTGGTAACACCCATTGGGGTCTTTTGCAGCAGGAGCAGATGTCTATGACGTGTGTCATGTTTTGCAGAGTTGATTTTGCTCTGGATCTGAGATACACATGGATCAGCTCCAGCATATTTTTGGCTGACTTCAGACTTTCCTGGGATTTTTAAGGTGATGCATCACCCTTGATGTGTATTGCAGTGTGCTTTGTCCATGTACATTATACTTTCAATGTAGAAGGGTGCCCAGTTGTAAGCCCTTCTCTGTGGGTAAAAGAACAAGGAATTAGAATAAATGTTTTGCCTCTAGTTGAGAATTGTTAATCTGTTACTTGCCTTATCTAGAATTGCATGGTTTACATCTTAATAGTACATCTAGTTTTAATTTGTTTTCTAGTTTTTAAAAATAATCACAGTTTAGTAAAAATGTTAAAAAATTTCACTATCCCCATCCTAACACTGAAAAATAATGCACATAGGATTGTGCATTAAATGAAACAAACAAGTTTTAGGAGTGCAAATGAACAAAAGGAGGTCATAATCGGACTGAAGAAGTTGCTATCTCCGAACAGTCCATTCCCTTAACGTTTGGCCTTTGGGTGGGAACTCAGTGCCAGAGTATTCTTGAAACTGGGTTGCCAGATTGTCATTTGTCTGACAGAGATTATTTATGAGCCAGTTCAAGAACACCATGGTTCAAAGAATTCAAATGGAAGTTAGGCATTGAAAAATAAGGGTAAATGCACAATCCAAGTAAAATGCAATCATTAACATAATGGACCAATTTGTATATGTTCTCTGGCTTTTGTCAGTCCTACCATAGCTTTCAGTGTGTGATCAAAGTAGACCAAAAGGATGGTACACGAGATTTAAGATTCCTTCCACACAGCTGAGTAAAATCCCAGATTATTTGCTTTGAACTTGAATATACGGAAGTGTGGACTCAAACATCCCAGTTCGAAGCACATATTGTTGGATTTTCTGCCTTGATATTCTGGATTATATGGCCATGTGGAAGGTCACTGATTTTCATGTATTTAATACCAGAAAAAAATAATCCTATTGCAGTAATGTGGTGGGACAAAGGAAGACTGTGATGCTGACTGATGCAGCATGTCTCCTACGGATGTAGAGACACACTGCATCTCTGTGTACAATTCCTATCACTGGTGGCCCAATCACCTCCTTTCAGGGGTGAGGAGGCAGATTTTGCCCATAACATAGCAGTCTCCTTAAGTCTTTTATTTTTTCCAATACAACTAAAACAATAATAATGGCATTGTCTCAAACTGGCTGTAAGGATTCAGTCCCCTGCTCCCCACTACTCATTACATGGTCCTGGTGGAGTCCTCCTGCTTAAAGATGAGATTTTCTTTTTTTTTTGGGGGGGGGGGGTGGGGGCTGATCATTGTGTACAGTTAGTACAAAATTTTCACCTCTACAATGCCCGCAGAAGTGACTTGGATTGGTATACATTGGACTTAAGCCATTGTAAATCAGTAACAGAAATAGAATAGAATCAAATAGAAAATTTCATTATGAACTATTTTGCTACAGCAAACACTGTGGAGGAAATGGAGTTTTTCTCCCATCCTGTATATTAGTTCCTTTAATTTGCTAGAATAATTGCATGGCTTACATCTTAATAGTACATCTGTTATCTCTTTGATTTCATCTGTTTGCATCAGGTGGCATAAAATTAAACAAGGGCAATTTTCTTTTAGAATTATGTGTCTAGTAAGGTGTTTATGTTGTTTTGTTCCTTGCCTTGCTTCCCCTCCTCCTTCTCTCTCACACACGTGCACATCTTGCAAAATGTTTCAAAGCTTTTCCTGTTTACTGAATGTCATCTATTGTGTCACAGTCTTTTACCTTTAGATGTTTCAATTATGCAGGAACAAGGTGCACTTGCTCTGTACTTTGCCAAAGCTGGTTTCCATTTGCTACGTCAGTTTTGGAAGCACTTACCTATTTTTAACTTCACAAGTACCACCCCACATCCACATACTGTAGTTACGTTGTTGCATTTTGCCTGACAGATTTTTTTTTTACTTTTCCCACTTCATTTTCTTTTAGTTTTTTATATCTCTCTGGCCTTTTGAGATATATTACTGCAAAATGAGTAAATACTGTACAAAGAAAGAAAACAAACAACAGTTTATAAGAAGTCTTTTATTAGATATGTAAATCTATATTAAAGTACTCTTTAATTTTCTACCTTAAATTTAAAAAAAAAATAATCATACATTTTATAAAGTTAGAGTCATGTAACTAACAGTTCTGCTGCTATTTTGACCCAAGATCATTAGAAATAACCACTTCCTGTCTTTTTGTGCTGCCTTACCTACCGTCTCTAACCTCATCCTTTTAGGACCCTTCCAGACAGGCCATATATCCCAGGATCTGATTCCAGTTTTTCTGTTTATCCCAGATTATCTGGCAATGGGGATTCACATAATTCAGTTTAATGCAGAAGATCTGGGATCAGATCCAGGAATATAGGGCCTGTCTGTAAGGGACCTTAGTCTCTGTTCATTTTCTGTATCTCACAGTTCACAGTTTTATCTGTAGAGCAGTCAAAGAATCTCACATTCTTCTAGATGTTAGACAATGCATCCTGCAGCCCTAGCCAGAATGGCCAAGAATGAATTATAGTAGAGATATAGTAGAGAAAGATCTGGAGGACTGCTTGATTCCTACCCCTGCTCTAGTATGGAGATCAGTGATTCCCCAAACTTTGATCCTCCAGGTCTTTTGAACTTCAAATTCCAGAAGCTCCAGCCATGTTATCCAATGGTCAGGAATTCTGGGAAATGATGGCCAAAACATCTGGAGGACCCAAGTTTGGGAACCACTGTTCTAGATGCATCTACCCCTCAGCTTCCTGAGTGTCCTTGACTCTTTGGTCCATGGTTCTCTATATTCTTCAGTGCTTCTTTCCATGGCCTTTTCCTAAAGTAGTTGTACATTGTCATGGGAATCAAAGGAAAGGTCCCCAAATTAACAGCTAGTAAAGGAGATTCAAAGCTATGTTATTTGTCTCAGATAGGTGTTTCTCGAAGGCCAGCAGGGTCTTTTATGTGTTTGAAAACTGACACTTCCAAATACTATGTTGCCTTTGATTTGGAAATATAGATTATCTTATCTTTAGAACATCCTGTATTTCTTCTGCCAATATGCCATATAAAAAGTTCTTTGTTTTTTCCTTCCCAATTTTTCTGGGAGTGTGATGGGTGGTAATGGTAGCAGTACTTTGAGAAGTTTTTTAAGGGAAGCCCAAAGAAAATTAGTTTGCGCCCAATGTCATAAAGATATAGGATTACTATATTATCTGATATAACGAGGGGAAACATTTAGTAGCTTTCCAGTATGTCTAAACTTGTAACTGTCAATGTGCAAGAACTAGCTTCTGAGGGGGTAGTTACTCCAGTTATGACTTCAAGAGGTCTTTAGCACCAAGGTTGTCACACAGTTCAGTCTTATGCACAGAATAAGAATCAGATTGAAAACTTCTCTCATGTGAAGATATAAGTAAGATAGTGAGAGAGTAAAGAAGTCACCTTTACCAGAAAAAGAAGATGAAATGAGGCAGACTGCTGAGTAAGGGACATTTCATTTTTATTGAAAACTGGTTGAGAATGACACTGTTTTAATGTTCACATGCTAGGAGTCTTTTCAGAATATGATCCTGCATCTGGCTCATGGCACGTTATACAAATACTGTTTTGTCCTGTACTTCAAAAAAATGAAATAATTTGCAACTTAATTTGGGAAAGTGGATTATGTGCCATGTATATGTATGTGTATACACACATGTAAAAACTGTATTAAGATACCAGATGGACCTATTCCTGGGTCACTGTAAGTGCTATACCTTAACACACACAAGAATATTCCCTTCTTTGATAGCTCACTCTATCCCCAGAGAACCTAAAAGAAGCACTGACTCACATACTCTCTCCACCACAGCATGGCACCTGGCCATACTGAATGTATGGTTGGGAAAATGATGACCATGGCCAAAAGCTTCTTCTCTCTCCATATGTTTGGTTCCCCAATACACAGTGTTGGTTTAAAAGAAGTATATATGTTAATCTCTGTGCAGTGGGATGTGTGACCTGAAAAATATTCCCAAGAAGATCAGCAATAAATTTCATTGAAGAACACCAGAAGCAATTCCCTTCTAGCACTAGGATATACTTTTCGGTGATGGGATTTTAACAGTGAAAACATGTTTTAAAAACTGTAAATAGCTTTCAAGGTGGAAAAAGGCTGAGAAAGATTGAGACTGCATAAGGACAGGAAGAATGTTCACCTTTCTTCTCCTTTCTATTGAGCTCTCCATTAAAAGTGCCTTCATCTGAAGCTTTTTTAACTTCAGAATATAAGTTTGCGAGATAGGTTTTCTTCCGATGCAAATAATTTTTTTGTTACTTTTATATGTTTGTCTCCAATAAATTCAAGTGGCCAACATGTCTCTCTTCCACTCAACTTTATTCTCACAACAATCCTGTGAGGAAAATCATGACAGAACTTAGGATTTTCTTTTTTGTAAATGCAGTTAGCTCTCATTATAGTTTCAGGTAAGGCCAGTTAGCATTGTAGTTACAATGTTTAAAGAACAGTATTTTGCCTCTCTCATTTTGTTAAACTACAAGTCCCTTTCATTGGCTGGATCTACACTGCCATATAATGCAGATTGCAATTGCATGGTATGGTCGGTATAGACCCATATAATGTAGTTTAACTGCACTGAATTGCATTATATGGGTCTACACTGGCCATATAAAGCAGTTCCAAACTGCATTACATGGCAGTGTAATTCCAGTCTTCGTTAGAGACTTCCAGAGAAAATCAATGCTACTTCTCTGCTGCTGATAAGAAAAGCAAACTGCTGCACTCTTTCCTAGCTTGTGTGTTTTTCATTTGCCATCTTAACCACATTTTAATGTTGTTTTGCCACACATGTCCTAGCCTTCATTTCTGAAATGTTGGAGGGCATGGGATATATAAATCAATACAAAAACTAAAATGTGAAAGATCCCTTTTAGTCACATCAAACACATGAACTCGTAGTGTTTGTACAACTTTACACAATTCACAGTTTGAGCCTGTGTTTGTTTCCTTTTCATTTAATTCTAATATAATCTTCATCATGTGCTGCATAACCATCTCCATTCCACAAGATCCTATAATGGAGTGCTTTGACCTTTCTATTTTTGAAACTCAATTCTAGCAGCTCACATTACTGGCTTCAATTTTGTATTCTACCCCGTCTATCCGTATATGCTATACTATTTCAGTGCTTGTTTTGATTTACTTGCTCTGGGTTATGACCCTTTTCATTAGAGCTGACTGCTTAATTAAGTTCTCAACTGTTTTTGCTCTGAATTCACTGCCCTAGCTTTCTGAAAAAATAATAGAAGTGTATCTATCATACTCTTGTAGTTGTCTTATCAATTACATTGTCCTCTTATCACTTGTCTTCCTTTCATTTTTATTAGCTGTGTATTTTATAAGATGTTAATGTTCAAGCATTATTGAAATGCCAGATATTGAATTCTTATTGACAGAACTAGATTTACATAGAACTGCATCCAAATTTGTCCTGGATTTTGAGTGGGACTGGTTGAAAATTTGCTCTGCCCATCCCAAACAATCTTGTATGTTTGATAATATCATCACTACATAAAGATGTCATATTCCTATAACTATAAAAAAATATCTAAACATCGCAGATTTGATGCAAAGGGAATAATGTTGTCCCTTGTTAAGCTGTAATTGCAGTATGATTCAGGTGTACTTTCATTATTCAAAACAAATAATTAATAACAAGTGTTTATATGTAAAACAGTCGGTACTTCATTGAACCTATTTTACAATTGGACTAAAGCCAAGTTTACATTGCCTGCTAATTCTGCGGCAAGTTCAGAGCACTATGCTTCAGACTGGCTCTGGTGTGACTGTGACAGCAGCCATGCACACTGAACCAAGTCCTCTGCACTACCACCTTTGACTAGACAAGACAAGTTTTGAAAAGTAAAGATAATTTCTCAGTTTTCAAAAATCCTTATAGCTGAAATCTGTAATTGGTTACACATCATACAGACCACCCATTGGGCTGTCACCTTGTTTTCTGTGTGGCCCCTTCTGCTCTCTGTTGGCCAAGTGATTGGCTGCCATGACTGCTGATTTCAGAATGGAGCACCTATGTCACCAGCAAAGACTTTGCTTAAAGCTGAACAAAGTTTGGTTAACAGCAAAAAAACTCACAATAAAAATGTAAATTGCAAGTTTCAAGGTGAATACATGTCTTTTAAAAAAAAGATGTAGTCAAGCCCTAAATAGGACCAATTCCTGATTCTAAAATGTATAACTTATTTTAAAATTTTCACAGATTTAATTTTTCAATTAGATTTATCAAAAAATAAGCTCTCTTTGTTGGAATCATGCCATTTCTATGTACTGTATTATGCTTTCTACATTATCAATATATGAGCTTAAACTGTTGCATCCTGCTAGTCTTCAGGTCAAAACCAAAACTAGACTAGATTTGCTTACCTTTTTCCCCTTGAATAACTATCTATAGAGCAAAAAGAGAAAAAGAAAGCTTTGCATTTCATAATGCGGCAATTAAGGGAACAAAAACAAAATTAAGAAGACAGGTGTGAGAGAGTCTCTTTGGAATACAGAATGAAAAGAAAGTGCAGTCATTAAGAAAAAATAAATTATATATATTGTATTCTAGAAATTATTATAGTTTTCAGCTTTCATGTGGTATTAAGTGTGTGTGTGTGTGTGTGTGTGTATGTATACACACATATACTTATATACACACACTCATACATACATAATACATTGGAATATCTCATCTTTTGGAACTCCATTATATCAAATTAGCAATTTTAATGAGTAGTTTTGATATCATTAGATATCACTGCAAAGAAAATGTCTGATGTTCAAGGATATAGTTGCACAAAATGAATTTAAGGGGAAAGTGACATCTTTGATCTGCATGAATGTGATGTATGTGGTCTGCATCACAGGTAACCAATTATGGATTTCAGCTGTAAGGATTTATGAAATCTGAGAAATGGCAAAATTATTTTGGATGTTTCCCAAATTCATTTGTTCTATTAATATTGAGCATTATAACATTCTTCAATATTCTATTAATATCCTTTGGCTTCCTTTGAAATTACTCAAACATGGATAAGAGAATGCATTCCCAAACTGACCTTATCTTTTGATTTAGTCCAATTTTGATGGGAAGTCATTATTCTGCACATTGGTGGGACACTGCCTGTATCAGTCACTATTATTATATTGAACTATGCTAAAATTACCCCTTCCTTCTTAATCCCAGGCTAGATTAGGTTGGGTCACAGATTAGGTTAGGCACTGCAATATTTTGGCACCTTTTGAGTGAAGGGTTGGGCTTTGGAAGGGCATCTTTGGGTTAGGTGACTTGGAATCTGGGGAAAAGCTCGCACTTGGAGTGAACATGGGTGCTGGTCCATCTTTTTGAGTTCTGGGCCTTGCCAGGAGGGGTTCCCTTGGCCTCTCTTCTAAATTTGATTGTCTGGATGGGCAATACCAAAATAAGTTTTGCCCAAGGGAAAACTGGGGAGGTATTGTCTCAGGTAGACATCTTCCCCTGCTATGATCCCAACCAGTTTCTTTCCCTGCTAGCATATTTTCCAGGTTTAAATCTTAAACACATAATGTAACCCTTATTTCACCCTGTCTCATGTGTCTGGTCTCATTGTTTCAGACTTGGTCATCAAGCTTGCTTTTTCACAGATCTGGCTTGTGGAACACTTACCAAAATGTATGCCTAGTACTGGGTTAAATTGATCAGAAACAGTCAGGTTCTTTCTTTGTTTCTAGATTACTTGAGTTTCTTATTTCTATTAAAAGTTGTCATTGTCATTTTATGAGATCCACTGCCAATGAAAATCAATAAAAACAATTTTGAACTACATCTATGATCTCCTCTTCAATAGCCCCCCCCCCCTCCCCAGTCATATTCTGGAGCTATTTTATCAAAATGTCACCAGCTTAAAAGGAGTGGTAGTTTGTGCTATTGGTTTCTTCATTTCTTGTTTAAATACAAGGCAGTTGATTAATGTTATGTTTCTACATACATGAGGTGAATAAGCTGATATTGAAAGGCAATGAGGAAGATAATAAGTATTTATACTTAGGGACTTTTTTCATAAACATCAGATAGGTGTTATCATTGTTGCCCTATATAATGGTTTGTTTGATTATAAAATCAAGATAGATAGAAACATGATAGAGCTGGAGAGAAATGATACAAAATTTTCCTTTTGAGTGAAGATTCTAAATATTCTTCATTTGCTGAAATATTTGACTTGGCATGTAATGAAAATGAACTTCAGCATTTGATATATGTCAGATGATAGTGGATATTCCTATTATACCTAGTTACATGTCACAGTTCTTTTGAAACATTTAGGTTTCAGCACATGCTGTCCATAGTTTGACATCTGCTTTGAAACCTCTATACTCCATTGCACTAACAGCAGGAAAGCCCACACAGAGTATGCAACAGAGACAGCACAAAAGAGCTTGTTCGCCATCTTAAGATACCTCAAGATGGGAGAAGGCTGCTTTATACATACCACTCGCACTTAGACTTTTTTAAACTAAACCAATTGCACACGTGCTGTATGGAGCCTAGCTTGGCACATTTTCATATTATGCCCCACTAGAGCATGTTTAATCAACTTTCCTAGTTCAGATCCTCAGGCTCCCAGATGTGGAGGCAAAAATATGGACAGTATTATCAACTACAGGATGCATCTATCCTTCTCCCCATGTGGTCTTGCCCCTCTAACCATGAGGGACAACTTCCGCTCCACATGGACGAAAACAGTGGCTATACAGTTTGCAACATTAGATTTCTCCCAAGGACAATTTCTAAGCATGAGATGGGACCAAGCCAAAGATCTCAGTAAGCAATGGATCCTGGACATAGAGTGCCAGTTGGACTTTGCCTGCTCCCCAGCCTTTATTGTTAGTGAAGCTAATAGATACCTCACCACCCTCATGGCATACCTAAAAAATCTGGAGGTGGCCAAACACCGAAGGACTTTTACCCTGGCAAGATGCCATGTCTTACCATTGGCTGTATTAGAAGGGAGGTATCAGAAGAGGAGAGATTATCCCCCAGTTACATGCAGAGATATTATATTCTATAAACAAAAAAGGGTATGCCTTAAGCAGAAAATCATGTTTTTCACATGCACAAAAGATATTTCAGGCTGTGATTTTGTTTCGCATATATCTATTCTAATGGATTACAAAGCAAGTAATGATGAACCAGCCAAATTTCAGCAATGCTTTTCTTTGATGAAACTCTCTATAGTCAGTTACAATCCTGCAGCTTATCAATATGTTTATTACATTTATCAATCATAGATATGCAGTAAGATTGTATGTAGTATACTGCAGTTGTGCGTTTTGAACTTGATGATTGACAAACCATTAAAAATACTGTTACACTTGACATCTGTCACTTGAAAAATTGAATGGTATTCAAAACTGTCCATTTGAAATTTTTGCTCAACTTTTTGATTCAGGGTAAGTGTAACAATGGCCACCAATTTGCGAGGAAGAAGCCACCAGTTTGTAACGGTTTTGTAAAGGAGCCACCACTTTGTAAGGGCTTATTAATTTGATAGCGTAGCTAATAGCTAGTAATATTGATTTGGTCTTTATTCAGGGTGTAGCGTGACTTAACCTGGAAAGGATTTGTAACACAAACCAGGCTTTAAAAGAAATGGTAATAAGTTTATTGAAATGTAGCAGAAGCTTGATGGTTTCAATGTTTCTTATCTCTTAGAGGTACATATCTTCAGAGGTTACATTCATAACATTCTTTAAAACAACTCTGGAAAGGACTCTTCCTTCCACTAAACAGATTTCAAACTTATTTTTTTCAAACTGTCTTTCTTTCCTTACTAGGTTACTTCAGATACAAGCTTATTCTTTCTTTGTAATATTTCTGTTGCAATAAAGATTCTCACTGGGTTTCTCTCACCCCTTCTACTCATACACTAAATACTAATATAAATAAGTCAACTCAACTTATCCAAACTACCTAGGCTAAAAGCCAAACCCTTCCTGATTCTCACTACAATAGAATCAGCCCTACAGACTGACTGTTTTAAAATGTCTGCCCTGCCAAGTGGCAGTTGGCTCCACCCCTTTTCCCATAGCAACCCAGCTCAAAGTGAGCTAAGCTGGCTACCATCTCCCCCAGTTATGCAACATTTTTAAGTGGCTATAAACATCAGGTTTGCAGTATGCTGCTTGAAGAAATCTATACACTTGTTTGAATGTAAAACATCATCCACAACGGAAAAAAATGCAGATAACAATGTGAACACATTGCATTTTATGTAATTAGATATATGTTGCTGATTTTGTATTTCTCTATTCAGGTATGTTTCCTATCATTGTAATGGCATTGAGCAATGATGCGCAAATATAAGCAATAGATACAAAGCATTATTTTAACTGTGCAAAAGAAAAGGTTCTGAGTATTTATGAGCAAAGTCTTTACCTCACATGTGTTTCAAGGTGGAATCTTTAAGGATCCAACAGGAATACTGTATTCCAGATTATTTTCCCATCCATTCTTTTGGTATGTGCAGTTTAGTATTTTGAAAATACTTGAGTAATGCAGAGACACAGAATTTCTTCTCTTTGTGTGTTTTTTTTTAATAAATTGACTTCAGACCACTTCTGAATTAATCCACATGATCTTGGGAGGAGCTGCCCATTTCCAAAACAGATCTGACAAACATTCACCATGGAAAAGAAAAAATAATAATTGCTGAAATGCTTTCTGGGTTGTGGATTTATTTGGCAGTCAAACCTATATTGCAAATCTGTGTTCATCTTCATTCAGAGTAAAGAAGCCAACAATGCAATGATAATGTAGCTACATAATGGCTCCATGACATGCAATTATAAGAAGCCATGCCATTTTCTGTCATGAGCCATGTAATTTTTTGTGGGATGCACTTATTTTCATCTCCACATTTTGGCTGTAAGATTATATTTAATGGCATAATTGAGCACTATGCAGTGTCAAATTTTCTGTACCTTGCTTTATTTTCTATATATTTTAAAAAAATACAAGGCTGGTGTTAGGATTGGGAACTAACAAGATGAATTTCGCACAGTCTTTCATGAACTCAGACTTCTTCTTCCCCTTTTGAAACATTTGCCATATCCAATTTTTATATAACTATTTCTGAGAGGAAGGCTTGCCACATAAACTGAACGGGTGAAGGAGGAAATGGATTTTGGTCATAATGTTAATAGTGCTGTATTTAGTTAAACCTCTCCGTAATGTCCTTAGCTTTTCTGCCTCTACTGACATGACACACCTTTTCCACATGCAAATGTCAGCAGAGGGTCAAAAAACAAAGTGCATAATAGAATAAGCTGCACTAAATTATGTGTCTGAAATGTTTGAATGAAAATTGATTTACAAGAATGGGTGTTCTTATTTGGCATACAGTTATTCCTTAATGGAGTCATTTTCAGTGTATAAATATTAAACATGACAAATATTTTGCAGCAGATTCATTTTTATGTAGTTCTAGCTCAGCTTGATTTTTTGCCTACTCATATTTCTGTATGCTTCTTTTATTGGCTACTTTGAATCAAAGTTCAACTCAGTTGAATGATGGACTCAATTTAATATTCTGCAGGATTCCTTTATTCCCAGTCAGAATTCTGAATGTTTGTGGGGAGAGTTATGCTTTACTGATGGACGAAGATGTGTATTAGTCATGCCAGTGGAAATATACAGTAAATGAAGTACCAAAAAAGAAAAAAAAATCAGCTTTGCAGTACAAGAAATAGTGTGTTAGCAAGGACTTCAGTTTGCCAGGGCCTCCACTTCGAAAGCATGATGACTATAACTTTATGTGAAAAACCTATACCTTTGTTTTTGTTTGTTTGTATATTTCTACTTTCTCAAAGTCCGGTATCACATACTGAATTCAGCCTTTTGCAAAGCCAGTCCTACAATGGCTTCAAACTACAAGAAAGGAGATTCCATCTGAACATTAGGAAGAACTTCCTGACTGTGAGAGCCATTCGGCAGTGGAACTCTCTGCCCCGGAGTGTCGTGGAGGCTCCTTCTCCAGAAGACCACTTTTAAACAGAGGCTGGATGGCCATCTGTCAGGGATACTTTGAATGCAATTTTCCTGCTTCTTGGCAGGGGTTTGGACTGGATGGCCCATGAGGTCTCTTCCAACTCTATGATTCTATGATTCTACTGTGGTTGTGTCACTAGTCATACAATGATATGAACATGTGCAAAAAGTAGAAACACTGGCTATGTAAAGGGTGGGGAGGTTATATGTAGTTTTTCAATTTGATTTCATTTTCAGTCTTCTGATCTTACCTTCCTCCCATGTATAGTGCCCCTCACATCTGTGTTGGTTTTGAAGCAAGATGGAGGGCAGGAGGAATCAGTGGAGAGCAGTGCCCATGATGCCCTCAACAGAATCAGCAAATCACAGATCTCTATGAGAAATCACTCCTTGGCACCAGGCAATGTTTGCATGCATCTATAATTCAATAAGGCACCATCCATAATGCCTGACTCTGAGAATGCCTTACAGCTTTCCACTTCTGGAGAGATTTGTTCACTGGAAACATGTTATGAGGGGCCTCCAAGGAGGACAATAGTACAATTCACCACTTGGGTTGCTCCAAAGATTGACGGGGATTATTAACTGTTACCTATTTATCTTTGACTGGTCCTAAATTTATGTAAATTGAACTTGGTGGCACTGCCAGGTACCATCCCTATCTGACCTACTATTGGCTAACTGGGGCGAAAACCTGGGGGCCCCGTAAACCAAATCCGGATGACTTGTAAGGAAATATATAGGGGAAGCCTTACTCAAGTTAACTAAGGCCAGACTCCCCTCCAAATAGGGCATTTGTATTCACCTCACCTAATCAAAGTGAACCTCAGGTGAGTGTTTGGTTAGTAGCCTATCACCCTTGAAGGGTATATCAAATATTCACCTTACCTTATCTGTTTTCTGTGACAACCTATTAATGCCACACCATCCCAATTTGCCCTATAACAGTATAGGGTAGGCAAACAACCCTCCTAGAACATAGGAGGGGGAAAATTCCTACCCGGCCCCCTAGTGGCAACCATAGTATACTGTTTACTGGGTGGGCATGGTGGGTTGAAGGTCAGAGGAAGACTGAAGAAAAGGGGGCAGGCTGGGCAAGGAGCTGGCTCCGCCCCCTTACAAACAAATAGTTCCAGCTGGAATTATTTTCTCTCCTTTCAGGGGAGGAGACAAACTTCTGTCCCTCCCCAGTGCAGCTGGAGAGGGAAAGCATCTTAATAGATGAAATGGTACTGATGGTTTAAAAATGTCTCAGTAATAAAATGTAGAATTGACATTTGATGACCAACTATCGAATAACAAGAGCAGACACAGAAAGTTGTGTTAAATAAAGATCTATATTTTACTCAAAGGAACCTGAAATAAAAAAGGGAGGCAGCAACATCTAGGGGCCCCAGCTGAGGCCAGATGTCTAACTTAGATGATCTCTTCAGCCTTCCCATAGATGAAATACCAGAGGCCAAAACAATACTTGACTTGCTCATTGGGCGGCCACTTACTGGAAGATAATCCCACATTATGCCAATTCAAGTGTCAGAACGTTATAAGTGAGTAGAAATCTCTCAAGTCAACCTCAGGAGTAGACTGCTTCTCCACCCCAGGAACTGTAGAGACTGTTCCAAAATCTTACCGTTCACCAAAAAGGATGTCACCAACGTCTTAAATTTTCTCCTTACTATCTGCTAAATGACAGCCTGTTTGCAAACACCATTCTGAGCCCAAAATTAAAGTCCCTCCGATATAGTATGGGATTGGGAAAAAGCAGATGGAAAAATTTCCTACTTAGCCATGAAGGAACAATAAAAAGAGGTGGGGGCAGCCTACAGCCCTACCATCATCACATGTCATTTTCTGGCCCTTTGTGCCACACACAAAGCCTTCTGGTCAATGGAGACCAAGATCATCAAAAATGTACTCTCTCCTGCAGTGTCTTTCACCACACTTGTCCAGATGAACACATTTTTCAAACATTTTTCACAAAAGCCATATCCACATACTATTGCCTTATTTCCTTCTGGATGATGCACTTCATAATAATATTGTGCTCCTGTCCACATTGCTCAAATTATGGCCCTAATTCTCTCTCCTTATGCATTTATTTCTATACCTGGGCTAGAATCAGGGACAGATATCCATTACCTGCTCAGGATCCATTCTCACTCTCTTTTTCCAATATTGCTGAGCATTAATTTAAGCCAACAGAATGAATTATTGATCAGCTGCACCAACAAAATCATTCCATAATGTAACATTTGAGCCATTTTCATCTGAATGGCATTGCCTTAAATATTTAGACAGGCACCTGACAATGAATGCTTTTTTGAGCAATTATGGAATGTTCATAGCATTCATTGATTTGCCAAGAACCAATATTCACAAAGCCTTTCTTTTTAAATTACAAGTCACTGCAGATGTTCAGCTTCATTAGTAGAAAGGAATTGTTTGAGGATTCCCAGTGATGTTTTCAAGGACATTCTGTGTGCTCTCTAATTTTCAAAGTTATGTGAATGCGGAGTCTGGGATGAGGCTTTAAGATGTGTACATAGTTGATGAAAAATTTAATTGTCCTTTAATTTAATCTGCTACATTAGCTGACA
Organism: Anolis sagrei; assembly: GCF_037176765.1. Taxonomy (NCBI): domain Eukaryota; kingdom Metazoa; phylum Chordata; class Lepidosauria; order Squamata; family Anolidae; genus Anolis; species Anolis sagrei. Next base: position 115,453,229 of record NC_090025.1, read on the forward strand.
TCTTCAAAAGGCAGAAAAGAAAAATCCATCTCTTGATTTTTGCCATTCACAGATTGTTACTTGGGGGAATAATGTAAGAAAAAAGTCAGGTCTTCTTCAGGAATTAATGCAGAGGTATGAAAAGTCTCCCCTGACAGCAGATTATTTTTCTATTGAAATGCATGGATGCTATAATATCAGGGCAGGAGAGTACAACAGAGGCTGAACTGAAGCTGGTATGGAAAGCTCTCATGGGTAGACCCTTCAGAAAAAGAGTATTTAGCTTCATAAGAATGTTTAATTGTTTATTTTAGCACACTATGACACTTTCATGTGAACTGACACATAAATTAGACATGTCTGAAGCTCTAAATTGATCGGCAAGAGCAGCACTTTCAGTTTTGTATATCCTCTGACTTTAAGCTATCAATGATATTCAAAACATGTTAAAGGCTCTTGATCCTCACCTAATCTCCAAAATATGGGATATTCCAGTTGTTAGGGGCCCCCACTTCTATAGGGACCTCATTTAGACCACATACCCATATTTAGTCGAGTATAATGCACGATTTAATCTGATGCACACCTCAAATTTCAAAACCCTAAAGAAGTATTTACCATATTACATGAATCGAATGTGCACCCTAATTTTGGGAAGGTTATTTCGTCAAAAAGGGGAGCATTATAATCAAGTAGACATGGTCATTATGTTGCTGTATCTTGTGCTATGGTTATTTCCAGTTTTATGGCTGTTTTACTTAGAATTTCTTGTTAGTGATATAAATAATGGGGTTAGGCCAGAATTTTGTTTGTGCAGGTCCAGCTAACATGGGTTCTGTGAAAAAGCAGTGTACTTATTCACTGCTCTGTAAATAGATATATTTTGCTAATAACTAGGTTATATTTCATTCAATAAGGAATATACAAACAAGCACATATATACAAAAACTGCAGCAAAAGTTTTAAACCAACAGTTAACATTTGAAATTTGCCTATATCTTCTTATGTGGTGTAGGGGGTATTGGTGCAGGCCGAAGAAGAAGGTTTTGGTTTCTTCTTACATGTTCTGACTCTTCCCTGCATTTTCTCTCATACCTCCTAGTGACCAACCAGTCTTTCAATCTCATAAGATGGAGCTTCTTTTGTGGCATATGCCAGTTCAGCCCTAGTTTGCCCATGGAGCCCACCGGCCCCATCTCATGATGCAGAAAAACTTCCAGTGGGGCTTCATGGGTAAACTAGAATGGAACCGGCGTATGCCACCACAATGGCAACACAGATGGCTTCCCGTGTTGCATCAGAAGCAATGAAAGGAAAAGCCAGGCAGTCAACATCTCTCCCATTGGATTGGCTTACTGATAAGCTGGGTGATGTGGGGCGTGGGGTGATGGGTTCCACATGTCCCCTGACAGCAGTCGCCAGATTTGCATGATCCATGGTGATTCCAGCCGCCCATGTGAAGAGGTTGTGTCCCCCCTTCTATATCTCTTTCTTTTGTCCTGTCTTTTGCCATTTCTGGTTCTGAGTATGTGCAACACCTTCAAAGTTCATGTCTGAAAATTACTGTTTCAATAAAACTGCAGACACCTTATATGGCATCAGAAACACTAGATGATCCAGTAACATTGTCTCAACTTCCTGAAAGATATTGAGCAAACAAAGCAGTCATCTGGCAAATCTAAACCCATCAAAGAATGCATGAGGTAGAGGTGGGCATTGGGCAAACAATACCTTGGGAATCAAATTTTATACTCCTAAGAATAAATAATTTCATAGCCTTCCATCCTCTGACCTATCTGGTCATTCCAACTATTAGAGCAATCTATTGAGTTATATTATTATAAACTCTTCTCTCATACTTTTGATTTTAATGTTGGAATCAGATTTATCCAGCTCAGTTTCATCTTAGGACTGCTCCACCAGCCCTATTCTGATATATGATATCTTTGTCTGGAGGCACTCTTTGCCCCTGTTGACTTATTATAAAGTTTTATAGCTTGTTCTAGTGTTCTTCTATCCAAGAAGTATTTAGACTGTCCTAGATCCTTCCTCCCTCTTGCTGCCAACTTTTGAGTTATGGTAGTTGGATGTCAGCCAGCCAGAAAGCTTCCCATTCAGGAAGCTCACATATAATAAATGCTTGCAATAGCTTGTATTCATAATGTTACCCTGATCATTGTATTTCCTAAATAAAAAAGTGTGCAATTATATGGAAGAAGAATTCAAATAAATTGAACACTGACACTTTTCTAGGAAGTAGACCTTGGGGTTTACACCTGAATAAAGGACTGTGCTGCAAAAAGTCAAAGAACATTATGTAATATTTAAAGGAATCTGACTGATATTTTGATTAGCGTGTGTATCAAACAATGCAGCTGACTACTAAGGTGCCCTCATCTTTGAAGTGGAAACCTACCTCAATTAAATTATGAGTAGCAGCATTCTTGCCCTCTTGCCCTGAAAGATTTGCATGGGCAAGTTGATAAATGGATTTTGACACAAACAAAGGTAATTCAAATCACATTCTTGGGCAAGATGGGTTTAAAATAGATTCCTTTAAAAATCCAATCTCCAGAATGAAAGGAGATACAGACAGTGGTCTGCACTAATTCATATGAAATTGCCTTGTGCTGAGTCATGTGAGTAGTCATTATAGCCCAGAGCAACAGTTTTATTTGGCAAATATTCACAATGTAGAAGAGACTTCTATATCCAGAGTTTAAAATGCACGCACGCACACACAAACACACACACACACACACACACACTCACACACACTTTCATTCTGTCTTTTAATCTGTAGTATTATTTTACCCCATTGAACATTTCAGTGTATTGCAGGGTAATTCTATTTTTTTCCAGAATTCTGCAAGACTTTGGGGGACTAAAACCTATCTCTATCTTTATGAGAGCTAAAACTAGGCCTAAAATGCTTAGCAAAAGTAAACAAATAAATGAATTCCTTAACCATTTGGATTTGTGGGGCAAAATCTGTTTGTTTTTCTTTTTTAAATGCTTCTAGTTGAATTTGACAGAAAAACATCAATTTCACCTTAGCCAGAAAATATTAGAACTTGTGAAATTGCTTAAATGTATTTGTTCTCAAACATTTATAACTTCAAAATTATAACCCAATGGTTTTATATGTAGAAATATTTGTCTTTGTCATATCCTTGAGATGCCACAAGAAATATTTTGACACAAACATACCAAGAAAGGCCAAGGTAATATCAATGACAGAAGCAGGTTCAGTGGCAGCTGTTAGTACATATTTTGTAAATATTATTATGGTGTCGGAGGTCACAAACCACAGGTTATTTTGACTGACATAGGTTTACTAAGAGAAAGTGGTGGGGATTGAACCTAGCCTGAGATATTAAACATTTAAAACATGTGTTCTTGCATAAGCAATGGGATCTTGGCTATGAAGCAGTTGTTCCCTTGCATTGAAAAATAATTATTGTCTATTAGAATGGTATGTGGATGTTCTCATCAGTGGCATACTTTCCATGTTGACACTACTATGAATTTAGTGTTAAATGCATGACCCTCCATGCTTGCATATGTCCTTCTCTTCTTTCCTTTTGTATGATGCAGCCATGAAGTAAAGAGAAGTAATCAGTTTAATTTCCAGCTAACCAGCATTTTTTATTGTGCCTAAACCCATATAAACCATAGTTAGAGGAAACTATGTTTTAGGGAAACAAGCTATTTTCAAGGCATGGGTACCACATTGTTGTGTTGTTGTTGCCCCCCCCCCCCTTCAATTGTAGTTGACATTGGACACAGTTCTTAGCCTGGACAAAAAGTAAAAGAAAATCAATGCTATTATTATTATTATTATTATTATTATTATTATTATTATTATTGGAACTTGGGTAGAGGAAAGATGTGTCAAAGGAAAGGTGACCAATCATTTATTTCAATAACACATTCATGTTCCTGGATGTTACATCACATTGGTATGTCTATAAGTTCTACTGAGTTAGATGTCACTTATCTGTTTATTGGCATTGAATGTTTGCCATTTTTGTTATTCCTGTAAACTGCCCTGAGTCCCTGCTGGCACAACAAGATTTAATCAACAACAAGATTGTTGATTAAACAAGATCACTATGCTGGCTTTTGTATTCAATCACATATCAGACACATCCCAAGAGTCTAGGACTGTGTGATGTATTGGTAAATAATGCATGCAGATCCGAGTAGGGTGGCCTTTTGCAATTGACAGATAGTAATTTTGTCATTGCCTATTGTTTTTAAGTGCAGGCCAAGGTCTTTAGACACTGTACCCAGTGTCCCCACCACCACAGGGACCACCTTTGCTGGCTTGTGCCATAGTCTATCTTTAAATCCTCATATCGTGCCATAGTTCTATCTTTAAATCCTCATATCATGTAATCTTTTCGGGTTGCTTCTCATCTATTCTGCTGTTGCCTGGGATTGCAACATCGACAATCCATACTTAGGGTTTTTTTCCCTGCGATTGTGAGGTCAGGAGTATTATGCTCCAAAAATATTAATATTATCATCATCTTTGTTCTTAGCATTTTAAGGGAAAACCAAACAAAAGGCAAATACATAGGTAGAAAAAAAGTAATCACCTCTGTTTATATTTTGTATGGCAGAGTATCCCAATATTAGATTTCAAAGGAGCACACTGCATTAATCGTTCTCGATTGGATGAAGAATTCTTTTCTTTTCTTTTTTGAAATGAGGATCACACCTTTGCGTTTTGATTACACTGTTAGGATTGCTGAGTCCATTCTTTGGACAATAGTTCATGCCAAAAAAAAAAACTTGCTTTGATCAGTACATTCAACAACAGAATTCATTTTCTCTGTAACTGAATGTGTGTGTGTTAACCACAAACGTTAGTCCCCTTCAAGAGTTTATGTGAAGGGATGTTGAATTAATGAAAAGGCTAGGTGCCCATAGATACATTTTGTTGCCCTAGTGATTTGTGTGATAGCTTTCAAAAATATTTCTGAGGAGCTGGAACATGGGACTGTAAAGAAATCAATCTCCTTTCCATCTCTTAATTGCCCATCTTTCCTCTACCCAAGTTTTAGAAAGTATATATTGTACAAAGATCAAGGGGTTGGTCAGGAAGAGGGGGAGGTACAAAATAAGTTGAGATAGAATGGTTACAATGCCCCCTTTTTACTCCTCACTGTATGCAAATATACAACATATCTTTTAGTTAACATAGTGTTGGTGTCATTTACTTCTCTCCATGTGTCGAGTAGCAATGGGGAAATGTGTCTATTTTGACCCCCACCCCACCCACACTTCTTTGAAACATGTTGTTCTTTCCAGCTCATGGATGAAAAAATGGATTTTTGAAGTACATTATTGTCAAAATCAGTACACAAATATATAGGTATATGTGTGTGTGTGTAGAGAGAGAGAAAGCAAGAAAGAGAGGGGGCGAGGAGGGAGAGAGGAGTGTTTGTGTGTGTATGTGGTCTGAAAGCTATACTATTGAAAAACAACAACTGAGATCCTTGGATTTGAGTAACAAAGCTCTCAATTTCAGTTTCTTGAACATTCAGATCACAAAATCTTTTTTCTATCCAAAAATGAAGAAAATTGTAAATGCAGGTGAATTCTTAACAACAATGAAATTAAATTGGTTAACCCAGCCTATTGTAGTTCGTATTCAGTTTCTATCCCCTGTAATTACTTGTCAAGGTTAAATGTACCAGATACATGGGTATGAAATCTGTTCTATCTATTCACCAGCTGGCCGTGCCTATTTCTGTTAGGAGGACAAGGAATCAAAAATGAGACCACACTCTAGGTCTATTATTGTATTTGCCAAGCAGCATTACAATTGTTTCCTCGTGGATGCATCATATTCTGCTTTGGATATATGTTGTTGCATGCTGTTCATTTCCTCCACAGAATCATAAAGTGTTTTAATTTTTTATAGTAATGTTTATAGAGACAAGGACCAACAGTGTTGCTTTAATATGTTATGACAATGGTTTTAATATTAAAAACTTGTATGGATATTTTGGATTATTTTATTTTTTTTGCACAGTGAGTAAATAAGTACCTAAAAGTAAAACAACTTTAATTTTGGAGGTTTAACTTATGGAGAGTGCATTGTGTTCCTCACAAAGTTCTTGCAAAATACAAGTAATGTTAGCAAATAACATGATATTCCAGAAAAATTTGTGCAGAACAAAGAATGTGTTACTTTTTAAAGTAGTATTTGCAGTCTCTGAATTTGATTTTATGTTAGGTGAACTATGTCAGGACCTCACAGCACCTACGAAATTATGACATAATAAAATTTGCCTTTTTTGTTATCTCATGCTACAACATGGGCTACTTCTGTGGCACAGAGAACTACATGACATGATTTTATCCTTTCAGTAATAAATGATTTTAAATGGGGAAAGAAGGAACATAACTTGGTGAGTTATGTCCCTAGCATTGGAAACTGCTTCAGGTGGCTGATCAATTTATTTCTGTGTCACAGACCAAATTGTTTCCATCACTGTACTTGATGTAGAGCTGATATTCTTGGGGAACAGTTCTACATTGTTTGTAATGTTTAGCTGCAACTGTAGTTCCTCATTTCCTGTGCCATCATGTGTCCTATTTTCCTGCTACTCCAAAGACAAATTAATCTATCATGACCCTTTGAATTTGCTACTAATCTTCATTTCTCAATTCATTTATATCCATGTTCTTCACACACTGCATTGACTCTTGTACCTTCAGGTTTTACCACCAACAATTAGGCATGACACCAAAGTAATTCTATCCTGTAATCCATTTTATCACCATCTATTAATTTCAGGCTGGCTCTTTGTTGTCATCTAATCCTGGCTGAAAGGTCGCTATGTGTGTTTTGTGTGTTTATATATGCATGTGTTAACCAATGTATAATTCAGTGGGCATTGATGATGTTGACAACTGTTTGTACAATGAAACCATGTGTTTGATTGCTTTGCTTTCTCTTCAATCACATAAGTCCATGTTGTTTATCTCTTTGATGATCTCTATATCCTCACATCCTTCTATCAGCCATCTTCATTTCCTTCTGTTGTCCTTTATTTTGTTTATCAAAGTGAGTCACTGTCCTCGCTTGCTAATTTAACCATCGCATTCAGGCAGAGTTTAGAAAATAACAGAAACATTTAACAAGCGCTAGCCATTGTTGTCAACTTTGCATAGTAATTAATTCCAGTGTAGACTGGAGGAGTGTCCAAGGTGAAAAATCAAACATCTAATGTGACGAACAGATTAATAGGAATAAAGAAAATATTCGTCACTGAGCTTGCATTTCTGAACCTGTTTTCAAGTATTTTGCTGTGCATAGCTTATGTTCTTACTATCAATGGTTACCTGGAAATATGTAATTTCATAACACTTCCCTGATAAATCGCTGCCCTATTTTCTCATATAATTAGCTAGAGTTAAACAACCACCTGAGGAGGTTCTAAAGGCAATGAAAGGGAAGAATATTATTAGTTATTTAATTCATATTTTTTCTGTCTAAGGTACTACAATAATAAGAGAGAAGTGGGTGCTATTTGGTTTCTGATATCCATAGTACAGTTTCATTTTTGTATTATGATATTTTCTAATTTATTTATCATGTCAGAAGCAAATTGAGGGTATAATTGTAATGTATTCAAAAACACACAGTTAAAGACTTGGAATTATGCTAAATATTCTTTGACCAGAAGCTGGCCACTTGGAGTGCCTCTGGTGTTGCTGTGAGAAGGTCCTCCATTGTGCATGTAGCAAGGCTCAGGTTGCATTGTAGTAGGTGGTCTGTGGTTTGATCTCCTCCACAGTTGCATGTTGTAGACTCCACTTTGTAGGCCCATTTCTTAAGGTTGGCTCCGCATCTCATGGTTCCACAACATAGTCTGTTCAGTGCCTTCCAGGTCACCCAGTCTTCTGTGTGCCTAGAGGGGAGTCTCTCATCTGGTATCAGCCACTGATTGAGGTTCTGGGTTTTTGCCTGCTACTTTTGGACCCTCGCTTGCTGAGGTGTTCCTGCAAGTTTCTGTAAATCTTAGGAAGCTTGATTTAAGACATTAGCTTACTGGCTGATACCTGGACAGAAGATGGAACAAATATGTCAATACCTTGGTTCTTTCATTACAAGTTGCTATTTCCCGGTGGATGTCAGGTGGTGTAATACTGGCTAAACAGTATAATTTCTCCAGCCGTGTTCGGTGAAGACATCCTTTGATAATGCGGCATGTCTCATTAAGAGCCATATCCACTGTTTTAACGTGGTGAGATGTATTCTACACTGGTCATGTGTATTAAACAGCAGAGTAACAAAGTGCAAGGGCAGATGTCTTCACTGTATCTAAATATCATTTTAGAAGAGGGAAAAAGGTTTGGGTCAAAATGAAAAGGAGATTTCACTTTGCACCATTTGAAACAAAAGTAAACTGATACACAAATGTGTACACACTGATAGTTTAATCATGTGTTTAACATGTATTTTTATTATTTTTATTATTAGTTTTGAAAGAAGTATAGGCTAATACATGTCAAAGAGCTACCTGGATAGCGGTTTTAGAAGGATCTCCAGCAGGGGTGATAGACTTTTGAAGCTAATGGGAAAGGATAAGGGGAGTTTTGGTCCAAGCTCAGGGGAGTTAGACATATAAACCCATTTTTCCTACTTCCAACAGACCTCACTACCTCTGAGGATGCTTGCCATAGATGCAGGCGAAACGTCAGGAGAGAAATTGCCTCCAGAACATGGCCATATAGCCCGGAAAAACCTACAACAACCCAGTGATTCCGGCCATGAAAGCCTTCGACAATACATTCCCCATCTCTGCCCTTCATCAGCATTAGATAAAAAGGAGCTTAAGTACTCAAGTACTGCAGGTTCAGTATCAAAATAGACTTTGATTTAAAAGTACCCCAATTTTTCTCGTTTAAAATCTTGGAGCACATGGCAAAGTTTTCAGTTGAATGCTGAAAATATGGTGATGATTCCTCAAGAGAAAGTGTCCTATTTTTATTCAGTTGCAATGGGATTGATGATGTCTGAGGTGCCTTTATCAAAGTGAAAGAACAGACATAAAAAAGCCCAGCTTTAAGTGATGAGCTTGCAGTTGCTAATTTCCCTGTGTTGCAGGTTCCCTTGAAGCGTGTTAAATTACATTAATTAACCTTGTGTCCCAGATATCAGATGTTAACCTCTTGTGGGAAAATTATTCCTCAAAAGGGATTATTTTTATACTTCAATTTGCTCTTGCGTTTTGTCAGCATAAGCACAAGCCCCAGATCAGTCTGGATGGTGTCATAATTTCTAGAGGTGGAAAGCATGCTCTTATCCCTTTAACATCTACTCTGAAAGCCAATATACTACTTTTCAGTATAAATGTCAAAGAACTTTGATATTCAGTAGTCAAATGGTTGCCAACTTATGTTTTTAAGAATTCCAGCATGTTATGCTGAGTGACCCTGAACATTTGAACAGGTTTTTTTTCCCCTCAAGGAAGTAAAGTATTATGAAAAAAGTGCCACTGCATCAGCTTTGTGCCTTTTTTCTTATGAAGGACATGATGGCTAGAATATTCAGTACATACATTTCTGAGCATGAAATAATAGAAAAAATTATTCCTATTTCCATTTCACCTCTTGCAGCTGTGTTTTGTGCATATGTTCATTGATCAAGAAAAAGAAAAGAAACATGGATGCAGTGGGACCAAAATATCTAATTATTGGCCACTTCGATTGAAATTTCTGGGTGTTGGAAGTGATTTCCATGTCACTGGGGTGATGTTTCCACTCTGGGATTTCCTCCAAACTTTAAATGCACCATTCAAGGTGCTGAATTAATGTTTCACCAATTGCTAGTGCTAACATAATTATGACATTATTCCATTTCATGCCATCTATATCCACTTAAGAATGGAGGCTATCCATAGCCTGTCCTAGATGAATCTTTCCTGAGCCAAATTATATTTCTGTCATTTATTCCATTGCCAGATGGTTATATGTCCATCAACTAGGAATGGTGCACATGGAAGCACAGAGATTTGTCAATGAAAAGACAATGATAATTTAAAATAAATCTCAAACTTCCTGAAAGAAACATAGAGGGCTACAGACTGTATCAAATATATAAAAAGACCTGTGGGAGTATATAAAGCTAACTTGACATATTCACCATAGAATCTCTACTCCAAGAATATAGGATCATTGTCAAACAAAGTGGAATATTTATATGTTCGTAGAGTACACTCCATAGGCTGAAAACTCTGAATATTATTCAGTAGACTACAAGCTGTGTGCACACCTGTTTTGCCTCCCCCCACCCACCATATTGGCTCAAACACCAGGGATCAAGCTTCAGTATCAGAATAAAATAATGTAAAATAATACAACATTTTCTTCTCCTTCTCCTTCTTCAACAACAACAAGAATTCCTTCTTTCCCATCTTCATCCCACAATATAATGTGTGCTAGTAGAGATGAGGAAATGTGCATTATAATGTCAAAATCAAAGTTGTGTGTAAGGTATAGGTGCTAATAATGATAGTGCGTCTAATGATGAACTTACACAAATATGTACAATAGTTCATTTCTTGATACTAGTTTATTTAAGCTTGATGATATATAATTTTATATAAGCTTGGGGAAATGTGTGGACTAACTTGATTACTAAGCATATCATTTGTGATCCACAGAATATTTCAGTCGTGGTGGAATGCTGCATGCACATGTGTGACCAGGCTTCTCCTGTTTTCTCACAGACACTTATACCACTTCTATTTTTTTGGTGCTTTTGGATCAAGGTTTGAAATCTGTTTTGGAGAGAAGGTTCAAATCATAGTTTGTGGTTTTAAATACATTAGATAACCCTAGTTTACTCTAAAGAGGAAGTGAATACTTCAGTTCAATAGTTGCTACAATATCTTGTGCAAATTGATGGGTGCATCTATCTATTCTTGGGTTGTGTCTATTTTTTTCATTATAAGAGCATTTTATCTGTATTCTGTACCATTTTGTCTTTAAAAAAAGAAAAGCTTGTACCTACACATTTCTTTGCATATGCTAACATTTTGTATGCTAACATTTTGTATGCTATCTCTCACAGTACACACAGCTTGTGCATAACATCTCATAAGCAAACATTTCATCACCCATGGATTTTTGTATGCAATTTGAAAGCTGAATAGATATAAGAAAATTCAGAGAATTGAATGATCTAGTGAAATATTGTATTATGCATATTAATTTGAGAAGTGCAAATTAGACCTGTTCATATAAGAATGCAAACCAAACCATACTTTCTCATATCACTAGTGCGACCAAGTAATCACTATGGGTATCCCTTTAATATCATCCAGTACCAAAATAGACAAATCCTGCTCAATTAAATGAGTCTTCACACTCATCTGTTTGTATTATATGATAGCAGCAGTACAATAGGAGTGCAGAAAAACACAGTCTTTTTTAAAAATTGTCTATTAGGTAGGGTTTTCCTTGCATTACTCTAATATTCTTTGCAAGATATAAAAAAGTGAACATCTCCTTGTCTTTTTGTCAGAGGTAGTAGTTGTTTTCTTCATTTTAATTTGAGTATATATCATACCTTTTTCATATAAATGAGCAGAAAAAGCCTGTTGTGCTTTGAGCAAGAAGTGGAAGTGTCAAGGGAAGGAGAGAGAGAGAAAAGAGCAAGGAAAGAATGAAATGGGAAAAGTTAAAAAAAACCCCAAAAAGCAACCTAACTAGTTTGCAAGTGAGCCAAATTTTAGAGGATTATGTTCTTAATCTTGACATTCAAAGGAGACATCCTGTGATGCTGTAAATGTTCCAACAGGATTAAGCAGAGAGACTGCAGAGACTCTAAGAGCACTCCAACCTTTTCTCCAATATGCTCATTTTTCAGGGGCAGGGAATTGTGAAAGCAGCTTCATGTTGGATTCTTAGCTCTCAGCAGCCAAGTTTATTGTGTCAAAGTTTAGTATGCATATTTTACACATTAATAATGCAATCTTGGTTCTTTAATCTTTCTACCTCCTCTTCTGACAGTTTGTCCAGTGAAAAAGGAGCAGTTTTAGATGCCAAAATAATGACTCCAGTCTCGCTCCACACAAAAAAAAAAAACTCATTGCAAGTAGGTCACCATAAAACACAGCATAAAGAGAGAATTAGCAGGCTCCGATTTGAAAGTTGAAAGATCTGAAAAAATATAAGTGCAACAAATTGTGTGTGTGTGTTTAATGAAACATTTCTTTGACATCTCAAAATTGCAAGCTAAGAAATGCATAAGCAGGGGGAACTATTCCAAACTTCAATTAAGGATGAAAGTTCACAGCATCGACAGGCACACACTCAGGCACACGCAGAGACAAAAGGAGATCAAGCAAATGAGGAAATGAGAATGGTAAAAGTCCAGCACATTAGAGAGACAGATTCTACACTAGCGTTCTTTCTGATCAGCAATCAGTTTTTATATGGAGGCAATTTTACATGTTTCATGCTCCCATCAGCAGTCAGAAATCTTACCGTCCATGACATATAGAAATATGTAGTTTTTCTGATCACATGATTCAGGAGCAAAACCCCAATTTCTATTTCAGCATTGTTATCAGTTACTCATACGGAGCATTACTGTTAGGTAAAGACGACTGATGAATTCATTCCCTCTGAACTCTTCTACGAACTTACCTGATCCATACCACACCATCTCTAATGTAGATTTGCACAAATTCAGAGTTTTTATCATCCAAAAATGTGCCACAAAGCATATTTAATTCTTAATTCTGAAAGAAATCTTGTGCATTTCATTAGAAAATAGGGCCAAAAGAGATAAATGTAGAAATGTCATTAAATACACACTTGTAAAACTGAGAGGAGGAGGAAATAAATTGACCCATCCAATTGCACTGTCCTAAAACTACAGGGCTAAGCAGAAGAAACAATGTAATATGCATACTTCATATGCAAGGGGTATAAAACTCATGGTCATCCAGATTGTAAAGAACACTGAGTGTTCATCTTATAAAGTAGGAGAGAAAATGGTTTCTCCAGCAGTTAACTGATCTGCAACTTTTTGTATTGAAAAGGAGTGATAACAGGTCAGCCAACTGTCTTAAATTTAAAATCAGTTTGTCTGTTCTAGTCTTGTATGTGAGAGTGAATGATTTGATACTGGGTACTAAGGGAATGAATATCATCTCTAAACTTAAGGGCAATGGCTTTGATTCTATGATAATCTTCCATCTGGATCAGTTATTGTATAGGAGATGGTTGAGACCTTTATAATATTTATTTATTTAAAGATATATGTATATTTAACATATAACTATCATATTCTGAATTGGATCATTGAATCCTCCAACCCAATATTGTCTCTGACCAGTAGTGATTCCTGAGGTGTCTCCGCTGCTACTTGAGATCCTTAACAGGAGATTATGAGAACTGAACACAATTGAATGCCAGGCATGTGATTTATCTCTGAGCAAATTCCCCTATATAGAGAACAGTATAGACAGATGTTTCAGTCTCCTAAAAGCATAGAACCAACAGCCTCAGACCATGAAAAATTAATCCTTTGTAAAAAAAACAAACAAAAAACCCTATATACCTTGGTTGTCCATTCAGGACCAAACCAGACTAAAAACCAGTAATGCTTTACATGCGTATGGTTCTCTTACCAATGTTGAGAGAAGATATTTGTCCATAACTCTTCAGAAGTCAAAATTCATTTGAATCCCCACCTTAAAATAATGAGACCAGAGAACAAACATATGATATTCGACCTATTCATTCATATTCATTCATTCATTCATTCATTCATTCATTCATTCATTCATTCATTCATTCGTTGAATTTCTGCAGCTTATAGGAAAGTCAGGGGGGTTACATCCTTCTAATGGGAATAGTTGAAGGGCAGGTGTCACTTCACTGACTGTCTCCACAGACCACCCTGGGCCAGCAACACAACACCAAAGGCAATTCTATGGTTGCTTACCCAGTCCGGTCTTAACAGGAAAGCTGTTTTGGAGGTCACTTGCTCCCAAGCCATAGGGTTTTATAAGAGTGAGAAATCTCCATTCTAGCCTCACAGGGGGGGGGGGGGGGGTAGGGCAGCCACCCAAGGTAGAGACCCTAAAGAAACGGTTCCAGAAGCCCAGCCTTTACCCACAAAGGAGATGCTGTGGTGCCTACCCCATCTAGTTTAAACTTGCCAGTGACAACATATGTAAGTAACTCAACCTCAAACCAATTTTCACCTTCAACAGAAACAGTGTAGTATAGGCAACCTCCCCCTCAGATTAAACATGGGAGGAAATTCATACTGTTCCTTACACAACCAGTTCAAAACTCACGCTATCCTAAGGTTTACAGTCTGGATGTAATCTTAACTTCAATCATGAATATGGGTTTATTCCAAAAGAGATTTTGCACAATTTCAGCGGCAACCATTCCTGGAGATGTCTGATTTGGCCATGGTGACATGTAGCTTAGTTACATCTCATTTGGATTACTGTGAGATGTTCTGCTTTTGGACTGCCTTTGAGAAGCATCCAGAAACAGCAGCTGATTTAAAATGTTTCAGCCAGGCTGTTGGCTGGTCTCTTGTTACATATAACTTTGAAATATATAACTTCCTTGCTGCAGTAGCTACCCAGACTGCCAATCTCTTTGTAGGAACAAGCCATATCATTCAGTATTTTATTTTTTTTATGAGTAATTTTCACAATTTTCTTCTGGCTGTGAGAGAGTCTTGAAAGTTGCAGTTTTTGTGAACTATTTAGAGTAGGCCTCTTCAACCTGCAGTGCACCAGGTGTTTGGGCCTCTAATTCCCAGAAGCCCTAGCCAACCTGTTCAGTGCTCTGGGAACTGACTCCAAAACACCTGGAGGGGGACAGGTTGATGAGATACGATTTTGAGTATGGGACTCATTCTGCACCAAATTCACATGTGATTTGTGTGTGTGTGTGTGTGTGTGTGTGTGTTCACTTACTGCACAAAAAGCTGCTTCTATTCTTTTTATTCAGACAGGTCTTTTTGATGCCAATATTTTATTAGGTGTCAGATGTTTTATATTACTTTATTTTGTTTATATGTGTATTTTAATGCATATAACTTATGGTGTCTTACTGAGATGTAGGTTGCCTTCTACCCCTATCTTGGAAGGTGGCGGATGCTTTGTTTTTCATGTTGGAAGCAACTTGAGAAACTGCAAGTCACTTCTGGTGTGAGAAAATTGGCCATCTTCAAAGATGATGCCCAGGGGACGCCTGGATGTTTTGATGTTTTACCATCCTGTGGGAGGCTTCTTCCATGTCCCCGCATGGGGAGATGAAGCTGACAGAGGGAGCTCATCTGTACTCTTCCCAGATTCGAACCTCCAACCTGTTGGTTTCAGTCCTGCCAACACAAGGGTTTAACCCATTGCGCCATCGGGGGCTCCAGGTGGCAGATAACAGAGAGGAAAAGAAAGGGATTAATTATATTTAATTTTAAAATGATATTCGTTCATTTTCACAATGATTCTAACTTTAGGATCTCCATTGTGATATTTGATTGTATGTTCTCCACAACCATGAATTCCTTACTTCTGGAGTGAAGCATGAACATTATTTTATTTATTTATATTCAACCTTTTCCCCAATGACAGAACACAAGACAACTTACATTGTACCCACCAAATGAGCCTCAAAACAGTGGGACAGAGAGAAGGCCCTTTCTCAAAGATTTTAGAGCTTTTAACTGTCTTATATAGAGCGCTTCTGTTGTTGGTTCTCTTCAGACTGTTTCCAAGCTATAGTAACCCATTTCTCTCTTTTTTCATTCCCATCTTTCTATTACCTTTTTGTTCTTGCCAAAGGTCTGTGATGATAACTGTTAGAAAACTTTCAAAATTAGGCTCAGGTCAGCATGAAAATGGATGAAAGCTAAAGGTTGCCCACCCTGATTTATGTTCTGCTCTATACTCTTTCAGATGGCAGTTCAATGAATTATTTTTAGCCTGCTCTATTAGCATTCTTGTCACAGCTTTTGGGCTGACTTACATGTTCCCCTTATTTGTTTAAACACAAACACTGCTTATAAACAATATGTTAGTGTCAATCCAGAAAATCAAGGCGCTATTCTTTATGGCATATAATTTTTGTATGTTGATATAATAGGGTAGCAGCAGACTTTCCATGTCTGGAATTTCATTACAATCAGTGATTAGGGAATAGAGATATTATTGGAATATTTACCTCTTGAATAGGAGAATACATTTTGCATAAGCCTTTGCTGTTTTGGAATGAATCTGTTTCTATATATCTGTAGTTCTCATAGAAATGCAAAGGGAATTCTCTCTCTTTTATTTTGTTTCTATGCCCACAGACAAGATTTATGATCCACACTATGCATATGTTGAGCTCTCTCATTAAAGTGGAAATGCTTGAGCAGTTCTCTCCATCTGAATCTCTCCACAGATTTGGGAGTACTGCATTACTTGTTTGTATGTGGAGGAACAGTATGTTACATTAGCAGTGTCCTAGCATTCATTGTTGATTTCTTGACTTTCTTTATATGCAGATGCCTGTGCAGTTTGCTGCATTTAGCAGATTGCTCATTTTTGTTCCTCTGTATAGGTTTCCAATGCACCAAAGCCCATATGTTCATTGATTAAATTGCTACACAGAAAAGAACCCTGATGTTATCATGAATAGTGCCTATGCTCCATTTTGTGCAATGTTTTACTCAGTGCATATATGAAACATGTGTACATTTGTAATCTCTAAAATGGGGTCAAGGAGATGCAAATTGAGAATTTATACTACATATAAACCAAACATGAAATATGACTTAAGATTTTCTCTAAATGGGATGGGATGTGGAGCAGAGCCAACCTAACAAAATGTAATTATAGGGAACCGGACACACTCACTAGCAATTTCAATGAGTTGACCTATGATTTGCTTGTCTGGATCATGTTTTTAATCTAAATATTAAATGCCTGATAATTAACATAGTCTGAGGAAGAAGAAAGAGCAGAAGTTTTAGGTTCTACATCTTTTAATTAGTCTACATGTGATTATCCTTTATTAAGGCCAGGTTAAGATACATGCATGTTGATATTCCTATACATATTGTGTGTTTGATGAAATACAGTTCTTTGGCATTTAGGATAGGTTATAAAAGAAAGGAAGCTGTTTATTACTATTATTTACACATTTTATTATGACAGGGATCATGTGGGGTGTTTCATATTTTTTAAGTGAGCATGTCTGTAGGAATGAAAATTGTGCAGTTGCATAATGAACGTATCCATTAGATGGCTGGTGTCACATTACTGCATAGTGCAACCTAATTGGTGTCCAAAGTACAGCAGAAGTGATGCACATTGCATCCGTTCTAATGTGCATTAGCACCAAAAAGCATGAGGCACTCCTACTCATATCCTGTTATGCCCCTTTGTCATTCATTAGCTGAATTTTAGCACTTTTGCTACTTAGCTAGTTATATAATATGTAAAGGGTCATATAGGATTCTGGAATGTGTTTTAATTGATGTTTATGTTTTAATTTGATTATTTTAATTTTACAGTTAACTTACAGTTTTTGCAATAAAATGAGATGTACATTTTTTGAAATTCTTGGAAAATATGTTGTTGCATCTCTTATCAGACCATTGACATGTGCAAGCAATGCTTTGATTATGGAGTCATCAGCTGATAAATACAGCATTCTTTACAGCAGATGTTAGACCATTCATACAAGAGGGTGGGGTGGGCAACACAAGCAATTACATAAGGGAAATATCCAATTAGTCTTTTTTAGTAGTGAAAACTCCAGCATCACTATACTCTTCCACCAAAAGTATTCAGGAGAGGAAAAAAGAGATCTTCTGCCATATTTTATTACCTGATCCTATATGGGAAAAAATGAAGTCTCTTGAGATGATGTCCCTAGAACCAGTGGATTGTTTGACTAACCTAACTTGTCATTCTAATCAAAAGAACTGTGGTAGTATGTCATTCGAGATTTACAGAGAAGTTGTAATTGTGTAGACAATTATACCAAAGCTAATGATGGAGACAAGACTTAGAAGAATTAATTGGCATATTGGTATACTTCCGTTCTTTATATCATCTTTTGTCATTATTTTCAGGGTAAAGAGGAGGGATGTCCTTTCAGATATGGGGAAAATATTGCTTAGTGTAGTTGAAGGAGAGTATGTGTGATTACTTTTAGCAAGAATAAAATATTTTCTGTGCAGCAAAAACACATAATTTACTGTTTCCTGCATAGAAAATCCAGATAAAAATGTAATCTTTGCTCAGAATAAGTCCTAAACTGCAAAAGTTCTCATCAACGCAGAATTCTTCTCATTAGGATGGAATTCTGAATACTGGAAAACATGTTTTTCAGCCATATTGTGAATATTTTAGAATATTCTTTCAATCCTTACCAGATAGTACCTATGCCCGAACCTCTTGATACTTTTGTGTTTTCCTGAACATTTTCTTCCTGTGAATCAATTAAATGAGTTGTAGTGTGATTCTAATTCAGAGAATAGAAAAACTGTTATTCTCTAAATGAAAAATATTATTTAGATTTATGAACAAAGCTCTTTATCAGTGAGATATTAGCAACAATTTGGTGCAACAATATAGAATAAGCCATGATCATCTAAACTGATGTGGGCAAGATGTAGCCCATGAGCAGGCTAAAAAGATTTTTTTAAATGGCAAATCAAATACATTTTCTTGTGGGCTGTTTGCCTTTTTTCCTTTTTTTTAAAAAAACACACACCAATGTTCTTTTCTGGAGTTACTCCAACATCTGAGAGCCCCTCAAAACAAGCTTCACACCTCAAGGAGGTTGAGAAGTCACTCCATGGTGTTGACATGATTCATTGGGCTATCTCACCCTTAACACAGGGCCAAGCCACTTAACACAGTTTTGTTCTGCATTGGGTAAAGTAACTCCACACTTTGATTCCGAACTGGACCCACTTTTCATGTGGGCAAATGCCAACATCCCACTTTCCCAACACTCCACAGTACAAGTATGGCTTTCCATAGGTTATTAAGTAGAACAGAGATGTGGCCTAATTTGAAATCTAACCTGACACCTTCTCTTCAGAGCACGAATGAGATGGATGAAACTCCATGCAGTTTTCAGGCACCCTAGAGAAGCACCAAAAACCCATCAGAGAAACAATTCTGAGGTCTTTTTAGGAAGCAAGAGAGGTTACAAAACACACGGAAATGGTCCAGGTGTCTCAAAATCACATAACCTTGGCTACTGCATTGCAACACACTAAGACCAATGGCCTTGCATTCTGAGAAATTCTCTAGAAAATCCTCACTCCTATCCATAGGTTTTGGATGCAGTTTTTTCATCGCTCCTTTCCACCCAAAATTAAATAGATGGAAGATATTGGCAGAATGTTAATCCTGACATTTAAGTCAGTCTTTAATTCTTCTTCTTCACACATGTGCATGGTTTCCTAGCATTGAAGCTTTTAACTATCAAGACAAAGTGCAGGACTTTCCATACAAACATTCTTGAGCTAAAGTTCATCCATTATTATTACTTGACGCAAAGCAATTTTTTCCTAGCATAACTTATGCTACCATCCAGTTTTATATTGATCTTAACATCACAATATTATTGAATACTCTGTTCATGCTTCAAATGCATGCAGAATCTTTATTATTTAGGGATTAGTATGTAGTGTGTTGTTTGCATGTTTGAGCATGTAATCGTTATGAGAAAGCAGTAGCTAATCACAAAGAGGTGTGCCACTGTGTACTGTGTAAACAGGTTTGTGGTCATACATTATTTTTTCCTCTTAAGCATGAATCTCATAATTAGTGTTTAATGCTTATTTGCACCAATTCCCTTTTTTATTGTCAAAATGGTGAAATAATCTGTCTCATTACATATGCAGCAGCTTGTCTTTTTCTTCTCATGCAGCAGTATCATAGAACACTCTTCTCTTTTAATTTCTGGGCAAGTGGAAAATTGGTGTATAATTGCCAGACGGAGGGAAATAGTTGGTAGCCATATAATGATTTCTCTGCATTGCTTGTTATCAAGAGTATTTTCAATGGTAAAATTAATTTCATTTCCTGTAGCTGTGCTGGCAATAATAAATCAGACTCTTAAGTCACATATATCTTTGCAAATGGTTACAGATGAGAGTCTGAAAGACACACAGTTTGGTCGTCTCCCCAGATGTTTTAGCATTGACTATCAGGTAGCACTAATTCCTTTCTGCGTGCCTAATTCTCATTTGTATGAAAATCCAGATAGAAATGAAAGTAATGTATTAGCTGTATTGGAGAAAATGTTAAGTCAATTATACTCCTGCAAGATTTATAAGAACTAAAGTGAGTATAAATTTGAATTGTCAAAGGAAATTTTACATGCATTAACCACTCAGTAAAATCCATCATATGTATTTAATTATGTACTCAGTTTTGAACTGCCATCTCAAGGCAGTATAGAAGAAGAGTTTCCTTAAACTACTGTTCGTAGACATTGTTGTGAATTATACATGTAAAAGACTCTGTGTTTTCAACAGTTGAAATGGCTCAGAATAGCCTCCAGCCTTTCCACCGCCTCTTTCTCTCTTTTTCTCTTTATGTGTGTGTATGTGTGCTTTCTTGTCCCAGCTGTGAGAATACTCTCACATCTGCTTGTAGTGATACAATGCATGAAAAGCAAAATAATATTTTCCTCGAAAATGTTGATATTTGAATAAAAAAATGTCTGCAAACTAATACAGATGATCAATGACTGTCATAGGAAAATTGCAGATTAAAACAACAACAGTACAATAGATGCGGTCCCTGGGATCAGCCTCAAAAAAAGCCTTTCCTCTTTATGTATGTGTGTGTGTGTACAAGCAGTTGTGAGAATAATACACACACACACACACACACACACACACACACACAGACACCTCCTTGGGACAACTGTCTACTCAATAAGAAATGAGATAGTGAAACAATAAACAAATTCCTAATGGGTTGTTGTAGGTTTTTTTTGGGCTATATGGCCATGGTCTAGAGGCATTCTCTCCTGATGTTTCACCTGCATCTATGGCAAGCATCCTCAGAGGTA
This sequence comes from Anolis sagrei, assembly GCF_037176765.1. Taxonomy (NCBI): domain Eukaryota; kingdom Metazoa; phylum Chordata; class Lepidosauria; order Squamata; family Anolidae; genus Anolis; species Anolis sagrei. The sequence continues at coordinate 115,474,301 of NC_090025.1, forward strand.
GGATGCTTGCCATAGATGCAAGCGAAACATCAGGAGAGAATGCCTCTAGACCATGGCCATATAGCCCGAAAAAACCTACAACAACCCAGTGATTCCGGCCATGAAAGCCTTCGACAATACAAATTCCTAATGATTTTCTACAACAAAATAGTTGTCTCAAATTGTTATTATGTAGACACATTAAGCATTTCCATTGGTGAAGACTTGCTCTCTGATGAGAGGAATGCTTCTGAATAGGATACAGCCTTACCTTTGGGTCTCTGCATTATGAACATAACTTGGTTTCACAGTATGTGTTTGGATATTGATTCCTGACTTCTTCAGTAAAAAGTTCTCAAGAAGTCAGACTATTAAAGGATTCAATCTGAGTGCCTGGGTGCTATTTCTGCAGTTATTTCACACTTGAAATTTGTTGTCATTTCAGCATTTACACTTGAATTTTAGAATGTTTGACTTTTTCATGCATTTTTGAGACCTGACTTTGAAAGTTCCTTAAATTGATCCTCCCCTCCCCATACAGATGATTTCTGTGCAGCCCTGGCTCCAGGATTGGGCTTTTCAGCCTGGGGAAAGACACATAGCTCCGGTATGTATGTGCTTTTCCTCCTCTTGGATTGCAACAATAATGGCCAATTACTGTTTTTTTCCCCTGTTGTTGCTTCTATGTGCACAAAACAATGACTACAAAGTGTCTTCCTCATGTTGTCGCAAAGCAAATAAATCAGTTTCATACACATGTAGCACATAGAATTGTTTTATTTGATCCATTGTATTCTTTCAGAATTTTGTTTTGAGGCAGCCCATTGCTTTTTAAAAATTAAGGGTGAATTGAAAGGGAAGTGGAGTTTTGTGAATAATGTTCTTCCCTGTAGAAAGCATCTCTGGCTCTTTGATACTGATCTAGGTGAAGGATTATAAACTATATAATTACTATTTGGGACCACAAGAAATGTAATTAAGCTACATTTGGATACCGCTATAACCATTATGCTACTATTATGTGAAATCCAGACTGGTTTGTGAGGATGGAATTATACTTGGGTGTGATGCATACAATTCTCTGCTCAAGAGCTTCACTCCTCTCCCCTGAACTACAATGAATTTTAAGTACTATATGAAACTAAAAATGCCATACTTGGATACATTAGAGGCATGGTAATTAAAATAATACCAGTCTGCCATAATTATGTAGTACAGATGTGTTTATAGTCAGGATGTCTTTGTTTTTTAATGTATTAAAATAATAGCTCATACGAATAAGATTTCTATTTGAATGTTCAGCACAAGCATAATAAGATGCCTTTTTAGTAGGCATCCCACCAATATGAATAGTAATGATTGGAAGACTATTTGAAGATATTTTAAAAGTGGCCAAAAATGTGTTTCTCAAGTTCCAGGAAATTCTAACAAGAAGAGTACTGGACTGATTGGAATCTTACTCCATAGCAATTCACACATACCTATTTTGCAAAGAAAACATTTTTAACAAAACTAATATGCATATGGAGAAATATTATTTTCTGTATATAAAATGCTATGGTATTTATTATATAGAAGATATTGATTTCTATGGAAAAGAACCTGCTTATGAATTTTTTGCAGAATAGGCCCTGAGCTGTGAATACTCTTCAAACATTGGGTGGTTTCTGAAGGCTTTGGCCCCATCCAGACATCCCCTTTATTGTGGAAACTTCTTCAATGAAAAGAGGACTGTCCAGGTGACATTCTGGCCAACCAGCAATTAATTCACCACAAACCAGGAAAACCATGGTTTGTGGCGAATTAACTCGATAGTGGATTTATTCTGCACCTTCTTGGGAGGCTCAGGATAAACCCATTATTTCCAGTGTCTGGACTGCAGTCCAGACACCATTCCCACAGTTTTCTGGACTAAATTAGTCATGAAAACTGCGGAATCCTCCCCACCCCTCCCCCAAAGCCCCCAAACCCCTGTTAAAAGTAAGAAAAACTTACCCAGCCTCCATTACAGTGTTACCGGAGCTCTCCCAATGTGTAGAAATGATGCACCAGGAGAGCCGGGGAGGGGGGAGCAATTGGGTATGAATAAGGGCCCAGGAACATCCACTTTTTTAAAACACGGATGCTCCTGGGATAAAGACCTGTGTGGAAGCAGCCTTTCTCACAATAAGAAGGAAGTTGTTCCTTCCATCAAAAGGAAAATTAGCAATGAATTCTATTCCTACTACAAAAGAAGCAATTAAAATGGAACTCGATCTACACTGCCATATAATGCAGTGGTTCTCAACCTGTTGGTCCCCAGATGTTTTGACCTTTAGCTCCCAGAAATCCTAACAGCTGATAAACTGGCAGGGATTTCTGGGAGTTGTAGGCCAAAACACCTGGGGACCCACTGGTTGAGAACCACTGATATAATGCAATTTGGAACTGTATTATATGGTCAGTGCAGACTAGATTATATGGCAGTGTGGATGGGGCCAGAGTACCTAATAATTCAGTGTTCTGTGGCTTCTGAAGACAGATGTGTTCCGCAAGTAAACTTTGAGAAAAACATTTTTAAGTCAAAGAAGCACACATGGGGAAATTCCATAATTTTATTTGTTATGGTAGCTTTTCCTTGAATAGTTAAGGTAATTACATTGACTGATTAGTGCTAGCTCAAATAAACAACATGCTAATCTAAAGGGATAGCTTAAAAAGTACAGAAAAGGCCCTGTCAAAGAGTACTTTTTGGGGAGGAGAAGATTCTACAAAGAGACTGGATCAAGTCTCTGAATATGCTGTTAAGAAGCAAATGTTTCATTGTGAGAAATGCAGTTTATCTTTAACAAAAGCACAGTATGGATTTGAGAGGAGGACAATGGAGTAATCATATTCTGTTTCATACGTCTAGGTGACACCAAGAAACTAGTCAAAATCAACTGTTTTGTTTTTGTTTTGTTTTTTTTAAAAGTGTTAACATCAGATTTTAGACTCATTTTTTTATTTCAAAGCTTATTGAAAAGAGGAAAAGCAATGGTCTTAGTCTCTAGATTGGTATGTGGTATAGTTATTTCTTGTTTGAGCAGTGGAAAGGCAAGAAGGAATTTAGAACACAGCCTCCAGCAATTATCATCCCTGTGGAAGATTCCAGTCTAATTAACGGGGAAGAATGCTTACTTGACAACTATAGTTGGAAAATTTCTTTAGTAGTATGTGTCCCCGTGATGCATTATTGTACCAGAAATGGTATCTCTCAATTATTTTGCCTTTAACTTAGAAAAATGTCCAGTTGCCTGGAAATGTTTGGAGCTTAAATGATTCAAACATCATATTGCCTCATGGTGAAAGAAAAAAAAGATGGAAAGGATATGTAAGAAAGTTCACACTACAAAATTGTGATAAATGCCCCCCCCCCCCAGTACTTTCTGCATTTTCTCAAACGATTGATATCAAGACTGCCACTTCTCTTTTCAGAAAATGAATAGTAGTGATGTAGACCTTATTCTTCCCCAGTGGATTTCAGATTTACTCACTAGGACCTCATGGCTCATTGGGTTAAGGCACAGGTAGAAAATTGCTTATGGCTCCCAACAAGCTTTTAACCTCTAAACCACCTTTGCCCTAGAGCATTTTAGATTCTTTCTCTGTGTGATCGTAACTCTTCCTCTTACATCCACAATAATGAACACAACATCCTTGATTGGGTTATAAAAGACCACAAATTTATTTGATAGTTTTGGGTCCGAGCATCGGCCAACCTGCTTGCTGGTCATATGCTGCCATAGAACACCCCGGTGCCAGTTATCTATCAGAATTACCTGAGGAAACCTGCTGGGCTGACCCAGTCACAATCTGTCTCCGGAACTGGGTTTTGGGTGTGACATGAGTCTGCCTTTTGCATCAGCAAGATATCACCTGAATACACCCAACCCCCAAACCCACCCCACCATGGGATCTCTGAGTTGCCAGTTCCCAAATGCACTGGCTCCTTGATCCCTGAATCAAGATGCATGCCAACCATAATCTAAATTTGTCACTGATACAATATAATTAAGCAGATTGCATAGAGAGAGGAGTGTGGGTAGAAAGTATCCTCCAAGTGAATGGGCCCCACTCCTCAGCTGGCTTAAATAGTCTCTCTACAGGCCATGGGGAAAATTCCATCCAGGTACTTGTGTTCTCGCAGAGGCTGTGTGCCAGCCAATGAACACTGCACACTTTCTAGACACTCATTTGTCAGCTGCTGTTCTGGAGCTGCCAACCCACCACCCAAACTAGAAGCAGCATGGCATCTGGTATGAGAGAGCTTCATCTCTCTTCCCTAACAAAGGAAGAGACATTCCACAGCCATCCTGTGCAGGCTGCATCCGAATCAGACACTTATAATGATGTAAGTGTGAAAGTACATATGTACATGCAAAATTCAGTCAAGAATATATTTTCAAAGCAGACAAAAAACGTATTTAGTGCAGCATTCTGTTTCTAGACTGCCTCACCATTTGTAAATAGTATATTAAAACCCTTTTCATATCCCTATCTTGACTACAGAAATAAAACAAAGCTTGTTTCTGCTGGCCTGATAAAAAAATCCTTAGGAATGGATGCAATGCTTTAAAAATAAAGTCAAAAGAGCAATTGGAATCATACATTTATTTAACTTTCTGTAAAATGCTGTTTGTGTACATACTAGCCAAATGTCATACTGCTGGATAATTAATCTTCTGAATACAAACCAGAATCTTCTAGGCCAGTTTGCACAGAAAAGCAGACCTGATTTCTGTTTTGATAAACTGAGCCTTCTTACCCTGAGTTCAAGGATGAGACTGGGCCACCCTCCAAGATTTTTTAAAAATCATTTAAAACTATATCAAAGCTTCATAGTTTCTTGAAGCTAGCAAAAGAACTCCACAAGAAAGTCTTCCTCATGAGCAAGGCATACCTCACCAACTGGATTTCTACCTATATATACAGCTAAGGCTTGAGTGGGACTTTTGAAAAATCAAGATTCTTGCGAGTCTGTTGGAAATAATGTTTGCATATAAGTAGTGGCAGTAGTTTTCGAAGATATTCTTCATGGCAGACCCTCAAATATATGTGGATTACTCTTTTTTAAACTAGCTGCTCTCTGCTTGGACCTTGTCACATTATTCTTTAGACCAATGTAGGACTTTACCATCTAGCAGTGGTTCTCAACCTGTGGGTACCCAGATGTTTTGGCCTTCAACTCCTAGAAATCCCAACAGCTGGTAAACTGGCTGAAGGCCAAAACACCTAGGAATCCATAAGTTGAGAACCACTGCCATAGAGATCCACATAGAATAGTCTCTGTCTGAGATAGAACACCAAATTCCATCTTGTCTCCATCACCTGATACAGTGGGTCATGGGTATCCGCTGGGGCTTGGTTCCATGATTCCCTGTGGATACCAAAATCTGTCGATGCTTAAGTTCATTCCAATGGTGTAGTAAGCTGTCCTAAATATAAAATGGCCAAATCAAAATTTGCTTTCTGGATTTTTGAAATATTATAAAGCCATAATTCATGGATACAGAAACAATAAATACAGAGGGGCAACTATATCTTCTGCATAGGTACTTATGGCTTTTCTGGATTATTGTTTTAAATTTACTTCTGCTTCTATAATTATAATAGGATGCTCTATTTGTTCAGGTACCTACATGGCTTAGAATAAGTATTCTAAAATGTATAGCAGATCAGAGCATGGATGTAAAGAATATCCATCTGTTTCTGTATTTTTGAAGAGAAAGGTTGTTGTGACTGTTATCTTAGACTTGGAAAAAAAGATTTGTGAAGGGTTTTAAACAGAACATTTTTGGACAGAAATGCATTTTGTATTTTCTCCCAATAAATTCTAAAATATGACAAATTATGATAATACTGGGTTTTTTATTTCTTGCTTGCACAAACAATTTAAGTAAATATTTTCATCCATAGTGGAGAAGCTTTATGCTGCAATAGTAACCTAGTAACCTTATAGTTTGTGAATAGTGATGGGAAGAATAACAAAAACAGGTAGAACTAGCAAACCCATTCCTTTAAACCAATGGTTCTCATCCTGTGGGTCCCCAGGTGTTTTGGCCTACAACTCCCAGAAATCCCAGTCAGTTTACCAGCTGTTAAGATTTCTGGGGAGTTGAAGGCCAAAACATCTGGGGACTCACAGAGTGAGAACCACAGAGTGAGAACCACTACTTTAAACCTAAATGCATGATAAGACATGCCCTCGGTTAAAGCTTGTGTTTGAACTTTGCTTCCATGCATGTGAACAGATACTTCACTTTTCTACTAAAGTCAGTGTGATTAAAACATGTTTATTATTGGCAGGTTAATGTCTACATATTTTTGTGATATGCTCAATGAACCATTCTATATATTCTCAATCAACTCTCCTAATGAACCATAGCCATCTTCATGGTTTCTTCTGGATTTTGGTTGTGTCTGTTTTTGACCAGGAGATCCAGCTGTGCTTAAGTTTCTAAATCTGGAATTGAACAAAGGAGACTTCTGATCTCCTTATATGGTAATGGAAAATCTAATATTCTCTTGGAGAGAAAAAAAGGATTATATCCATGTTCAGCTGAGGTCATAATTCCTTACTTTTTTATTTGACTTTGAAGTGCTGTGTTACAATGGTTCTTGAACTTTTCACTTAATGCAGTGTGAAGAATGCCAGTTGGCTTTGCTGAAATCATGTTTATTGTCTGGTTGGCTATGGTTACAATCTACAACTCATTACTTTAGAGAATATGAGTTTTCAGAAAAGAATTCAGTAACTGACACAGCTCTGAAGTATAGCCTGTTTATATTCCAGATATAGTATAAAACTATAGTTCTTGACCTAATAGTTATAAAATTTGTCCTGTGACTTTTTGTATTTATCTTTATCATTCTAATCAGAGTCTTTGATTGTGAAATAGAACTGTTTTGTTTTACATTGATTTTTAAATGTGAGAGAGTGAGTTCAGCTTTATACTGACCTTATAAGTTAACCTATAACTATACCTATTGTTATCATATACATAGGAACTTTATAGTTTTGCTTTTTTTAAAAAGGTGGACAGTCTTTAAAGTAATTGCTCATAGTAGGGAAGTTATACTTGGGATTACTATCTGTCAACACTCCATGTTACTAGGAACTGGAATTAAAACATGCACCTTTATTACATAATAAACAATAAGTTAGAATAATATGGAGATTTATTGCAGTGAACGTTCAATTGCACAAACAATGCCAATCTGGGACTGTGAGTTATCTGGTTACCTATAAGAGGAACAAGAAAAGGAGGAACATAATTTTATGCAGGAAGAGGAATGTAAAAGGAGTAAGGTAGAAAAGTTATAAAATTGTATCTGTTTGACCCCAAAAGGATGAGAGTACAGCAGGAAAAGAGGAAAGTGGATGTTACTTAACTTAGAATACAATAAAAATGTTATCTTCCTTTTGGAGGATGCTGGAGATAAGAGATTCTTCTTGTCCCCAGCTCACCAAAAATTGTGGGATATTTCTGATCTGGAACATTGATTAAAACAGAAAGTGACTGTAAGTAATAACCATATGAATGTTTAGTCAGTACTTGCAAAACACTACAAATGCTTTATGTATGGAAGGGACAACAAAATCTCTGATCTGAGTCAGATCCCAACTTTATTCTCTAAATCTCTAAGGTACTATAATATTCCTTTGCATACTGCATACCATAGTCATCCAGGATCTTTTATGGCTCAATGCTTAGTCAAACATGGATTTCCTATATTCCAGTCTGGACTCTAACCAGAGCTGGCAGAACTGTAGTTTATCCATGTGGTGTCTCTTCACAGAGGTATATCATCTGACAATGAAATGTCTATAGAAGTTGCTCTCAAGAAGAGTTGAACCCTGGCAAGATTAGAGCTCTCGTTTTCTCAGAATCTGATAGACTTAGAGTTTCCTTTATCAGATACCCTATATTTGTATAGATGTTGGAGGCATTGGTGCTTTGTTTTTCAAAACTGTGGATCCCTTTTATACAATTAACATGCAATTAACATGCAAGGGAATCTGGGAGCAATCTGGTGGGGCATTTGTTAATGTTTCAGATTGAACTTTAAAGGATCATCCAGTGTCCTGAACTGTTTGGGGGATAGTCAAGCACCTATGATTGAGTCATTAAAATTGGAACTAAGGGCCTCATTAGATGCAGCAAGAGAAATATCTTCCCCCTGCTTCTCTCCACGGCCAGCACAGAGTCCCCCAGATGCAGGACACATGATGCAGGACTACTTCAGGCAGGACTCTGTGGGGCTCCATGCTGGCAGTATTGTGGCAGAGGAGCTCAGAGTGTACACCAGACTCCTCACTGAACAAGTCAACAGAAGCTGAAGAAGAAACAAGAACTGGTGGGGAAATGTTTTTGGAAAGCAGAGGATGGACTCTGACAGTAGGGAACTGAGTGTGATGGTTCCCTTCACTGTCCCACAATTTCTTCCACTGTCCCCTGCTTTATCCCTGGCCATCTGGTAGGATCCTAAGAGCAAGAGTGGATTTGGTGCTACACTGACAGATATCACCAGCTCCTGCTGCCCCCTCCCCCAATGCTTTAAATATATGCACTTTCAGTATGTGAACAGGACATTAATTTAGAGTCAATTTTTGTCTCCTTGGTCATGCATTGGTTCAACACACAAACTCAATTCTGCAATATTATTTTTTTTTAACATCCAGGACTTTCCAATGATTTGTGGTTATTTGGGAACAGACTGATTTGTGGATTATGGAGGCAAAAATGATAGCATCCAGCATATGACTGTAATTCAACAAGCAGATGTGCTAAGCTAGATACTTTCCCTGTTCATGAGACTTTGAATATTTCAAGGGATATTACTTTCATGGATTCAATCTTATCCCATGACAGTGATCCGTGAACTGCAACTATAAATGATTTTAACAAGTGTTCAAATTTTACTAGAAGAGAAGTAAATCTGTGAGATACTGGAAATTTATTTGGAGCTACAGGTGAAAAGGTTTGTTGGTAAGAAGTTGCAAAAAGTCTTGGTCTGAAGTAAGAAGCTGGGTAAAAAGGTGTGGAATCAGCCTATCACATCTCATAGAATCATAGAGTTGGAAGAGACCACATTGGCCATCCAGTCTGACTCCCTGCCATGCAGAAAAATATTGTAAAAGAGATCCTATGTGGAAAAGGAAATAGCCTAAACCTATACTTGGGTCTAGTTAGGACTAATTGGGAAGAAAAGGTTGCAATAAACCTGAATAGGAATTTTGAGAGCTGAGATCATCAAAAGGAGTCTCACTGTTTATTGTGTCTAGAACAAGCTTAAAGCAAGGTCCTCTTATATGTCTGGTCATGGCTTATCACACTGAAAGCACTTATCAAAATACTGGACCAATTGTCCAGTATATTGGTTGTCTTGGGGCCTGAGTACACGGTTCAGAAAGGAATTTCAGGGGTGAAAAGGCAGGGTGGGTGATACCAACTTGAAGTGTGAGGCCATTCTAGATAGGATCTATGTCACACTAGAATTTAGTATTTTTGACAAAATTATTTTCAAACCCTCCAGAACATGTTCAGAGGTGACGTTGACTGTGTCCATGGCATTTGTATCTTGAGAGGTCCATGGTGCATGCAGACATGCAGTTTTAAAACTGTAAAAATGTGAACTAAAAAAAGACACAAACATGTAGTCAGTAATGGAGAAATGCAAATAAAATTATTGAATTGGGAAAAATGTGTACAAAAGATACATAGAATGTTCATGTAAGATGAAAACTCAGAAGGTCCTGCAATCTTTTGATAACAAAGGTGTGACTAAAATGGTGGTGAGATTCAGTGAAATGCAATAGTCAAAGACTGAAGCAAAATCTACTATTAGAGCTGTCTAGAATAGTTCTAATGAATTAGACTCTAAATAGCCCTAGTTAGTACTTGGATAGGATGCCTCCAATGAATGCTATATACTAGGCCTGTTTGATCAAGAAAAAATTTGTTTCTAAAATCGATTTGTAATTGGGGTGTTTTTTTGTTTCGATATTTAAAATAATTACAAAATTTTCCAAAAAAAAAGTTCGGTATTTACGAAATTTTGTAAATATTAACGAATTTTTAGAATATTTTTTGTATTTTTTAAGAATAATATTAAAATAATATTAAAAAAAAATTTAAAATGGAAATGCCCTCTGGAAATGCTCCCAAGCCTGCTGCCGCTGAGGGCGAGGAGGAGGCTACTGGCGAAGGGGGCCTCAGCGGCGGCAGCTTCCCCCTCGCCCCTTTGCTCCTCCGTCCTCCTTCTTCCCCAAGCTGGGCGCCAGGCTTGGGAGCCCAGCCCGGGGAGGAAGGAAACTTTTAGCCACGGAGCAGCAGAAGGGCAAGGGGGAAGCTGCCGCCGCTGAGGCCCTCTTCGCCAGCAGCCTCCTCCTCGCCCTTCTGCTGCTCCGTGGCTAAAAATTCCCTTCCTTCCCGGGGCTGGGCTCCCAAGCCTGGCGCCCAGCCTGGGGAAGAAGGAGCACGGAGCACCAAAGGGGCGAGGGGGAAGCTGCTGCCGCTGAGGGGGAAGCTCCTGCCAAAGAGGGCCTCAGCCTAAGGGCGAGCGCGCGCGGGCCGGCCAATCGGGAGCCGCGCTCGCGCCCAACAGGCAGGCGCGGGGCTTGGCTCACTGGGTGCGCGCTCGCGCCGCCCCTTCGCCCCTGCCCGCCCCATTTACGAAACGAGCGAAAGCTCGTTAAAACTGTGGGGGTTGCCGTTTTGATATTTAAAAACCCTTCCGGGTTTGAAAATATGTTTTGTTATCGTTTCGTATATGCAAAAATTAACGAATGTTTAACGAATTAACGAATGAAACCGCACAGGCCTACTATATACAGCTATATTTCAGAGGAAGAAACTGGCAAAACCACCTCTGAGTATTCATTGCCTAAGAAAACACTACAAAATTAATGGGATCAACATAAGTCAAAAGGTGACTTGAAGGCACACATATACATAGTAACTGGAACAAGAAGTAGGAAACTGGAAAGTATCATTACAAAATGAAATTCTTGAATAAAGTTCCCAGCACACAGAAGCATACAAAATCTGGGAAGGACAGCAGGGAAAGCGGCAGCTACTGCCAGACCAGAGTAGCTTTCCGTTGAAGGAAAAAAAATCCAAAATCCCTAGGGCAGTTTGATGCTATATAACTGTTTCCTGGAGGAGGGCTAGATAAATGACTGACAGCCTTGTTTTCTCCCAGCTAGCATATCTCAGAAAAATATGCAAGAGTTTCATTTTTGCAATTATGGAAAGTAGCACACTTGAAATGTGTCTCGAAACAAGTGTTGAGCCTGGGTGATCAAGCTGACAGATCCATAATCAGTTGTCATCTTGAATTTGTGTTAAAAGACTTTATTTAAGGAGTTTGAATATTCTGATGGGAGTTGATGATGCTGGACTTTATATCATTAATTTGGAATGAACCAGGTGATAGCAAACTAAGTTGTATTCATGAAGGAGAAGAGGTGTTCATTAATGCCTTCTGAATAAATGAAAAAAACTACACTAGTAATGTAGAAGGAAAATAGTAAAATAGGATCTCTAGAGTTAAAAGACACCAGACCCCTGCAAATGTAATAAATATCTATGAATTATTAATTTTGTAACAATTAACTAGTACTACATATTTTACATGTTGTGTTTGTAAGGGACTAACATTTATGCTGGTGTGTATGTGCACACACTTCAAAATGGTGGTTATTTTGCCTTTAGTCAAGACAGATAGTTTGACTTATGGTCTGAGCTGAGTTGTTGATAAAGATGTATGTGTGCTGGCTCTGGAAGAATAAAACAATACTGTTTAGACAAATATTCAACAAAGCAAAATAACATTCTTAGGCCAGACTCATAACTACACTATGATGCTTGAAAATGCCAAGTAAGAAGGATGGGTGGAGGAATTATTATTTTGATGCAGATTGAATTTAATATTCTATCACTTGATCCTAATCATTTTGGGTCATTACTATGCCTATGACAAGGAAATATGTTTATCTTGTGCACAGAACCTATCATGTAAGGAAAGGTCACTTAAGAAAAGTTTCTACATTTTAGAACATTTCATCTGAATCAAACAAAGCACATGGTCCTCAGATATAAACTAATGTTCACCTGTTTGAAGGGTTAACATTACTACGAAAACATCAGAGTGTGAGGGCTAGCCTAATTTCTCTGGGGAGGGTGTTCCCAAGCTGAGGGGTGGCCCTCTCTCTTGTCCCCACCATGCTGTGTTGGTGGGCCCTAGAGGTGGGATCGAGAGGAGGGCCTCCCTGGCAGATCTAGGAGCCCATGCCAATTCACAGGGGAAAATGTGGTCATGAAGATAGAAAGGACCTGAAACATATAGGGCTTTTTAGGTAATGACTTACACTTTGAATTGGGATTGGAAACTTGTTGGCAGCCAGTGGAGCTGCTTTAATAGGGGTGTAGTATGATCCCTATGGCTAGCCCAGTTAGTAATCTGGCTGCCAACCTTTGTACTAATTGTAGTTTCTGAACCATCTTCAAAGGTAGCCACACGTAGAGTGTGTTATGATAATCAATTCTAGATGTAACTAAGGCATGGATCACCAAGGCCAAGTCAAGGTTTTTGAGGTATGGTCATAGCTGGTGCACAAGATTTAACTGTGTCAAGGCCCTCCACCACTGACACCTGAGCTTCAAGTGTCAGTTCCGAGTCTAGGAGGACCCCCAGATTGCTGACCTGTCTCTTCAGTGGGGGTGTAACCTCATCCAGCACAAGTTGCCACCCTATACCCCGATCAGCCTTGTGACTGACCAGGAGGACCTCTGTCTTGTCTGGATTGAGTCTCAGCTTGTGAGCCCTCATCCAGTCCATCAGAGCTGCTAGGTATCGGTCCAGGATCCAGGGAGCTTCCTTGGAACAGGGTGGGAAAGAGTAGTAGAGTTGTGCATCATCTGCATAGACATGGCACCCAACTCCAAAACTCTGGATGACCTCACTCAGCAGTTTTCTGTAGATGCTGAAAAGCATGGGGGAAAGAATGGAACCCTGAGGAACCCCAAAGGTCTATGGCCAGGGGTCTGAGCAGGTGTCGCTCAGCATCACCATCTGGATACAATCCTCCAGGAAGGAGCGGAGCCACTGTAGATCAGTGCTCCCAAGACCCATTCCAGAGAACCCATCCAGAAGGATAACATGGTTGATGGTATCGACAGCTGCTGAGAGATCCAAGACAACTCCCCCTGTCTAATTCTCTGCTGATGTCATCCACAAAGGCAACCATAGCTGTCTTCATTCCATGACCAGGCCTAAAACCATACTGCAAGGGATCAAGAGAATCAGTTTCATCCAAGAATCCCTGGAATTTAGAAGCCCCCACTCACTCTAGAACCTTGCCAAAAAAGGGAGATTTGCAATGGGCCAGTAGTTAATTAATACTGAGGAGTCCAGGGATGACTTCTTTATAATTGGTCTTACAATTGATTTTTTAAAGCTGGGTGGTGCATGGCAGGAAGATGACTTTTGTGTCCCATCCAACATTATGTTCTATGATTTTTTTTCACTTTAAAAACCTGGACTCAGGGCCAAGCATATATAAAGCAAACATTTTGGATAGACTTGGCAATTTTACAGATCTGAAACAAACAGACCCATAACTTTGTGGAATGCTTTTATTCCTTCCTGGGAATTTACATAACTACCCACAAATTAGCTCAGTTTATTCCATGTTGATTACAAAAGGGAATATTTGACAGGAAGGTAGAATTATGCTATTTTGAATAATGGTCAGGTTTTCTGTTTGAGAAAGCTATTTTAAACACTACATAAATCACATTTCATTTGCATAGATGTCACTTTGATTAAAAGCTGGCTTCCTTTTAAATTTCACTTTAATGTTTCCTTTTAATATTTTTTTAATGCATAGTTGTTTTATAAGTATAAATGCCTGATTTATGTTCCTTTTAACTATCTTTTGTTCTTTAATAGCATGTTTAATTGACAAAAATTAGTTTTCATAAAAAAGAACTAAAAAGTGTATAATTTGAAGTGACTCTCTTTTTGTAAAATATTCTCATGCCAGATTCTTCTTTTCTTTTTCCCTTTCTGAAGTGACAGTGAACACAATGTGCACTGCTTCATCCAAAATGGTATCCCTGATTCATGTTTAGTTTTTTCTAATATTAGCATTACAACTGAAGCTGAATTTTGTGCACTTTCAATCTTCCTTTTGAAGTTTGTAATTTTGTTATGGGTAGAACAGAACTAAATAAAAGATTAGAATACAGAAACACTGAAAGTGTAGCTCTGTTTTGTGTCAATTTCATAGAAGCTAAACACAGCACAGATTTCATTAACCCAATGAGCTCTTGGGATATGATTCCACAGAAGTTGTATGAGCCTTTGGACCAGTCAGCAGTCAAATCCATATAGACATGTACCATTCCATCTTCTATGATACTAAACAACAGGTGTGACAGTAAGATCTAATGATGGATATTTATAGGTGTAGAATGAGGCCCAAATCATATATCTACAGTTTCTTAACAAAAGGAAGCATTATCAAATTGTTCTTTTGAAGTGTCCTCATTAATCACAAGAAAGTATTTATGTAGCATATAAGCTCAGTGTGTATCAGCCTATCACTGCCCAGAAACATGGTGCCTTTTTTGTTCCTATGTGTGTTACCAACCGGTCTTTAGAGGTAGCTTCCCCACCTACTCTTCCAATCAAATTAATATTCCCAGTAGATGGTCTGGGGACCAAGGATCCATGAATTAGTACGTGGAACAAGCCAGTGCCTTTGATCATTATCCTATGTTACACCAAAGCTTGAATAGTTGTAATATAACCGCATTGAGTTATAATAGTTGTAATATAACCGCTTTGAGTCCCCTCAAGGTGAGAAAAGTGGTATACAAATACTGTAAATAAATAAATAAATAAATAAATAAAGTTGTGGCCATTTGGATTCCTGTGAAGTCTGGCTTTTATGTTTTATGGCATGTTTTGTGCCTTGTCTCTGCTCTTATTGCTAGCTTGGTAAGGATTTTCCTTTCAGAACATAAATATGTACTTAGTTCTTTTTATCTCACTGTCTTTCTGCATGGTTTTTGTGCCAATATATATAAAAAATATGCAAAGAAGAGCAAAGTGAGAAGGAAGGGAATAAAACAGAACAAACTGCAAGAGAGGGGCCCTGCTTTATGCTGACCTCTAGAGCTTATGCATACTGCTAGAGCAGGTCAGAAGCTGAAATAGATTTAGCACAGAAATGACCTGTAGAACTCATATTGAGGGTGTAATTGGAGGTTTTTTTTAAGCCAGTACAGTAGTGCTTTCAAAAGAGACAGACTCCTCTGATAAAATGTTGCTGCAGCATAAAAAAATATATATGGAGAAAGATTGTGTTATAGTGTTCCTCCTAATGTTAACTACTCTACAAGTGATAGGACAATGTATATCTCCAGAAATGACTTTTTTTTTAAAAAAAGAAGAAGCTATGTTAAAATATTGGATGTACAACATGATGGTATTATTCACAGAATCCAACATACATACATATATTTTATTGATTGATTGATTTAGAACTTTTATATCCCATTCTTCTCTACCTCTGTGGAGGGACTCAGAATGGCTAATAGCAAAAATTCCAACCAGTAACCTTGCTCTATTCTTCCTATTTCTCTGGAGAAGGATCGTTCAGTTTGAATCTTATGATAACTAATTGTACCCATAAATACCACTTCATATGTCAATATATACAGGCAAAAAAACAAAAAAACAAAACAAAAACAAAATCCCAACACAATGAAGTGTAATTCTACTGCCATATTCTGTGTTGAAAATAAGAACATTCAGACATGTTTAAAAATCCTGCTGCATCTTTCCAACATATATTATATTGAGTTCAAGTCTGTGGAACTAATACAATGTTTCATCAGTTCAAAATATGCAAATCTCATTGTTAAGTTATTTTCACAAAGATTATGAAAAGAAGAAATTAAACCACACAGATGGCCAAATAAGGCAGTTCCAAAATTTAGGAAATGAAGTCAGTCAATCATTTGAGGAAAGTTAATAAAGTTCAAATTGACAAGATTTCCAAACTCTTGGGTCTGATGATTTAATACATTCTGCCAAATGTGTCTTAGGTATATTCAACATGTCTAATAAGAAGACTGATTGTGTGAGAAGCAAATTGCAAAAACTATAATCTGATGTAAAGACAAACTGCTTATCACCATTGAAATGGACCTCAAAGTCTTTTAGTCTTTCTTGATAAAGTACCTTGCAATACCACAAATTACCTAGCTGATCAAATTGGCAGGGGGATTAGGCAGTTGAAACTGGTGCCTTCCATGTCAGTGAGGTGATATTCCATAGTTTTGGCAGGAAGTTTAAACCAGTTTTCCAAGGTGTTGAAATGTATTCTCAAGATAGGTTCAGCACCTCTGATAGTTCCTATAATGTTCATTATATACTTAGAGTGGAATCCCAATTGATGCTGGAGTCACCAGAATCAATTGGGAGTAAGCATCTATTCTAGACAAAAATCTTGAGTGTCAGTATAGATGTGTGGTATTGGGCACACGCGGGTTTTTTTTCAGCCAGGTTATATACATCCTGAATTGAAGATGCAGGATTAACCTACTTCTATAGCATCTTAAGACTTTTTATATTTTAATTCATTTTGATAGCCAGATGAAAAAATGTTTAACTTTCCTCCAAGGAATTCCGGATGTCTGTATCTTACCCAAACTCAAATGTAAAAGAACTAGAGGGTTGGAAAGAATGACTGTCTCAAGGTCATTCAGTCAGTTTCTTGGCAGAATGAGGTTAAAAAGCCGGCTCTTGAGATGTTTTGCTTACGAGCCAAAAAAGGCCAATATCTCTGTCTTCAGTGAAGGTATATAATACTCAAAATTGGTAAAATTATTTTGGCACACAAGGCAGGAAATATCACAAATCTACCAAAATGCCTTTACCTGCCAGTTGAAATAAAGCAAATTTAAATTAGATACTGTATTTGCACGATTCTAATTGATCATTGCTTTCCTTTCTTGGTGATATCCAAAGTCAAGCAATCATTTAGCTTGCCACTTTCAGCTTACCACTTGAAACTTTACTCCAAAATTGCTCTCAGTTCTTTGCATGCTCTGGGGCTTTTCAGGCAACTCTTTTGCAGAATTTTATGCCAGTTGAGAGCTTCTGCCGAAGCTTAGATGACCATCTTGTGTGGTATGCAAAGTGCCACATGGAGCTCCATCTGAACTGAAAATTTGCAGTGCCCCTAGATATGTGTGTGGCTCATTCAGGTGGCTTCATGAAGCTATTTTGATCCTGACATTGATTTTAATATTGACCATGATTAATGCAGTCATAAACAATAAAAGAAAAGGAGAATAATGCATGCAATTATTTTTAAATTGGGGGCTTAATATGAATGAAAATATATAATTTTGACAATTAAGGAGATTTTAGATAAGCTTCCTAAAAAAGCTTGAGAGAATGTATCTTCTTTGGTGCATAAGAAATCCCAGCAGAAGAAGCAATCATTATTCTCCGAAAGGGCTGAAATACATTTTTATCTATCACATTTTGAACAGATGGCAGTATAAAATACAAATCCATAGAATTTTTAATCTGTTGGAACCTAATTGGTACAGTATCTCTCCAATGTTTATCTAAAACTTTTAAGTCTGCTTTAAAGCATATTGTCAGCTGTGAAGTGAGATATTATATTTCAATAATCTCTTTGGATCCAGTGTTCAATTCTTTTCCAACACAAGCAATCAGACTTTCCTTCCAGCAAGTAACCTTAAATACAGAAACATAAATATGCCCCTGGATTATTTTTTTAAAGCTTATGAAGTTGGTCAAATCTTCTATAAAAATTTGACAATAATTTGACCAGTCAATAGGATTTGGCTGATATTAACTAGAGAGGGATCAAAGATGTCAGCTCAGTACAATAAATCTCAGACTAAAGGATTATATGATAAAATAGTGCAATAGATAAGAGATGATGATGTAGCAGACTTTATAGATGATTGAAAAAGGCATGCATGAGGAATCCTACTCATGTTTCTTCATAAGTAAGCCCCACTGCATTCCGTTGAGCTTACTCTCATGTAAAGAAGAAGAAAATTAGAACACATAAAATATCCTGAGTTGGTCAGATTAATAGCCAGATGGAAATAAGGGAATATCAGACTGCATATTAACCATAAATGCTGAAAATGTGATTTAATGCTTAAACCTGAAGAGTAATATGCAATATACAGTATTACAGACTTCCAGAATGTCAGTGGATGTAAAAAATATGCTGCAACAAAATCCATATGACTAATGATAAACGTTAGAAAGCATGTTTTAAGGTGCCAAAACTCTTTGTTATTTTTTGCTACAGCACAGTTAGTTTGCAAATCTGGCAGAAGTAATTGGTACAGATTTATTTGAATTGCATAATTTAGGTTGCAAATGGAACTGTTCCATGTCAGATGGAACAAAAACAAAGAGTTTTCAGCCAGAGTCTGGGTGGAATCCTTCTCCATTGCATCCTAGTTTTTTATGTGCACAAGAGTTGCTGCAGGCAAATTGGTTAATGGGAAGGAACTTGAACACCCACACCACCTCCACTCATGTTCTGATGTGGATGGTGAGGAAAACTGTCCCATTTGGTCACACCAGCTGTAAGTTGGTCCTGTTTGCAGATAAGATAAGAAAAAGAGTAAAACCCACAAACATTTATGTCCTGAATGTTGCAGCTGGGTTATACATAGTCAGACCACAGGCCCATCTGGCTTAATGTTGTCTACACTTACTGGCAGTGGCTGTCCATGCTTTCAAATGGGAATATTTATTAGCTCTACATGAAGACTATAGAGACTGAGACAAATGTTGCTGCAGTGTGTGTGACTTTCATACAGTGCATGGATGGCTCCTTTGGACATTAAAATTGGAAATTCTATATGATACCACCCTTGCCTTTCCTGGAGGGCTGTGTTAACTCTTGCGTATGAGCTCTGTGCACATATGGGTGTCCTTGACTGGTGAGGACCTTTACAGTTAGGGACTTTGTGTGTGTTTGTGTTGGGGGGGGGGGGGCTTTGAATAAAAATACTTTTAGCAGGAAATGCAGTTTTCTCAAAAAGAAATCAAATTTCTTTAAAAGAATTGTTATTTTATTTGTAGAAAGAGCTACATTTTGGTGCAAAATTACCTATATAAATTTTGCTGGAATAAATGTGAATGCAGTATGGCTCTCTTTTCCATTAAGCTATGTGCCAAAACTCCATGTATATTCTTGAAACCATAGATATGTGAACCATATTCTTTTAAATGAGATACATGACGGCAATACTGAGAAGAGGGTGTAGTTTATACAGGAGGCCAAAGTGAATGAGTAAATAACTGAAACAATGCATAAAGGAAATATCATATTGGTTCCACAAATATAGGGTCATGTGATAGTTTTGAAAACTGTACTGTTTGGAAATAGTTTCTTATAGCAGGGGAAAAACTGCTAAAATTACTCACTGTTGCCTTATAAGAAAAAAAACCCGGCAAGATCTGCATCCCTATTTCCCTGCCTATAATGTCAGGAGACTGATAATATACTTTTTCATGAGATTCCACAGGTAGTAGTACTTTCATTCAAATGTGTTCAGTTTTAAAATGTTCACCAGCTTGTAATGGCATACATAGAATCCCTTCTCAAAACAAGCTCTTTTGGCACATCTACATTTGCCACTTAATGCAATTTGGAGACAACTTGACAGTATGGTGTTTAAGTAATGCATACCATGAATGCATGCAGCAATGTGTACTAATGGTTTTAGGCTAGGATAAACGAAATCAGGGGATACTCCGAAATAGAGCCTTTAATGCATATCAGTGTGCTTTAGTGTAAACCACGTTGCATGGTGAAACCTATTAAGGGACAGGAACTTTAGCAGCCCAAATATGCTCATTGTGGTTGGGAGAGGTAAAAAATAATGACAATTCCTCGTGGTCATGAAGTTGCATATAATATGGATCCTGGAAACTGGGTTGAAGCCAACATCTGTGGTGCATATAGCCATCTTATGGCCCTCATCCCTGTTCCAGGGTTTCCTGCATAATCAGCTCTATCTTGATTTCAAGCTTGAAATTAAGCTCTATCTTAAGTGGTCAGTGTAGTTGTGTCCTTTGTTGCCTTTCCTCTGCTTCCCTCCTTTCAATTTTCTAGAATATTTATTCCCTATTCTTCATTTAACACTCTTCAACACTCTTCTTTGCGACTTCATTGACATGTGAAACACTGATTCAGCTTTGCTTGTCAGGACTGACCTCTTTCTTTCCTTTCATTTCTTGCCCTTTCATTCAGTGACAGGAAGCAGTCACAAAAGCAAAGCAAAGAGAGAGAGAGAGAAAGAGAGAGAGAGAAAAGGAAAATCATAACATACTTCCGCTACCATACCAAACAATGCCTAATAGTTGTTGCTTATTCAGCTGTGATGCATAGCTGGAAACCTGGTAGGATACTATAAGAAGATAGGTTTACTGCGGGAAACATTTCGTAAAATGACATCCAACCTCACGAGTTTTTTGTGGCAAAGGATTTAAGAAGGAAAAGAAGCAATGACTTTAAAAATGCATATAAACATATTTTAAAGGTTCATAAGATATTGTGTAAAGCATATCATTGAAAAGAGGAAACAGAATTAATTTTTATATAAATACACAGGCATGAGGAATACTGTGCTTTTGAACAGGATTAGACTTTTCATGTTACAAAGTAAAGTCTCTCCCACTCAAGTACCTTGATAGGTTTTCAAGGTCTCAGTATTTTGCATGAATAGGAGCTCTGGAAAGTTGTATTCACTTATCCACCAAGCATCCAGGTTGTTTGATGTTTTGATCCCAAGATAAGAAAAAGAACATCATGTTTGAAATTTTGATAAGGCAAGGACACAACTCTGAAATAATCATTTCCTCATATGCTTCTTTCACCATTAAATCATCATCCTTGGTTACACCCTTCAGTTCCAATGAAAATAGATTTATTCAATCAATGAGACTTACATTTCGTTCATTTCAAATGTGTCTGTCTACTAATATTGCTCCTAGTAATATTTTAGGAGATAATTTGAATTTTCCCTAATTCTTGCTTTTAGAATATTGCTTTTGACTATTTATTTTTAAATTATATTTATGTCATTTGTTTCTATTGTGGATATATTCATGGTGGGTTCTCTATAAATTTTGAAATATTTTTATTTTTATTAATTGTGTATGTATGGTCTAAATTACTTAGATTGCTTTTTGTGTTGTTGAAGGCTTTCATGGCTGGAATCACTGGGTAGTTGTAGGTTTTTTCGGGCTATATGGCCATGCCTCTAGACCATGGCCATATAGCCCGAAAAAACCTACAACAACCCATTGCTTTTTGTGTCAGAAAATAATACATAAATTTAATAATTAACACATCCTCTTGTTATTTATTGCCTTCTCTGTTGGTAGCAAAAACATTTGTGACTACCTGGAACTATTTCATTCCATATTATGAATGCTGCATTTCCTTTCTTTCACTTCTTCAAACTACTGAACACAGTTCTTGGTTGGAGAAGGTTAACTGGTCACAAATGACAAATAAATTGCAATGCTTGACTGTACAGTCAATGAATATGACAATAGAAGATGAATGGAGGTTTGACAAAGGACTGGCAGAGAGAGGCATGGCTTACCAAGGGGAGGTCATGACAGTGTCCCTGCTATATGCTTATCAGAATATGGGCTAGAAATAAAAAAAATTAGTTTCTGAGATCAAGTTCTATGAGATACATAATTTATACATGACTAAGAGAGTTTTTGAAGTAAAAGCTTATAAACAGAGAAAGCTTTTTAAAAATGCCTGACATAAAGACATTTTTTTTATTTACCTGAAACCAGCTTACATGACTACAAGGCTTCATGCACTCTGTTTCTAGACTGCCATTTCGGAAACCAGGTGGGAGAATCAAATTTCTCAGGGTTCCTGCATATAACAGTATACAATCATTGCAGTCTGAAGATTCCCACATTAGTGTAGCTTTCTTCTTGAATTGCTCATGTTCAATGTATTGTCGAAGGCTTTCATGGCCAGAATCACTGGGTTGTTGGAGGTTTTTCGGGCTATATGGACATGTTCTAAAAGCATGCTCCCCTGAGGTTTTGCCTGCATCTGTGGCAAGCATCCACAGATGTTGTGAGGTTTTGCTCATGTTGTTTGTTCACATTTGGTGTGTGACAAGGTTATATATGGGTGTGGAGGAAAGTATCGTAAGCATAAAGTTATACCATCCAATACTGATTGTTTCTGCTCACACTGAGAAGCATGTGGAATGCTTTTGCTCATTTGTGTTGCCTCCCATTTGTGCTGCCCTCCCAGCAATGAGTAACATCAGGGCCAACAACATCCACACATGGATATTTCCATTTGAATTCTGTTTTAAGATTCCATCAGGCTTACTAAATAACTTCACTGTTCAGTTCTCTATATAACATAAAGATTTATAACCTCTTTGTGAACTCAGGATGTACCTTCACTGTAGAATTAATGCAGTTTGACACCACTTTAATTGCCATGGCTGAGTGCTTTGGAATCACAGAAGTTGTAATTTGGTGAGACACCAACACACTTTGGCAGTGAAGGTTAAATAATGTGTACAATTACAACTCCCATGATTCCATAGCATTCAGCCACAGCAGTTAAAATGTTGCCAAACTACATTAATTCTACACAATAGATACACTCTCAGCTGCTCTGTATAGGGCTGTTGCTGGAACTGCTTTCATATTTCTCAGTATTATCCCCCAACACGTGCTTTCTGGGGTGGGTGTTCAGATGTTCTTAGAAATGACATGCCAGGAGAGGGGGGGGGGGAGAGCTCTGGCAACACTCTACTGGAGGCCGGGTAAGTTTTCCTTACTTTTAAAAGGGGGGGGGGTAGGGCTTTGGGGGAGGGGTTGAGATCCCCATAGTTTTCCAGACTAATTTAATCCAGAAAACTGTGGGAATGGTGTCTGGACTGCAGTCCAGACACCTGAAGTAGTGGGGTTTATCCCACACCTTCCAAGAAGGTGTGGAATATAACCACTATCTAATTTAATTCACCACAAAACAGGGTTTTCCCGGTTTGTGGTGAATTAATTGCGGGTTGCCGAGAATGTCATCTGGGCATTTATTGCAATAAAGGGTCTGTCTGGATGCACCCTAGTTCAAAGCAGATAATGTGGGATTTTATACAGCTGTATGGAAGGGGCCTAAGAGGAACAGGTATGGTGTACTGAAGTGTGAGTAGAGGGAGAATTAGTAAGACATTTTCCTTCCGTGTTATGTACTGCTTTCACTAGCTGTGTTTGTGATACAAGCAGCATGCCTATATATGAGTGAGAATACATTTCTCTGTGTGGATCTGGATTGAATGTACCAGGTGAAAGATGTTTGTGTAGGATTATCTCTCTGCCTCTTGCACCATCACACATCTAAAGTCTACACCTTCAACCTCTTATGTATTCCTAATTTGGGAAAGCAAGAGCACATATAGCCCAGAAGAGAAATTAGAGATTATCATCTAATCTGGACTCATACTGGAACTGCTACCCAATTTTGCCTAAAGCAAAGAGCCTAGCTGAATTCCAAAACTTCTGAAGAATTTTGAAAGAAAAAAACAATTTTAGTGATTTTTTGAGAGCATAGTTGTTTCAGACCCAGTATGCAAATAAATCACTCTTCATGCGACTTTTTGTTTCACTGTATAGTGTTGCAGCCTTGAACCCATGAAGATAAGCTTCACATTACTTCTTCAGACTAAATCCCATTGGGTATTTCAGAGATGCTCAGGGATATCATGGGCAGATAATTAAGCTTCTCTCTCTCTCTCTCTCTCTCTCTCTCTCTCTCTCTCTCTCAGCTTGGCAGGACTCTACATAACTAAATGAAATATCTTAACATGGCATGAAGGCTAAATAAATCCCTCAGGTTATTGCTACTTTTCATTCAGCAAAGCAACTTTTTTCCTGACAGTTACTTAGAAAGACAAGAAGTCTCAAGATATTTGTCCTCCGTCTTCAAAAATCCCGTACTTCTCCTCTTCTCTGTGCATTATTTATTTTTAGAGGATAGTTAGCATGCAGGGCATGGAGAGGTTTCTTAACTTTCCTCCCGATTTGAAGGGAATTTAAGACACATTAACGAGGCTTTCACATGCTTTATGCTTCATTGCTCAAAATCATTTGGATTAAGCTTCTGTGTGTGTTAGAACAAGGAGGAGCTACAAATTTGTGTACCCAGTCCCACCCAGAACAGCTACCGTTCTTCTGAGGATAATTTATAACAGAAAAGAGAAAATGTTCATGTCCATGTTTTATGTTTATGCCATCTTTTCCCTGCATTTCCATTTTGTTAGGTCTATGTTGAGAAGGATGAAATTTATAACAAACTAATAATGCAGTTTCTGTTTTTATGTCAAGAGTAAAGAGACTGTTGCCAAAATCAGTGCAGTTGGCATTCCACATGTATGGTTTTGACCTTTATGGATTTGATTATTCACAGATTTAATTAAAAATTTCATTTTAGGAATCTCTATCTCTTCCAATGTGAGTCCATTGTCTTCTAGTCATGCTGGAAGGGCTAGAGATTCTGAGTGAGAACATTTCTAAGAATCTCTAAATTCTTCATTACTAATTTCCATGATCATTTTCCAGCAGAGGTCAATTATGCTGGAAGACCTTGAAATTCCTAAAGATGTGTTTTCTTAAGTTTTTTTAAAAAAAGAATACAAATGAAAAACATAATGGACTGGAGTCTAGCCACTTTGAGTCTCCTTGTGGAGAGAAAAAGCAGGATGGTGGTGGTAATAATAATAATAATAATAATAATAATAATAATAATCCCCAATCCCACTTAGACTAGAGATGCTCTCACTCAGAATCTCTAGCACTTCCAGCATGACTAGAGGACAATGGTTTTCCCCTGACATTAAGTCCAGTCGTGTCTGACACTGAGGGTTGGTGTTCTTCTCCATTTCTAAGCTGAAGAGCCATCGTTGTCCATAGACACCTCCAAGGTCATGTGGCTAGCATGACTGCATGGAGTGCCATTACCTTCCAGCCAGAGTGGTACCTATTGATCTACTCACATTTGCATGTTTTCAAACTACGAGGTTGGCAGAAGCTGGGGCTAACAGTGGGAGCTCACACCACTCTTCAGATTTGAACCTATGACCTTTCGGTCAGCAGTTCAGCAGCTCAGTGCTTTAACCCACTGCGCCACTGGGGGCTCCTCCCACTTGGAATGCACCCACTGAATCACTTGCTGTATGGTTGTGAATTATTTATGTAATTCATATTCATAACTATAACTGAGAATAGCATTCATCGGCCAACAATTGCAATATAAGATCAGAGTAGCATTTTTCTTCCACCAACAGTAGCTGGAGATGCATCTAGATACTCACAAACAAGATATAAATGAGATAACCTTCTTATAACCACTCTAAGTCCCCTTGGTGAGATAGGTGTGGGATATAAATAAATACATTCTTCTTCTTCCTATTGTTGTTATTGTTGTTGTTATTAGAGTGTTTGAATAGGACCATAGTTCAGTGATAGAGGATATGATTCAATCCTTCATATCTGTACACTAGAATTGGAAAGGCAGACAGACAGGCAGACATTGTGTTTTGGGACTTTATCACAAAGCAATGTCACAATTTTCTATATGTCAGGAGACTACTGAGCAGTTTATAGGAGCTCAGAAAGTAAGGGGGGGGGCAAAAAAGGAAGAGGAGAATGTGAATGGACCCTGTAATGATATGGGTTTCTAACTAGAGTTCCATCCTATATAGGTATTTTTTCCACGTCCACAGAATTTTAAACAGCGTCCAGATGATATCCTCTTCTATTTGCAGTCTCCTCATGTTTTCCTACTGCTGCTTCCATTTTTTTTCTTATCACACACACACACAAAAAAATTAAAGGATAAAAGACTGAATGATTACACAATGCCTTTTGATTGATACTGCTAGGAGCCCTTTGTCTGAGGCACATTTCATAGTCCAGACAAATTGTTGTTGGATTTTACCTTCTTTGTGGTAATGCCATAGTAAAGAATATTCCACCTAACAAACAAAATGCTCTGCTATTGAATTAAATATAAAAAAGGATGCATATTGTTGACATGGGGTTATATCCCCATTGCCTTCAAGTGGTAGCAAGCATATGATACGTTTTGACATGAATATCTATTGAACTGCTTTGACTTCTTAGCCCAGATTCAGAAGCACTGATGTTTGAACTGTTCTACAAAATTGTTCCAGCAAAGGCTTTGTGAAACACAGAGGTGTTTATTAAGATAAATATATAAAAATGGTAAAGCTTTTACTGTGTTACATAATATTTTACATATCCCATTTAGAGTCTGAACCAAACTGACCTAGCCTACAACAGAGAATGTTAAATACTGAAGAGGCTGTAATACAAAGCTTTTCTAGTGCTTGACTGTGTCATTTTTCATAGATGCTTCTCAGGTTTCCTATTGTGTGGGCAGGGCATTATTGTGATCAGGTAATCTGGGGGCAGGGAGCTAGGAATGAAAAAGAGAAGAAATAAGTAGGTTCACATTTCCCTATCTATGTTGTGTTTCCTGAGACTGGCATCGGAAGAAAATGTCTCTTGCCTTGGATACATACAGATTTCTGAGACTTTTGTTGTATTTCAGCAAAAAAATATGCATTACTTATTTATTTATTTATTTATTTATTTATTTATTTCGTACATTTGTACCCCATCCTTCTCACCCCAAGGGGGACTCAGGGAAGCCTCACAACAAGCACTTATTTGAGTGCTAAACAAAATCATAAACACATTTAAAAAGAGATCATTAAAATACATTACATTAAGAACATTTGATTAAAAACAGTGTCTGGGACAGTCCACTGTCATACATATCATATTGTGTCTTATTAATGATTGCTGCTGCTACAGTTCAAATGTTTGGTCCTATAACCAAGTTTTAGTTTATTTCTGAAGGACAGGAGGGAGGGGGCCAGTCTGATGTCACTGGGAAGGGAGTTCCACAGGCAAAGGTCCACCACTGAGAAGGCCCTGTCTCTATTCCCCACCAACCTCATTTGCGATGGTGGTGGGATCGAGAGCAGGGCATCTCCCACTGATCTTGAGCTTTGTCATGGTTCATAATGGAAGATACGTTCGGACAGGTAAAAATTCATATGTACATTTGAAGCATGTACATTTTGGAAAATTATGTAGCACACTCAATAGGCAAATTATAGATCTTTCTGGTCCAGTCGGGGTGGGAGACAACAAAATCTTTCATCCTGAGACAGATGGTATAAGACTACTTGTAGAATTCTGAGAAACGCAATAAAATGGAACACAGAGATTTTGACAGAAGCAGTATCTAATTAATGAAGAGGAAAGAATGGCAATAGTTGAAAATGTGTGAACTACTCGCATGCTAAAATACTGTACTTATTGCAATCTGGTTCACAAAAATAAAATAATCAGTTATCACCTTTTAATAACTGGCAGCCAATGGTTACCCAATGTACTGTTATCCCTCAGTGAGAGGCCATATGTTTATAAACATGTTCACTAAGATTTCTTATTCATCTGAATTCTACAAGATATTATCAAAATCATGCCTTTCTATGGCTGCTCCACAATGATCTATTTCTATTTTTGAATTCTGAATTTATCTAAGAAGCAATGTACAGTGCATTAATAGTTCAAAAAAAGAAATATGTGACTGCATATAAAGCCAATATGCCACTAGTCAGGTGTACTCTTTATACCCCTTTATGGAGTGCAGAACTTAAGGTACTTACACTACAGGCTGACCTTAATTTGTATTCTGATCTAGGGATTTGGGCCTCCCCCATTGTGATGCATGCATTTGTCTTTGTTTCATTTCATATACTGTTTCTGAAAATTTGTTTGCCACTCTCTGTGCCTATTGCTGACCAGCCATGGAATGACAAAACCAGACAAGAATAATTGGGTTGGAAAAAGAGCCACTTTATTTAACCTAAAATCTGTTGAACTGTGATCAATCTGCAAGTG
Source organism: Anolis sagrei (assembly GCF_037176765.1). NCBI lineage: Eukaryota > Metazoa > Chordata > Lepidosauria > Squamata > Anolidae > Anolis > Anolis sagrei. Next base: position 115,502,378 of record NC_090025.1, read on the forward strand.
TGGGGAGAACCCTAACATGAGCTCCTAGGGTAATCCTATAGCTGGGCTGTTTCTCATCTAGTCATTTGCTGGAAAACAGATTAAGAGCCCTCTTCCTAATCACAAAGCCATCAGGCTAGCCCCAAGGATGGTCTCCTTCCCGATCCCACCTTAAAAAGGAGTTCCAGAACCCCCTCCCCCCAATTCACCAAATGTGGGCCAATATGTTCATCATAATTCTTACTTCTCTCCCCCATCTCCACTGCCTGTGAAATAACCATCTATTTAAAGCAGGTGTCTCCAAACTAAGGTCCATGGGCTGGATGTGACCCTACAAAGTCAGTTAACCAGTCCCTGTTCTAAACATTAGACTTAGGGTCTCCTTTAGTTGGAAGCAACTTGAAAGCAGACAACAACAACCACCAAATCAGGGCCACATTTTCCATTGAAATTTGGTAAGGTTATGTTGGTTGATTTTTTCTTTATTTGAAACATTGTAATGTCTCCCATGGCTTTTTGTTTGTTTGTTTCTTGCATTACAAATAAGATATGTGCAGTGTGCATAAGCATGTATTCATATCTTCCTCGAACTATAGTCTGCTCCTCCAGTAGTCTGAGGAACCATGAACCAATCCTCTGCTTTAAAAGTTTGAGGACCCTTGATTTAAACACACTACCTCAAGCCAATTGCCAAAGTCCACTATTGTAGGGTAGGGAAATTTGTAATTCATACCCAAAGTGACCAGCTCACATTATCCTGGAGGTGAGTGGGTGGGATCACAACTTTGCATAGTACAGGCCAAGAACTACATCATTGATGTGTATTGTGTCCAAATGATTATAGGGTTGTTGTTTTTTTGGGAGGGGGGGGGGCGGTTGGGGGAGATTTGAAAATGTCATTATATGACAGCTTCCTACTTCCTAGGCTCTGTGTTTTTTCCTAGTCTTCTGTTTCCGGAACATTATAAATCAAGATAGGGAAAACTTGATTAATTTAACATGTAGCAAGTCTGCTGGTGTGTCAAGCATCAATAACCAAATTTTAAAAGGGGGGGGGGGGCTGAATTATTTTTCACAAGCAGAAGGTTGCAACTGATTGATCTTAATTGGCCATGAGAGAATAACGATGATGATATCAAAATAAAAGAATGAATGATGGTGAAATGACTAAAAAGTAAAAACAAGAGCTTTTAAAATCCTAAACTGAATTAAGAAGATAGGTGCATCCATTTCAAACTTTAATTCATTTTTTGAGTTATGATGACACTAAGGGGAATCTACCAAAGGTTTTCATGGCAAGCAGGCATGTAGCCGGGGGGGGGGGGGGGGGGCTCGGGGGGCTTCAGCCCCCCCCCCCCGAAATTCTCATGGTGGTTCGTGAAAAGGCCTTACTGGTGCATTATTTAAACTGTTATGTTTATTAATATCATTATTTGATCACCATTCTCAATATATCCCATATGTATGGGGGTATTGGGGTAATGATACAAAAGGTTTGCTAGGCTAGACCCTCTTTCACTCAGACTCAGCCCCCCCCCCCCGAAACTCAGCCCCCCCCCCCCGGAACCTCCCCTGAAAATTTTTTAGCCCCCCCCGAAACGAAATCCTGGCTACGGCCCTGATGGCAAGATTTGTTCCCAGGGGGTGGAGGTAGAAGGGTTCTTTTGTCTTCGTATGAAGTAGATGAAGTGTGACTTCTCCAAAGTTTCCATGGTTGGGTGGGATTTTAATCCTCCAGACTTGTAGTCTAATGCCCAAACCATTTCACAAAATAGGTCAGCATTGGTTAGTACTTGGGTGAGTGACTACCAATGAGTTACAAGATGTTAAGGGCTATATTTCAGAATAATACACTAGTAAAATGACCTCTTGCATAAGAAAACCCTATGAAAATCTTGAAGTCACCATAAGAAACCAAGTGAGTTGAAGGCACACATACCTAATATACACCACAGCTTCAGGGAGTAATGAATATCCTTGTGACATAAATACCCATTGCACCAGTCTCTATCATTAGCTCTATACTTTGCATGGTAGAAGTCAGGAGGGAAAGACCATCATATATAATAGACCAAAGAAAAACTGATAGGATTGACAAATGTATAAATGTAGCCAAGTGAATAGAATGCTCACAAATTCTTATCAAGTTTGGGCTAGATTTTGAAGCTTATTTGCACAAAATCCAAATGACTAATGCCGAATAATCATGAAATTATTAATATATTCATAGATTCCAATATTATAATGGCATTATATGTGGATGAACAAAAATGAATACTCACAAACTGTGTGTATTCCTATGAATTTCAAAAACCACTCTCTATGAATTCAATGGGTTTAAGTTCCCCCATGAACATAATGTGCTATTCTCAATATATATCTTTATACATAGCCAACACTAGGTGGCCCTTTTAGTAGTTTATTATATTTCTTGGTTGACCAAGGAAACTAACATTGATTTCAAGATGTTTTCAATTTGATGTTTTCAATTTGATTTAGTTAATATGTTAACAAAAATACCAAAATCATACTTCCATTGATTTAATATATCTAAGTACTGTTACTATATTACTAATATATATATGTGTGTGATTGTGTGCACATGTAGGTATCAGGAAGCTTTCTACGTTAGTTTGTCAATTAGCTGAGTTTAAGTTGATCAATTTAATAGAAGTCAATAACAAGAGTACTTTTCTGTCTGTGAAATGCTCTTAAGTCAAAATGTTATTACTGTAATTCTTCCTTAACTGCCCATGGGCAGGTTAACAGCTAAATACTTCAGCTTGTTAAATGAAGAAAGTATGGAAATTATTCTTAATGTAGCATCAATGTGAGATGGATGAATAATTTGGGTGGAAGGGAGTGCTGAAAGGTAAGACTGAAAGGTGGAACCATCAACTAAGACTCTAGTTCCTTTAATCCCAAAGGGTTCTTTCTCTCTATGGAATTATAACACTATGAGTCCACTTTAACTGTTGTTGTTGTTCATTTGTTCAGTCGTCTCCGACTCTTCGTGACCTCATTTAACTGTTATGGTTTCATTTTATGGAATAGGAGCCCCTAGTGATGCAATGGGTTAAACCATTGGTTCTCAACCTGGGGTCCCCAGATGTTTTTGGCCTACAACTCCCAGAAATCCTAGCCAGTTTACCAGCTGTTAGGATTTCTGAGAGTTGAAGGCCAAAAACATCTGGGAACCCCAGGTTGAGAACCACTGGGTTAAACCCTTCTGCCAGCAGGACCGTTGACCAAAAGGCTGGTAGTTTGAATCAGGGGAGTGAGGTGAGCTCCCATCTGTCAGCTCTGGCTTCAGCTTCTTGTGGTAAAACATCTGAGTGTCCCCAGGGTAACATCCTTGCAGATGGCCAATTCTCTCACACCAGAAGCAACTTACAGTTTCTCAAATCACTCCTGACACAAAAAAATATTATGGAATTGTGAGATTTGTAGTTTAAGGGGAGTTACCTATGATACTCAGCCTCATAAAACTGCCATTCCCAGAATTCGATAGGATATAGAGCTATGACACTGCAAGCAAAATCCCAAGGCTGTACTTGTGTAATGTGAAAGGGATCAGGGATGGACCTTACGAAAACTTAGGAGAGTTGAGAACAATCTTTGGGATCAGGAGTTTACTTAATGGCTGGAGTGGTTTTAAAATATGATGTTGACATCCAGTTTGAGTGTAACACTCTTTATTAATTTCCAGCATTTGGCCCTAAGGCCATGACTCTTTGCATTCCCCTCTCTTTTTTCTTCCAGTTCTTTGATGAGGCAATTTGTTCAGTTTATCATTTAATGATAAGATTCATGGGGCTTTCCAATGATGTTATAACTGGACTTCTAACAGTAGTGCCCAATGGGAGACACGTTTAAACCTGATTGCTTTTTTGAAATGTCCTTTTAGCAAAACAGGAAACATGAGCCAAAAGCTCATTATGATTACTTACTGTGGATTAAACAGCTGCTCTTAAAAGACATGCTCTGCAACCCATAGTGGACTGCAGATGGCTTAACCACGGCTCCCAGTAGAAAAGGGTTTACAATTATAGTTGCTTGAAAATTTGACCTGAGGCAAAATTTGAAAACATTTTGAGGATCCTGCCAGGAAAGGCATTGAAGGAACTTTCAAAGGAAGCAAATAAGTGGTTTAAAAAGTAGAAAAAAAAATACATCAGACAGATCTACTTGGGAATCCTTGGGCCTCAAGGGAAGGTCATGAAAGTTATTATTGGTTGAATTATATATTATCCTTATAAGCAATGTATCCCTGTATAAGAATCTTTTACAGTTCTCTTTCCAGATTTTTGTCACAATTTTAGACTGATGGAGAAGCTCTTTTCACACTAAGCAGATATTGGGTACATCTTCACTAGGGGTCTTCAAACTTTTTAAACAGAGGGCCAGGTCACAGTCCTGCAAACTGTTGGAGGGCTGGATTATAATTTGAAAAAAGTATGAATGAATTCCTATGCACACTACACATATCTTATTTGTAGTGCAAAAAACACTTGAAACAATAAAATGAAGAACAATTTTAACTAATATATTTCAGTGGGAAGTGTGGGCCTGCTTTTGGCTGATGAGATAGGATTGTTGCTGTTGTGTGTTTTCAAGTCATTTCAGACTTAGGTTGATCCTGAGCGAGGGCCAGGTAAAGGACCTTGGAGGGCCATAGTCAGCCCTCGGGCCTTAGTTTGAGGAACCCTGATCTACACTGTATGTGGGTCCATGGTGGCACTGCTGGTTAAACTGCTGAGCTGCAGAACTCGCTAACTGAAAAGTCAGCAGTTTGAATCCACAGAGCAGGGTGAACTCCCATCATTAGCCCCAGCTTCTGTCAACCTAACAGTTTGAAAACATGTAAATGTGAGTAGATCAATAGATACTGCTCCGACGGAAAGGTAACAGTGCTCCATGCAGTCAAGCTGGCCACATGACCTAGAAGATGTCTATGGACAACACCGGCTCTTCAGCTTAGATCTGGAGATGAGCACCACCCTTCAGAGTAAGATTCAACTAGACTTAATGTCAAGGGAAACCTTGACATTACCTTTACCTTATATTGTAGAATTAATAATTAACACTGCTTTAACTGCTATAGCTCAATGTTATGGAATCATGGGACTTTATAATATCTTTAGCCTTCTTTGCCAGATAGCGTTGGTGCACCACCAAGCTACAAATCTCACAAGCAGGAGATACTTGAGAAAATATTTCGCACAGCCCTGCTTAAGTTGTGTTGACAACTTAAGTTATATAAAGGTGGAAAGCACCACCTAATGATGCATTGTGTCATGCAAAACTGTAATGTGAACATCACACAGAGTGCACAGTATGCAATACAAATCTGAGATGAGTGTAAATTGCCTCTGTGGACACTCACTGTGGAGAGAATCAAACAGTGGCCAAGAATAAGGGCACTACTGCAGCTTATCTCTGCAGCTCATGTATATTTGCATCGCAGCTCCATGAAACAGATATATAAGTGACATGTAAATTGCCTCCTCAAAGATAACTCCACAACTAGCTGCTTTCTACCATGAAGATTCTTAAACTGGAATGTCTTAATGAATGTGATTGTTGTGAAGGTTTTTATATAAAGAGAGATACACCTTCTAAGGAATTTTTCTTCCAGGTTATGGAGAGCAATAAAGGTCAACATTCAATGTATACCTCTGGTACTGGACTTGAAGCAAATTAGTAGTTTGTGCACTTTCAGTATGACTGCTTAAAAGTACCTCATTACTTCATTTCTAGTTTTGCAACCTCATCAGATGGGGTACTTTTCAGCAGCTGGTTCCTTTATAGTTTTACGACAGAACCCACTGGCTCCTATCCCATAACATAGAACTACTTCCAGCGTGGCTCTGACATAAAACTATAAAATAACTGGAACATGCAACTGCAGTGCCAACACAGGAGGCTTTCTGTGTTCACTTGGAGTCAATGAGGGGAAGCCAGTGGATGCTTCGCCCATTGGATGAGGTAGGGGGAAAGCTAGGCATTCACCATAATGCATGGCAATTTCTGCGGCCCATCTGATGAGGCCCTTTAAACCATCACCTACTTTTCTGAATGGCAGTTCGCCTCCTTACAAAATGTGTCATAAAATCATAGAATCAAAGAGTTGGAAGAGACCTCATAGGCCATCCAGTCCAACCCCCTGCCAAGAAGCAGGAATATTGCATTCAAATCACCCCTGACAGATGGCAATCCAGCCTCTGTTTAAAAGCTTCCAAAGAAGGAGCCTCCACCAAACTCTGGGGCAGAGAGTTCCACTGCTGAATGGCTCTCATAGTCAGGAAGTTCTTCCTCATGTTCAGATGGAATCTCCTCTCTTGTAGTTTGGAGCCATTGTTCCGCGTCCTAGTCTCAAGGGAAGCAGAAAACAAGCTTGCTTCCTCCTCCCTGTGGCTTCCTCTCACATATTTATACATGGCTATCATATCTCCTCTCAGCCTTCTCTTCTTCAGGCTAAACATGCCCAGCTCCTTAAGCCACTCCTCATAGGGCTTGTTCTCCAGACCCTTGATCATTTTAGTCGCCCTCCTCTGGACACATTCCAGCTTGTCAATATCTCTCTTGAATTGTGGTGCCCAGAATTGGACACAATATTCCAGGTGTGGTCTAACTAAAGCGGAATAGAGGGGTTGCATTACTTCCCTAGATCTAGACACTATGCTCCTATTGATGCAGGCCAAAATCCCATTGGCTTTTTTTGCTGCCACATCACATTGTTGGCTCATGTTTAACTTTTCCACGAGGACACCAAGATCTTTTTCACATGTACTGCTCTCGAGCCAGGCGTCCCCCATTCTGTATCTTTGCATTTTGATTTTTCTGCCTAAGTGGAGTATCTTGCATTTGTCACTGTTGAACTTCATTTTGTTAGTTTTGGCCCATCTCTCTAATCTGTCAAGATCGTTTTGAATCCTGCTCCTGTCCTCTGGATTATTGGCTATCCCTCCCAATTTGGTCTCGTCCGCAAACTTGATGATCATGCCTTCTAACCCTTCTAACCCTTCATCCAAGTCTAATGGGAAACCTTTGGGAGCAGGCCCATAGCCAGGATTTCAATTGGGCGGGGGGGGGGGGGGGGTGAGTTTGTTTTTGGGGGGGCTGAGTGAGTGAAAGAGGGTCTACCCTAGCAAAACTTTTGTATCGTTACCCCAATACCCCCATGCATATGGGATATATTGAGTATGGTGATCAGATCATGATATGAATAAACATAACAGTTTAAATAATGCACCAGTAAGGCCTTTTCACAAACCACCATGAGAATTTCGGGGGGGGGGGCTGAAGCCCCTCAACCCCCCCCCCCCCCCCCCCGGCTACATGCCTGGGAGTGCTACAGAATGCCATAAGAATGCCAGCTTTTCCCCTTCTATCCCCTTCTATACATTGACTTCCCAATATACTCTTATGTAAATATCATATTTAAAGCAGTTTTTAATTAATCAGAGACTTCCCATTATCTTGACTGTTTATATATAGAAACTCTCACACCATTCTAGCTCCTGCCCCTTCTGAGGCTGGCCCTTTGTAGTTACAATCTTTTTCCTTATGTTTTCGAAGCAGAAGCCTTTGACGGCCATGCAGTTTATATGGCTCTAGTAACAGATTTGTGTTTGCCTTTATTCAGCAAGACTGTTTCAGAGCTGGCATGCACTATCTCTCCCATACATGATAATGCCACATTCAGAATGACAGCGGTCCAAGCCTTGGGGCAGGAAATGCTTCTTGAGATATGTTCAGTTGCCGGTTAACCGTGTTTTGCCTGAGGTGCTAGGAAAGAAGTTGTGAATGCTTTCAGACATGTTTAAGCATTTTAATAGTGCCTTGGCTTTTAACAGTAATGCTATGGTGGTAACTGGGTGCTAGGCACTACATTCCTGCAATTAAGAAACACGGATTTCCAAGAGAGTTGCACTGTTGCTATTATATCCTTTCTCAAATATCCTAATATGTCCCTCGAAGCATGTCTCATAACAAATAGATTTTAAAAGCTGAACTGTACTTTTCATGTTGTCAAGCAGATCTCAGCATATGTTTATTGCAGGGATGGGCAACTGCCATTCTTCATATGCTCCATAATTCTGGCTGTGGATAATGGGAGCTGAATATGCACAGGTATCTGAACAAGATCTGGAAAAGAGGCCATAATCTGCTCCATTGATATGTTGATGTATTTCAGAATCCCCAAATCTTTGTGATTTGTAAGAATCTCCGGTTGGTTGCTTTGGCTGTTTTTTCTCCCTTCATTTTCACTTTTAATTCTTACAATACTAAGATCTTGGTTAGTAGGATTACTATGCTGCTTGAAATCAAGATGTATGCACTGTTTGTTCTGTTCTATTTTAATGTGTGGAGTTGAGAGAAAGGTGAGGAAACGCTGGCATCTGATGCAGCCAGTGCTGATGCAATAGAGTTGTTAGGTGTGTAATTTGTTTTAGTCTTCTGCTTGTGTCGGGGAGCTTATAAATATTCTGCCAGTATGTGTAGCTTAATATGAACTTGACAATCTCCTCCATGTGTTAGGTGCCATGCTTTACTGATAACAGACAATCATTCTGGGCTGAAAGCTAAAGGCATCCAGCAATTGCATAAACATGTGCGTGCATATAAACAGCCATGTTCATTTGCATGCTGCTATGCAAAGCCATAATGAGAAACAGAAAAGAAATGATATCAGCCGGCTCACGTAATTGCAATAGAGCAAAGTGAGCTGGGGAATGGGGGCAGATGCAGTTCTATTTCCATCTGGCTCACTGGTGAGAAATACAGCCTAAAGGACTTGATTTAACATTCTGTGTATTTTCCAAGAAGAGTGGTTGTTCCTAGATTTTACAATTATCTTATTCCCATTAATTAAAAAGAAGACAACAAGCAAAGCACTCGATAATTGCAAAATGTTTTCTATATTGCTATATACATTTGTTTCTCATTTAGGCAGTTAGCCTCTTCAGCTTACTATTGTTTGTTCTGAATGGAAAAGATAAAGCTATATTTCACTGCCTTCTGAAAAACTGTGAAAATCTGATTTTCTTTTCATATTCAGAAGTCTGGGATCTTGCATATGGATAGCACATACTGTAGAGGTGGACAGATCTGTGAATATTATTTCTCCCAGATACATTAAAAAAAAACCCTTATAGTGTTTCCTTACTAAATGGAAATGTTAGCCAGAAAACAAAATGGTAGTCTTGTGCATTTGGCAAGAAGGACTGGTTGTCTGTGATCTGCAGGGAGAAGGAAAGAAGAGTTGTAAGCAATGCCAGCAGCAATGTGGTGGATTCCCCTATCTTAGGGACTGGCCTCTCTTCTTCAGTCCTCAGCACAAAGGTGAAGAATTTCAGAATGAGAGCACAATCTTGAAAAGTGTGTGCATTCCTCATTTGATAAATTTGGTGGAGAGGGTTTATTAGTTAAATGTCATTTTCAGTGATTGATGCTTTATGGCATGGCTATAAGCTACCTTCTGTGACATTTCAAGAGCTTATTCCTAGGTCTCAGGTTTTTACGCTGAACTCTCAGTAAGTCAGGAGGTAGAGTGTATTCTAACTTGCTCTAAGGACCTCATCACATTGTCAAATTTCCCTGTCCTAGAACAGTTCACCAACACAGCGAGCATGGATCCCACCTGATCCCATCACATTTATTATTTTATTTATTTACTACATTCATATCCCACACTTCTCACCCCCAAAAGTGACCTTACAAAAAGGCAGCAATTTGATGCTTTACACATACATTCATACATACAGTAAAAAAATAGACATATATATTAAAACCAAAAATCAGTAGCAATATTAAAACAATTATTAAAATCACATCATCCAGAATCAATGACACACAGCTACTTCCAGCAAGACTCCATGCTGGCTGTGTTGGCAAACTGTTCTAGGACAGGAATCTTTGAACACCGGAGACTGCCCATGTTTGGACTGATAATTCTGGGTAGAGCGTGAAAGCAAGCCAGAAAGATACATCTTCCAGTGTGTAATGGGCAAGCAGGTGATGAAGAGTTCTAGAAAATGGATTCACCCCGCTGCCCCATGATTTGTTCTGCTACCTTACGGATTCCCCACATCAAGAACATCTATGTGATGAGGTCCTAACTCAACTGCTTCTTAAACTGTGGGCTCTGAGCCCAAATGAAATCTTCTTAGTTCAGTGTTAGGGTCCTGAAAAATAGGGCAAGAGTAGCTTAATGGCTGTTTAGACAACATTTTTTTTAATAATAAAGAAAATCAATTCCTTGATTGAAAGTGTTATTTCTTATTTACCTATGTAGGTCTTACTCTGAAAGTAGTGTTCTACTCTAGGAACTTTGTTTTTGTGGCACAAACGTCATTAAATTGGTAGAGATGCAACAAGATATTATAGTTAAATGTGTGTTATAGCACGATTTCCTTTCCACAAAGACAAAGTTAATAAACCTTCCCCACATTTGTATGATAGAACCAATTAGGAACTGATATTTATAACCCAGGAACAAAATTCATAGTGAAAACACCATCAAGGATCATCTAGACCAGCGGTCCTCAAACTAAGGCCCGAGGGCCGAATATGGCCCTCCAAGGTCATTTACCCGGCCCTCGCTCAGAATCAACCTAAGCCTGAAATGACTTGAAAGCACCACCACCACCAACAACAAACATATTATCTCATCAGCCAAAAGCAGGCCCACACTTCCCATTGAAATACTAATAAGTTTATATTTGTTAAAATTGTTCTTCATTTTAGTTATTGTATTGTTTTTAAGTGGGGTTGTTTGTGTTTTTTTTGTTGTTTTTTTTTTTGCACTACAAATAATATACGTGCAGTGTGCATAGGAATTCATTCATGTGTTTTTTTTCAAATTATAATCCGGCCCTCCAACAGTTTGAGGGGTTGTGACCTGGCCCTCTGTTTAAAAAGTTTGAGGAACCCTGATCTAGACCAACCTCCTTCTTCCAGGCAGAAGGGCACAATCCAAACTCTTCAACTAATTAATATGCTTCCTTTGTTGAGTTGGAAGGGACCCCCAAAAGCTATCCATTTAGGCATTTCTTCCCAGCACAAAGATATGCCCACATATTGAATATCGCCTCATTAGTATGAATTTAACGAATTTTATCCAAATTATGAAGACAAAGAAAAATGCACACTCCTGCTGGCCACATTGCCATCAGATTCATAAGCTTTTTTATTTCCTTTGTTCTGCTTAATATATTTGAGTTATTGTGTACTTCATGCATGTCAACAGATATTGTCTCCCCTTGTTTTTGTAGCAGAATGTCTAAGGTTTCCTACTGCTGTTAATTAGTAGCTACCACTCAGCCAGATAATGAGCCAACAACTGTGGAAATGCAGAGCATTAGGATACTTATGCCCAACACTCATCCAAAAGTCAAAGGTCAGATATTACCCAAGACAAATGTTTCCATAGGCCCAAAATGGAATTGACTACCTTAGTTACAACTGAAAATCAAGCAGGATGTCAAAAGCCACCTTGTCAGAACACATTTGAGAATGTTCTATGTAAATCCTCATGGATATGAAAATATGTGTAATGTGAGCTACTGCAAACTCAGTTAATACACTATTATCTATTAACTACATGAATCAATAAGGAGGTGTTTTGAGGGTTAAAACAGAGCAGTCTTGATAAAAAAAAAATACTGATGAACCAATTAGACCTATCCCTATAGTCTATCTGTTTTGCAAATTTAGTGATTATAGAAAAATGTGTTTTTTGCTAATCACCAGTATTTAAATGTGTTTATTTAAATTTTGGGGTCAGTAACAAAGACTGCAATGTTTCATTTTCTTGATGCTTTGGTGACTGCTGACAGGCACAGTGAAACATCTTATCCAATTAAGCTTGTCAGCTAGCAGTGTGGTCTCCAATGAAGTGTCTACATTTGGAAATGATTTCTTTATTAGGACAAAAAACATGTGCATTTCATGCATAAGAATGAGATTAGATGTGGTGCCGGAGGCTGCAGAGAAACAATGTTACTTTCAGGTGGAAATTTCTTTGATTATAAAATATGTGGTGCAGTCAGGTTTATAGGTTGAATGGGCTGGAAAAAATGGTTGGCTATTCACTGTTTGTTGAGAATAAAGGCTAAACTCTCAGTAATTTTACTGTGGTTGGTTTGAGCAGTAGTAAGGAAGCCACTCTGTACATCTATAGTGATTTGCATTTCTTCAATTAGAACTGGTAATCAGAAGGGGTAGATTTAATTACCTAGAAGATGAAACTGGTTTGGATGGGTAGATTGCATGAAATCTAATCCTAAGCATCATTAAGAATTCAGAATTGAATTAGGAACATGAACAATGGAAAGTGTATTGCATTAATTTAAGAGTGAACATGTCTCTGGAAACTAAGATATGCCATTGTACTGGTTGCATGGAAATGGCCTTCAATACTGTAACACACTTAAATACTAATTTACTTTCAAATCACTTGAATAATCTCTCCCTCTTTAATAAGCTAATGCATCAAACAGAAAGGCAGTCCTTTTTCTCATGTAGTAGCTTACTCCATGCTCTGAACTTTCTAACTGAGGAACATTCTTTTTTTAAAAAAAAAAACAGACATGGGCACTATCATTCTAAAGTAATACAGTCCAAATTTATTTAATAATATTTCTGTACATTCTATTGACATGATCAAACAGCAATAAAAATAAGAAAATGAAGTAGAAGTTTCTAGACAGGAGGTAGGGTTGCAATAGAAGGTCTGGTAGAACTAAGGACCCTTCTACACAAGCAGAAAAACTCGGAAGTAACTGGGAAAAGGGGGGGGGGCAATATAACATTTAGGGAAAGTGTGGGCAGAATCAGGTTAACAGCTGAATAGCATGTGTTTAAAAGGTGCACTTAAAACCCAGTTCCACCCCAAAAATGCATACCTTCTCATTACTGTATATCCCTGCAGCCATGCAAAACACATGACTTCTTTCCCATCTCCTTGTGTGGACTGCTCCAGCACACGTTAATATTTTAAAAATCCGAAACAGCTGATTGGGCTGTCAAAAAATGGAGCTATGGACATACAGCTGGCTAAAGGGAAGCAGAATCAGAGAGCAATTAGAATTCTCTGCAACCATTCCTTTTTTTTCTTATAATATTAAACAGAGCTTGAATTAAGAGTTGTGTGAAGATAGAAATAAGAAATCTGCTTGTGTGTACATTGGGATCTCCACATGTGTGCATAAGAAGTCCAATGAATTTTGTTTAAAAAACTTCTGTCAGATATCCACTTTCCACCCTCCATCTTGATCTTGCTCAAAGAAAGGAGTGAGAATGGCAGAGGACCATTTCCAGGAACTGACAGGTATGACTTCCTGTCAGCTCCCGAAATATTTTGCTTCAGTCTTTAAACTCACATTTTAACACTGTCTGGAAGTGCCCTAAGAATTGTTTAATTGGAACCCAAACCTGGGCCCATATGGACACAATATACACTATTTTATTTTACAATAAATCAAAGCACTACCATACAGATGGCTTCTAGTATTACCTGCCAATTTTTTTTTTACAGCTGTTCAATAATATGTTCTTCTTTATCATATTTCTGGTGGGAGAGAGGGAAGAATGGCATCAAAGTAGAGTTCCAAATCAAGTCAGTACCTCTCTCAAAAATATTCCATGACTGAGATTGCATAGTAAGTTTCATAATCTGTAAACACCCTAAGATCTAGTAATTCCAACTCAAACTTATCTATTTTATACATTGCATGATGACACTTCCCATTTCAGAAATCACAGGGAACCACATTAATTGTGGTTGCCACATAAATAGAATAGCTTACTATGGATGCGGATGGGTTTTCTTCTTATCTTGGAACCAAATGTTGGATCTTAAGCATTGTTGTGGAACAGCAACTCTGGGTATTGTTTTTTGCAGGAAGTATAATTAAATGATCTCCATCGCTTTCCCCTGGCTCACTTTCTCTCCCAATCTTTAAATGTCTACAACAGCATTTGTAGCCCTGTCAATCAATTTCCCTTACAAAATGCTTTACCCCAAATTTGCTCCCTCTAGAATTGGGCAACTCAGCCTCAGCTTGGATCCATGAAACTAATCACACAGTTAAGTCTTTTTGCTGTCTCTGGACCTAAATATAGATGAGGTGAATCCTGAAATACAACTGCAATATTTTGAAGGGATGAATTATAACTGAGGAGAGAACTGTAGCCCGTAAGGATAGCTTTGAACTCCCTCTCTTGCAAATTAGTTCATAGAACTTTGAGGGAAAAAGAAAAATGAACCTAGAATTTGTAAAAACCAGAAGATGACAGACTAACGAGCCAAGTGTGAACTTGAACAACAAATCTTCCAAGATAAGGGCTGAAACCCATGCATCTTGTTAGAAATATAGGTTTCCTTAGGCACAGGTGGTTTGTTTTTTTGTCTTCTTATTTTGATTCATACTTCTTCACAGTGATGGAAGCGCTGTCATTTACTATCACTATACCACTTTCCTTTCCTGATAGCTAATATGACTTTTGTTGTTGTCAGCTTACTATGGCAAAATTGCACTCACTGTTTTCTTATTGTCCCCAATTAAAAAAAAAACAGAGGTCAACACCCAAGAACTCTATGTTGGTCTCAAACCTGTATGTCTGCAGAGTGTACGCATTTATGTACTTAAGATTTCATCACAAATGGTTAAAATTGGCGGCATATGCCGGTTAGACTAGGTCATCCATGGAGCCCGTCGGCTCCCATCAAATGATGCCTGTGGAGTGAAGTAGGGCAGTGCCCAGTGTATGCTGCCACTGCGGCAACACAGGAGGCTTCCTGTGTTGTCATAAGAAACCATGGAAGGAAGCTGCATGATGACACTTCCCCCCATGGGATCACCCTTTACTGGAGTCAGGCAATGTGGAGCGTGGGGTGCTGGGTTCCCCACCCTTGACAACATGAAACGATTCTGGCAGCTGTGTGAAAAGGTCATTATACTTAGGTCTTTGTTTATTTGTTTGTTTGCTTGTTTTTGATATCAGGTTCCCCAATGAATAGAATACTATTCCAGAGGTTCTCCTTTCAGGGACAGCTGTAAAATCTTTGTGTGTGGCTATTTGAATGGTCTTGAAGTCTTAGCAGCAGATAATTTATATAGGACTAATATTTCATGAAATACTTAAAACAGTTCTTCTGGTGGTAGTAATGCCAGTAATAGTAACCACAGTCACCCTGATTTTTCTAAATTGACATTATAAGAAAATGAATTATAGACTACATCACAGAACTTATTAAGAAGGAAACAATGGCAGGGAAGTATTTTGCCTTGTTCGTTTTAAAAAATTCTAAGAGGATTTGCCTGCTTAAAAATCAAAGAGCATCATGTGTGCTAGAGTAATAAATTATTATCCCTGCTTTTTACCTTTGGAGAGTTGGAAAGTAATTCCAGGTTTACCATGATGAACAGCAGTGCTTTCCTATTATGTTCTCTGCATGCTGTGCACTGCTCCCCAGCCACAGTCAAGATGAGCTGACAAATGTCAATATATCTGTTATCCTCACTGAGAAAGAAGAACAAAGCTGTTAGAGTCTGAGTGAAAAATCTGAATTCTAAAGAATTTAGCAAACCCCTCCCCCATCCCTTGAAGCAACAGCAAAGATAGAATAAAATAAAAGTCATGACACATATACAGATGCATTAAACTAAGGCCTAACCTGGCATCTTTCTCTTCTCTTCGGTTTGATCAAGTAGAAGTGTAAAGAATTTGGACTTCCTTACCGAACTATATCCCACAACATGCCCCACTGCTGTCTTTGTTTGTTAGCACTATTAAGAGTTAAAGTCTGAAATATGGCTGGCATTTACCTGGACTAAATGTTGAGAAGCATGGCACAAATACTGTTGTGTGCACCACATGACTGCTTTCTCCCCCAGATGCAGTAGTGGATGCTGTACTTTTGTCAATAAGATTCAACTATAGATTAATTTGTGGCATATAAAGAGACATGATTGTGTCTCAGGAAAAAAAATAATGTTTTGAGCTGGCTCTCATTCAAAATCTGTAGGGTTACATGTTCCCCATCTCAGTACAGCAAAATATTACTTAATTATACTTGAAAATATGGACATATGTCATATTAAGTTCTCTATTGTATGTTGTCAGAGCATTCCATAACCGGAATGTAATCTTTTGTTTCATGTACATTTTTTTTGAAGTTGGCAGTTAGTAATGTAGTGGGATTCTTGTTCCTCTGGAGGACCAATTTCAGCTCCTGGTTTCCTGTTGCTAGTTCTCAACACTTGATGTAAAATTGGCTGCATGACAACACTGTTCAAAATATTAATTGATTTAGTTCACTGTAATGCTGCTATGGTTGGGCCTATGCCTCAATAGAGCTTAGTTTAGGTCAGATTTCAGGTCAACATTTTTCTTCACAAAGTGTACTTGGGGTTAACTATCACAACCCCCCCCCCCCCCACACACACACACCAAAAGCATCCCAGCCCAATGTGATTGCTTCATCTGCATGCACATTGCTGCTTTCACATCAGCCATGATCAGATATGGCTGTTTAGCCATTATTACCCAAATTTGAGCTATGAACAAGATGAAGCAAGTATTATCCATTGTGGGATTGATAATCCCACATTCAACTGGTGCAGTTGTCTTCAGCAAGATCTTTCTGACTTGCTGGCTATTTATTTTAGTGTAAATGGAATCACTAAGTGCATGCAATGCCTTACTTTAGATCACTGGAATTAAATGGAAGTCACAACCCATACATGTCCAGACTTATTAACAATATATAGTGGAAGTTGTTTCCAACATTTAGAACCTCTTCACACGGGGCAAAATAGTCCCATTTTGCTGCTTTTATTTGTGGCTTGGACGGGGCCTCCTGAGTGCCATTAGATGACACATGGCAAGTCCCATCACATTCCTCCCAAAAGGCACTTCCTCCACCACCATGGGGAGGAAAGTGTGTTTTGAGTAGCTCTGGCAGAGATACCCACACTTTCATCCCCTTGTCCCCATATGATGAGAGGAAGGGTGGTGGGGCAATGTGCATTGCCGCCTTTTCTCCCATCTGGTGGGGACAGCGAAAGGGTGCCTGTCCCATCCCCATCGTATGATGGGAGAAAGAGGGAGGGCATAGAGGGCTCCACAACTCACCCAACAGACCTTCCCTTTTGCCAGTGACTGCTGGTGAAATGGCACAGCCTGAAAGGGCTATGCAAAGAGGTCCTTAGTCTCTAGTTGTTTGGCATCAGCTCCCAGTAACCCTAGGCAATAGCCATTGATCTGGGAATTGTAGCATGACAATGCTAGATGATTGGATCATTTCTTTAATAATGTTTTGAACCCATTTTCATTCAAACCTAATCTTGTGGAAAGAATATATGGTTCATTATCGAAGGTACAATTTTGTGCAATCTGTTTCTGCCTGTGGATGAGCCATGTAACAAAAAAAGGAAATATGTGCGTGATACAAGGGGAGAGGAATTTTCCAAATTTAGTGAAATAAATTCAACATATAACGAAGTGCTCTTCTAAGAGAAATAGAAAGACAGCTAAAATGAAGCACCTTAAGGTTTATGTTGGAAATGGAATATAACAACACATACAATTTTTATACCAGTAAGTTAAAGGAACAACATGAATCTAAATTAGTACTCATTTCTAAATAATTTCCAATTAGGACTGTCAGTCATTGAAATAAATATAAATTGATTAATCAAATTAGTTGCAATAAATTTAAATCTACATACATTAGCATATAAATAAAACTGTTTTGAAAATAAAAGCTTCCTGATTTTGCTTATAAATGATCTGTCTCACAAAGAAGAAGCATTTCTTCCTGTGTATGAGGAATTGAGAATTAGCACTTGCTGGCCTAACTATTATAGCTACTCCAAGCCAGATACATTCAGTCAATCAATAAATGGTGCAAATGCTAACCTTATTACTTTATGAATTCTTCACTAGATGGTAGTAACAATTAGTATGACACTAATTTCTTTTTTGTGCCAAATGCTTTTGGAACTATTTATGTTTAAAATAAGCAAGCAAACAAATCCTAACTTCAAACTGGGTTGCTATGTATTAAATAGCCATTTTAGCTAATAAAAGGTGTTTAAATTGATTGATCCATATATAAATTAATTTAGCAGGTCTGGGTTTAATGGACAGATCACTAAAACTTCATAGTGCTACTATGCAACCATAACATTAAGAAAGGCAGTTGAATGCCACAAAAATTCAGACAGACAATAGGCTTGTGGATGAAGCCTACATATTTACTGTACATTACATTTGCAAACACTAATCAGTACTTAAAACCAGATGCTTACATAAACACATAGTGTTTGCTTTTTAAAAAAAATAAAAATGCAAATCATTGTCATTGCTTGAGTGCTCCTAACCATTTTTATTGTGTGTGTTTTAATGCATCATATCTAATCAATTTGCAACTTTGTAAAGCTCTGTGCATTTAATTGTTTTAATAGTGTTGGCATTGACTTAAGACAGGTCTATATGGATCTTGTTCTTAATTGATGAAATTTCTTATACCATAGCATAGCATTTGGCCTTACAATATCAACTTCAGCTGCACTGCTATTATGTATTATGTTCGCCTGGGTGGTGCATTAATTGTGCTGGTTGATCTTCTTGTTGATCAGGGTAAGCCATGAAAAAGAACTACTCCCAAGTTAGAAGTAGACATCTACAATATTTCCAGATTAGTTTGTTGATATTCAAGAAGCATCAAAATTTTAGAGAAAAGTTTTGCATTGTGCATTTGTCCCATTCCTTAAATTATTTGACTTTATCTCTCCTTGATGCCATAAGTATATCCTAACCCAATTCTGTATTCCAAGGGTGTGTGAGAAAAATTAAGGATACAATAGTTCAGGTGCCTTGTCATTACTGGACACACCCTGGTGGCTGGCTCATGGTTCAAATGAGGCGGTGCTTCTCACTTAAGCCTTTCTGCTCAAAATAACAACACATAAATCAAAAGATTTCTGAAGCAAGCTGTTCAGGAGCCTAATTTGTCTCAAAATCATGACCAAATTGAAATATTAAATTAACATAGATCATCGGTGAGGTATGGACTAGGACACTATTCCCACATGTAATCCATTAGCTCCCCATGATGTAGAATATCTTTCTGGAATATAAAATCTGAAGGGTTTTTTTTTTTAAAGACAAATGAATTTTGACTGCACTAGGAAGATATCACAGAGATATGTGTACAACAAAAGAAAACTAGTTTGCTAATGCAAAGTCAACCTGTGAAAATATTGTTGTTTCATTTTGGTTGGCTACAATCCAGTCCTAAAACTATTGCTGTTTTTTTGCTTGCAGATTCAAGACCTTTACCAGATGTCGCCCTGACTGGGAAGTGTACTCGGGAATGTGATGAGTACGGCCATTCAGATTCTTGCTGGATGCCTGTCCGCACCTCACCTGAACGAAAGCCGAAAAGCCAGCCAAAACTCTCCACTTTCATGCCTGTTGATGAACGGGGCAGTCAAGAGAAGCTGGCCAATGGAGAAGCCTCCCTGATGGGTGACCGCAACAGAAACCTCCTTAACAAAAAGTTGACCTCATCCTATGAGACCTTCAGTCCAGCCAGTTTCAGCAAAAGTGAGGAAGCCAATCCTGAGGATATTCCCCTCACACAGACAGGGGAATACAAGCCATCTCCCGTCAATACTTTAACTAGAAGAGAAGTTTACCTTTAGGCTCTGAAGAAATGACAACAATGTTCTCTCGTATATTAAAGGGGGACAAAAGGCAAAAACCTATAAATCAAAACAATTTAAACTCAAAAACAAAACATAGAATAAAGGGAAGTCTATCGGAAAGGGGGCTACCAAAGAGACAAAAGCTTGGCCTGCCACTTCTGCCTCCGTGCCAGGCATTTACGTATCCTGTCTGCCTGACTCTACTGTACAATGTAGAAACCATTGTTGCTCCTGCATGCCTAATTCCCTGCTCACCAATCTTTAATTTTCCTAAATTTCTGGTTGTAAATTCCTTTCAAGGTAACACATCTGACATGGAAAAACAAAACAAAACAAAAGAACCTCAGAAACTGTTGTTACCCCCCTCCCCACTGCTAAAGCATTGTTTAAGCCACTTCAATTCTCATTTGGTGGTCATCTGGCTTGTTGGGAATAACAGGTCAGAGGGAAAAATAAAATTCTTAAATATGTATGTGAACATATATAGTCAACTCCCCAAGAATTCATCTGAATATTGCTGGTTCCCATCAAAGATAAGCCTTCAGAAACCATAGAAACATAAATAACTAGAGGGACATTTTTTAAAGAGCATCTTTTTTTTTTTTTTTGGAAGAACACTTTTATATTGTCCTGTGGCTGGAAACAACAGAAAACATATTCAGCCTGAAATTATATTCCAAATTAGGACATGTTCTCTATAATCCTGAACTGTGGGTTAATTTTTCATCCATAGAACAACTGCTATCTTTCTTGTCCTCTTTCTATCATTCTTTTCCATCTCCTCTTTCTCTATCCGTTCCTTCATCCCCCTCCCCCCATCACCATTTTTTGCATAACAAATAGTATGATGGTATATATCATCACATACTAAGGATCAATTGCTAAACTGGTGTCATTTTTTTCCAGACCAACTTTTAGCTTGGATGACCATAGTGATTAAAAGGCCAAAGAACATACTGCTATGGATCAGGGGAATTACTTATTGGTCTTGGCTTATAAAAAAATGACACAGACACGCACAAACACATAAGCATATTTTTCCACATGCATTTGCACAGCAGTTTATGCGGCAAGCCCAGACAATGTAGTTGTTTTCCAAATGGATTTTAGTTGAGTGCCCAATGGAACTGATAAAAGGCACTTGCTGGTAACAGCATTATAACATCATAAGCTACAGTTCTAGATTATATTTTTCTTAGAAGGTTTCAAATTCATCCCGGAAGCTGTATTGATGAGCTCCAAGACATGTTGAGAGGGGAATCTGAAAGAAGAGTGCAATGAAGGCAGTGGGAAGAACATGCTTCAAGTCAAGTATGACGCCATCTTTGCTGAAAGTGGATACCAACCCTTGGGTTACCAGCGTTCCAGGTTAATCATTTGCTTTTGGCAAAGGTATTATGCAGGTTTTCTTAAAACACAAGTGCATTTAAGCTGACTCCTGTGCAATACAAAACCAATGTTGAGACTCAAGGTGGCCAGTAGTCTTCACTGTTGTCACCGCCAACATGCTCTGTGCAAAATAGTTTTGTTTGTGACAAGTTACAAAGAATCCAGACCTGATCATGATGGTGCAGAGTTCTGAGCTTGTGACAGTTCTCATAGTTTGCACTATATGATGTGGATGAGAAAATGAACCAGATATATTTTGTGCAATAAAAAGTAACAGAGTGTGTAGAATCTGGGGTAGTTCTGTATTGAAAATGAAATAGTAATAAAGAATGGCTGAGCATGGACATTCAAATGAAACTGACAATCGTTCAATGCAGTGGGGACAGCTTGAGAAAGGGTGCAAAGAGAAGCCAGCCCCTCTGGTTGTTTAACTTGGCATTAAAGCATGACTAGGTGGTTCTAGTAAAATGTAGTGACAAGATAGCTTGGGTAGTTTCTTGCTTTAAAATTTACGTAGAATATATTGTTAAACAGTCTGAAAATTATGGGCTGATTGACTGGTACAAACTCACCACAGCTTTTGACTTTTGAATTCTTAATAGCAAAGTGCCCTTTTTCATTGTGCATCTTCCTCCAATTTCTGTTTCATTTGGCTTTTAGTTTGTGTGTAGCAGTAAAAAATGGAAACATATTTGAAGGAGAAAACAGTTACAAAGAGAAATGATTTATCATGCTAATGCATCTTTTTTTAAAAAAAATCAGAGATGCAAATTATGATTTTATAAGATGACTGACCTAATGAGTTACTGTATTTATATAACATTAAGGTATCTGTTTGGGGGTAAAATGTTTCTCAATATATTTACATAAAAGTTTATACATTTCTTGCAGGTTTCAGTGGAGAACACAATTGCATAACTCCAGTGGTCAGCAGAGCTTTATTTATTTTTAAATCCTAATACACTGAATATACAGTTGAGAGCCACTAAATAAGAGAAATCTAAAAGAATTATTTCTCTTTTAAAACCTCTTTTTCTAGAAAGCCAATACAGGTCAAAGAAGGCCTTCAGGATTAACTGGATCAGCCACTACTCCCAATTTTGTGTACTCTATGAAGAGAAATCATATACTTGAGTGATTTATTTAATTTACTCATAGAACTAAGATGGGCACAAAAGAATAACAGAAAATACAGTGTACTTGTATGTATTTGAGGTAATTCTAGTAAAATCTAGCCATCAAAACATAGTCAATTGCTTCTTATGACCCAGCATGAGACACAAATATATTTTTGTGTGTTTTTGTTTGTTTGTTTGTTTTAAAATTAGTTCAATCTGGTGACACTCCTTATATAGAGTGCTTTTATAAAAAAAACAATAAAATGAAATGAAAAATTTTAGCGTGAATGCAAAATATGCAACTGTGCCTTTTATACCTGTTGTTATGGTAAAAATGGTGGTTGGGGTTGGACACCGAAAATTAATGGGCTATTCCCACCTTTTTGAACCTGTATATTTAACCATGTTTATTTTCTGAGAAATGAAAAAATGATATATTTAAAAATGCCTTCTACCAAACTCAGATAATGGACCAGTCTTAAATATGAATCATAATTTTTAAAAAATGAGGGGAGGGAGGAAAAAAGACATGGTTTTGGGCTGGGGCATTTGCTAACTGAAAAAGTGTGATCATATACATCTCTGTGGCAAGATGTTATAAGTCTGTTTAGCAGAGAAATTGATGATTTATTGGGTTTTTAAAAAATGCTATTAGCAACCATTTTGCTTTTATTTCATACACCAGAGTCCAATATTATTTGTTTGCTTTTTTAATTTCAGAAGGAACTCTAAGGAGCTCTGCATGCATTTTACATTGGACACATTTATAGATTGCCGCATTACTTATGTAACTTTATATGAATTAGAAAATGTCCGTATTAACTACTGTCTAAACTCTAATGCTCATTCCAACCTCCAGATATGCTAATATTTAGTCAATATAATTTCTGACTGGCCTGCTGCCTGAGTTTTAGAAAACAAGGTAGATGTTATTTTTCTGTGGGGAGAAAACTCAAATGAGAGATTGAAGGTGCTTGGCTGAAAGACTACCCTGGGAAGTTGTCCTATAGGAAAGCAGAAATGTAGGAAAATGGAGAGAGCGAGGTAAAATGAAACTACCATAAATACAGCCATCACTAAAAGACTTCTTTGGCATTGGAGAATTGAAGATGGGGACAGTTTTGCTTATGTTCCATCAGTGATAAAGATCCATTGTTTCCTTAAGTGCTGAATGAGAGGAGATGGACCATGGTAGAGATGAACCTAATCCCAACATTTAAGTTGGGGCAGTTGCTTGAAGAGCATTATACTTGGAAGAAGGCATCATTTTCCAGCTACCTGGGGTACACTTTCAGACATTTCTTTTCCTGAATTTTGAAGCACTTACATTCAGTGTGGTTACGATCTGTTTGTAATATTAATCATTGACTATTGTTCTGCAACTTGGATGTTGATAGTGAAGCAGAGAACAACTTATCATTGTTTATTATGAGTCACTATGCACGCAACTATGCTAAAAAAAGAAACATGGCAAAAATGTATTCAACGCTAGTCCACCTCTATTTATGAAAGATTTTGCATAATTTAATTTGCTTTTGTACAGTTTTATGTAAATAAATTGCTTGTCATTTTTGTCTCTGCAAATTAAAATATAACATGTTCAAATGACTTCCCATTGTATGTTTTCTGAGAATAACACAGAAGATTGCAAAAGAGATCAACATGTAAAATAGATCTGGAATACAGACAATGTGATGCTTATATGGATTCATTAATCTCCTATAGTCATTTTTTTAACTTCAGCAACACATACTTTTTTTTTTAGTTGAACATTATACACATTAATTCAGTCCAGACAGAGGTGCTCCTGGTCAATTGGAAGGCAGATCAGGAAATAGGGATCCAGCCTGTGCTTGATGGGGTCATACACCCCCTGAAAACACAAGCCTGCAGTTTGGGGGTCCTCCTGGACTCAGCACAGAACCTAGAAGTGTTAGAGGTGACCCAGAGGGCCTTTGCACAATTGAAACTTGTGCACCAACTGTGCCTTGAGAAGCCAGTGGTACATTCCTTAGTTACATCCCATCTGGTTTCCTGTAATGTGCATTACATGGAGCTGCCTTTGAAGAGTGCTTGGAAACTTTATCTGGTCCAAAGAGCTGCAGCTAGGTTGCTAACTCGGGCTGGCTACAGAGAGTGGACAACCTCCCTGTTGTTGAAGCAACTCCACTAGCTGCCAGTTTGTTTCTGAGGACAATTCAAAGGGGGTTATGACCTTTAAAACTCAAAACAGCTCAGGTCCAGGGTATTTGGCTGATCACATATTCTTGTATGACTCTGCCTCAATCCTGAGATCTTTAGGAGAGGTTCTTCTCTCAGTCCTACCACCATCTCAAGCTCAGCTGGGGGAGGGGAGGGCCTTCTCGGTGGCTGCCCCTCAACTCTGGAACTCCCTGCCCAGGAAATCCAGAATGCCCCCCTCCCTGCTATACTTCTGGTGGCAGGTTAAAACCTTTTTTCATTCATGCAGGCCTTTTGATGATCAAGTCAGGGAGTACTGTTATTTTTTAAAATATGTTTTTTATGGTTTTACCTGAATTTTAAAGTACCACTGATATTTAATTCTGTTTTAATGTTTGTATATTTGTAGATTTTAAATTGTATTGAAATGCTTTTCATGTAAGCCACTTTAAGTCTCCTTGTGGAGAGAAAAAAGAGGTATAAATAAATAATTTATACACCTGGCAAGTGGTTATACAGTACACACTTAAGGTTAGGGAATGTATCCTGATTTTTTTCTCAACTTTTCATCTCTACAGAATGTACTACTGCTAAAGCTTTTCCAGAACACCATTTATTGAATTTTGTACATGTTTATACCTAGATCACCTGGTCACAACAAAAATATATATTTTCTGTTTCTGTCCTATTGATTGCAGTAGTCTAAAAGCTGGAGATCTCAGTATTTTTTCCTCACATTGACTTTTAAGCTGGCAGAGTCTTGAGGACATATCAAAGTTAGAAGTAGCTGGATATTTTATAATGTAGTAATCCACATTCAGGTTAAGGTTGGATCTGCACACACATTCAGATGTACATGAGATGTTCATGCATGATTTTGCATTCATTTGTGTCTTTATTCATTAAAGTGTCATTCAGTTGCACAACATTGTATAGATCAATCCATGCAGAGTTTCATGGTATTTTATTTCATTAGATCTTAGAGACTGCAGTTCAGCAATGTCTTGGTACTTGCAAAGCATTTTAACTCAGTAATATGGCCCTATATGGTCTTTTAGTATGTTTGTTAGCACAGTGTACATGTTGTGGGGATGACTAGCTTCAAGAGAGCTTCAAGAGAGCAACTGTGGACAGATTCATGATACTGGATTCATGATAAAGGTAAGATCTGAAAGATGGACCTTTGTGAAGAGACTGTATCCTTCATGGGAAAGGGTATATTGTATGACCTTATAATAAAGAAGAACTTTATTATAAGATTGAAATGAAAAGTATTTAATCAAGAAAAATGGTTGTAGCTGCACAACCTTCAGCAGGTGGATTCAGGAAACAGGCCTTGGCAAGTGGTTGCAGGATAAGGAGCACAAGCAAAAATAGGTTGAGTGTGTTGGAGACTCAGGAAGCAGACCAAACCACATACAAAGATGGCCTCAGTCCAACTGTTGCTCAAGTCTTCACTTCTCCAGTACTCAAATCTAAAGGCAACTCTTGCAACTCTTCTCCTGACTGGCAATATCTGCTTTCCATCTTCCTGTCAACAGCTGGTCAGTGTTCTTTAAATGGTCGCCTTGCTACCCCACACTGCAGTGGCTTTAACTGAGATTTGCTGCTGGTTCTCCTTTCCAATATAAGCACCAGCTCTAGTGAGTCCTACTATTCTGCAACTTCTTAATTAATTACCAAGTTTCTGACCCAGCTGATAAAAAGTGGGCATAGAAAGAGACTGCAAGGGCTGTCCAACACTTTGTTGTTCAACAAATCAACTCCCCCCACGTGCGTGCAGTTGGGGGGGGGGGCAGTGGCTTTGCCACCTCCTTCCAGAAGGGAGAAGGCAAAATAGATCTAGCCAGAGCTAATTTCAGGGGGTGGGGCTAAACTGGTAACAGCCTGCCTCTTGGTTCTTCATTTGGCAGGAAGATGTTGACCCACCCACCCACCACTAATAGTATAACATCTAAGTATTTACTATTCACCATCCCAACAGGCTTTCAAAAGCCAGTTTAAGACTGGTCTAAATGCTGTTTAATGCTCCTATATTTCATTTTATTCTTTTCTGTATTTCAACTGCATGCCAGATTAGAAACCTGGTAATATTTTGCAATAGGAAACAGATTAGTGGAACTGATTGGATATTATACAAAATGCATTTATTGAGTAAATTCCCACATATTTATTGGGGAAAAGTTCCCAATATTTATTTCCTGTAACTGTACTCATACATTGTCAAAAAGAGTCATCATGATAGTTCTCTTAATTGCATTCCAAAGTAGAAACCAAAAGCCACATCAACAAACCACCCTTTCAAATTGCACTTTCACCAGAATCAGGTCTTTTTAAAAAAGAAAGCCAGCAGGACTTGATTTCCCATTCAACACCAAGTCACAATGATGTGATAGCAAGAGTATCTCAAAATGAAATTGGAAATGAGGAAAATAGATTTCCCTGCAAGCTACTGCATTGTTGCTACCTTCTGAAAGAGCAACGGCAACTAAAGCTGACAAACATAGGACTCCCAGATTCTTGTTGGGCAATTATAAATATGTAATTTCCATTTAAGCTTTCATAATTACTGCATATTTAAGATTGTCATGCAACCTTTAGTTCAGGGGATACATAGGGACCGTGAAAATCCCCTAAAGTCTAGTTGCCTTCCAACCCCCGGAAGAAGAGACACAGACATAAGTATTGGAGTAAACTAATGGCAACTTTATTAATGTTACCTATTTAAAATTTACCAACATGAACCATTCTTACTAACATGACAATAATTTGGTGAGGGCTGAAGCCGAGGTAGTGTTCCTCCCGACCTACCCCTCGGCTGATATTGGGCAAAAACACCAGGCCTCTAGGTAAATTAATCCAGGATAACCTCTGCAGGGAAACCAATGGAATACTCTGTCCCAAGGAATTGAATTCAGGGTCTCCAGTTTCAGGCCATTTGTATACGCCCCCCTCTAGGCCCAAAGACCCACCGATGAGGGTTTCTACTCTTGGCCTATGTAAGGATGCATTGGGTGTACACCAAAAGATGTCATTGTCCTCAAAATCTGCCTATGGCCTATTTAATCACCCCACCACTCCCAATCTGCCTATTTACAGTATAGGGGAGGCAAAAAAAACCCCTCCTATACTTTAGGAGGGAAAAAATTCCTACCCAGCTCCTTTCAGCGACCTGAAATTATACTGTTAGTGGCGGGAGGGTGGGTCGAAATCTTCTTTTGAATGAGGCTAGAGGGGGAAGGAGCTGCCTTGGAGCTCCTCCCCCTCTGGAAAATAGATCTATTTTCCCAGCCTCTTCTCCAGGGGAGAGATCCTGGCTGGATCTATTTTCCCAGCCTCTTCTCCAGGGGAGGAGGCAAATTTCCTCCCCAGTCTCCACTTCGCAAGGACTGGGAAGTCCTGCTATCAATAAGCAGCCACTGTGATTAGCAGAAGACAATGCCTATGCTAACTGGGGAGGGGGCTGCATGATGTTCCCACCCACTCCACCTGAGAAGCAATCTCTAATGCATGGGATTTTTGGAACTCCAGATAAGTGATGCTCAACCTGTACACAGTGATTGTATAGGATGCCAGGGGCTACATTTATCCCTACTAATCAAAATGTGTACTTTACCTCTGGAAGTCCTAACTTCATAATAACACATACATTATTCTTTACATATGCATTTCCTGCTGTTGAAGAAGGGCTGGTGTTTATTGGCAGAAAAGTACAGAAATATTCCATGTAGAAAGTTCTGTACAAACATTGTCCAACATTTGTTAATGAACTTCATGTTATAGGATTGTTGTTGTTTTTTTGCGTGGGGTGGGTGTGATTTCTAAGTTCTTTAAAGATCAAAATCTGGAAGTTAAATGTGAAAGCATTTGAAAAAAATGAATTCTGATATTATTTTTTTGCAAAAATTGTATCCATGTTCACTTTCATATCAGCTATAACACATGTTTATTGGTAATTTGGACAACTTTCAGATTCTTTGCTTATGTTTACAAGGCATTGACCATTTACATTTTCACATCCCATGGCAGAAGATGTTGAATAAAAATATTCTTCTCCCCAAGTGAGTGGAAAATCAGATATAGAGGCCTTTCACTAGACGGGTATTTGTTAGTGGAACAGAATAAAGTAAAAGCTGAGAAAACTTCACAAATGTCTTTTGGAAGGGATGATCAGTGTGAAAGCAAGGAAAATGTACTAACTGTGATCCAGCAAGCTGCCTACACAGCTGGATGTCACTGTTGGGTCAGGAAGACAAAGAAAAAGCAGTGCAACCAATCCATAGCCTTCAGCATGAAAGTCTCCATTGACCCAACTCAGTGAATCATAACATCATCACAAGAGAGAGAATAAGATTAATTAGCACATTACAGAAGCAGAGATAATTCCAGATGTGGAGATATATTTCTGGAAACTGCTAACATAAATGCAATGGGGGCACAAAACTATACCAGATAAATAAAAACCAATATAGATATCAAAGAGTATATACATTCAGAAACTACAGAAAGTGTCAGACTTCTTTTGACTTTTCCAGTCCAACTAGAAATGTCAATAATGGAAAATAGGTCAACCAGATTTCTTCACAGTGGCTCAGCCTACATTTAACATTCAGTCCCTTCACTGACTTTTCCTTAATTTTTTTAATTGAACAATAATTATCAGAGGATGAAGGGATGGGTGGGTGGATGCACTGATGGGCAAAGTGGGATGGGGTGGGAGGAGGAAATGGTATTTCATTCTTTCTTTCTTGTCATTTTTATAATCAAATCACCCTTTCTAGTGCTTTTCACATCCCACAGAAAATGTATAAATTCTTGTATCTTTTGCCACATAGATGGCAAAATTCAGATTGCAGGTTACTTCTGGGAGACTTTAAAAAATTAGCAGACTCCAAAGTGTTCCCCTGCTCTTGTCTTTCATTATGGAGGAAGGCCCTTATGGGATTAAGATTCAAACTGATGCCATCTAATTTTGTGGCTAGTAGATATCACCACATTCCTGCAAGCAACATACTTTAC
Source organism: Anolis sagrei (assembly GCF_037176765.1). Taxonomy (NCBI): domain Eukaryota; kingdom Metazoa; phylum Chordata; class Lepidosauria; order Squamata; family Anolidae; genus Anolis; species Anolis sagrei. The sequence goes on from NC_090025.1 coordinate 115,531,788, forward strand.
ATTTGTGGAAATTGCTACATGGAAGACCTAGTTCATTATTTTGCTGACCATCAGTGGAAACAATGACAACATGTGCAGAGATTAGGTTGAAAATTGGCTACTTTATTTAATTATAGACCTGTTTAATATTCAACACAAGACAGCTGAGGAAAAAAGGGGGAGAAGGGTAGTGTAAGAGCAGTTGAGGTAAGTGTTGTTTCTCAGACCTTCCCAGTTTCCCCTGGGTGCAACGCATAAGCCTCAAGAAGAACTCAAAAGCTGGATTGCTCCCTGGCCAGCCTGAATCTGGAAAAACAACTGGAGAATCTCTCACCACAGTTTTATGATTAAAATGAAGGTCCAATTCTTAGGCTTGTCCCAAGAAAAGTCTCCTTTTGTTTAGCCCCTATCCATCAAAAGGGCCCTCCTCCCAGAAAAAGCATATTACCTGCATATGGTAAGTAAATATCACAATCTCTGTAGAAGCTCATGCTTTCAGAAAGCTATCTGCAGATGTGGCAAAACATAGCCCAACCTTTTTCATTGAGGTATTCCAAACGATTTTGATTCAGTTTTCTCCATGCTCTATCTATATATCAATAGTTTCCTTCACCACACCATATTTGCCAAGGCAAGGTAGCAAACCACATTTGGAGCAACACCTGGCCAGTTGTGATGTATGATCTTTGGATCATGAATGGCATGCACAATCAGAGCCTTGCCTTTCAACAAATCTAGGTCATTACCCCTCAGGTGAATGACTAAGCTATGGCAGAGGCTCCGGCTCTCTCCAAACAGAGTTGGTATGAGACCATGCAATGGAGGGCCCACTTTCCCAGATATTTCAACTACAATCAGATCACGCAATCTGAGGTGGAATCCAAATGCATTTGCTGGCCCTGTGCTCCATCCAATAAAGCATATTATGGCTGCAATTCAACTTTTTGTCTCACTGGCCATAACCTAGGAGCTGAATAGCAACAACAAAGCAAAGCAAATACATTTCTGTTGAAAATGATGAGCACATTTCTGGTATGCAAAAGATGTAGCTCCAATCTCTGAATGACTGAATGACCAATTAGTATGACAAAACAAAGGGCAAATGTTGTTAAACTACATTACCCATCACCGCTGGCCATAGGAGCCCAAAGCTAAACCTTTAACTCTTACAAACAGTTTCATTACACTCCACAATATAAACTGCAATATTTGATGAAAAGTAAACTGAATAAATGAACAATTAGAGCTTATAAGAACATCAGACATGCTGTACTTGCAATTTTTGCTTTAGATTAATTCATTTGAAACCCACTTAATCACTTCAAATGCCAATACAATCCATTTTTACTGAAAAATGAAGAATTAATTGCAGTTTTTCTTTTACTGACTTGTGTGTTACCTCATTAAATTATAGACTCTGGGCTCACTGACTATCTGTTTTCAAATTTTTGTTCACTCCATATTTTCCACTTCTCATACTTGCATTATATCAATGTCACTATTAAGTATTCAGTTTTTTGAAGTTATTAATGAGGACCATTACAAAAAAGCTACTATTTTAAGTAGGAAAAAATTCTGGAATTTAAGAAGCCAGAAGAAAACTTGAAATAAAGAAATACAATATTCTGCCTGTGTGTATGCGTGCACACATCCTGATTAACAATAAATATTGTATAATAGAATGCATTTTTCTAAAATCAACATATTTTTATCAGAACTGTTCAGAATTGCAGCTTTCTTGCCAATTCACTGAATGAATGTTGTGTTCATACCATGCATCCATGCACCCAAGCCAAACCTCAGATTACCCAAAACATAGCACTCAATTCATCACCTTAAATCAATTTTAGATTTTCAACTTCACCTAAAGAAAAGTTGTACAATAATTTTACTTCCAGGAGCTGGTGCATAATAAAAAATAACGATATAGTTGGAAAAAAGATCTTACAAAATACATGCATCCCAGTGAATTTTTAGAATGCCTCAGGTTATGATCCTGTACATTTTACTTATGAGTAAGGTCCACTGGGTTCAATGAGATTCATATATGACAACACAAACATATGATTGCATTATTTGTATAAATGGAATGTAGCTTTACAAAGGGGAAAACACTCTCAAAGTAAGTAGACAATCAAATCTTCTAACATTTAAATTTTACAAGTTAAAATTTATTTCACTGTGGTACTTTGTAAGCCTGGTAAAAAGTCTTAAAATATAAGGTTTGTGCAAATCTCAAAATCAAACAAAAATAAGAACTAAAAGGGGAGGAGCAAAAAATCAAATCAGTAATTCTGATTAGATTTTATGATACTGGTGAGATTTTTGGAAAATTAGAAGTGCTGGTTAAGATTCTGTGAGAAAGAGAATTTGGGAACACACTTATTACCAAGTGCTAGGGTTTTTTCATTCAGTGGGTCCTTTCCCCAGGAAAGCCCCTCTTGTCCCCGACCTCTTTTTACAGGGTGTGCTGATTCCTTTTCTTTACACCAAAAAGAAAATTAGAATCACATAGTGAATAATGCTCTGTTTGGCTGAGCAAATGAGCAAACTGGGAAGGGCAAACTTCCACAACTCCTCTGTTATGGAGTTCAGCCTTCTTTTGCATTTTGACTCAGTTTAGAGCAGTGGTTCTCAACCTGTGGCCCCCCAGGTGTTTTGGCCTACAACTCCCAGAAATCCCAGCCAGTTTACCAGCTGTTAGGATTTCTGGGAGTTGAAGGCCAAAACATCTGGGGACACACAGATTGAGAACCATTGGCTTAGAGTAATAGATGTAAGATCAGAATGAAAGGGGAAAGTAGAAAGAGATGGAAGGTAGCATGGCATTTTTAAAGTAGCTTGGAGAGTGAGACATCAGAGGATTTACCAGGGCTGTTCCTGCTAAATCATAGCTGTTAAAGGGCATGAAGATGCAGCACACATTACTACAGGAGGTTGGCCATGCCAGATTTTTGCTGGTTCCTTCCACATTCTCACGCATACATACCAAATAGCATCATATAACACAATATCACATACAACATACATTTCACATGATTTGAAGTCCTGGAAATTTTGTATTTTTCCAGGGTGCTAAATTCCACAGCAAAGCTAGAATCCTCATGGTGATGTGGTTGTGGCATTCCATTATACCAGTATAAGATAATTTTGGAGCACCACAGACTGGTGTGGAGTGGTAGAAGAAGAAAAAATACCTCTGTCAAGAATTATGGGGGAATCATCTTAAGTTGGACTTTTTTATATTGCTGTTGTCATTATTTTTGTCATTATACCTATGGCCATCTTACTTTTATGGCTGCTCCATAAGTTATTTGTGGCCAGTCGCCATGGACAGAAATTATCTGATAAGAACAGTTGCCCCCTGCACAACTGTTCAGGGGGCAGTAATGGAAGCTGCTGTACTTGTCATAATTTACACCCCTTTATGACATCCGAAACAGACATCTGATGCATAAACAAGTACAATACAGCTCACAAGTTGCCATATCCAAATACATACTATAGCCCTTGTTATGAACATGTGCAAATTTCATACACACTTCAAATGTATCAGTATCAAATAAACACAACAACCACCGCTTTGCTATTTGTTATCTTTTTAAAACTCAATACACTGATTCCAGCAAATCTGTTGAAACCAATGTTCTGCAATGGAGGCTCCACTCAAAAACTAAATATTACAATGTGTTCTGTTGATTAATTTGTTATCCTCATATATAAATCAAGTAATTTAGCTGGGGTGGCAGAATTTTAACTCTTTGTAACAATATTCTTGACTTTGGGCACAAATATGGCTGTCATCTGTCATATAAGTGTGAGAAAAATGCCATTCTTCCCCTTTTGATACTTTTGACTAGGTAGACTTTTGAAACCATTGACTAGATTGTCTTGGAATATTTGATATCTTCATCAAGTAGAGCACAGTGTAGACACTGACAGTGCAATAAGAACTTGTGGTTAAAACAAATCCAGGAGAGAAATACTCAGGATGCTCTAAGTTTAGATATAAAATTTTATTTTGTTGTTTCCGGAAATCCAACTTGGGATAGGAAAGGAGACAATCAAAAAGATATTGACCAAAGTTGTTGTAGGTTTTTTCGGGCTATATGGCCATGTTTTAAAGGCATATGCCTTTAGAACATGGCCATATAGCCCGAAAAAACCTACAACAACCCAGTGATTCCGGCCATGAAAGCCTTCGACAAAATATTGACCAACTTCAGTAGAAAGGCCTTTAAAGCTGGTGCTCATATGGGTGTAAGCCACTGATTCAGAAGCCTCATTATGCTCCATTTCCTCTTTTCATGCTCCATGAACAGTGAAAAAATGAAAAGTGACTTTTTCAGGTATATGGGAAGCAAAGAAGGAGAAGTCACATTTTCAGGCATATGGGAAGCAAAAAGACTTGAGAATATGAATAAAGAAAGAAAAGGAGAGGTGAAGCAAATGAGCAAGTGTGGTCCCTAAAATTTTCTCTCACTAGTTACGTTACACAACCATTGATGGCCTTTACAACATAAAATTTGGTTGCAGACTCTGCTTCAGTTTAAAAATTTCTGCAAGTGCACAATTTTTGATTAATGGAAAACCAACAAAACCATGTGAAATACAGAAAGGGAACAAACAAAGGATGCCCTCTCTCACCATTGTTGTTTGCAATGGTGATAAAAGTATTGAATAAAGCAATAAAAGCTGAGAAAGATATCAAAGGAATAAATACAAAAGGTCAAAGTTGCAAATTAAAAGCATTTGCAGATGATTTGATGATATTTTTAAAAGATCCTCTGTACACAGACAGGAGATTGAAATATAAGCTGAAAGAACTTGGAAAGATGTCAGGATTTAAAATTCATAAAGAAAAACTGCGGTTTTGACCAAGAATGTGATAAAAATGGAACAAAAAAATTAAGTGAGAAATTGGGCTTTCAGAATTCTCAAAAAGTTAAATATTTGGGAATAATTATTTATATTGAAAACTCAAATTTATTTAAAGAAAATTATGATAAAATATCAAAAGATATTTAAAAGATTTGCTTAGATGAAAAATTTGCAACTGTCTCTTATGGGTAGAATCTCAGGTCATAAAGATGAATGTACTAACATGCTGTTTTTGTTTCAAACTTTACCACTTCTAATAAGTGATACCTCATTTAAACAATGGCAGAAAGGCTATATTTATCTTGCAAGGGAAAGAGACCCAGGGTGAGATTTAAAGTATTGCAAGACAATAAGAAAAGAAGATAATCGGGTTTCCCAAACTTTAAAATATATGATCACACTTTTTTATATATATAGTTGAAGGAATGGATAAATCTGAGAAATCAGAGATTACTACAACTCTGGTCAGGCCCGTAGCCAGGATTTCGGGTTTTTTTTTTTTTGGGGGGAGGGCTGAATTTTTTTCAGGGGGGGGTTGGGGGGGGCTGAGTTGGGGGGGCTGAGTCTGAGTGAAAGAGGGTCTAGCCTAGCAAACCTTTTGTATCATTACCCCAATACCCCCATACATATGAGATATATTGAGTATGGTGATCAGATCATGATATGAATAAACATAACAGTTTAAATAAGGCACCAGTAAGGCCTTTTCACGAACCACCATGAGAATTTGGGGGGGGGGGGCTGAAGCCCCTCATCCCCCCCCCCCCCCCCCGGCTACATGCCTGACTCTGGTACATGTAGAATAATCACAGGATGTCTCAAACCTACACCTGTGGATAGTCTCTGTAAGCTAGCTGGCATTGCCCCTCCCGATGTGTGATGGGAAGTTGCTGCTAACTGTGAGAGAAATAAGGTTGAACATTGTGAAACCCATACACTGTGTGGTTATAAGTCTCCTCCCAGTAGACTCAAATCAAGGAAAAGCTACATGAGAACCACCACTCCTCTTCATGTTCCCCCAGCAACAGCAAGGGTATCCCTCTGGGCAGCTAAATCAGGAAATCGCAAATGGTTCCCCCCCCCCCCTACCACGAGGGTCTTCCTTGGAGGCAAACCAAGAATGGGTAACCTGGAAATCCCTGAACAGACTCATAAGTGGAGTGGGCAGATCAAAAGACAATCTGGCAAAATGGCACTACCTAGAAGAATCCTCTACTGTGAACTAGAACAAACAATTCTCCATCTGTATGCTTGCCCACAATGCCCTGCCTCATGCACAGAGGAAGAATTTTTTAAAGCTACAGACAATGCGGTCCCTGTTGCCCATTTTTTGGTCAAAAATTATTGAGTTGTTTGTGCTCCCCCTATTTTATCAGTTTTATACTTATTTATGCAATGTTTTGACACAAAATAAATAAACTACTATTCAAGGAAAGAGGTCTAAAATTTGGAAAGCCTTGCCTATCTTTGGTATGATAAAATAAAAGCAAAGGCAAACTTTTACAATCACTTCAGAAGGACACCACTACTACAAGTGTAAAATAATTATAAGGAAAGATTTTATCCAAAGATGTCTTCATGGTGTTCTCCACATGAAGTTCTGTTTAGAAGAGAAATTGCTTTCCAAGGGAAATGGTTAACCTATGGAGACTTGTTAATGTTACAAAATGATCAATATAGAGTAAAGATGAAAGAGGAGTTAATGGTGGTGGGTTTAATATGCAATGGGTTTCTCATAGACAAATTACTGAATGATATAAGATGGATTTGCATCAATGAAATCAGAGTTTCAAAATTTACTACATTCAGGGGATGTAGTAAATTTTGGTCATTTGATTGCCCAAATCCACAAACTGCTGTTGAAATATGAAATGGGGGAAGAACAGGTGAAGGATTTTATTGTCAAATGGACACAAAATATAGGTAGATAAATAAAACTGGAACGATGTGTGAAGATGTGGGTAAAGAATATGAATTTCTCTTTATGAAATGATTTGAAAGATAATTTTAGAAGATGATGTATAGGTGGTATCTGACACCAGAGAGTCTTTCTAAAATGTATAAAAATAGATCCAGTAACTGTTGTAAATGTGAGAAAAACATTGGGACATTTCACCATATGTAGTGGTCTTGTAAAAAGGCCCAGAAATATTGGATTCAGATACACATTATGTTAGAAAATATTGTAAAGCTTAAAATTACAATGAAACCTGAACTGCATTTGTTGGGCATAGTAGACGACTAATTAGAAAAGAAACATGGAAGATACAAAATTCTACACAATCTACACAATATACACAATTCTAATGGCAAGAATCATTCATGCCCTGAGATGGAAAGAACCAGATATACCAATGTAAGAAGATTGGCTGATGAAAATATGTGAATTAGCAGAGATGGACAAATTGACAGTGTTGATTGAAGAAAATCGTTGACTACATTCAAGAAAGACATTGCCATACAACCGACATCATCTTCTTTGAACTGGATTACGAGTCTATACTGTCATACAATCCAGTTCAAAGCAGATAATCTGGATTTTATATGGAAGTGTAGAAGAGGCTTGGGGCATATTTATTACTTTTATATCACTAAGATGGGGAAATCTTCAGCCATTGGTTTTCTGCTATAGAAGAGTGTTATTAAAAGTAGAAACTAGAAAGGTTGAAATAAAGAGATACTTAAAGGGACTCACAAAAAAAAAGAAAGGGAAATCAACAAGCAGTTAGTGGGAGGATTATAGATGAGTTTAGTAGATGTTTGTTTTGAATGTGAATAGGTTATATATTGTAGAAAAAGGTGTGTTTTGTTACTTTTGTAAGATGTGATCATTTTAATTTATTTTGTGTTGTGCTTTACAAGCAAGTTTTTTCTTTGTTTGTATACTCAAATAAAAATCGTTTTAAAAAATGCCTCTGAAGAAGGAGTCTCCACCACACTCCAAGTTATCATATTTTGCTGTCAAACATCTTTTATCATCAGGACATTTTTCCTAATAGTCAGTTTGAAGCTGTCCTAGTCTCTGGAGCAGCAGAAAACAAGCCTGTGCCATCTTTTGAGATGGCATAGTTATTGTACCATTATTTATAAGCACTACTGTTCACTCCATCAGGGCTGAAGTATAGATATTTGAAGAAGTCTTAAACATGTGTACAACCCTCCTCTGTGGTACTTCAGTGAACTTAGCATAAACCCTTCAGATTTACCTGCTCAGCAGCATTGCTTTAATGAGTAGTTTCAATCAAGCTCTTATATTTATTTCGCACTAAGAGTGGCACACAAGGACTGACCTTATTTGCACAGATTCTGTCTTTTATCTTCATTCTGTTCCAAAACTTCTTTCCCTGACTTTATCTAGGTGAATGTTTAAAATGAGATGAAATGAATTTCCCAAACTACAGAGAGTGGCAAGAAGGAAGCCAAACTAAAAATGCCCCCTCTCACCTTGACTTCACTTTTACCCTCTCATTTGCTGAAATATGTAAATCTTAGGCTTTTAATATGACAGACCTATAAGCCAAAGTAATTTGTGATTTTTATCAAGTCTCTGGTGGAAGTGCTTAATGGTTCATAAATGTGCTGACTTCCCAGATCACAATAATCGACTCTACAAAACACAAACTGGAGGCACGAATCTCTACATTTATAGCATCCTTGTGGGTGAGGCAAGGTTCTAAATGGCCTGCTCATGCCAGGCATAAGGTGCTCTTCATGCTGTGGGAAGATCTTTCATAAAACCTTGCAATTTATGATTCAAGTAACCAGGGAAACTGTTCTACTCGAAACGGGCCATTCTCACAGGCAAGTAAGCTTAGGTCAAGGTATTAAAAAGAATAAGAGGAGAGGAAAATGGAGCAGGGTTTATTACACAGTGCAGCTCGATTAACAAGCTGCTTTAAGGGTTTTGTGAGCCCCAGGCAGAGATCTGCTAAACTTTCTGAAGACATTTTTCAGTCAAAAATAATATTTTATTGATTGCCTGGTGTTACAGGGGCAAAATATGGCCCTTACCATAGTTGCCTACCTCTGCTTTACCTATTTTTTGTGTTGATACTTATAAATTAAAGTAGGTAATCTCACTTATATATTTGCAATGCTGCATGCAGATCCGTGGCAAGGCTACTGATACAGACCTGTGTGTGTGTGTGTGTGTGTGTGTGTGTGTGTATGTGTGTTTGGAGGTCTTTTAGTCTAATGCAGAGATACAAATGTCTTAGTTTTAGGCAACATTTTTACTTCTGCTTTGTCCTCTAATGACCATCATTAAAATTGAACTTGTCCCCTCATCAACATAACTGCAACTTTTGTTAGGTTTTTTTTAAATATTGTTCACACATAGAGCCTGCTCAAAAAGGTTTGTTCCTGGACACTTCGCTCCATGAATCTATAAAATCCCAGGCTACCGACATATTTCTCTCAGTTACAACCTTCTCACAAAGGTCCATGAATCCACCACGCATTGAGGCAAATCCATGGGTTCATGGTGGAGGGCATGGAGAACCCAGGGATCTTTGTGATAAGGTTGTAACTGAGAGATAGAAGTCAGTAGCCTGAGTTTTCATAGATGCATAGCATGATGTACCAGGGACCCCATCACATGGGGGAAGCTTCAGTGTCTGGCTTCCCTCGTTGTCCTGAAGACAACACAGGAAGCTTCCCATGTTGCCATAGTGACAGTATACACTGCTTCCTCTCCTCTTTCTAGCCAGAGCCCAACCAGAAGTTGGTATGTATTATGTAATAGGCTCCTCTGGGAAAGAGGAAAGGAAGTGGATTACTATGGGAAAAGAAGCCCATCTGATGAGGTCATTAGACTCAAAAGGTTCAACAGCTCACTGTGTTGAGACATCCTATTTCATAAATAATAATAATATGTGGGAGCATTGTTTTCATCCTTAAACACATCATATGTAAACCAGCACATATATAAGGCAGAATGGACATAGCCAACAATTGTTTGTTATTTCAATCAAAACCACTTCTGGAATGGTAGTGGGTAATGTTATGGAGAAGATAAATTTTGCTTGCATCATAAGGGAGAAGCCTTGGCAAATGGGTCACATTGCATAGGGATGCAACATTGAGCTTGAAGTGAAAGAGCCACAGGGTTTATTTGGCTCTATTTTCCCCCTTTGCTTCAACTTTGGATCCAGTGGTAGACCCAACAACCCAGTTTTCCTGCAGTGTAAGCATTTGTGGATTATTCAGGGTGTGTGGGAATTTCCCACCCCTTCCATTTTTTTAAAAGCTCTTCAATGCTTTATTTTAGGGAATTGTCAATTGACTTGGGAAGATGTCTGTAAATAGGGAGTCACTTGTAAGGTTTTAGGGGTAGAAAAATAAGATTACAATCAATATAATGGCACAAATTTTGTGAAATAATGGCCTCTAGATTTGCCTGTTTAGGTCATAGAACAGGCATTGGGGAATCCAATAGAATTGGCAATTTGTGGGAGATTGTTTGGCTTTGCCTTCCATTAGGGATAGCTGGGAAACAATCCAAGGATTATATTTTTCTTGAGGCTCTGGTATTAACTTAGTGAAAGCTTTGGAAGGAGTCTGGTGGAGACCTAATGCCTCAATTTCTCCCTTACCAGGTTGCTCCCTTTATTGATTATCACAGAGTTTTAATTAGTTGACAAATTTAATAGGTAAATAAACTGGCCCTTACGCAACTCTGTAACAAGTCCTCTTTTACCTTGGTTCTGTGCCATTTCCATTTTGCCTGTAAACACAAACAGAAATTAGGTGTTGCAAGTTACAGTTGTCAACAGCAAAGCTGGTCTAAATTCAGCCACATGGAAATGATTTCATGCTCTGAGTTTCCTGGATGTTAAGCCTGAGTGTCTATAGATACTTCAATTTTTTCTTCTTTCCCCCATAGTCTTCCATTTGAAACAGGCAGACTTTGGCAAGATTTTTAATTAGAGTTTCCAAGTGCATTCACTGAGCACAATTGAGACTTTTTTTTCTCTACATCCTTGGGGGCTGGCAGGGAGAGTCCAAGGTTTTCCTTTTTATGCTGCTTTGAAGAAAGCAATTTCCTGTTAATAGGGTTCAATTTGGATGTGATTAGCATCTTGCAGATTGATCTATATTATATGCTAGTCACACACATACAGAAATTCTGGTTTCCTATTTCCTTTCAGTTTGGACCACTTTTTCCTTCAAGGTTTCACTTTTTTTTAAAACCAATGGTAAATAAGAACAAACGATACAGATGTAACATTTACCAATTAGTGAGTACTTCAACAGTGACTTTGGTGCTTGAATATTTCATATGCATTCACAAAGTTCATTTCCTTTGTTACAAATACAAAAACAAAACATGCATCTTGGGACCACCTAGCTAACTATTCAGATTATCAAGAATGGCTAATCATGGCCTGACAGATGCTTGGGGTCATGATGTCTCACAAGAGAGCAAAAACATGCTCATTTTCTTTTCAAGCATTTCTAGGTTGCTATTGATTGGACAGATTAATTAGTGTAAAACTGGGGGAGGAAAGCAATATTTTTCATTCTTTAATTTTCGGAGAACCAAGGCTACACTGAATATTGGATATCTTCAATCTTTACTTCAAATAACAAAATCTATATGCCAAGCATTGCTCACAATATATGACATTTGCATGGCTTTGTTGTTGCTGATTATGAATACTTTTCATTTTGAGCCCAATTTTGTCTGTCATCAGGGAATACAATTTGATGAAGTGACCATTGACAGTAAATAAAGTTGGAGGAAGTGATTGTATGAGCAAATGTGTCAAGAGATGTTAAAAAAAGAAGTACAAGAGTTAAAACTATGTAAATGTATGAAGAACTGCCAAAAGCAAGCAAGCAAACCAAAAGCAAAACAAAGTGATCTGCCATAAAGGCTTCTAGATAGTACTTGTGATTTGTAAAACAACAAACAGCTAGTCACTGGTCATTTTATTTTCCACACAGACTTGTTTTGCTTCTGTAAACTGAGTTGAGAAAAAGTCTCCTACCATTTCAGAGATGAAATAGAATTGTTTGGCCATTTTTGAGTGCAGGCTAATCAGATATTTAAACCAAAATCCAGGTAGTCAATCATTGCCAGGTGATGTCCAGGTCTTGACTTTCTTCACTCTTTTAGTGATCATTTATGTTGTTATTTCCAAGGTTTTGTGAGTAAAACCAGCTGGGTAGGCCTGCCAAAAGAGGCCTACACATGTGTCTTCACATGTGTTTTAAATTCTGACAGCTCATTTAGCTGTCAGATATTTTCTGGTAGGACATTCCACAGTTGTGGGACAGCTGATGAAAAGGTTATTTGAGTGGCAGCCTGGAGTCCCGTCCCCCCCCCCCCGTCCCGCTTCCCGAGGATCAGGGTGGATTGTAAGGGAGGAGGTGATCCTGTAGGTAGCCTAGACACAAATATGTAGGGCGTTTAGAAGACATGTCAATATTCTGAGTTGCAGAAAGCCCACAAAAAGAAGGGAGTACAGTTTTCTCAAGCCATGGCAGGATTTCTAGTGATCAGCACCATGAGATGTTGAAGAACACAGGCTGTCACCCAGCATTATCTTCCAAGAGTGAGCTATAGACAATGTCTGCCAGCACATCGGCTATTGAAAATAACTGCATTCACTATTATAGCACAAATTGTGCTCTTGCAAAGGCTGAAAACAAGTGGAATGTGGAATTAGAAGGCAATTTTATCTCCACTTGTACAGAGTAGACATCGCCCAAACATACCTGATCCACAGCTAGGTGGCACTCCTAAAATACTATGATTGATTTTTCAAGAGAATGACACCATATGTCAGTTTATAAATACTATCTCCTGCAGCTGTGTCTAAATGTTTTTTCTCAACATGTATCAAATATTCTCCCAAGAAAAGGCTGTATAACCTAAATGAAAGATCCATTACAAATTTGCCACACATCCTTTATAGTTATGTTTACACTTAGGTCATCACAGAATCTATGTCTGCTATTGATTTACATTAGTTTATTGGCTGTTGAGTTCCATCGGATAGTTAAGATGCTTAGAGAAGCCATAGGAAATTCATGCCCTTATTACGACTGGCACAATGTATAATTTATAATAGCGTTATTTATTAATGTGCACAGTTTGGGCACCCCAGCATGTTATCTAGAGTTGTGTTATCCCAGTGGAGGCAAGAAAGCAATCTCTCTTTGACAAATGTTGACAGCTTCTTCTCTTGAACTCAAACAGGAGCTTCCTTGTTTGGTACTTGCTATTCTCTCTCTTCCTCTTAAAAGTCACTTCTGAGCTATTTACCCTTTTGCTCTCAACAGCACTTAAAGACTTTAAAAAGTGCTTCCTGTGGTGAAGAAACAACAGCGGTCAGTGCTGGATTAACACAGCATGGAATGGACGGGCACATGGCAGTAATAACTCTAAGTCTTGTGTTCCTTGTTTTCCTCCCATCAAGACGCAGAAATACACAGCAGCCCCGAAGCAGTAGCATCAATTTAGTTCAAAGGAAGTAAGTGCAGCCAAATTTAACCCTAGTTCTGAGGCATCTTAACAGCTTCTGACATCTATTGCATTCAAATGTGCTTAGTGGATTGTGCTGTGTGTGTGCTGGGTTTTCTTATTTCTTTCTCTTTTTTTGAATGGCAGGGAATATGTTTTTTCCCTCTCTTTCCAACCCACAGCATGGCATTTTACCTCTGGATGTGTTGAAAACCTTCCTGCACTTTATTTTAAATGCTGGATTGAAACTGCTATACTTATCATTTATGCTTGGCACCAAATAAGGATAGAAAAGAAATTTGCACTGACCAAGATGTTTAAAGAATTTATCTATTTTATAGGCTACGAGACTATTAACATCTCAGGGGAGAAAAATACTGGCCACAGTCCTGAATACATCAGTGCAGGCAGAAAACCATTGAGGACAAACGCAGCAGAACTGTCAACTGCTTGGAACCAGCATATTTTGTCTGAAATACAAATGTTAGAGTAATGTACCAACCTGATTCTGACTTATAAGAAATAATCTCTTCAAAAATATACACTTCTGCTTTCGAAAAATTGATTCCCTCCAAAAGGATGAATTTAAATATTATTTATATTAAATGCATTTTTATTAATACAACTACTGTAGCTGCAGAGATTCAAAGATCTGATCTTGTACAATGACTCATCTCCAAAACTGCCTTTAGCCAAGAAATTCCTAATCAATTGTCAAGCCCAATAGCCCCTAGGGAGGTGTAAGAGAAATGTTCTTCAAACAATAGGATAACCTCACAATCCTCTACTGTAGAACTTTTGCCTTAAAAAAATATTGTGAAGGTTCTCCAATATCTTGAGTCATGTTTATGATTTATTGATCATAAATGAACATAGAAAGTAGGTAAGGAGCAGCCACAGATATTCTCCAGGGCATTCACAAGAATGTATGGGCTTGTGAAACGGTTGCAGATTGTACATCTGGGAAACTATTATGGTGTCCAACTGAGAGGGAATCCCCTCAGGGAGGCAAACATAAAAAATTAAAGATGCAATTATGATCAAGGTTCAGGGAAGCATACAGGTGTTTCAAAAATATCAGATATGAGATATGAACAGCACCTCAATTGGATTTATATTGTTTTGTATGCTTTTCATTCAATTGTCTATATTTACATAATCATTGTCTTTTTTCTCTGAGGCCAGCTCCTTTTGTGGACTCATATAATCCCACCCTGTACTATTTACATTGCCTCAGGCCATTTCCCAAGTCTCACTCTTTTTCTCCTGGGAGAACTTTTCAAATGGCTTCAGCTTCAAATGGACAAATAGCGGTTTTTCATTTTTTTCCCATAACAAAGGAGACTCCATCCACCTCTAACATCACAGGGAGTCCCCAGCTTGGCCATTTCTGAGCCAATTAAGGAAGGGAGTGGGTCTTTTAGATACATGTCAAAGGCAATAAAATATCTTGCGCTGTACCACATGGTTATGTCCAATTCTTTTTGAGCAGAGATTCTGTATCAGATATCCTTTCAGGTCTGAAAGTTAATTAAATATTTGTTATTGCTTTCAAAGCTGGTCTACATTTCTTCTGGCTGTCAAAGCAGTTAGTTGATTTTGGCTACACTTCCTCCTAACTAGCATGCTGCTGAAAAGTAAAAATACTGTGCATTCAGAATACCCCAACAACTACTTCCCTGCAGAATAAAGATTCATTGAAGAGAAGACTCACATATTTGGGTGCAGTCTGCCACATGGACTTCCCAAAATCAACCCATTCCCTCGGTATCAAATCTGGTGAGCAGACTGATTTTATGGAGCAATACAACTCTCAACACTGAGAAAGGAAACCACCTCTTTCCTTTGTGGAGAGAAGTAACAGAAATCTGGTTGGGGTTCTCTTCCCAGAGAAAGGAGTCTGTCTCCTTTTTTGACAGACAGAAATGCAGCCAGACTTCTATCACTTCTCTCTTTTGAGAACAAAGACAGACTACTTTTTTTAGCAGACAGAAGTTCAGCAGGCAGAAGTGCAGCACCTCACGCCCCACAGTGTGGAATTGTGGGGTGTGGGGTGGGTTGGAGCAGGGGTTTCAGAGGCTTTTCAGTGTGTGTGTGGCACATGCCTTGAGTGTTGAAAGGAGCACCAATCCCACGAGTCCCCAAAACAAGAACATACACACATGTAAGGAAACCTATGCTACTTCACAATCTGACAGATACTCTGGAATGAAAATAGTCTAACCTAAATAGGGTTATAGATGTCACAACTATATTTTTTGATTGTGCCCAGAAACAGACACTTCTATCAGATCTATGGAAATGATGAGTCCCCTTGTAAACTTCACTAGTTAGTACTCTGGTTATATTCCTTTGTACCAAATGTATTCATTATCAACACTTTACTTCTTTTGATATGTCTGAAATCTGAAACCTGGGTAGAAATCTGCAAGTGTAGCTTTCACTTTCCCTGTAGCTGAGATTCACTAGTAAGTATTTTCTTACTATATTAATTTTCAATGTATAAAAGGAGTCATTTTGAAATGGCTGAGCAAGTTGTGAAGCTGGACTTCCCCAATTCTAATCTTGGCTCTGGCATAAACCCAGCAACTGGCCTTAGGCTTGCCTCTTACCTTCAGTTCCTCCATTCCTCACCTCTAATACAGAAAAACAAAAATACTGATATAGCAAACAACTCTAAGGACTGTTATTCAAATCACATAATGACAGTGCAGTCATTTGGCATCTTGGCTGAACTGGAACCAGCATAGTGCATTGGTTTGAACATTGGACTATGACTCTGAAGATCGAGGCTTGAATCCCCTCTGAGCTATGAAATCCACTAAGAGACTTGGGGCAAGTCAAATTATCTCAGTCTCATAGGAAGGCAATGGAAAATCTCTGCTGAACAAATATTGCCAAAGAAAACCTTTGAAAAGTTTGCCTTGAAGTCTCAATAAGTCAAAGAATGACTTGCAGGCACACAGCAACAACATGTTGTAATTATTGACTCCATTCAGGTTCTAACTTGATGTAGGTAGAGGGGGAAAATATGAGATTTGTTAAAGAAAGGGGTATGTGGGTGACAGAAGTGAATTGTGATTGAATGTAGTTCATCTGTGTGGATCTGTAAAATCAGGACTGCTTTCTCAGCTATACTGAAAATGTGTCATCATCACCCATTGTACAGCTGAGTCACTCGGGCTGAGAGACTATGTTCTACCTCAAGGTTATCTGATGAGGTGAAGATTCTGCCCTGCAGACGCCATGCAAACACAGCCAACCAAGCCGAACATGCTATTTTGAGCAAGGCTATGCACAGGGCAACAGAGGGAAACTGCTCAGAGTTGTGCATCAGCCTGCTGTGCTAGCTGACCTTGAAGGAAATTTGAAAACAGCTTCTAAGTAGAAAAAAACATTAAAAATGTGAGGGTTTTTTCCCTGAAACAATGTTTCACAGGAGTCAGGAAAGTAGGCTTGTCACTAGTTTCTGAAAGAACACCATCTGGTTCAGAATTTCCTAAATAATGCATCTTGCTGGTGTCACAGTAATGATGGTTATCAAATCATGCAAGAGTTAATCTAAGTACTTTGAAGTCTTGTGCTGGGTGTGTTGTTAACCAAGGTCTATGGGACTGAACTCTGGGGTCCAAATGACACCCTTTGGTCTATGTTAATAGGTTTTGCCTTTTAAATGCAAAGCATACAGATATAGGGACTTCTGCTGCTGGGAAATCAAAACTCACCCACACCTAAAGGACAGCTGGAAAGAACAACAGGAATGAATGGTTCTAGCCAATATTTGCTTCTCTTTTTCCATACAAAGGTGAAGGTTGCCCTAATCTGTCCCCAAAAATACCCCTCCTACAAAAAGCTGGATTTTAAGCAGTCAATCAATTTTACCAACATTCAAGGCTCATGCTGTTATTATGCAGAATGAGAGGGGTGCCTCAGGTAGTGTATTGAAAAATCCAAAGTTAGTTATTTAGTGTACTATTATGACATCTTTTTTTCTGCTAGGCCAGGAGAGAACTTTCTATCTCCTATGCCAAACTAATTCATACACATGTAGGTACAATATAGGTTGTTTTGGTGTATAAGGAACATCAGTTGCTACTCTGACTCAGGTGGCAAAATGAGATTACCTTAGGTTCTTGTGGGTTTTTTTGGGCTATAGGGCCATGTTCTAGAGGCATTTCTCCTGACGTTTCGCCTGCATCTATGGCAAGCATCCTCAGAGATAGTGAGGTCTGTTGGAAGTAGGAAAAATGGGTTTATATATCTGTGGAATGGCTGGGGTGGGGCAAGGAGCTCTTCCCTGCTGGAGCTAGGTGTGAATGGTTCAACAGAACACCTTCAATAGCATTTGAAGGCCTGGCTGAGCCAGGGAAAATCCCCTGTTGAGAGGTGTTAAGCTGTGCCTGATTGTTTCCTCTCTGCTGTTTTGCTGTTGTAATTTTAGAGTTTTTTTAATACTGGTAGCCAGATTTTGTTCATTTTCATGGTCTCTTCCTTTCTGTTGAAATTGTCCACATGCTTGTGGATTTCAATGGCTTCTCTGTGTAGTCTGACATGGTGGTTGTTGGTGTGGTCCAGCATTTCTGTGTTCTCAAATAATATGCTGTGTCCAAGCTGGTTCATCAGGTGCTCTGCTATGGCTGACTTGCACCTGATGAACCAGCCTGGACACAGCATATTATTTTTATCAGTCAGACCAAGTAGAAAAGTCTCCGGTTTTAGCTGGAGGCTTCCCCCTAAAATTTTCTGAATCACCGTATTTGAATCCAATATTTCTTGTTATGTTTGCATGTCCACCACATATGATACAAGGAACCCACTTGTTGTTTATATTTCCAGCAAATATCTGAGCTCTTTTTATATATCTTAGAGAGCTTTTCAGGTGGCATATATCACCACTACATCATTTTATAGAAATTCTCTTTCAAATTATAACATAGCATGAATTATAACCCTTTATTCCACATTTTCTCCCACTATTCCAACATTAAATTGTGCCCCACATTTTGTGCATTCTTTAACTTGTTTGTCTGCCATTTCCCATTTCAACAACATTTTATACATTTTAATAATTAAATGTTCATTATCCGTACATAATGGCAATTCAAATTCCAATTTACTTATTTCAAAACCAACTGACTGCTTGTCTTGTCTGAATCTCTTCATTAACGTTAAATAAGAAAACCACTGGAAGCAAAAAAAAAACCCTCTGCAATTAATTTTTTTCTTGATTTTATTCTATATTTTCCATGCACATTTTCTAGGAGATTTTTATATGTTAATCATTTCTTCTTATCTTGTGTCTCTTTTCTGTTTTCCCAGATACCTACCCTGGGATCTTTGGGCATAAGATTCGTTTATGTGTCTCCCATATTTGTATTAAAGCATGTCTAACATAATGGTTTTTGAAAAATAGTTCTACACAACCATTAAAAGTACAATGACATTTCCAGCTTCTACTCTGTCAAACCCAACTGATATTGAGAAAGATGTAAGAGAAGAATGGTCTCTATTCTCTTCGTAGGAAGAAGAAAGCCTTCTCTAACTGGGAGGGGAAGATTAAATCTCGTAGGGGAGGAGGAAGAAGGATTGTTTGCATGACAATATCTGTTTTGGAAAGAATATGAAAGAGAGAAATAGGCAGTGATTGTAGAGGAATACTATGCCCACATTCTCTGTTCAAAAGTATGCAAAACCTTGCTGGAGTACTTACGGGGAGAGTAGCTGATAGTTAGACAACAGCATGAGAGCTCTCATACATCCCTGTTGCCATTACACATCCATGAGGAAATCATCCTATTAGAAAATATTATCTTCTTGTGCATTCCTCCTCTCCAAAAAATTACTTAGGATAGTGTAACATGTGATTATATTAGTATATGCTACCAAGAGGTCTATGGAATATGCATGCAAGTGTCTGATAAAGAGGAAAAGAGATAACCTGTGAACCTGCATCGAAATGTCCTTCACCCATTATTAAAAGTTAAATTGCAAAAAAATATTTCCCAAGTTGCAAACTTCTACAGATTTTTGTGACACTAAGGTTAATTGAAACTAGAGGCACTTACATACATTTCTTTGGACTATGTCATTTTCTCTTTTTTTAATGTAGCAAGTTAAATGTCTTCTTCTTAATTCAGGTTGGATAACTATGGTATATGAGCTTTTAATCCCTAGCACACAAGGATTAATCAAGACAAACAAGAGTCCTTCCACATATAACATAGAATATCAAGACGGACAATCCAAAATATCTGCTTTGAACTGGATTATCTGAGTCTACACTGCTATATAACCCAGGGCCTTTTCAGACATGACTTTATCCCAGGAGCATCCACATTTTAAAAAATACAGATGTTTCTGGGACCCTGGCTACACTCACCCCAGAAAGCACATACTTTCTGGGGTGGGCATCTAGATGTCCTTCCGGGACTGGCTCGGGAGGACACCAGGATACTCTTCCCTTCCCCAAAAGCTCTTAAACACCACTTTTAAAAAGAAAAGTACTTACCAGGCAACCATTGCAGAGGTGTCACAGCTCTCTTGACACATAGAAATTACATGCCAGAAGAAAGGAGGGGCAGGAGCAATTTTCCTCCTCCACGCTTTGTCCTGGTGAGTCATTTCTATGTGCTAGGAGAGCTGCGGCAGCTCTGCAATGGAGGCCCAGTAAGTATTTTTCTTTTTAAAAGTGGTTTCTTTAGGACTTTGGGGAAGGTGATTTATTCCAAGAGGGTGCGGAATAAACCCACTATCAAATTAATTCACCACAAACCAGGGTCTTCCTGGTTCACAGTGAATTAATTCAGGATTGTCCAGAATGTTGTCTGGACAGCCCCCCCCCCCTTTTTTTGCAGAAGTTTCCAATATAAAGGGGCTGTCTAGATCCACCCCAGGTTCAAAGCAAATAATGTGGGATTTTATACAGCTGTGTGGAAGGGGCCTAGATCTTAGTTTAACAGGCCACTATGATATCCTGTGTACTGGTACTATGTGAAATGTGCTTGAACATAGAGAATCCAGGATGAAATCACACACATCTTCAGAACACTATGTTCAAGTTGAAATACTAGCTCCGTTCTCATCCTAGTCTTTCACCTGGATTGCTAGAGAAGTTTGCAGGAAGGTATAAAGCACTTAACATAACCATAACTTTTTAAGGCTTCAGCATGCTGATCTCTTCCTGCTTGTTCTGGAACTGGCTGGTGGGTCAGGGCTCTAAGGATGTGTTTCTGCTAAAATGCTTGAAGGTCAAGGCACAGAGATGTCAAATTTGTATGTGTAATTAGTTTTTTTGTCTGACTTATAAAAAAACCAGCCACCATTTTAACTGGAATATTAATAATTTAGAAAGCACACATGGGCCTTGATCCAACAAAATTGATAAAATGAGCCAACAACTTCCTGGCTTTTTCCCAGGTAGGACTGGGCCACAGCAAAATAATGCCTCCAAGTCCTACCCAAGGATGTGAGGTAGCCCTAGTAATTTCTCCAGACCTTTGCCAGAATTTCCTGCTGAGAAAACAAGAAGGTTTCCAAAACGAAACAGCAATGCATACAGATGGGGTGAACCCATCTTAATCTAAAGCCCAATCATCGAATCCAGATGGGGAATGGGCACAAAACATCAATTCACACACACGCTGTGTTCTTAGCCAGAAGACAGGAATGCATCAGTCTCTCAGCTTAATTGATTTCCTCCTTAGTTGTGAAACATTTTATTTGAGCTGCTATATACTGATCAAATCCTTTGCCATCATATGCAAAGGCTCACAATGTGCTGACACAGCAGTTCACATGGTAATAATAAAATCGATATTCATTTATGTGCTCTAAATATATGACAGACCAAGTCAATTGGAATGATTAGCACACCACTGCTTGCAAGACCCAAGACCTGTGGATTCATTTTTAGAAAGCTACAGTAGACATTATTAGTAAAACAACACCAATCCTTCTGTGCGGCACTAATGGCTTCAATTTGCTTCTAAGATCAGATCTCTTTTTATATGATGAGGGGAAAAAAGTGCCCTTATATTATCTATTTAATTTGTGCCCATTTGGAAAACTGGTGGCTGTGGTCCAATGCTGCAGTAGGTTTGTGTAACCAAGGATTGTATAATGGATGAAAGTGGTGTCTTGAAACTGGACATTCAGGCAAAGAGAAGCCTAAATATAGACATGATAAAACACTATGGGACAATTATATTGTGTGTGTGTGTGTGTGTATTGTATATTGTATGAGGCGCATTTTGATAGCAGTCTGCAGTGGTTGCAGCTGGATTACTTGTCAGACATGAATCTATTCAGTGTTTGATCTCATTTTAAAGGGACTTTTCCACTGGGGGTTGAGTTTAGCACCTTAGATAACAGCTTTGAAATCTAGAAAGTGGATTCACTTTCTCACTGACCCAAAAGAACCTGCAATTCTGTGGTGGCCAAGAACATTTATAGAGTCATGTCTTTACAAGGCTGATCACAAGGGCACAAAAAGGAGCACCAGATAAGCTTTTCACAATTTCATTTTTTAAAATTTGCTTTCTGTGTCTGCTTCCTCTGGGTTCTTAAGGGAAAGAATTTGGGCAAGGTCCAGGGTTGATGCTTTTAATGGTTTAGTTGATGACTCAATCCTTTCAGCCAGAGTGCTGTGAAAATTGGGTGCTGAAACACCTTGATAGGCTACCTGGAAAAGGAGTGATGGGTGATTTGGTGAACTGTCAGACTGCCTGATAATTAATTCATCGTTGGCCAAGAGGGGTTGATATGAGGTGACTGTGTCAACTGCCTGGAGGAGTGATGGGATTAGACCATGTCACTCCCCGCTGTACTTGTGCCACTGTGTATTTGGAGGAAAAGTCATCCTTGAATGCCAGCTGGTGAGACCCTCCATGGGTATCTGGTCAGAACCCTCTTGGTCTGGGGGCTTGGGGTCCTGGTTTCTGAAAGCAATCCCAACTGTAAGATTGTTTGAATTTCAATATTTCTGTATACTTCTAGTGAATGCCAGGAATCCCTAAACATAGAACCCTCTCTGGAACCCCAGAGCTTCCCATAGGCATGGTAAATCCAGTCCTGCCTATTCCTTCATATTTCCTTTGCTTTCATATTTGTTTCTATGGCATTCCTCCTTTTCCTACTTTCAAGACTGATTCAGAAGGTGCAAACATTTTAAGTAGAGTTTAGTTGGTTATCTCTCAGGGATATCTTTGGTATCTGTATACAGGAATAGAAAAACAATTTATTTTCTTCTCATTTTCAAAATGGACATATGATGAAAACATCTGTGGGCATAGGTCTCTATTCACTGACACAGATTTGTATTTGTGTTTTGAAAATACATGCTGTGTCTTGAGAAGGGTATATATACTATCAAGTATATATTTTTTTCTTTCTTTTGTGGAATGGATGGCGAACTCAGAAAGCAACACATTTGCAAATGGAAATTGCTTCCGGTTCTGTGTGCAGTCAGACAGGTGAAGAATTGAAAGCAACTTGATGGAGCAGATTTCCTTCAACCCCCTAGTTTTGACAATGTGCTCTATGCATGATGAAAAGAGTGACTAGAAGAGGAAAGGGAAGAGGGAGCTTTGCAATTCTTGGAACTCTAGCAAATACACAACCTATGAACTCTCTGGGTTTGGTCTTGATTTTGCCACTTAGGCATTTAAACTCAAAGACTGTCAAGCTATTTATTAGAATATAATTTTCCTTTGCATTCTTTATTCTATGAGGGTTTTGTTTTATTGTATTGTTTATTGTGGTTTCTTCCTCATGCTTGAGTGGTAAAACTGAACGGTGTTTTGGAAGCAATGGAAGAAAATGTAATGAGCTCTCTGCTTCAGCTGCCATTCTGGATTGCAGAGTGTTGATTCTTCAGTGAACGGGCTGCAGCAGCACGGGCAATAGTGTCAAAACCAGCTCCCATAATAAGCTGAAAATCTCCTGCAATTCAGCAGTTTGCCAACAAGCATTCAGTCTGAAGAGCTGGCTCCTGACTTGAAAAGGTTTACTGCACATCAGCAGTTCCTTCAGAGAAATCCTGCTTGCTCCAGCGCTTGTAGCCTGCTGCTTTCTAGAAGAAATCAGACGAGAGCCATTATCTGCAAACCACCCTTTCTCGCCAATACTTCTACTGAATGTCAGCTGAAAATGCTAGTGGAAACTTAACATGCCAGTGAGGACTTGTAGCCTTAAGCTGCATTCCAATGACAGTGTTTCAAGACAACACACAATTCTGTTCAACACTGCCCCCAAATTGGGATGACACAGTATTTCATTCCTGAAAGAGAAGAGCTGGCGGTCACACAAACCTGCTTAAAATCTTATTTCCCCTAAAAGTCTTGATCATTAATAACAAATGTATATTGCTTGATATAGATATGATTGGTTGTGGTAGATTTTGCCCATGCTCACATATAATGTCTATTGCATGAAGAGATGCCTATCATTCTGATTGATGGGCTTGGGTGAAAGAGGTTTTGTAAACTGATGGACCACTGAGACATCACATTGCTTCTTTGGTGAATAGACACTACCTAAACATATACATACCCCTTTGATTAGGATCAGCAATGTCAGGGCTGAATGGCAAGTTTGCACCACAACAGCATTGCTTCCTGCTGCACAGTCTTTTTCCCCATGGGATTGAATGGCAGCCTCTTTTCTCTTTTCTCCAGGGAAAAAAATGACAGTGTCTCACTTAGAGACATTCCCTTCCCTAGTTGTTATATACTTCCAGTAAATTACACCTTTGGTGCAGTGTGTTGTTGATGGGCAGGATTTTCAACAAGAAACTGGTACAGGCTCCCCATTCACATTGGCGACATATTTTGGTGGCTCAAGGATGCTTTTCTCTCCCCACCTCCCAATTATCAAAGTAACTCCAATTTGGTTCTGCTAAAATATAAAAAAATACTAAATGCAATTTGCCCCCAATTTTTAATGACACAAGTTAATCAAGTCATAATCTAGAAAATGAATGAAGGGAGGTGATCTTACTGTATGCCTATTATTTAGACTATGTAAATTTACAAAGATGTTTTTGTTAAGAAAGCACTTCCTTTTTCAAAATGATAATAAGTAGTAGGTTTAATCTAAATACCCAATACAGTGCCACTTAGGGATTCAAAGAATATTATAGAATGCATGTATGCAATTAGCCCTCCACATCCCTAGATTCTGCATCCACGGATTCCACATTCTTGAAAAATATTGCCCCCATCAAAATAACAAACAAAAAACAAACAAAACAAAAAGCAAATCTTGATTTCATCATTTTAAATAAGGAAAGCCATTTTACTATGCCGTTGTTAACAGGTTTTGAACATCTATAGATATTGATATCAGGGAAGTCATAGAACCAAACTCTAGTGGATACCATGTGTGTGTGTGTGTGTGTGTGTGTGTGTACACAGACACAAACACCAAAAGGGGTGACCCATAGATATATCTATAACTGTATCTATACCTATATACAATATGTTGTTCCCATATAAATCTGGAATTGCTATTTTATTTTATTTTATTTTATTTTATTTTATTTTATTTTATTCTATTGCAGTTTTGTTTTTCCAAAACTACACGAGGGATTCCAATAATAGAGAATACAACTCTATGCTTTAACAATTTGAGTAGTGCATTAAATATTTTATATAAAATTTGAATTTAAGATGGAATTTGTAAATGATAACCATTGTTCTACAGTATAAATGCATTGAGTTAGTCTTCAGATAGTTACCATAGCTCTTAGTGGCACCTAAATGGTTTACATATTTTGAGGATGCTTTGTGTTTGCATAAAAAACACGCACACACATTTCTTGTGACAGGAAAACCTCATGAAGAATATCCTGAAAAGATTAGGACCTTTGCAGTTCAGGAGTTGGTGAAAATATTTGCACATTTTTGTTCCAAAATACAATTTTCTCCAGAAAGAAAAAAACATTACTGAGTAAATAATTATATTTCCTTTGAAGGAGAGGAGGGGACCATTTTGCATAGAATTAGTTCTAAATAGTAAATTATGTTTAAAAATTGCACAGTTTCCAAATACTTTCTGTCAGTAGGAAGGAAGAAAGTTGTTTTCATATAGCAAAGAAGTGCATACCTTTATCACTGCAAAATGTAGTGTGTAGAGAAGGTAAATAAATTTAGCTGGTCAATAAATTGAGTTTCCTACTTCACATATTTGACAATAGAGCTAGCAGCAGAGTTCAAATGTTTTAATTGTTGTTTCTGATACTCACTTTAAATATCTTTGTTTGAAATCTTTCACATCTATCAACTGGATTCAGAATAATGGCTGTTGTGTGGGAATGGCAACAAGTGCCCCTGGCCCACAAGACACATAATGCATGGAAATACAACATAATTTTGGTGAAACAAAGGCCACAACATGTTTATTGGTTACAGCATGGGTCCTGATACCGGATCTAGTGTCCACTTAATCACTCCCAAGTTGTGAGAAATGCATGAATAACAGCAAAGAGGAGACATACAAAACTTCAATGGACTGAAGGGTGGGTGAGTTGGTGGGTGAGAGGTCACAGGTAACTGAGCTTAGATGAGCAGCTGGGCCTGCATTTATACAGGGCAGGCGGACCCGGGGGAAAAGGTTTCCTCTCAGGTCTGCCCACTGCAGCCAATCAGGATCAACTAAGGAGGTTCAAACTGATTGATTACCAATTTTCCACACGTCCTGTCAGTGTGCTGAGCATATGAGGTTACCAGGAAAAGATGAGCTGCAACAGCTGGGGGAAGATTGTGGAATAATCATCCTGCCCAGTAAGGCAGGCAGGAAATTTATGGCGTCATACATCATCGTCATCATCATCACCACCACCACCACCACCACCACCACCACCACCACCATCAATGTATCTACCACAATAAAACAGCCCTAGTTTACCCCAATACTTCATTTTAGCAAATAATTTAGAGAGGAAAGGTACTTTCTTCATTATTTCTTCTATGAGGCAGATGGGAGTCAAAAAAACCTTGCTGATCTACTGAAAACTGGTCAGCTATATGCTACCAGATACTGATCTGCTTTCTGCCCACTTGTCCTTTGCTGTGGGGATCAAATGGGCTCTATGTCACAGTCCAATTGATCCCTCATAGAGTGATTGGTATCAACTAGGTTGGTTTAGTGGTGGTTCTGTATTTCTAGTAAGTGGCAATTACATACATACTACATTTATAGTAGCTCACTTTTCTGCATTCAGCAGAATCAAGATAAACCTCTTCCTGGATTATACAGTTTCTGCTGATTGGCAGATGTGTATTTTGCCCATTTTAAGGAAAAGTCTTACATCTGCATAGCTGTATGTCAAACGGAAATAGTCCCTTTGGCATGCAGCTTCAATACATTGCATCTGTTTTACATCGTTCATAGTCGCTTATATGTATTAGCTTTCCAGATGTTTTTGGATTATAATTCTCAGAATCCATTACCATTGACTAGGTTGATTGGGACTGACGTGAGCAGTAGCGAGAAACCATTTGTAATGACAAAACTTCCCAATCCCTGTTTTAAGGTAAGCCAGCATTGTATAAGGTCCCAGGGTATGGCTGAAATGAGATATAGCAGTCTTAGCAGTCTACATATCTGTGGTCCAATTAGTATGTGGATGGGAGATAATATTAGACATTTTCTTTGATTCCCTTACAAATAAAAATTATGCATAATAATGTTAATATTTCAAATAACAGCTGAAGTTAAGTTACATTAGCTTATTGAAGTCTCCTGTGGAGTTTATGCAAAAGCGGAATTAAGGCCAGGTATTTTCTGACTTAGAAATAGTTTCCTTAACCACCACCTTCAAGAAATTATATTTTATATTTTACTAAGACTTTCATGTTACCCAAAGGATTTTTTTTTTGTTAAAGCAAGTTGGGTATCC
This sequence comes from Anolis sagrei, assembly GCF_037176765.1. Taxonomy (NCBI): domain Eukaryota; kingdom Metazoa; phylum Chordata; class Lepidosauria; order Squamata; family Anolidae; genus Anolis; species Anolis sagrei. The sequence continues at coordinate 115,559,015 of NC_090025.1, forward strand.
CTGTGATGAATTTATCCTGTTTGTCCTGCACTCATGCACATATGTTTCTTCAGGGAAACAAAATGTATTCTATATACTTTTATTTGGTTTATAATTATCCCATTTTGTATATATGAAAAATACTGTTTATTCAGACAATACATACCAACTGAATTTCCATTTTGAAATGTGTTGTGTTTTTTTAACAAACCAGCTCTTTGTATAAGGAATTTCTTTGGTTATGCCTGTTTGTTAACAGCATGCAAAATACAAACAAAAACTCAGAAAAGATAGCTCCTTCCATTAGTTCTCTACACTTCCAAGGAGGTCTAAAATGCTCATCTCCATTAAAACTAATGGAAGAAAATCAAAACCAGAAATGACAATGACTTGATGCTCTATATAAAAGTCTTATATAAAAGTCAGTCTGCTGCATAGCATGTAGAAAAAAAATTGCAAGTACTTTTGAGAAGACAAATATTGGGGAAAATTCAGCATAATGTAGTGGTTTGAGCATTGGACTATGCACAGAAATTAAGATTTGAATCCTTATTTGTCCATGGAAATCCACTGGTTAATCTTAGGTGATTCACACTCTTTCAGCATCAGAAAGCCAGCCCTATATGAACAAACCTTGCCAAGAAACTCCTATGATCAATTCACCATAGTGTCACCATAACTCAGAAAAATGTTAAAGATGCACATCAACAAATATACATATATATTGTTTACAATATTTTATTCATCAGCCTTTTAAAACCCATAATACATGCTTTTTCAATATGTGTGTGTGTGTGTGTGTGTGTGTGTTTGTATATATATATATATATATGGAAAAAACATTTTGGAGGAAATTAATTTGCCCTCTAATTTTACCATTTTCATTCTGGGACTTCTTATGTTTGGTGCTGCTGCCAAGGCAGCAAATTGTAACTGTCATCTATCCAAATCACAATGCATAGCATCCAAATTCTGTCAAGTTAATTTGATGCATAAAGTAGAAAAATGGGAAGCAGACGAGTGCAACTGAGGGTTGCTGTAATTTCATGGCACTCCAAATCTTCAGCCTGATGTGATCATGTCATTCTGCCCCACTGGTAAGGTCAGTCATGGAGAACACTTACAAACAGACCCAAGCAAGTGTCCTGGGAATGCATAATCCTGGGAATGCATAAGTGGTGAAGCCAAGACAGATAGTATCTGGTCTTTCTCTAGATGAAAAAGGAGGCCATTGAGAACCTTTCTCTGGTTTTTTTTTTTTTTTTTGAGGAATAAACAATGAATGGCCTACTTGGTGACCGCTCCCATACTTTAGAACAATCTCCTTAGTGAAGTTGGGATGGCCCCTTTTTCTCTCCTTCAACCAGAAAGTCAAAATTGTTCCAACAAGCTTTTAGGAGTTGACTGCAAAAGGCTTCTAATAGACTGCAGTTTAATTGACTTCTATGTTTTGTTTTGTAATGGAATTCTTTTAAATTGTAAATCAATAGTTAATTCAATTGCATTTTCATAATTTAATATTAATACACTCTGTGAGAGGTTTTTTTTAACCATGGTAATGTTTAATGTGTGTTCTGTATGATAAAGTAAGAAGAACGTGAGGGGAGAATTCTGTTTATAGTGGTGATCAGCTGTTGTAATAGAGGAGAGAGAGCAGAAATATATATATGACTGCCATGAGCGATGTGGTCTTAGCTCTTGCCTGGTAATTTCATTCTTCTACAATGACTAGCTTCTAGCTCCATTTAAATATCAGTCTCATTATGCACTGTTACTGTGGTAATTATATTTTGTTCTCTGTTTTACACAAAAGCAAAAATGTTCTTGTTGTTTTCCTCTGCCCTTGATGAGGCTTCAGATGGTGAAAGGGCTATGGAGAAAACAACACTCCCATAATCCACACTGTTTTAGTCTTCTAATTGCTATGAAATAATTATGCCACAGAAACATCATTAAATCAATCGTGGGGATCAAATGTTCCTCTCAGCAATGGTATTATTAGCGGATTATTATTCATTTTTATATTGGTGATAATGCACTTGGTTTTGTAGAAACAACACTATTGCTGAGACATCTTCACTACTTCCCTCTGTATATTTCTTTTATCCTTCTATTATTATTGAACAAGAAATTGCAACAATTTTCTACTTGCTCTGTACATTCTACGTCTTGATTGGTTCACAAAATCATTGATGTGTATACATATAGATGTAGGAGCCAAGAAGAGATAGTCAGAGGAAAAATATGAGCACCAATCACATGTAGATTCCTCCAACTTCCATCTGCAAGACTCTAGTTCTAAGAAAAGTCGCAGTACCCATTTTACTTAAGTTGTCGGAATTAAATGCAGAAAACATGACAACTCAGCTGAGGTGTATTTGATTGGTTGGTTGAAAGCTATAAGTAGTCACCAAATTCCAAGAAATCAACCAAATTCCCATAGTCTTTTTGACCAATTAGATAAGATTCATTCACTATTTCATCACATATCCCATTCTCCTCCAAAGAATTCAAGTGTTGTCTCTCCAAGCTCATTTTTATCTTTACAACAACCCTGTGAGATTTTGAGTGATTTCTTCAAAATCATTGAAGCCCCATCTACACTGGCAGATAAAATACAGATTATCTGCTTTGAACCGGATTATATTAGTAAAGGTAAAGGTTTGCCCCTGACATTAAGTCCTGTCGTGTCCAACTCTTGGTGTTGGTGCTCATCTCTAATCTGAAGAGCCGGCATTGTCCGTAGACACCTCCAAGGTCATGTGGCCAGCATGCCTGCATGGAGCGCCGTTACCTTCCTGGTGGAGTGGTATCTATTGATCTCACATTTGTATGTTTTCAAACTACTAAGTTGGAAGAACCTGGGGCTAACAGCAGGAGCTCACACTGCTTCCCGGATTGGAACCTGTGACCTTTCAATCAGCAAGTTCAGTGGTTTAACCCACTGTACCACCGGGGGTTGTAATCCCTCTCCCCCTTTGCACTAAGAGGAGGATAGGTACCACAGTCAGTTGCTTCTCAATCAAAAGAGGAACAGACTCCCAGCATGTGAAACTTGGAGAATTTCACTGCCTCTATATACCCCTAACATATGAAATACATTGTGTATGTATGCTTGCAGGTGCCTCCCAGTTGCCTATTGACTTATGGCAAACCAATTAATTTCAAGGTGTTTTCTTAGACAAGGAATACATGGTGGTGGTTTTACCTATTCATATTTCTGCAATATAGCCAACAGGTGTTTGCTAGTGGTCTCCCATATAATACTAACCAAGGCTGATCCTGCTTAGCTTACAAGATCATACAGAATCCAATGCTTTTAGAATATTTAGGCTCCTACAGGGAATATGTAGGGATTCATGAATTTGAAACAGTCAAAAATGCATACCTCTAGGCTAGACGTTAATAATGGACTTAATGGATACCAGCTTATATTAATTTTTTTAAGGCTGAAAATTTGTTGAGGCTGAGACACAAACTTCAGTGAGCTGAGAATACATACTAAAAACTTAAGATAGCACCCACTTCTTTGTGCTAGTACACTGTAAGATTATATTTGTAAGAGTGGATAAGTTGTTCTTCCCTATCTTTTAATAGAAAAATCATCATATCAACTTGAAGAACATCATTATTCCTTCCAAATTCAAAATACTGATCCATATTATGATTGCTCACCAAAATGCTACACTCTTTCTGTCATAGGTATTTCAGTAAATCATGCCATAACTCATTATTGCCAGATATTGATGAATTGCATGATAATTATTAATGTGATTTTTTTTCATGCACACTGCAGACGTAAACCTCTCTCGATGTTCTGTTGCCAAGTTTTGGAATCTATTTATTTAGTGGGGGGGGGGGGGTGGAGGAGAGATAATTCTGAACATTCTGGTGCTTAGCCCACACTTATTGCTTCTTCACACATATTGCTAAAATATTTTAGGTGACTATTTACATTTATATCCCACTTTTTCTTCAAAATGAAATATTGCCATGTGTCAGATCAGGACTGGCCAATTTTTATATGCTCAAATATATTTTTGGTAGTCCCGATCTTTTCCTACACAGACAGAAACCCTCAAAAGTGCTCTTGCTTGAGTTAAATTACCACTTTCACAGAAATAAGGTCCATTGTCCCATAAATTACTTTGTCGGGCATATAGTCAACTCTGTTACAAACTCTGGTGGAAAATTACTTTCGCCACTATTAAAAGACACGTCAATTGGCAATCTCAAACTGATTTATTTCAACTAATATCGTCAAAAGGCATACCTTCTCTATAGTCTCCATAAGACCAAATGTCTGGATGCAGCCTTCTTCAGAATGCTTAGAAGTGAACATACTGAAATTAAGTCTTTCTTGCATCCCTTTATTTCACCATCTATATTTTATATCAGTTTTATTGACAACAAAAAGAGACTGGCAGGAGCATATTTGTTCTGCCTCTTTTTCAGCATATAATAGAATACAACAACAGCAACAACAACAATATTTTATGCATAAAATTCTTATGTGGCCAAAATTTGTTCACATACACTGAGCACTGAAATATTTTAGCACAGTGAAATCAATTTTATCTGCAAGAGTCCCACCTGAATGCCTTGTGTGATGCACATCTGCCACATGCAAAATTAAAAGATAAGTAACATGATTACAATGAGATTAGTGTGCGTAGGCAAGTAAATGACACTGCCGAGTTCTTTGAGTGAAAACGTGCACTTCCTAGGGAGACTATTTTACATCAAATTAGTCTAAAATGAGTTTTCAGTCAAATGTAAGACAGTGAGTGACTAGCACAGCCAGCCCTTTTTTGAGTCGATTGAAGTCTTTCATTGAAAACTCTTAAACAATTGGTTTCTGTCAGAACTTTGCACCTCTTCCCTACAAACTGTCTGATTCATTCCTAGAGACATATAAGTTGAAAATAGTCTTTTATAGAAAAAAAGAATAAAAGGTATTTGGAAATGAAACTCCTGTTGCTTTCATAAGCAGTTTTGACATTCAGCAAGGAAGACGTCATGACATGATACTACACGGCATCGGTTATCAGCTCTGTTAGTCTCAAGAATCTTAACTCCTAGACTATTACAAATCTGAGTCAGCCTTTTCACTGTAGGTATGAGCTATTGCCCTATCATAGAAGTTAACCTATAAAGAGGACCAAAAGTAGACACAAAAGAAGTCATATTTCATATTACATGAAAACCATTTGTTGGTTTCATGTGTCAAAGCAATGACAAATGATGAAATCGAAATTTGGATTTAAAAGTAGATAAATACCATTATAATAATATGAAATGGAAGAAATTAAAATGCAGGCATAAAATATTTGCTAGAGCTATATATTTTTCAGTGTATCATGAATTGGAGGACTGGAAGGGGGTGAGGTTCTTTTGAACAAAGGGGAAAGTTTGTTGTAATCCTGATATTGTATTGTTGTTAGATACCTATATTTTTTAAAAAAGCAAAGTAAAATACTTTGAATTGCATATTGGAGAGAATGAAATATCCCATGATAGAGTCATAGGGTTGGAAGAAACCACTAGGACCATTTAATCCAAATCCCTGCCATGGTATTTTGTTTCTGACTTTGTTGTAACCTCATAACAGCAGACTAGCAGTGATTCTGAAAGAAAATACAGGGACACCGAATGGTAATTCTCTCACACACACCCTCCAAAAAAGGCAAAAGTGACACTAGCCATGCATGCAGGTTGATCTTCTAAGAATATAAGATCCACTTCAGGGGTTAATAAGGAAAGAACCATAGGGCTGGAAGGGCTCCTCAGCCCCAAAGCTGACAAAAAAGCTTCATCAAAGGGAAGCACTAAATAACAAACTGCTAAGCAATATGTTCAGTAGACTTAATTTTAAGGCTATCAATCAAAATCTTATCATCTTAACAAGTCCCGGTGGAAATGTAGTTGGGGCTGAGGAAACAAGCACAGAGGGGCATAAAATATATACATGCAATTATAAAAGAAACAGGATAAAAGAATTGGGTGGAAGTGGAGAGCAGAGAAAGGGTGAGTAGAATGAATGAGGAAGGCCAAAGGGGTGTTATACAAAGACACAATGTACTTCTCAGAGCTCACTGTAATCTTAAATGTGACTATGATGAATAAGCAGGGAGTTCACAAAGAGTGGGCTGTTTGGAATTGAAGACATTAATGCCCATTTTTATATAATTACATTGAGCAATAAATGCTTATTCAAAGAAAGTTTCTGAAACCCAAAGCACATCAGATTATTTGATCGCATTACTGAATGAGCAAACTGTGCACTCAAGAACATGCATCATATTTTGTTTGTGATGGTGAGAATATAAGCAAACTTTTAAGCATTTTAAGTGGATTTGCTATTTCGGATGGCATAGGTTAATTGGGAAGGTTCGAGATTGTATGGTTAAAGTTTGAAATAACATTCAACATACCATGGTCTTAGAGGGCCCTTCTACACATGTAAAATCTGGAAGTAACCAGGTTGAAAGGGGTGGGAGTGGCTAAACAATGTTTAGCGAAAGTGCAGGAGGAATCAGGCTAAGAGATAAAAAGTATGTGTTACACTTAAAACCGGATTCAGCCTGAAAAAATGCACCTTTGTATGACTGTATATCCCTACAGTCATGAAAAACATGTGCTTGCTTGCTTGCTTGCTTGCTTGCTTTCCTTCTTTCTTTCTTTCTTTCCTTCTTTCCTTCCTCCCCCCCCCCCCCGTGTGCACTGCTCCAGTGTATGTGCAGTTTTAAAAAGCCGAAAACAGCTGATTAGCTGATCGTGCTGTCAAATTGATACACAGGTGGTTCAAAGGAAGAACAAATGGAGAGCAATTAGAACTCTCTGGAACTCTTTATTTTACACTATATAATCTTCAACAGAGATTGAATTAAGAATTGGGGAAGAGAGAGATACAATAGAAGGTTTTAAAAATATTCTCTCTCCATTATGCACTGGACCTCATATGTGCACAGGCAAATCTGCTTGTGTTTATATTAAGATATTTGCATGTACACATATACAATCCAGCTCATAACAGGATTTTTTTTAAAAAAACAACATTCCACCAGATATCCCTCATCTGTCCTCCATTTGGAAAGCACTGGCACCTCTTAGACTATGTAATTATATGTTCCAGAGACTGCCGTGACATGCTTTTCACAAGAGCCATGACAAGGGCTGACAACTGCTGGACAGACCACAGGCTTATCTGATCCATGATGGCTATCAAGATCACCACCAAACACATACTCCAAGGAAGAAAGTTATTGTTCACTCGTTCAGTCGTCTCCGACTCTTCGTGACCTCATGGACCAGCCTACGCCAGAGCTCCCTGTCGGCCGTTACCACCCCCAGCTCCTTCAAGGTCAGTCCAGTCACTTCAAGGATGCCATCCATCCATCTTGCCCTTGGTCGGCCCCTCTTCCTTTTGCCTTCCACTTTCCCCAGCATGATTGTCTTCTCTAGGCTTTCCTGTCTCCTCATGATGTGGCCAAAGTACTTCAACTTTGTCTCTAGTATCTTTCCCTCCAGTGAGCAGTCGGGCTTTATTTCCTGGAGGATGGACTGATTGGATCTTCTCGCAGTCCAAGGCACTCTCAGCACTTTCCTCCAACACCACAGTTCAAAAGCATCGATCTTCCTTCGCTCAGCCTTCCCTAAGGTCCAGCTCTCACATCCGTAGGTGACTACAGGGAATACCATGGCTTTGACTAGGCGGATCTTTGTTGCCAGTCTGATGTCTCTACTCTTCACTATTTTATCGAGACTGGACATTGCTCTCCTCCCAAGAAGTAAGCGTCTTCTGATTTCCTGGCTCCAGCAAAGGATCGCCGCCTTGTCGGGGCGCTGGAGCTTGAGCACCTCAATGATGTCATGAGCGAAACCGTGAAGGGCCACCCAAGACGGGACGGTTGTGGCAGAGAGGTCAGACCAAGCGTGATCCCTGGGGAAGGCAATGGCAAACCACTCCAGTATCCTTGCCAAGAAAACTAAATGGACCAGTACAACCAGAGATATGTCGGTATGCCATTGGAAGATGGAACTCCCAGGTCGGAAGATGGCCAAAATGCTACTGGGGAGGAGCAGAGGATAAGTTCAACTAGCCCCAGATGTGATGACGCAGCTAGCTCAAAGCCGAAAGGAAGGCTAGCGGCCGACGGTACTGGAGGCGAACGACGAATCCGATGCTCTAAAGATCAACACACCATAGGAACCTGGAATGTAAGATCTATGAGCCAGGGCAAATTGGATGTTGTTATTGGTGAGATGTCAAGACTAAAGATAGACATTCTGGGGGTCAGCGAACTGAAATGGACTGGAATGGGCCACTTCACATCAGATGACCACCAGATCTACTACTGCGGACAAGAGGAACATCGAAGAAATGGAGTAGCCTTCATAATTAATAAGAAATTCGCTAAAGCGGTGCTTGGATACAACCCAAAAAATGACAGAATGATCTCAATTCGAGTGCAAGGAAAGCCTTTCAACATCACAGTGATCCAAATATACGCCCCAACCACAGCTGCTGAAGAAGCAGAAGTAGATCAGTTCTATGAGGATCTGCAGGACCTACTGGATAATACACCAAAAAGAGACATTATTTTCATTACAGGAGACTGGAATGCCAAGGTGGGAAGTCAAATGACAACTGGGATCACAGGCAAGCATGGTCTGGGAGAACAAAATGAAGCGGGACGCAGGCTGATAGAATTCTGCCAGGAAAACTCGCTGTGTATAACGAATACTCTCTTCCAACAACCTAAAAGACGGCTTTATACATGGACCTCACCAGACGGTCAGCACCGAAATCAGATTGACTACATCCTTTGCAGCCAAAGGTGGCGGACATCCATCCAGTCGGTGAAAACAAGACCTGGGGCTGACTGTAGCTCAGATCACGAACTTCTTATTGCCCAATTTAGAATAAAACTAAAGAGATCAGGGAAAATACACAGACCAGTTAGATATGATCTCACTAACATTCCTAGCGAATATACAGTGGAAGTGAAGAACAGATTTGAAGGACTAGATTCAGTAAACAGAGTCCCAGAAGAACTATGGACAGAAGTCCGCGACATTGTTCAGGAGGCGGCAACAAAGTACGTTCCAAAGAAAAAGAAAACCAAGAAGGCAAAATGGTTGTCTGCTGAGACACTGGAAGTAGCCCAAGAAAGGAGGAAAGCAAAAGGAAACAGTGAAAAGGGGAGATATGCCCAGTTAAATGCGCAATTCCAGAGGTTAGCCAGAAGAGATAAGGAACTATTTTTAAATAAGCAATGCATGGAAGTGGAAGAAGACAACAGAATAGGAAGGACAAGAGACCTCTTCCAGAAAATTAGAAACATTGGAGGTAAATTTCAGGCAAAAATTGGTATGATAAGAAACAGAGATGGCAGGGACCTAACAGAAGCTGAAGAGATCAAGAGAAGGTGGCGAGACTATACAGAAGATCTGTATAGGAAGGATAACAATATCGAGGATAGCTTTGATGGTGTGGTGAATGAATTAGAACCAGACATCCTGAGGAGTGAGGTTGAATGGGCCTTAAGAAGCATTGCTAACAACAAGGCAGCAGGGGACGATGGGATCCCAGCTGAACTGTTTAAAATCTTAAAAGATGATGCTGTCAAGGTGATGCATGCCATTTGCCAGCAAATATGGAAAACACAAGAATGGCCATCAGACTGGAAAAAATCAACTTATATCCCCATACCAAAAAAGGGAAATGCGAAAGACTGCTCAAATTTCCGTACAGTGGCCCTTATTTCTCATGCCAGTAAGGTAATGCTCAAGATCCTGCAAGGAAGACTCCAGCAATACATGGAGCGAGAGTTGCCAGATGTTCAAGCTGGGTTTAGAAAAGGCAGAGGAACGAGAGACCAGATTGCCAATATCCGCTGGATAATGGAGAAAGGCAGGGAGTTTCAGAAAAACATCTACTTCTGCTTCATTGACTATTCTAAAGCCTTTGACTGTGTGGATCATAATAAATTGTGGCAAGTTCTTGGTGGGATGGGCATACCAAGCCACCTTGTCTCTCTCCTGAGGAATCTGTACAAGGACCAAGTAGCAACAGTCAGAACTGACCACGGAACAACAGACTGGTTCAAGATTGGGAAAGGCGTACAGCAAGGCTGCATACTCTCACCCAACCTTTTTAACTTGTATGCAGAACACATCATGCGATGTGCGGGGCTGGATGAATGCAAAGCTGGGGTGAAAATTGCTGGAAGAAACATTAACAACCTCAGATATGCAGATGACACCACTCTGATGGCCGAAAGCGAGGAGGAGCTGAGGAGCCTTCTAATCAAGGTGAAAGAAGAAAGCGCAAAAGCCGGGTTGCAGCTAAACGTCAAAAAAACCAAGATTATGGCAACAAGAATGATTGACAACTGGAAAATAGAGGGAGAAACCGTGGAGGCCGTGACAGACTTTGTTTTTCTAGGTGCAAAGATTACTGCAGATGCAGACTGTAGCCAGGAAGAAAGACAAGGTGCAAAATGAACACCCAAGATCCACTAGAGAGGATGGCTGTGAAGACAGTGGGGGACAATATCCTGGAACTGAACAGGATGTTTTGTCTTAGATTTAAAACACAGATTTTGGCATTTTCTGGAAGTGCCCAGAGTATTACCAGAACATTGGGTTGATACAATTGACAGAGAGCAAAGAATTCTTGGGCTTCAGATTATCTTATTCCACTTGGGGAACTAGGGAAAATGGGCAACTATGGAAACTGTTGCTTTCCTGCCTTCTCCTTCTCCTTCTGGCACATCATTCACAACAAGACAGTATATTTAAAAAAGAGCTCACATGGTAACCGAATGAACCAGAAAACCATATCATGCAAATATATGGTTTGAACAAACTTTATTAAAGGAATTTAAACCTACAGTAAGTCTATCTATTGCACCAGGAACATGATTTCAGGGCCTACCATGTAATACAGTTTTTATGTAGACCTTTTTTTTTCTTTTCTGAAATCAATGATAACATAGAATGATGAAAGAAGACCTAGTGACATCTGGAGAAGTGCAATTCTGCGATCAATATAGAATCATCCTGAAGGCCTAGAGAGAATACTTGTTTAGGTATTGCTAGATCCTTCTGTAAGAAGATCTGTATAGGAAGGATAATAATATCGAGGATAGTTTTGACGATGTGGTGAGTGAATTAGAACCAAACATTCTGAGGAATGAGGTTGAATGGGCCTTAAGAAGCATTGCTTCTTAAGGAAAGTTCTGAGATGCCTTGGACCACGAGAAGATCCAACCAATCCATACTTCAGGAAATAAAGCCCGACTGCTCATCGGAGGGAAGGATACTAGAGACAAAGTTGAAGTACTTTGGCCACATCATGAGAAGAAAGGAAAGCTTAGAGAAGACAATGATGCTGGGGAAAATGGAAGGAAAAAGGAAGAGGGGCTGACCAAGGGCAAGATGGATGGATAGGATTCTTGAATGACTGGATTGACCTTGAAGGAGCTGGGGGAGGTGATGGCCAACAGAGAGCTCTGGCATGGGCTGGTCCATGAGGTCACAAAGAGTCGGAAATGACTGAACAAATGAACAACAACAAATTCCTTCTGCATGAGTCTGTGGTATTCAAAGCTCTTTGTATATATCTGAAAACACATTCAGCAGGCCTAATGTATACCTAATCCTACATAAAGGAAATATTTATATTTATAGTGTTGACACTAATATGATCCATTTTTCTGTACTTTGCAGGCCTGGGAGACAAGAAAGATGGTGTTAGTGTACTTTATGAATAATTTGCAACTCACCAGATTTGTGTACCACTATCAAGTGAGAAAATAGTCATACTGAAAAACTGAAAAGTCGTGTGACAGAGGATGATTTTGGTGAACTTCAGTCATCTGTCTCAAATACTTTGATTAGGTGGGTGAACCTAATTCATTTAATAGGTTTTGTATTGACCAGTTCATCAGCTCTGAAGTACTCTCATGTTAAGTCAGTCACTAATGCTGTAGTGTTGCCCATTCCACAGCAGTTTGGCACTGGAGATTTTAGGATAAGCCTGGAATGGTCCTGATTCTGAATTATCTCAATGCCTGTCCTATTTCCTGTTAGTTTTCAGAACATTTAGATTTTATCAATATATCTCTTCATAATTATTATTTGCGATATAAACCAAAAGACTAAAAGCACAGTTTCACAACTCCTCCTTGAAACATGAACTGTGGATTAGAATAAATCCTATAGTTTGACTAGGGCCAGAAACATACAATAGAAACACACTGCAGGACTGAAAAAGACCCACATACATTTCTTGGAGAGGGGATTTTTTTAGAGAGGGGGTAAGCACATCCTTAAAGATTGAACCCATGATAAGAGGGCTGTGTTGTAATTTTTTCTGAGTAAAGTAATTTAGTTGAAATTAAGACAGATTAGTTGTTTTTCTATGACAAAAGAGTTGTGTCAAACAATATGTAAAGAGGGGACAAGATGTGGAGAAAAATGTGATCCCACTTCTCTCTCTTCTATTTTCTGTATAGATTAACTTTCCCAATACCATGTTGCCTTGAAACATGTCCAAACAATAGGCCAGTATCTGTATGGTGACATGTTTCTTGGATGCACACAAATGGGTCAACTGTAAGGAAGCTTTGATGTGGAAAATCCTAGACTGATAAAAATCGTAACATTTTAGAGTTCATTTTGTATAAAAGTCACATCTGTTTTTTTGTGCAGAAATGTGTTCCAAACTACAGTCATTATCTGTTCAGGAAATACTAATTTATCTGCAGAAAAAATATTTTGCTCTATAGAAATATTATTTTCTGCATAGTAAATGTTTTCTATGCAAAAAGAAACTACACCTTTGCATTTTGTGTAGCATGGTCCCAAAAATGAAATAGTAAGCCTATTGTTACAATTATTAATTGCATTCTTCAGAAATAAAATTAGTGAAGGATTGGTTTACTATGCCATGAATTATGCTCACCCCAGAAATTTGAGGTCAAAAGCTAAGAAATTCAGGCTGAGCCTTAACATGACCCTCTAAGTTTAGGTAACATTTATTACATCTGTCTGTTGCTCTACTATTTTTAAACAATACATAATGATGTTATGCATTGTGAAAATATGCTGCTCAAAGGCATATTCTCTTCAATTATCCTGTTATGTTTCATCCAAGGTGTGTAAAACATACAAGAATATTTTTAGGAAAGCTTATCAATAAAACTATTAAGATAAAGGAAAAGGATGATCCAATCAATATGACAGAACACTTATTAAAGACTTCATTTTCAAAAATACTGTAGACCAGGTCAAGCAAGGGACTGACTGGAAATAACAAAACAAATAAGTCTTTCATCTTCCACTCATCTCTTCCTCATCTTTCATCTCCCCCTTCATCTTGTGGCAATGAAAGAACAAGTGCTCATTGCTAGATTAAGCCTGAACTAACCCATTGAGGAATCTAGTGAACCATTAATCTCTTTCATATACTACATCATTAAACAAAAAAAAAGTTCAATAGCTGTTTTCTGTATTTTCCCCACTTGTGCAGTTACTGTGGTGATATCTAGGAAAAAATGGTCATAAATTAGGAATATGAACCACTAGGTTGTTGTAGGTTTTTCAGGCTGTATGGCATTTTCTATAAGCATTCTCTCCTGACGTTTTGCTTGTTATGGTAAGTCCTTGCAGGAAATAAGTATATGTGTGAAGAAAAACCTTATTGTTTATAATTATCTTGTTCAGCTGACTAAGTAGGTAAAGCAGCAATCTAGTACCATGCCCAAAGGGCTATAACAGTTTGAGGTTTTTCAATACAGTGTGGTGGGTACTGGTGGATGCTGGATTTCTGGTGGGCTGCTGCTGCTGGAGTTCTGTTTCACCAGTGTGGAGTATCAGCAGGAGACACTGATGGTGAAATGGCTATTTACTTTGGGTTGTTTTGATTTTCCATTTGCTGCTTAGAAGATGCTCAATTTTATGCATATTACAAAGACTGTGTAAATATGTTGAACTGATGATTTTTGTGTGCAAGCATTGCCAGTTTTGTTTCATCTCTGTAAAGTTAAGAGAGTAAAGATTTTCCGTTTACCTTAGCTATTGGTCTGAGACTATTTTGCATCTGGGTTTTTTGGGTGTTAGGTCACTAGAAGAAAACACATGCTGCGTAACATTGCTTGCCTCTGTGGCAGGCATCCTCAGAGATGTGAAGAAATGCCGCGTGCTAGTACAACTGAGTAACCTCTCCTGGCCTCATACCACCCATGCTCCATTTACTGACATAATGGATCTCTTTCAGATGGCAAAGTGTCATAGATATTGCTGAGTAAACCCAGGTACCTGTTCTATATTCAAAACTAAAGTATGATTCCTGTATACATTGGAGAGGAGGGGGCATTCCAAGAACCCTTGTAGATATATGAAACCATGGATCATAGCCAACTATATATTTTTACTGTATTGGAAACCATAAAGTAGCACTAGAGGACCTACAGAAGCCCACAAACACTTTCATTTTGGGTCTCCTCTAGGTTTTTCAGTATCATATCACAAGCATGTGATATAATCACACTGGAGGACCTAGGGTCCTTCTACACAGTCATGTAACCCAGACTATCAAGGTAGAAAATCTCACAATATCTGCTTTGAACTGGTTTATCTGAGTCCACACTGCCTTGTATTCCAGTTAAAAACAGATAATGTGGAATTTTATTCAGCTGTGTGGAAGGGGCCTTAGAGAAACCCACAAATGCTTCCAGGGGAATTTTCTTTTCTTTCTTTCTTTCTTTTTTTTTTTGGAATGTAGGTAAGTGAACATTAAATCTGCGGATAAGGAGGGGGAGGGGTTATACTACCTAGTCATAATTATGATATGATTGTCAAAATCAATCAGCAAACCACTTTACCAGACATCAGCTTCATGGGAAGAAGGAAATTCATTTTGCTAGTGATTGGAGCATGGATAAATGATGCTTTTATCTGGTTTGGAAGAGTCAGGCTAGGAGACACTAGATGATGCAGCATATTTACCATTACTTATGTTCATGCATAGCAATATATATACCAGATTTATGTCCAGATTTTTAACTACTGATAAAGTACACTAATACTATTATGCAATTATCTGCATGAACCCACCTTCAAAAAATAATGACAATGGTATCCACGCAAGCTACATATTCAAACAATAAAGAAAAATATATGCCGCATAATGGAAATAATATTTCATAGTTGAAATTATCTGGGCTTCCTATCTACATGTGCCATTTATGCCTGTGCCGCCTCAACTCAATACTGAAACCTACTGGGACTGTGGACACACATAAAATAAACTGGGGTTTCAAAAAAAATGTAGGGTAAAAAGGTAGTCTTTTTAAACTTGGGGCACATCTACACTGTAGAATTAATGCAGTTTAACAACACTTTACCTGTCATGGCTCAATGCTATGAAGTTGTGGGACTTGTAGTTTGGTGAGGCACCTGCAGTTTTTGACAAAGAATGCAAAAGACCTTGCAGCTTGCAGGATCCCATAGTTTTGGACCATAGCAGTTTAAAATGGTGTTCAATGGCATTAATTTTCAGTGTGGATGTACTCTCAAACTTGAATTAACTGAAGTGAAAAAGAGATTAATTACGTTCAAATCTTCAAGAGTGTCAAGTGTTATGTTAGTACTAGGGACGTGCAAAATTTCGCTTGTGACTCATTTGTCATATCTATTTTGTAATATTCATACATACAACTCAAAAAAGAAACATGGACTGTGCCCATGCAAAAAACTTTAGATTCAAAACACCGACCTATGACTTTTGGAAGAGTCTCGTAAATTGCTCTAGGTCTTCATTACAGGTGATTCTTCTCCCTCAAAAGTGCTGGGTTTGGCTTCCCCAAAGGATCCCAAGGAGAATGGTGAGGCCAGAGTGGATGGAGAAGCACTGCTCTTTCCTCAAAGTGGGTGGCAGGGTAGAACATATTTCCCATTGCCCCTCCCCCCTGCAGCTCCAAGATTCAGAATGTTTTGATGGTAGGTCTAAAATTGACTTTCAAAGTCTCACTAAACCTAGAAATGAAACATTTTCCAAAATTTTAAGGTAGTTGTGCAAAGGAAATTATCTTATTCATGCTCACTAACTTAGCATGGGCTGATTTTTGTCATGATAACCATGGACCAAGAAAATAAGATTCTCCAATACATCTGCTGGCAGTTATGATTCATTACAGATTTACTCTCACACATATTTTGAACACAAAAACATATGCCACCTGCAGCATTGTATATGTTTAGCTATGTTTCATAGTGAGAAAGTCTGTTGGAGGACTATTATATATGTGGGTCATGCTGGGTCTAATGGCACATAATCATTTATTGGAATAATGTAGCAATTAACAATAACAGTTGATTTAAGAGTGTTTAGAAGTCCCCATTAATGTTAAAAATTTTAGATTTTTGAGACCATTGATAGTTAATAAAGGAAGTTATTTCTATTTAATCAGCATTCCAAAATCTCTCCTGTGGCCCTCCAATTGGAAAAAAAGAAAAGCAAGAAAACCTCTTATCTCTATTACCTGCATACTTGTTTATAATCTTAGCTGTCAATGGCTATTTTGAAATTTTGTTGTCCTTATTTTCCTTGAAAATTGTTTATATGAAATATGATTTTACTAATACATTTTCTAATACTGTTTAACACTGCAAGCTACCTAGGGAAGCCAAATATCTTTTGAAAGGCAGGGAAGAAATGAATTAAATGCATGTATAGTTGGCATTACAAAGATGTCGTGACTGCAGCTGCACTGGGGATTTTATGACTACTTTACAACTAGCAGAAATATAACAAATTTACAAGTGGAACTAAGATGCTTCCAAGTGCTTTCATCCCCTCCCCTTTATTCCCACATATTTTAGCATAGTATGTGTTTAAAATGAATAGGATTAGAATAGAAGGCCTTAAGCCCCCAAGAGAACTCTAAGCATCAAACAGCAGCCATTATTATAACTACCTTATTTTGTCATATTACATTTTTGTCTTCTCTAGTTCAAGGGGATCATTAATTCGGGGAGTGAAGCACAGGCTCCATGGCTGCTGTCTGCTTGTATTTAGCAAACATCGTATTATTACTTTCCAAGTCGTCCATTACCCACAAGCATCATTTTACCTTAGATTTACCCAGATTCAAGGGTAAATAATGTCACACAGGTGGTTTAAGAGACACTTCAAAAGAAAAAGAATGCATCCCATTATAATAATCAGGGATGTTTTCTGAGCTTTCTGTATTTGTTCTCAGCACAGTATTCACTGAGGTGGTGCATGACTGCCAAATTTAAAATTGATTTCTGTATCGAAATCTTAATTCAAAATTGCCAAAACTATGGCATCATTCTAGAAATCACATTATTCAGATTGTCCACAAAAAGTTTAATCTTTCTTCCTTTCTCCCTCCTCCTCCTCCTCCTCCTCTTTTGGAATAACTTTCATGATGTTGTAGTAATAAGGTCTACAATGAAATATGCTTCCACAAATCAACGAGAGATGAAGTGCAAAATTTGAGACCTGTCAAAGGTGAATATTTCTTCAAATATGAACTTTATGTGCACCTTATGAGTTATAAGGCCTTGTATCTTTATTTGTATAGATCTCTGAGTAAAGTCTTTCAGGAATTGGCTATATGTCAAAAAAAGTATCAGAATCTACAATCATCTAAGATCATCCACATATATGCAAAAACCAATTCTCTTAGTAATCCCCATTTGCTCTTCATATAGTCCTGCTTTCGGATACCATGTGTCATGTGTGCAATGGGAGCATATTCTTTAAACAGAGAGTGGATGGCCATCTGTCAAGAGTTCTTTGGTTCCATGTTCCTACATGCCAGTGAGTTGGACTGGATGGCCTTTGTGATCTTCCAATTTTATGAGTCTTCGATTCTGGTTCCATTACAATTAACATGAAGAAATAATGCAGTGCTTGAACCCACCTCAAGCACACCACTACAAATGTGATTCTTCACATAAAATAGTATCATTTCTTGTACATGGATAGCTAGTTTGCAAAGGAGGTTGGATGAATTTGGCTTCACTTTCTCCCTGACATGCTATCTCTTTTTATATAGAAGGGTTTTCAAGTGGGTACATTTGAAGACTTTATTTATTTATTTATTTATTTGCTACATCTCTATACCACCCCTCTCAGCCCAGGGCAACTCGGAGCAGTTAACAATCGGCAACAATTTGATGCCAAACAATTACAACAATTTTAAAAAATCATAAAATACTGTTAAAACACTAGCAGACAATATAAAAATATAAAAACTGCACAAAGCCTTAAAGACATTATCATAAGCATTTCCATATCAAATCATTGTCCAGTTGTGTCATCAGTGATTCCATGATATCATATATCTATGCCATATTTGGGAAGGCCTGTTTGAAAAGCCAGGTTTTCACCATTTTTCCAAAAGTCAGGAGGGAGGGGGGTGATCTTATCTGTCTAGGCAGTGCGTTTATAACAAGCAACAAGACAGTAGATTTCAATTTAATATATTTATAGATGGGGAAATATATAAAATAATCCCAATGCTGCTCAGCCAAAATTATAAAGCCATCAAAAGGAAGAGGGAGTTTGGTTGCTGAACCAACTGTATATTTAAAAGTTAGGAACTAGGAACCACTGGAACTGAGAGACTTAAAATGATTCTTCAAAAAAATCCCGCTGCCACCATTTCAATAATAATCAGCCTGAGGTAATATTGAGAGTTTGTTCTGTAACACACACTGTGCCACTATAGTTTCTTAGAGGCTGCTGTGAAACTGACTTTAGCAATACTTTGACCACAAAGGTATTCACACTAAGGCTTGTATAAGCTTATAGAATAACAAGAACGTTTATTGAATAGGCTTGAAATACTCAGGTACAAATGTTTAATAGTTTCAGTAAAATACTGGCATAAAAAGTTTGTGGTTGCATTAGACTAAAGATCTTAAAAACTTCTGGGTTACAAGTCTTCGAAGTTCCACCACAGAAAATTACTTCAGGAATTGAATCTCTGACAGTAACTCCCAAAACTGCCCCTTAGGAATCTAGCCAAAAATACCCTGAACTAGACTTCCTTAGGAATTGAACAGACCACTAATGGGGTACTACTCCACAAAACAGTATTCTAGCTATCTACTCAATATCTACTCTGAATACTTCACAAAAGACTGACCCAATCTTCTTCTCTAAACCCAAACTCATTCTCACTAACACCAACACTTCTTCTCTCTAACAGCTCCAAACCCTAACACACTTCCTGGGACTTCAAGCCTCTGGTTTAAAATACACTTTTTCCTCTAGACCACTTAGGCTCCACCCTCATCTTTCTAACGAATCCTAGCCTTCTGATTTTCCCTCTAAGACTTGAACACACCCCCTCAAGGCAAACCTAACTAAGATGGCTTCTCCCTGTCTCCCTTTTCTAAAATGGATGCCGTGGCTTCACCAGGCCCACTCCCTTAGGCTTCAGGCAGCCAGCCAAGGTAAGGGATTCATTACAGTGTTCCACAGTCAAGGGGCCACTGCTGAGAAGGCCTTGTCTCTCATCCCCACCAAACCCATCTTCAAGGAAGGCGGGAGCAAGAGCAGGGCCTCCCCAGAAGATCTTAACATCCTGGATGGTTCATAAGGAGAGATAGGTTCGGACATGCTTCTCATTTTATGGTATGAGTGTAAAAAATTGCTATATACCAAGATCAGGGGGATTGTCTTCAACCCGTTTTCTAAAGTGGATAAGGGCAAGGGAGAGAGGGAGGGGGAGAAAATAAAGACAGACACTAGCAAAGGAAAGGTTGAATTCTCACAGGGCCTGTTTTTGTGCCCTTTCATGGTGGAAGCCCAGATACAGATCTCTGCCCTCGACTGCATCCTCCATTCCTGAGTCCTTTCCAAGAGGCAATTGAGAGCTAGTATTTATGCGAATAAGAGGGATGGGTTGGCAGCCACTCTGTTTTGCTGTTCTTTGCGAATGGAGATCACAATCCAACCAACCAGAGCAGTCTCAGTGCTGTGTGAAAATACCAGGAAAGAAGGAAAAGTGGGGATGAAAAGTAACCCCTTCAGATGCTGCACTAATAAACGCTGCCCAAACAATTTATAAATAGCCATTTTGGTATCACCCCCTCTAATTATGTAATCTGGTGCATTCACATCATCCATACCATAGATTGATGTGTTGCATGAAGATTTTTTTTTGTTACGTTATCATGAATCCATTTCATGAAATGTTTCTCAGGCTGCATCTTGTTATCAGAGAGTAAAAACTCAAATTTCAAACACGCATAGTGTTAGAAGGGCCATCTAGTCCAAACCCCTGCCATGCAGCAACACAAAATCAAATCGCTTCCAACAAATGACCATATGACGAGCCCCTATAGAGAAACATATACATCAAAATATATCTGCATTTATATTCTGACCTCTTTTGTATGTAAAAGTGAACACAAATCATTTCTCACAAGCTAGAGATATGTGGGGGGAAATCTCATTTTCTTTGTAATGGGGAAAAAGTGACCTTTCTTCCTTGTTCCACAGGCCAGGAAGAGTAAAAAGGGATATGAGGGAGAAATACCTTTTCTTTTTTACTTGAAAGCTTCTGTTTCAGTCACTGAGAATATGACAATTTTAAATGCAATCAGAGATGAAACAATGTAAAATATCCTGCTGATATACTTTAAAGGACACGCAAACAGGTTAAAGGAGCCAAGAACAGCATTTAGAGTTCAAATAAATAAATTTATTAGGCTTCCAACAACCAGTTAATTAAATTAAAGTTCACTAGCCTCTTGCTGGAGTGGGTTTCTCTGCATTAATTAAAAGAATACTTCATGACAGCTGAATATAAACAAATGTGGTTTAGCTACAATCCTTGCCTGGCTTCTAAAGCACAAGGCAACAAAGACATTATTTTCACTAATGGAATGTAGATCAGTTGTTCTTTGTACTTCACAGTATCAGTATGTAATGTTAAGCTCCTTCTGGTTCTAAGCTCTGCAGCTGTGGCCTGCCAAGTGTACACATTAACAACAGCTGTCATTTCAAAGTAGAAATCATATTGGTCAAGGACCTGCTCCACTGAAACTAGGCCACTTTTAGCTATAGGATATCCAAGTCTTTCCCAGATAACCTTATCCTGGCAAATCCCATCTTGAAGTAACCTGTGTTGATATTGTCCCTGTGCCCCCAGCCTGGAGGAGTTTGAGATTTTATATAATCTGTCTCCTCCTTCAAGATACTCTCCTCTCATCCCATTTATAGCAGCAGTAATTCTGCAGACAGCTAAATATACCTCCCCACCTGACTCCAAACATGGATGGGATGGCATTTAAATAGGTTTCCAGTAAGTCTTACTGAATTCAGGCTGGTTACAGAATTCAAATTCTTGGTTATAAATTTGTAATTGAAATGGTTCATACCCATCAGTACTGTTCCATTATCTGAGCAGAGGCCAAAGGGGGCCACTAGAGAGAGATGGATAGTCCATTTTATTGGGGTGGGAGGTGGATTGAGAGAGAAAAACCATTCCACCCTATGTTCTTGTTATTCCCCCACTCATGTTGCCATTGTGAAAACAACCCTCATTTATGATATGGGAAGGGGGAGGGAGAATAACTAGTAAAAATTGGGAATATCATTTTCTTCCTTTAACCCTCCCCCAATAAAATGGACTATAATTTTCTCTCTAGTACCCCCTTGTAGCATTCACCCAGATAATGAAACAGTACCGAAATTACCATAAATATAACATGTGGATAAGATTATGTAAACCTAGTTTATGCTGAATCCCTTGTCCAAATATTACCTATGAGTGAGAAATTTCAAGTTCTATGTGCTGCCTCATTGTGGTTCTTTATTTTTAAGTTGGACTTTAAGTGGACAGAATTCACGTAGGTCTTCCTGTCACTATTTTGAGAACCCCGAACTCTCTTCTTCAAAATGCTAGATTGGTTCCTTCCTTGCTGTCATTCTATCAGCAAGTAATAATTTCTGAACAGATTGTTGGAAACTGTTTTCTTCTTGCTATTTGTAATGAATCCCTTACCTTGGCAGGCTAGCTTAGGCCTAAGATAGTGGGCCTGGTGAAGCCCCGGCATCCTTTTTAGAGAAGGGAGACAGGGAGATGCCATCTTAGATTAGGTTTGCCTTAAGGAGGCGTGTTCTAGTCTTGGAGGAAAAGTTAGACCACTAGGATTGGTTAAAATGATGGGGGCAGGGCCTAAGTGATCTGAAGGAAAAAAGTGACTTTTAAACTGAGGTTTGAGTTCTCAGATTGCCAGTTAAAAGTTGGAGCTTGGAAAGGGTGTTAGTGAGAGCAGTTTGGGGTTTTGGAGAAGAACTTTGGGGCAGTCTTTTGTCTAGTATTCAGGATAGCTATAGAGAAGTATAGCTAGAATACTGTGGGGATAAGCACCCTGTTAGTGATCTGTTCTTTTCCTTAAGGAAGGCTAGTGTTGTGGCTCAGCTGGAGCCTCAGGAATAAGATGATAGGTTTCAGATTCCTGAACATGTTCCTCTTGTTGATACAGACGATGTTTGATATTGAAGACAAGGACTTTCAGTTTTCCATGGCAAGGGATGTTTCGGAAGATGTTTCTTATTTTAGTGAAACTTCCCAGGTGCAGGCGGAAGAGCGAGCTCTCAGCCTGCCAATTCTCAGGCTGCCGATTCTCAGGGTAATGAGCTATCCGACCTTGAAGGCTCTGTAGATTTAGATAGGGAGGATCGCTTGTAATTCAGGGTTTGCCACAGTGCAAGGCTTGCTAACAAGAGAGGTTAGAGGTCAAAGGAACGTGTTCATGCTGGGAAAGTATATTAAATGAGCTGTTTGAAGTCAACGCTTTGTCAGTGTAACTTCTGCAAACACCCTGGTAACTTCTCTGGATTGCCTTGGCTTTTGGGCAATGCTTTTGGGGACTCTATCATGCTGCCATGGAATCCAATACCTTTGGATTATGCTTCATGTTATTTTCCATTGAACTTTGGAAACCCTGCCTTTGCATTCAAGACTCTGCTTTTGCCATTGAACTTTGGAAACTTTACTTCTATGTTAAAGACTTTGCTTATTCTTCAATAAACAAGACAAAACCTTCAGTTTTGGTGTGGTGTGGTGTTCTGAGCAAGGTGAATCTATTCTGAGTTGCAACAGCTAGTTCAGGTTGGTTTTGGCCGGATTCATAAGGGGTATTTTTGTGGGAGTTACTTTCAGAGATTCATTTCCTGAAGTAATTTTCTGTGTGGAAACTTAAAGACTTGTAACCCAGAAGTTTTTAAGATCTCTTCTCAATAGGCCTGGGTAACAACGGAAAAATTTGTTTCTAAAATCGATTCGTTTTTTTGGGGTTTTTGCGTTTCGTTATTTAAAATAATTACAAAATTTTCCTTTTAAAAAGTTCGATATTTACGAAATTTGGTAAATGGTAAAAAATTAACGAATCGATTTCCGAAACAATAACGAATCGACTCGTTAATGGCGGACGCGACCGCGAAATACGCTAAAAAACCTCCAAAAACTTCTGAAGTTTCCCTCTCCCTCTGTTCTTGACTGTTGGTGTGATATTATAATTTTTTTTCACTAATTAAACCATAAAACTGGCCCAGACATGCGGAAATAATAACGAAACGACCTTAGAACAATAACGAAACGAATACAATAACGAAATACGAAGCATTTACAAAACGTATTTAAAAATTCGTTTTTTTAATAATTGCTTCAGAATGGTTCGTTATCGTTTTGTAATTGGAAAAATTAACGAATTATTAACGAATTACGAATTAACGAAACGAAACCGCCCAGGCCTACTTCTTAAATGTAACCACAAGCTGTGTATGCCAGATTTTTACTGAAACCATCAAGCATTTGTACCTGAAATATCCAGATCTGTTCAATAAAATTTCTGGTTATTTTTACCAACTTATACCAGCACCAGTCTGAATGCCTCTGTGGTAAAAGGGTTATTCAAGTCAGCTTTTTACCAGCCTCATAGAAACCTATTGTGACATATGGTGTGTTATTGAGCAACCTCTCAATAGTACCTCAGCCTGTTCTTTAGTAATATGGTGGCAGCAGAAATCTTTCAAAGAATCATTTTTTAAGTATTTCAGTTCCAGTGGTTCCCAGTTCCTAGCTCTTAAATATACAGTTAGTTCAACAATTATTCTCCCTCTATATTTTTGTGAGCTAAACTGTAGTGGTGTCCTTGTTATAATTTGGTAGGCTGCTGTGTGGTTTTTATAATTTGGTGAAGCAGTGTTGGGACTTTTATTATCGAATAAAGTTCCCTGCTTTTCCCCACAGTTTGTTATAATTTGAAGGAGCAGCGTTCCAATCTTTATACGATTAAATGGCCATATTTTCAATCATGTCAGTTTTGTAGACAGTTGAGTACCGTTTTAAAAGTAGAATATAGTATGGCCTTCATATCTTCATGAGATACATCCCCAGAATTCAGATGAATATGCAAAACCATAGATAATAGCAAATCCTATTAAAGTGAAGGACCTCCAGTCCAAATTTTCACAGACCCTGCTAAAGGATCTAGAAAATGCTTAGCGGGGACATATATTGTTGGATAAATGAAACTGCAGATACTGTATTGAATATTTTTATCTACTATTTTTCTTTTTGGTCTGAGAAGCTATTTTGTGTCCCAACCTTGGGGAAACTGGAGGTTGGGAGTGAAGGGGTAGACAAATAAACCAATGTAGTGCGATTCAATGAAATGAGAAGCAATGCATTAAAGAAGCAAAATGTCCTCAAATAGCCCTTTAGATAATGAATTGTTATTGAAGAAGAACTAGTCCTCCAAGGAAAAACATGATCCCTCTTACTGCATCCCTCTTATTGAGAAAACACTGTGTGCAATTAGGCCTCACACAGTGAGAGTTGAAATTGTTTGCTTTGATAGGATTGTCCCATGGCAGTATTACACTACCTTCCAAAAATTTCAAAGGACAAATCATAAATTGTATAAATTAGCCAAATGGCTGTTTAAATATTTTTATTCACATATTTAAGATATCAGAACATAACTATTTTTAAAACATGTGGAATAACACTAGCTAGAAAGCCTCAAAGGAAGTCATGCCATATGTGTATATATAAACTATCCCTGAAGAGAGAATGTGGCTGCTGTTTAAAATATTGCATTGTTGGACTATAGCCAGCAATGCAATTCTCTTGGACTTAACATTTTCAGATGACTCAGTAGATCTTGATTTTTCTTCTATGTGATGTCCCAGAAAGCTTGTCTTCTATCCTGCCCCAAAAAACAAAAATAAATAGGAACATGTCTACCAAGATATTTGATGCCTGCGGTTCACTGACAGTAAGAGTTAATAAAAAGTTTACAGGCCTGTATAAAAAAAATCTTAAAAAGGAGAAGATGTTGCATTGAGAAATGCTGTTCAAATTTCTGCTTTCCTCTCCATTTGATAGTTCTGTCAAAATGTTTAGCTTCTCTTGAAATTCATAAGACATTTTATTGGAAGATATTATTATTTGGGGAAGAGGTACTGAATGTTGCTTTAGGAAAACTCAAATGCCTTGAATTCAAATGTTTGAAACTTCTTCCCACCACCACATTTTCTGGAAATTTTATCAGCTCTGCTAAGATGATGATGATGATGATGATGATGATGATGATTATTATTATTATATTATTATTATTATTAATAGATGATCACTCATTGCTGAGTATAATTGTCTTCCAAGGGTGGAATCTTGGTGGTGCATCCATAAGTGACTGTAGAGACTTTGACTTCTTCACATGGCCCCTGGAACCATGCCGTATCTCCCTGTGTGCCCTCTCACCTTCCCTCGTCATATGGGGAAAATGAAAGTATGGATAGCTCCATTGGAGATATCCAATAAATACTTTCCTCTTTGTCGTGAAGGAGGAAGTGTCTTGTGCAGCTTCCTCTCCACTTCAGGAGGAGTGTGGGCAGGGCCAAGCCAGCATAATCTGATGACACTCGGCAGGCCCCACCTAAAAAAATAAAAGGGGGGGGGGGACACAAAAAAAACCCCATGTGAAGAGATCCCTATCCTGGACTTTAAGTTCTATTCCTCTGCCATTGTTTGCCACCCTGAGGGAGAACCAGCCATAGCACAGGAGCTCCTGTGGAAGCCTGGCATCTGCATCATCTTTCACAATGAAGAGATAGATTTCCAGATGGAAGGCTGTCCCAACAAAGATTTGCTTGATATGCCTTCTTCTTGGCACATTTCTCCCTTTCACCCTCTATCCATGCCCCTTCAAAATCCATAGCACTGTTTGTAACAGCTGGCCTCTAGTTAGAATGCTTGAAGGCCAGGGCTTCCCAGTTCTTGGTGTTTATTCCATATTTTTGGATTAGCTTTAAGACTATTATTATTATTATTATTATTATTATTATCATTATCATTATCATTATCATTATTATTATTATTATTATTATTATTATTATTAAAATATGTATGCCCTACTCTGTATAAAAAAATCTCAGGGCATCTTGCAAATACTATGAATATAAGTTAAGCAGTTCAAAACAATAAAATAATCGAGTAAACTAAAGCATATTAAACATCAACAATAAGATGACATATTGAAAAGTTTTTTAAAAAACTATATGCAAATGTATTTGGGGATAACTAAAGAGATCCAAAAGCTATGATGAACAGTCATGTTTTCAGTTGGTTCCCAACTGACACAAGTGTTGGGACCTCATCGACCTACAGAAGATGACACTCCACACACAACAAGAACTAAAAAACATAAATAGCAGAATTTCATGGTTTCAATACGAACAAATCAAGGAACATTTTAAGATAGACAAAGAAAAAGGATTTGAAGAAGGTACAAACTTTTGGGACAGGATAATGCAAACTGAAAACAAACTAATTTCAAAGATATACAAAAAACTACTAGAGGAAGAAAGAGATACGGAAAATGGGAAAACCTATATGAGAAAGTGGAAAGAAAATTTAGGAAGAGAAATAAGAAAAGAAGAATGGGAAGAAGTATGGAATAAGAAATTAAAATATTCAAAAGCAATGGAACTTAAAGAAAATTGGTTTAAAATAGCCCATAGGTGGTATTTAACACCACATAGATTAGGTAAATTCAATAAAAACACAAACACAAAATGCTGGAAGTGTAGAAAACAGGAAGGAACATACTACCACTTATGGTGGACCTGCCCGAAAGCACAACACTACTGGAAAAATATACAAAAAGCATTGCAAAAGATACTAAAGATAGATATACCTTGGAAACCAGAAACATTTTTACTAGGGATTCACAGCTTAAAGATGGAAAAAAATAAGGACAAACTTTTATTCTTACTAACAACAGCAGCCAGAATAATATATGCAAAACATTGGAAGGACGAAGAACCACCAGAAGAAGAAGAATGGCTAACAAAGATCTTGGACATAAGAAACATGGATAAACTAACCTATATACTATCAAAAAGAAAGGGCACTCCATCATCAGAAGTAGACTGGAAAGAAGTAACAATATATTTGACAAAAGAGAAAAACATGACAATAATTATATGAAAGAGAGGAAAGCAAAACAAAAGGGGAGAGCAGAAGAAAGACAAAAGAAGAGAAACACAACAGAAAGTAAGAACAAAAGAATAGGAAACACCTCTGGAAGATACCGGGAAGTCAACATCTGATTTACCTCAACCATCCACACACCCCCTTCCCTCACAGTGACTTTTCTAACCTTTTTTTCCTCACCTGCCACAACACCTATATTCAGTAACAATCAAACAGCATTCTTTCTATCCTACCCCCTCTGTACTATCTTCCCCTTCTATTCAACCCATCTTTTATCCTCTCCCTTCCCATATCTCCCCACCCAGATATTGTATGTCTTATATTTTTGTTTTTTATTTTAAAGAAAATTAATAAAGATTATTTTAACGAGAAGATGACACTCCAGAGTTGGGTTACTATGGCCGAGAAGGCCCTTTCCCATGTCCCCATATAGTGTATTGTTCTTACAGGTGGGACATAGAGGTGTCTCTCCTCCCTCCCCAGCAAACCTTAATCTTTGAGTACACAAATATGAGAAAATACATTCTCTGAAATATTGAGGTCTCAAGGTATATAGGCATATTACAGCCAGTACACACTTTTTAAAGTTGATATGCTCTCTATATGGTACTTGAGTCAGTAGTTGAGCAGTTACATTTGGCACTAGTTGCAATGTCCAAATATTTTTCAAAAGCATTACCTTATAGATTGCATTATACTAGTCTAACCAGGAGGTTACAAGTGCATGAACAACAGTGGCTAAGTTATCTCTGTACAGGAAAGGCTGTAAATATAGCTTCTGAGTATTTAAGAGCAGCTACATGTAGGTATAATATATTAGTTGTTTACTGCTTCAAACTACTTGGGTATTTTGCTTCAGGCAGCATATTGTATCTACAGGTTGGAATCAAGGGTCATCATGGCCAGGCACATGCTGAGGTCCACATCAGGGCGAGGACAGCATTTCCAATCCCTGAAACTCCTCAGATCTGTTTTTCCTCTTTCTTTGTTGTCAGTGGCTGTTCGTTCCTTTCTATTCCTAAGCAAGCAAGAAGTGACAAGAGCAAGGAGAGGGATTGGCATTTTCTATGCATGTTCACCTTCCCCCAGGGCAGAGGTGTACATTAGGACCAAATGGAAAAGGGAAATGAGTTGATAGTAATGACAACAATGTAGACAAGGTTTGCTGACTCAGGGAGGATACTGTTGTAAATGTCTTGCGCAAGCTCTGTCTCCCTCCCCCTCATAGAGCTGGCACTGATGCCAGCAGTTTTTTGAAGTTCACTTTGGGCAAATGTAGGTGACAACTCTCTTTATTTGATCTGACTTTATCAGGAACAATGAGAAGGAGAGCAATCTAAAACCAGACAACAAGCTACAATGTTGCAAAGGAAGGTGGCCCCTAGAACCAATTTAAAGCAATTATGTTTGCAGGGGAAAGAAGCCTGAGCTGTAAAAAGAATTTATTAAAGCATTTGGCAAGTATGCCCTCAGCCTCTACGATGGTTAATTCCTTGCTGCTACCTTTTTCTATCCAGATCCCTTGGTGCATTGCAATAATGATTTGTCTTTATTTATGTCCCTACTCACTGTCTTTGAAGTCAGGCAGTAGCCACAAATCAAACAGCATCTTCTCCTTCCTTGTCACACATATACTGCACTCCTTAAACATAGGTCTAAACAGATCTGGCCTCACAAAAGATTGCTAGCAATATCTTCCATACCTATAAATTGACCTATTAATGCATCTAGATAATGAAACCAAATCCTTTGTTCTTTCATGCTACAAACAATAGCTTTCAAAGATACCAGTCTGGGTAAACAAGTCTTTGCAACATGTAGAAAGCCTTAATGTGGAAAGAAATCAGTTGAATCTATTTGTCATGTATTTTGCAAGAGAACAAAATTAAAGCGGACAGGCAACATTAGTGTAAGAAAAGAATAAAGGTAGGGGGAATATCTCGCGGTAAGAAGTTTGCTGCAGGGTTTTTTTTAATGCCATGTCTAAAATTAGGACTCTGTCAACACCTTTGAAAAAATCAAGTCATTTCTGTGACTTTTGAATTTTTGTAATGTCCCAGTGCAATTGTGAACATGTGTCTTTTCAGTACAAACTGAACTGTTTGTCTTTATCACCCACTCAGCACCTTGGTAGGTGCAAAGATAACAGATGGAGAAGATAAGACAGCCTCATGATTGGCCATTCCCCACTGGTTGAAAAGTTTTGATTGTAGTTGCATGAAAATATACCCTTGAATTCTCTACCCTACTATTGGCAAATAATTTTGGAGTACAATTTCCACAGATTTGTCCAGGGGGAGAGAATGAGCACATTCACCTCACTGTAAAGCAGTGAAGGTGGGATAAAGCAATTTTCTGGCATCCAGAAATGGCCAGAAAGCATTTTACTATAACTATGGGATGAGGGGGCATGGCCCATGTAGTTATTTAAGTCAGCCACACACTCTCATCTTCCTCTTTGAAATTAGCGTTCTACTTCTAGAAGGAAGAGGTATAACAAAAAGAAAAATTAAGATTTTTTTAATTTAGAAAAAATGTTTTCTTGAAAAGGTTGGCTCAGCTGTAGTTGTCATTCCTCAAAGTTCAGTTCCTTCAGTCACTTCCCAAATGTCACATTTCTGAGGAATGATAGTTGCAGATGCTTATAGTACTGTTCTTTACAGTCTTATTATTTCCTTCTCTCATATGAGGGTGACCAGTGTTTTGTCCAACTCTAGAAAAAGGGTAGAACTTGTGTTGGGTCACCCTGTCCTCCACTTTCCTGAATTCTTACTTCACATAAGAGATTGCAGCCTTTTGTCTCACTCTCAAAACAATATGCAAGTTTTAGGGACGTGTTGTGTTATTCTGTTGAGGCACAGTGCCTAAATATCTCTAGTCTCTATTCCCAATCAGAAACTAGAAATGAGGATATTAAAATACAATAGTTTAATCTGCAGAAAATACTAAGGAGTGATTAACAGAAAAGTGGAGCACCACACCTGATTATTCCTGCATCATGAGTTTTATAGTGACCAAAGTCCTTAAGGTAAACATGCTCACACACAATCAAACTTCCTTCCCTCTTTCCTTTAAGCACTTTTTTTCCTTCCAGCTCTATCCTTCAGTTTGGCTTCTCTCTATTCTTCTTGTTCCAAAGCAATCCTGTTTTTCTGAAAACCATATCCTGTGCAATTTTCCCTCCTCCCACCTCTTTCAGGTCATCCCGATCTCTGTCACCTCTCACCCACATCTTTCCCTGGTGCTTGGCAACACTTATCTCTATCCAAATTCCTTTGCTGTTCACTCTTTTCTCACTCACTCCTCCCCTCTCTATAACCCTTGTCTAATTCTTCTCTTCTAAAACTCACTTTTCAAATCTCAGCTCCATCAATTCTTTTGATAAGCGGCAACAAATAATTTAATCAATTTCCTATATATTTCTGGACATCTTTTAAAACTGGTAATGTGTTTGAAACAGGATTCATACATTTTTCACGTTTTAATAGCTCATGTAAAAACAGTGTACTGAATTATTTCCCTTTTTATGGCTGCTGCCTCGTGTAAGGAAGTCACTATGTTAAGTTAGGGTTACAGCAATAATTTCCAAACTGTACTACCCAAGGTGTTTTGGGTCCCATCCAGACAGTACCTTTATTGTGGTAACTCTCACAATAAAGAAGGAGCTGTCCAGACAACATTCTGGACAGTTCCAAATTAGTTCACTACAAACCATGAAAATGCTGGTTTGTAGAGAATTAATTAGATAGCGGAATTATTCCACACTTTTTTGGAAGGCGTGGGATAAACCCACTATTTCCGGTGTCTGGACTGAAATCCAGACACCATTTCCACAGTTTTCCAGACTAAATTACTCTCGGAGCAGCTCTCCCAAAGCGTAGAAATGATTCACCAGGAGAGCAGGGGGAGGAGAAAAATTGTCCCCTTGCTCTCTTGGTGCATCATTTCTATGCACCAGGAGAGCTGCTCTGAGAGTGTACAGGGGGACGAGTAATTTTTTTTACTTTTCTAATTGGTCTGGGGGCTTTGGGAGAGGGGGTAGGGCCTCCAGACATTCTCACAGGCGAGTCCCACAAGAGCATCTGGACACCCACCCCAGAAAGTGCATGCTTTCTGGGATAGATGTGGACATGCCCCCAGGAAAATCCATGTTTTTAAAATGTGGATTCTTCTGGGATAAAGGCCTGTCTGGATCCGCACTTGGACTCTCAAAAGTTCAGCTTCCTTGGTCAGGGATTCTTGGAGTTTAGGTGCTAAACATCCAGATGATCCAAGTTCTGGGAAAACTGTTTTAGAACAAGGAAAAAACATGTAACAATTGTCTACAACACCCAATGAATTACTTATGAAATGCAGTTGGGGAAAGCAAGTCTATATTTATTTATTTATTTGTTTGTTTATTTATTGTAAAAGGCAAATGCACTTAAGATACAGAAATCTAACTGGCCAAGAAAAAAAAGAATACACAGAAGAGATTCTTAAGATTTAATAAAAAAAATATTGCTATTGTAATAGCAATGACTCTTTCAGTATAGACATGTCTCTGGGCGACTAAGGATTTCGAAGATATTTCTTTATAAAGGGAAAAAGCAGCAGCCTTTGTTATGCCACAGCTGTCTGGTTTCGTCAGTGCACAGTAAGGTTAGGTGAGTTCAGTTCTGCCCCAAGAGAAATGGGCCATCTGCCCTGTCTAGAGCCCAGATAGCACTGGTATGGAAGGAATGGTGGTGTGGGAGGCAAACAACAGAACTACCATCATTTCTCAAAGTCTTGCAGGAGTGATACAAACTGCAACAACCACACTGGGCCTGTTTATTAGTCTTGTTCTTTTTATTCTTATTTCTTTTCAAATACCTGACTTCTACACATGTATGTATTATACAGTGTGTTTTGCTGAATGAATACAATAAACAAGAGTATAAGATGCTGTTTACAAAGAATGTAATATCATGTTTGTCACAGATCTCCCTCTCACACACAAACAAGTATGGAGAAGGGGAATATGACCATAAAGACATAATGTAACATTGAGGGGAAATGATTTAGAAGCTGTAACAAGTGCCCTACAAGGGGAAATCTGGACTGTTTTATTTCTTGTATTTCATCTGCAATTTTGGTATGATCCTGAATAATAGTGCTTTTATTGTACTGAATGATGTGATCCAGCTAAAGGCTTAAATCCAATTGTTAGTCTTCACTACAGTGAAATAGAGCCACATGGTGTTGTAGTTTGTGCATTGAGCTATGACTCTGGAGATCAGGGTTTGAATTTCCACTTGGTTATGGAAGCCTATTGGGTGACTTTGGGTAAGTCAGAAAAAGGGAAACACCCTCTAAAACAGTGTTTCCCAACTTTTCATCCTCTCTAGGCATTTTGTACTTCAACTTTTAGAAATCCCAACTACCTTACCAGTTGTTAGGTATTGTGAGTGCTGAAGTCTAAAACACCCGAGGACCAAAGGTTGGGAAACACTGCTCTAAACAAATCTTGCCTTAGTGTCATCATAAATCAGAAATGACCTAAAGGCATACGGCAACAACATCTAGAATAAATTTACCAAACAAGTGGAACTTATAGAAGTTTTGGTTCACCAAATTTCCATTGATTAGTTGTTCTACTCTAGTTGGAATTAACAGTTTGATTTAAAGTTTAGGGTCCCCTTTACAAACTTTTTTCTATATCCAGGCTTTTTAAAGATTTCTGGATTTTTGTGGGATTGGTTATTTTTACTATAGGAAATTTATTCAGCTTTCAGATGGTTCCCTTTCTGGCCAGACATTATTTAGTGTTCAGTAATGCAGTTACAGACTTATAATCTAGAATAACAAATTGGCATGTATTTAGTAAGATAAATAGCCTTACTGTAAATTTATGTAAGTCCCACCCCAGCACCCTTAAGAGCTAGCTCCCAAATTTGAGGGTCCATTCAGTTTCGAACTTGGATGCAAGGAAGATTATGTCTTCACTCGTTCACCAAGTAGTGAACGAGGTTCCATCAATGAGAAGGTTGATCACTGTTGCAAGTAGGTAGAAATGTCATCCTCCTTGCTCCCAGATCAGAAGCTGAACAGACTATGCCACTGGTGCCTGTTAAAGTGGGCTGATGGAGGTCATGCCAAGAGATGTTAATTAGTATGTAACCAAAAAGCCAGCCTAGGATATCAGATACACCATTCCCTCCGAGTCTGATCATTTTGACTTTTAGGACTGTTAGGTCTCTTGAACAGCCTTTTTCTTTCTTTCTTTCTTTCTTTCTTTCTTTCTTTCTTTCTTTCCTCCTTTCTTTTCATTCTTTGTAGGCTTTTATGTTCTGTCCTCTCCTTCAAACATCCTTCTTGTTTGCTCATTTAATAATTTTTTTAATACTCCAGCTGGCAAAACCAAATTCTACATATTTGAGAGGGAGACACATTGTTAGAACACACATGCTGGGGGTGACTTATTGGTGGACTACTAAAAGAAGACTTTTATAAATCCATGGAGCAAATTATTCATAGTTACCTTGAGGGCAGATCTAGACACCCCCTTTATTGCAGAAATTTCCACAATAAAAAGGGGCTGTCCAGACAACGTTCTGGCCAAACTGGAATTAATCTACCACAAACCAGGAAAACCCTGATTTGTGGTGAGTTAATTTGATAGTGGGATTTTTCCATGTCTTCTTGGAAGGCACGGGATAAACCCACTACTTTCGGGTCCAGACAATATTCCCATGGTTTTCTATGCTAAATTAGCCTGGAAAACTGTGGAAATACCAAGCCTCTCCTCAAAAACCCTTTAAGTAAACCTTTTGAAAAGAAAATTACTTACTTGCCCTCCACTAGAGAGCTGCTGCAGCTCTCCTACCATGTAGAAATGACACACCAGGAGAAAGAGAGGGAAGAGGAAAATTGCTCCTGCCTCCCCTTTCTCCTGGTACATCATTTCTACGCACCAGGAGATCTGTGACAGCTCTCTAATGGAGGCTGGGTAAGTACTTCTCTTTTCTGAAGTTTTTTTTTAAATAGCTTTTGGAGAGGGGGTAAAATGTCCTGGTGTTGTATTGGAAAGTCCCAGTACAACATCTGGACACTCAACCCAGAAAGGATGTACTTTCTGGGGTGTGTGTGGACAGGGTCCCAGGAACATTCATGTTTTTAAAAAGCAAATGCTCCTGGGATGAAACCCTGTCTGGCATTTGGTGATATTGAGTCTCACAGATGTTGAATTCCTATGACTGAGTCTGGATTCAGCATTATGCATTGCCTCTTCATGAAATATTCTTGTGTACTCCCTACCCTTGAGTTCCCCAGGTCCCATTCTTATGTCTCTTTCATGCAAAACTATTGTTACCTTAGACCTATGAAAGATCATTGTCACAGCCAAAATAAAAACTTATCCTTCTCAGAAGTTTGACATTTTGTCCTGGGAAATTTCAGTTTTGGCATTTGATATCGACATCTCACCTCAGCTTATCATTTGTCAGAGACTTCACAGTATTTGATGGATCAAAAGTGACCCCTTTGTCTTTGTAGTTCCCTGCTGTGAATGAAAAATGGGAGGGAGGCATTTTCATCAACTTTGGAAATAAGCTGGAAAATTCTGGGGAAAAGAAAATCAGTACAGCTGGTTTTCCACTGTCTCTTTGCACATTATCTGCTGTATCCCCACTCAACTCTTTTTACCTGTTTAAATAATGTATTTTTAATATGTCATATCAAAGGAAGATGGTGTAGTATTTTGTTCTAAATTCCTTTTCTCTGTAACACCTCTATAGAAAGACATTGTTACCCAAATCCTTAAGGGGCAATAGCTTAATATAAAATTACAACAGCTGGACTTTCTCAGAGATTGGTTAAGTCTTATTTCGAAAACAACCAATCATTTCTCATATACATTCAGCTCTTTCTATGTCTTTCTATGTACCTAGCTAACTGACCATAATGGAATCCATGAAATCAAGGTGGTGGCACCAACTGAACAATTGGTTGAAACTGAAAATTCTGGATGGGCTAACATCGAAATATAACCTTCTTCAAAAGTTTTGCAAAAAGCTCAACCTGAAATGAATCTAGCAGTGACTTTCAATTTTCAGTTAAAACTCAGCCGGAATAATGAGACAGTTAAAATATATGATGGTAAGATTGGCTACATTGAGGGAGATTTTGATACTTCGCTTTTTATCATCTTTAAATTCAAAATGCTTCCAACAATGTGGAAAAGTATGAGGCCTAACACACAAAAAGAGCTAAAAAAATGTCCTGTTGTCCAGAGGTCTCTGGTTTCATTAAAAATGAAGAAAGGAGGTGGGGAAAAGCACACAAATTTTGTGGCTGCTCTCCCATGTGAATTCACACATTTGGTGTTACTATGACCTCTTAGCTTTTTTTCTCAGTTGCCTCATTGTAACTGATGAGAAGCAAAGTTCCTGCTGAGTTCTTACATGAAAGTAGCTAGATTGCATACATCTTGCACAACTCTAGTCTGCAAACTAGAGGTTTGCAGGAAAATTGAACATGGAGAGCAATAGGAACGTCTTCTATTTCTTTGTCCTTAGGACAGTGTAGACAAGAAGGATCTGTAATAAATATATCAGTACATTGAGAACCCTATATCCTCTGACATTTATAACAGTGAAAAAAGGATTTTTTTCTTTAGGTATTTTAATCCCTCATTTTACAAGAGATAGTTTGTGCTTTCATTTCCTCCCACAACTCCTTCCCCACATTCCTGAAGGCTTTATTCATTTAGTCTGGAAGACTCATTCCCAAAAAGTTTTTCCAAATCAAAATTCTCCAGTAAACAGGTTGCAACATTTATTTGTATTTTAAATGAGGAAGCAAGTTAGAAAGTTTGAGAGACTACTTAATCTGACATTTGTCCATATCTATTATAGACCAGTTGCCGAAATTCTCATGGTGGTTTGCGAAAATGCCTTACTGGTGCATTATTTCAACTGTTATGTTTATTCATATCATGATCTGATCACCATACTCAATATATCCCATATGCATGGGGGTATTGGGCTAATGATACAAAAGGTTTCCTAGGGTAGACCCTCTTTCACTTAGACTCAGCCCCCCCTGAAACTCAGCCCCCCCCCCCCAATTGAAATCCTGGCTACGGGCCTGCCAGTTGCATTAAAACACATTCTAGAGCATTTTTGTTGGTGGTGGATCTTCAAGTTGTTTCCAACCTATTGTGACTCTATTACAAACGTATCAAGGGGTCTTGGAGATATTTATTCCGAAGATGAGTGACTACGACTTGCGCAAGTGGGATTCAAACCCTGTACAAGACTGTAAACTGCCTTGAGTTGCCTTCAGGCTGAGAAAGACAGTATATAAATATGGTAAATAAATAATAAATAAATAAACATTTAAATATTTAAATGCCTCTGATCGTAATTACATGTATATAATTTAAATACATGCACATTGCATACACTTGTATATGTTGATTTATTTTATTTAAAAAAATATATATATTTCCCAAGGCAACTTATAATGGGTCAGTATTGGAACAGGAAACCAATGTTTCTTTTTCCTATATGTATTTGTGTATATATAGACATGTTAATACCAGCAATGGAATTTAAACAACTCTTCCACTGTGTCCCCTCAAATAAACTGATCCTTCCCTTCACTTTAGCTCCTCTTAAGTATGTTTTAAAAGGAGAAAAAATATTCGTTCATTGCATGTCCCTTGTTTTTTACCTTTAACTTATTCATAGGTCAGAGCAATATTCATAATTTGGCTGAAAAGACTATCCTCAATGTATAAATGTGGTTGAAATATACGCAAGTATATATTAGATGTGTGCAAAATGGCTGAAATTGATTAGTAATTCATTTTGGAGATTCGGATGCCCCCCTCTTCATTTAGATTCAGACGGTCCTGTTTCGATTCATAATCTGAATCTCTGAAGCTTCATAATTGCTTCATTGAGATTTGTTCCATTAGTGGCAATGTGGAAATTTTCAAGGCTAGTTTCTCTGTTATTTTAATCACTATCTGTATGACACTTGTGGGCAACATCTATGACTTCAAGCCATTTTGGCCATCCACTGATTTTTAGGAAATTTTATATATATATATATATATATATATATATATATATATATATATATATAAATTAGGCACCCTCTTGAATTTTTATACAATAAGACAACATAAGCAGGGTGTTCATCTACTAATTTTTAGGAATTTTAAAATAATTCAATTAATTAAAAAAAACTACAAGAGGTATCCACTCAAATTGTGGCATAGTGATACAACATGAACAAGGCAGCAAGCCTGCCATGTTTCAGGATAATCAGTCTATCCACTGATTTTAAAGAATTCTAATTTAAGCACATGTGATTAACCTACACTGGGGCTTTTACATGGGCAGTCCCATTCCTCTGGCATGAGCAGAATTCTAGGAAACGTAGTTGTCTGGAGGCTTTTGAATACAAAGTCCCTAGCCTTCCCAAACTACATTTTCCTGAATTCTACTCACGTTAGAAGGACAGGGTTGCAGTTTAGGGTTGAAGATTTTTAACTTAGGAAGGTTATAGACTGGATATATGGACAGAAACAAACAGAATAATCAAAAAGCTACTATATGTTTAAGTTTTAAGAAACACACAGAAACAGAAAGGACCTCCAAACATGTCTATTTCCTGCAAACACCACAAAGACACAGAGAGAGATGCTGATGGGAGGAGACCAGCTTTGCAGAAAACTGCATGACTTCCTTTTTCTGATTGGCTGTCAAGAAAAAAAAACAGCCTGCAGCTGCCCTTGTCAATCACATCAGGTCCGGCCACCTCCCAATCCAGGAAATTATGGGTGAACTATGTTACATTGAAAAAAAGCTCTCAAACAACAAATCTCTCCAAAGTTTTAGAAGCTTGTGTTTCAATTCATAATGCTTCAGAGAGATCCCTTTCTGATTCGTAATTCGTAATACGAATCTCCAAATAACAAAATGGAGGTTTGAAGCTTTGCACAGCCCTAGAATATATTGTAAATGTATAAATGCTTTGGGAAAAGGCATACATACTCTAAATGTATCAAATTCCAACTGCACCTAGAAGGCACACGGGGTCAGCCCTGGTTACTATGTAGATGGCAGATTACCAATGAATGCCAGAAGGAAAAAAGCTTCAGATAGAGGAATAGGAAAAGGCTATTTCTAAGCAGTGTACTTCATGCCTAAGAAAAATCACAGGCTTCAGACCGGTTCTGAGGGAAGTCACATGCACCCAGACAAACTATGGCACTGTGTTGGTTTCTAGCCAGTCCAACTCGGCTGAGATCACATCTTCCCTCCTCCAGACTGTCATTTTCAGATGGTCAGGGGGTTTCAATCTGACCTGTAGTGAGACCTGCACTGAACTTACCCAACATGTTCCTAATAAAAAGGACACTCTCCATTAAGAAAAAAAAATCAAATCTCAGCACTCAAAATATATTTAAATACATAAATTTAAAACCATGCTTTTAAGGAATATGCACAGAATATCCTGTATCTGAGTAGATGAAGATCTCCAATATTTCTTTTTTAAAAAAGCAATTTCAACTTTTACATGAATAAATTGACAAATTTTAGGAAGTTCATTTAAAAAATGAAACATTTTTTTCATCAGTCCCTAGTAAACATGGACCATTGCTTTATTAGCAGCAGTTTTCACAGATACTTTTAGATACTTTAAGGCACTGCTGAAAAGATTGGAAAATCTTTGCTATTCTTTACTTACCTCCATTTCTCTTGCTCACAAATGAAATCATAACATCTTTGCATGTGGTGTCAACAGTGTGTTATGCTTTTATAATTATTTCATTGTTCTGTATTTCCATCTCAAAAGGTGCCATTTCCAATGTTTAATACAAAATGAAATCAAATCATCCGACTAACTGACGTGGAACAGCTTAGAGAAAAGCCGACACCTCTGAACATCTTTAAATGTGCAACTCCTTAACTAAATCAACTTTTCCTTAGGAATTAATGGGCTGTGAGACAGTTTATTTTTTATCACTATTTGAAATTTTATCACAACATTGAGCTAGAGCTCCAACTTAGTTTTACACCTCATCTGTGCCTCACTTCCCTCCTATAGAGTAATTCTTTTGTTTAAATTAGTCATTTACAACCTATCTGCCTTTAAAAAACAATTACACCAATTTGTTTGAGGGTAGGTTTCTGCATGTGGTCACAAAATCTTTTATTATACAAGGTTTCATAGATTTCTCACAGGTCAAACATACTAGGAATTAACCTCATATTTTAGCTATAATCCTATATGACCAGGGAGATCTACATATGGAGCTATGCCATCATTCCAGGGAATCTTGGTAGTTTTGTCATTAGTTTGCATCTGGCTATAAGGAATGGAGTGTTTGCTCTTGAACTGAAAATTTAAGTCCTTATCAGCTTTTGTGTGTATGCTTTTGATATACTGATGACATAGTAATTTGTTTTGCTAGATTTAAAGCATCCTCAGAGGATGCTTGCCATAGTTTATAAGTTTATTATATATTTATGTTTATGTTCCTATGGCACCGCATTGCTGCCTATGTATGTGAGCCACTCTTAGTCCCTTACGAGGTGAGAAGGGTGGGGTATAAATATGGTAAACCTTGACATAGATGCAGGCGAAACGTCAGGAGAAATGCCTCTAGAACATGGCCATATAGCCTGAAAAAACCCACAAGAACTGAGTGATTCCGGCCATGAAAGCCTTCGACAATTATTCAGTTTTTGATCATGACTTTCCATATATTTCCATACATTGAATTATTTATTAATATTTGGATCACATCCCATGCAACTGTTTTTGAAGAAACAATACAGTTTTAGTATACCTGTGTGAAACTAAATACAGATCAACACCCTTTATCTGGACATTTGAAATACACCAAAATTTGATTTTTTTTTTTTTGCCACTAGCCACCAACTACTGCCTTTGTGTGGGCTGCTTTGATACTCCTGCTTTTTCATTTATTAGATGTTGGAGAGACAGGTGGGGTACTCAGAGAGAGGAAAGAACCTGAAATATGGAGAGAGATGAAAAGATCTGTGAAATTGCAGGAGTCATGACACTACACTGACATCATGCTTGGATTGCTGCCATTTTATGGATCAGAATTGCTTCTCTAGTTTTTGTCTTGTATACATACAAGTCATCATCATAGGCTATCATTCGTGGCTGAGTATGATTGAATTTCAAGTGCAGAGTCTTGGTGGTGGGTATGTGTAGGTGTGCATAGTGGGGATGAGAAACAAGGACTTCTCAGTGGTGGCACCTTGGCTATGGGATTACCTCCCTAGTGAAATTAGATCAGCCCCCTCCCTCCTGACCTTCAAGAAAAAGCAAATAATGTGAATGTGGGATCAAGCGTTCTTAGTAATCTACCAATAAGAGAGCATGGAATAGTGAAATGACAATCTGGAATCTCTTCAGACTGTGATATTGGATCAAGTGATTTTAAATAAGTAGTTTTTAATGTTTGATATGTTTTAATTGTTGTTTTAATGTATAAGTTTATTATATATATATATATATATATATATATATATATGTTTATGTTCCTATGGCACCGCATTGCTGCCTATGTATGTGAGCCACTCTTAGTCCCTTATGAGGTGAGAAGGGTGGGGTATAAATATGGTAAATCTATATATATAAATCTGTTAGGTTGGTTCAACGGGACAGCAAAACTCCACAACCCCCCAACGAAACTTAACCAAAATTCCCATGCCCATAACACAACCCACAAGGTACAAACATATCTACTCAAAATGAAAAACAACACAACAACACACTCACAAAACGGCAAAACAACAAAACTCCACAACCCCCAACGAAACTTAACCAAAATACCCATGCCCATAACACAACCCACAAGGTACAAACATATCTACTCAAAATGAAAACAACACAACAACACACTCACAAAACAGCAAAACAACAAAACCCATAACCCCCCAACGAAACTTAACCAAAATTCCCATGCCCATAACACAACCCACAAGGTACAAACATATCTACTCAAAATGAAAAACAAAACAACACACTCACAAAACGGCAAAACAACAAAACTAAAAAAACCCCAATGAAACTTAACCAAAATTCCCATGTCCATAACACAACCCACAAGGTACAAACATATCTACTCAAAAAGAAAAAAACAACACAACAACACACTCACAAAACGGCAAAACAACAGAACTCAAAAACTACCCAATGAAACTTAACCAAAATTCCCATGCCCATAAAACAACCTACAAGGTACAAACATATCTACTCAAAATGAAAAACAACACAACAACACACTCACAATACGGCAAAACAACTGAGCATGCGCATTGGCGCCCAGCCGCAAGTTCCCTGGGCGCGCACACAGCCTTCCGGCCACCGTTCCCTCTGCGGAATCCATGCCCACTCCAAGCACCGCCGCGCCACTTCCCGCACACACACACCCCCTGCCGCACGCACACACACAACCCCAAGCTCCATCACTCCCCCTGCCGCCGCACACACACACGCAACCCCACGCTCCATCACTCCCCCGCTGCCGCACACACACACGCAACCCCATGCTCCATCACTCCCCCGGCAGCCGCACACACACACACGCAACCCCACGCTCCATCACTCCCCCCGCCGCCGCACACACACACGCAACCCCACGCTCCATCACTCCCTCCGCCGCCCACACACACGCAACCCCATGCTCCATCACTCCCCCGGCAGCCGCACACACACACACGCAACCCCACGCTCCATCACTCCCCCCGCCGCCGCACACACACACGCAACCCCACGCTCCATCACTCCCTCCGCCGCCGCCCACACACACGCAACCCCACGCTCCATCACTCCCCCGCCACTGCATACACACACACAACCCCACGCTCCATCACTCCCCCCGCCGCCGCACACACACACGCAACCCCACGCTCCATCACTCCCTCCGCCGCCGCCCACACACACGCAACCCCACGCTCCATCACTCCCCCGCCACTGCATACACACACACAACCCCACGCTCCATCACTCCCCCCACCGCCGCACACACACACGCAACCCCACGCTCCATCACTCCCCTGCCCCCATTTTACCTCCTTTTACTTCACGCCACCTCCAAACCCCACCCCGCCCCTTCCCGCCCTGTCAAAATCCAGGAAAGACAGGAAGGAAGGAAAGAAGGAAGAAACAGAAAGGGAGGTAAAGAAAAAGGGGGAAGGAAGGAAAGTTAGAGAAAGAAGGAAGAAGAAAAGGAAAGAAAAGGAAAGATGGAAGGAAAGGAAAGAGAGACAGCAGAAGAGAAAGAAAAAGGGGGAAGGAAGGAAAGAGGTAGAGAAGGAAGAAATGAGAGAGAGAGGGAGGGAAAGAAAAAGGGGGAAGGAAGGAAGGAGAGAAGGAAAGAAAAAAGGGAATGAAGGAAGGAAAGAGGGAGTGAAGGAAGGGGGAAGATGTAGAGAAAGAGGGAGGGAAGGAAAGAAGGAAAGAGAGAAGGAAGAAAAGAGACCAGAAGAGAAAGAAAAAGGGGGAAGGAAGGAAAGAGATAGAGAAGGAAGAGGAGAAGGAAAGATGGGAGGGAAGGAAGGAAGGAGGGAAAGAAGGAGAGAAAGAGGGAAGATTGGCCACAGCAACACGTGGCAGGTAAAGGTTGTTATTTCTATTATTATTATGCTATTATTCCTATTAGACCTTGGGGGAATGGGAGAGGTGTCAGGTCCCAGAGGCAATGCATTGCATTATTGTTATTGTTATGATGGTGGTGAAATAAAAGGAAATAAAAAGAGAAAGAAGGAAGCAAACAGGGAGGGAAGAAAGGCAAAGGAAGAAAGGGGGAGGGAATGAAGGAAAGAGAGAAGGATGAAACCAAGTAGTGAAAGAAGGAAAGAAAGAAAGAGGTAGAGAAGGAAGAAAGGAGAGAAAGGGGGAAGGACTAGGTAGGTACCTCTCTTTCATAATAGTCCAGATATCTACCTCAACTTTGATAAGTTTTACTATAGGCCACAGCAATGCGTGGCAGGGCACAGCTAGTAAATTATAAATAGAGACCTATTCTAGATCTGCATATTTTTGCAGTGATTTCCAGATGGAAGACATTTCTCCCTTTCACTCTCAATTCATGCCTCTTCAAAATCCACACCACTGTTGGTAATAGCCAACCTCCAGTTAGAACTCTCAAGGGCTTCCCAGTTCTCAGTGACTCTGCCTGGAATTTGAGTGAAAGTCCATAGTCTGTCCTCAAACAAGGCAAGAATTTTAATAATTGAATTGATACAATAATTAAGGTGGTTCATTTGAAGCTTCTGCTTGGATAGAATTTTCAGGGGATAAACATATGCTAACTGTAAGTTTGACCATTCCTATATTACTTCCATTTTCCTCCTTTAAAAAAAAAATTGCATAATATAACAGCAATGTTATCTATTTGTATGAAGTACCAGAGAGCAGGGAATCTAAAGGAAGAAATTTATAGTGCTGTTTTGAGTTATTTGTCATTGACTATTTTAGAGTAGTAAAATATATCATTAGTTATTCCTGGCTTTGTTTATTTTTTCCTGCATTTGAATTCTCCATTATCTCTAATGAGGCTTGTCTTAGAAACCCAAGAGCTTATGCCACATTAAAAACTAGTTTGTTTGCCAAGCAGGTGTTCCTCACAATTCCACATTTAAACAAAATATAGTTACAGGCACAAGTAGCAGTTGTGATACCCATAGGTATCATGACACAAGAAACTCAGGTCAGATACATTCTACCCATTAAGTTTGGAAATTTGTATCCACTGGTGTGGGAATAAGCCA
Source organism: Anolis sagrei (assembly GCF_037176765.1). NCBI lineage: Eukaryota > Metazoa > Chordata > Lepidosauria > Squamata > Anolidae > Anolis > Anolis sagrei. The sequence goes on from NC_090025.1 coordinate 115,603,347, forward strand.
TGTCTAGCATAATAGATCTCATTTCTGAATAGGCACGCAAAAAATATTATTGGCAATAACATCAGAATGCATTTGTTACACAGTGCATGTTCGTATGTAAAGTGCTGAGAGCCTTAGCTTCTGGTAAACATATCTGGAAAATGAAATATAAACAGCACAGTTAGAAATTTGTTTTGAAAAATACTTATATACAGGTTTCCATGTGAGAAGAAAAACATTCTTGCAATCTGATATAAACAAATAATGGAGAAAATTTCAGGTGGGCTTTTGGACATTGTAGCAAAATTGAGATTCAAGACTTTAGCACACAATACTGGCAAACCAGCATTGCAGCTGGACACTATCACACAGTGCCATGGCATCTCACTATATGTTGCATCCCCATTCCAGATTCTCCCATCCCTAGCTATTAACAGATAAAACCAATCAATACCTCCCAATCCTGCTACTTTACTGTACCTACCTTGGTTAAATGCATCCCTTTTGCTTCTATGGCAACATACATTCATTCAGATAATGTCAGGGAGAATTTTCCTCCTTCCCTTCATCTCTCCCTCTCTATTCCCAAGCTGACTAGTAGGTTACTGAAGATATGCATAATATTGAAGGTGCTCATCACGGTACATATCCATTATCTAGACTAACATGACTATAGTTGAATACTGGAAGAGTATGATAAATATAGAGTTTTTTGCATCCTTCAATATTCTGTTTGTAGGCTATCCTTAATCATATGGTTTGTCTCCGTTTAAAGAAAACAGAATGCAAGACTAGTTAAAACTTTCAAATTGATCCAGCACAGCTCTTCTTGCGCTCTGTATTCTAATCGAGTGTGAACAGATCTTGGGGAAAGTTACTTTTTATCCATGCACATTCTAAAATGTTAAGAGTACAGTTCAATTTCAATTTACTAAATACATGCCTCAGTGATCAAAACTTTGGTAAGTTGCAACTTGTTTGTTAGTTATGATGGTTCACATATCCATGCTCAGCAGGCCATTCAGTCCACTTGCACAATTTTTGCTCGGTTAAATAAGTCACCACCAGAGGTTTTTCTGTGTCACTGAAAAGCTCCTGAGTTAGCAGAAGAAAAAATAAAACAGCAACAATATGCTTACCATTTCTTGAGGGCCCTTGACTTCTTCTGATATTATCTCTGTTTAAAGTTTTGAAATGAAACTTCTCAGAGGCATGAGGGAAAAGCTTGGCTAAAACCTGCCTTTGGGATTGCAGTAGGACAGCTGACGATGAAAGGACCCAGCATTTCTGCAGGCAATTTCACCGACATGAGCTTTCTCAATGAACAGCAAAACCAATTTTCAACAATCCTAATGCATTCCTGGCATAAATGAAAGGAAGTGATTTTGGCTCATTACATATAAACAAACAAGCAAACACATGTGCAAATGTTTGCTTGGTTGTGCTGGAGAATGCCATTAGACGCCATCTGACTCATTCCAAATTTGCTGTGCCCTTGGAATTTTGAAAACTGTGTTGAGCAGACTGCAATTTATGACTTGCCCTTTTTGTTATTGATTTAATCAGTTGAATGTCTGATTGAGAGTATTTTCTTCACTTGTGTTATCCCTGAGGTCATCTTCCTATTTGCATTGCTTTATATAATTTGTACATCTGCCATAATTTGCAGATGAAACTCCAATTTCAATCCAAATAATTTACTTATTTTTGTATAGATGCCCTTGAACTATGGGTCAGATCTATCATCAAGTGATAGATTTCAGAGCATTAGACCTCTGTGCCACCAGAAATTATTTATTTGAAGGGGCACAATATATTTTAAGGGGTTGGAGGACCATACCTCTGGCTGGTCCCCCAATGATGCCTGCTTTTCCTGGATGCGTCTTGCTGGGCACTAGGCCTGGGCGGTTTCGTTTCGTTAATTCGTAATTCGTTAATAATTCGTTAATTTTCCCAATTACAAAACGATAACGAACCATTCTGGAGCAATCATTAAGAAAAACGAATTTTTAAACACGTTTTGTAAATGCTTCGTATTTCGTTATTGTATTTGTTTCGTTATTGTTCTGAGGTCGTTTCGTTATTATTTCCGCATGTCTGGGCCAGTTTTATGGTTTAATTAGTGAAAAAAAATTATAATATCACACCAACAGTCAAGAACAGAGGGAGAGGGAAGCTTCAGAAGTTTTTTGAGGTTTTTTAGCGTATTTTGCGGTCGCGTCCGCCATTAACGAATCGATTCGTTATTGTTTCGGAAATCGATTCGTTAATTTTTTACCATTTACGAAATTTCGTAAATATCGAACTTTTTAAAAGGAAAATTTTGTAATTATTTTAAATATCGAAACAAAAAAAAACCCCAAATATAAATCGATTTTAGAAACAAATTTTTGCGTTGTTACCCAGGCCTACTGGGCACACATAGTATGGATAACTGCAGAAAAAAAATACATACACAGAATTGTGATTATTAGTTCTCAGAGCTTAAATAATAATTCTCTCTTCTCTGAACCACACAGTAAAAGAGGGATTCCCGGAGAGAGGCACAGTCTTGAATATATTTACTAGAGATGTGCAAAATTTCGATTATCCATCATAAATCAGATCTAAATCATATTCATACATATGATGCGATATTCAATGTGCGGACATCACCCACACTAAAATTTAAGAATCAAAACTTTCATCTGGTATTTTTTTCATAAGTTGCATAAATTTCATAACTCTCTGTGATACAGTTTTAATTTACAGAGCAACCAAGCACTACCAGGAAACAAAGCCAAGTTTGGTGGGCTAACAGTGGAAAATATGTGGTACAATGATAGAAAATTTAATCATGGTAGCTGTAAAATGAGGGAGAGATGTGCCCATAAAGTTTCTCCACTTGCTCAATTACTTAACAAAAAAATGTGTGTGTGAAGAAGAAAGAAAGATAGAGAGGAATTGTGTATGTTTACACTGAAGCTAAAACTTTGAGTCAATGTGTTAACAGCTTTTTTCAAAAGAAGGGGATTTTCTGGCTCAACCACATAATATATTTTAAACAATTGCAGAATATTTTCCTAAGAGTTCTTTTTTCCTTCTTTTTAGCTATGAATTTGTCAGATGACTCAGTTTTAAATTGGCCAGTAGGTTCATCAAGAAAGATTGTTCCAAGGCTTGCTTTTTTTTGTTTGTTTGTTATCAATTTATAGCACAAATTGAACTGTGTTCCATATATACTGTGAAAAATCTTCTAGCAGTGTTAAGGATGGAGTTCACCTAATATGTCAAAGGTGTTGACACTAGGCCTGGGTGGTTTCATTTCGTTAATTCGTAATTCGTTAATAATTCGTTAATTTTTTCAATTACAAAACGATAACGAACCATTCTGGAGCAATTATTAAAAAAACGAATTTTTAAATACGTTTTGTAAATGCTTCGTATTTCGTTATTGTATTCGTTTCGTTATTGTTCTGAGGTTGTTTCGTTATTATTTTTGCATGTCTGGGCCAGTTTTATGGTTTAATTAGTGAAAAAAAATTATAATATCACACCAACAGTCAAGAACAGAGGGAGAGGGAAGCTTCAGAAGTTTTTGGAGGTTTTTTAGCATATTTCGCGGTCGCGTCCGCCATTAACGAATCAATTCATTATTGTTTCGGAAATCGATTCGTTAATTTTTTACCAGTTACGAAATTTTGTAAATATCGAACTTTTTAAAAGGAAAATTTTGTAATTATTTTAAATAACGAAACGCAAAAAAACCCCAAAAAACGAATCGATTTTAGAAACAAATTTTTCCGTTGTTACCCAGGCCTAGTTGACACTATATTCAACCATTCATTCTGATGGGGAAAAGTAAACTTAGTAAATAATGACACCTAGTGACAGAATTTAGCATTAGAGAACATAGTATCAACTACCCAGATATGTCAAACAAGTTTTTTACAACAGGGGGCAGACCCTCCTTTAGGCCTTCTAGTGCAAGACAAGACATTTGGATGAAAGAAAAATCTTGCAAATAGTTGCTCAATCCAAGTTAATTTTGATGACTCTGAACAAGCCTCTTCGGTTGTGCTGAAAATTAACAAAGGCATAAAATAGACATCAACAGGAATGTTCTACAAAATAGACTATGTCATAGCAGTTTCTTATGGCAAGACAGATTTTTTGTGTAAGTGGTAACCCTAAACAGTTTTACACTGATAAGTAAAGCAGGTTAGAACCTGACACTTTGTAGGCCAACAGGGATTCCCTGAGCCAGCTTGACAGCAGCAGGAAATTCCTACCACTACCGAACCACAGCCAAAATAGTATGATATGACTAGACAGGGACCTGGAGGCTGTGGTCAGCTATGGTTGTCACCCCATCTTTCCATACTGAGGAGCTTTTGTTTTCCGTAGACAACCTCCCAATCAAATCATTAACATGTACTTATGGGCACCTTTTATTACCTCCCCACTTTAAAGCGGTACCTGTTTATCTACTCACCTTACTGTTTTGACCTGCTAGGTGAGCAACCTGGGCTTGAACTGTCAACCTTTCAATAGGCAAGATTTTCTGCAGCTGGTGATTAACCTGCTGTGCTAAAGCCTGGCCCATCATTCATCACTAAAACAACTGAACACATAAGGAGTCCAACTCAGGTTTTTACCACCTAAGGAATCAAAGTTGTAGATTTAGGCTTTGGTGAATTATTTTTTAAATTCTGCATCTACATTGTAAAATTAATGCAGTTTGGCACCACTTTAATTTCCTTGTGTAGATACTATAGCATTAAGGGAGATGTCAGAGAAGGCAGTTAAATCATATGTTCAACAGCATGGTTATATTATCAATTTAGCTTTTGTTACTGTTTAAATTATTTAAATCACAAAACTTTACCAGCCCAAAGTTATGTGGATTTTTTAAAATCTATTCTAAACATAAATTTAATCATATGTTCCACAAGCACATCCTTTTGGATTCCTTGGATTATACATAAATATAATAAGTAAAAACACACAGCAGCACAAATGAAGGTAAGATTAAAGCACTGTTTTATTTGCAGAAGCATCTAAGGGTTTTTTTTTTTTTGCAAGGTAAAGCATTCTTCAGTATCATATTTGGAATTAAAAGGAAGGGGAACAGTAAAAAAAATATGCCCAAACAGTCAGAAAATGTTGCCTTTCTCTGCAATTCAATATATTCCCAGGTCAGGATCTCTGTCATATTCATTCAAATTGGAGCAAAATTTCCACCAACAGGAATGCTCTTTCCTGTTTCTTATGCAGGAAGGACTTTACCTGTCACAGTCCAAGAGGCAATTCTGATGTTTAAGTGCACCTGCAGGGATTGATTAAGTGCCAGGCAGTGTGGATAGATTTTTAGAGCAGGCTTGAGCTACTCACAAGGCTCATTGACTGCTGGATAATGCCCTCACTCTTTCATAGATTTTCAGGCTATTATGATAATCTAGTTTGACCTTTTGAACAACACAGGCAAGCTGTGTTTCCCTCCATAATTCACACAACAAGCCTAGAGCTAGAGCTAAACCAAACAGTCACCATGGCATTCTTCTCCATCAATATTGATTGATTCCAATGGCCCACAACAGATACAAAGGCTTCTGCACTTCTGAGAGCTTTACAGACAGAACTTTTATGGCAATGCAACAACAGCCAAAGACTCAATGGAAACATGCACATCAACACAAATAAGTGTTTCTTGCAGGGAAACCTCTAACATCCAGCAGTGAGAGAGGAGGAATATTTCACCCCAGGCAGAAAAGTCATGCAAGACAGGAAGAACAGAACTACTGAATTCAGGATTGGGATTAGGAATTTGAAGAAATTTGGGCTTACTTTATCCAGAATCTAAGCATTACTTCATTATCTCCATACCCACATACAAAACAGACATGTAAAAAGTTTCTCTTATTTATCAACATATAAGAACAATGATGACGCATTGCACTGCCGAAAGGTGAATCTATATCAGTGGTTCTCAACCTGGGGGTTCCCAGATGTTTTGGCCTTCCACTCCCAGAAATCCTGATAGCTGGTAAACTGGCTAGGATTTCTGGGAGTTGTAGGCTAAAACACCAGAGGACCCACAGGTTGAGAACTACTGATCTACATGCTTCCTCTTCTTTAGCACAGATATCTTTTAGTTCACTCTAAGCCTTTGTAACTGAATGTCTATGGGTAGTGTGCCTTGCCAATGGGAGGGGTAAGGTATGAATGAATTTATATACTTTAAGGTATTTTCTATAATAACACATATAAGCTTCATATTTATAGATTAGAAATGGAGATGGAATGCTGGTCCTGTCAGGATGTGTAAGTTACTCAACATTGCTCTAAGTGATAAGAGGATCAGGGTCTCAAGTCTAACCACAAGTGTCATTGTAATTGAGGTGAGAAGGGCAGTGCTGAGACTATTGTATAGGTAACCCTGTGTTCAATGAGAGTTGGATGAAGAGAGAGAGTTTGTTGTACATACAGTAAAAATTGTGCTAGTGTTTGTACTGTTTGTACCTTTGCGGCAACTGAGAAAGAAAACCCTTTTATTTGGAAAGAACAGCTTTGTGTCTGTGCTGTTCTTGTTCCAGAGGAAACCACTTCACAGCAAGCAAGTATTTGGCTCCCTAACAGGAGATGTGATACACAGTTACTCAAAACATGCCATTTAACTAAAAAGAAGAAGAAGAAGAAGAAGAAGAAGAAGAAGAAGAAGAAGAAGAAGAAGAAGACATAGATTCTAACAAAGAAGAAAAAATCTCTAGGTAGAAAGGTTTCCCGTGTTCTTCATTAAACATAAATAATTAAACTTTTTTTCAACCCTCCTTTTCCACACAAGTCTCCTGGATTCAATAGTATGCAAGCCTGTAGCCAAGGGATTGGTTTATGGGATCAATGCCTGCCCCCCAAAAAAATCAAGTTAAAAAATCTGGTTTACTCATGAATTTTAACTGGTTAACCAAATCCCCACGCTAAGTCTGTGACAAGAAAAAAAATTGAATTCTACCAGAACTGCAAACACCATCTCAGTATACTTCTGTTCTGTCAATCATGGTATTATTCTGGGCTGTCTCACTGGAATGGGACTTGGACCCCTTGTTCACTGCCCTATATCCCAGGATCTGATCTGGAATCATTTGTTTTGAACTGGATTATATGAGTCTACACTGCCATATAATCCAGTTCAAAGCAGATAATCTGGATTTTATATAGCAGTGCAGATGAGGCCTTGGTTACACTGTTCCGCAATGGCTTCACTCCTTCCAGGAAGGGTGAATCCAGAAGGTGGTGCTGTGGGACCCCTGTTCTGCCCACTATCCATTGTCCTCTGAGATTCCTCGGGGCTCTGTTTTGTCCCCCATACTACACTGTTGTAGCTGAATTGTTTTAAACCACTTTTTCTTATAATTATATTTTAAGTGCATTGCTTCTATAATTGTAACTAGTTTGAATCAACTTTAATCTTTCAATACTTCACTGTAACCATTTTCAATTTGTGAGCCACTTTGGATCCCAAGCCTGGAAAATGGAGTGGGGTAACAATAACAATAATACAGCAAACTCTCAGTTATCCAGCACCCATGATGGTTGGTTTGATGCCAGATAGATGTGGTTTCTGGTTGTTTGAAAGTTACTATTAAAATTGGCCTAATATTACACCTCATACTATACCATATCATCAACTCTGTATCGACTTGATATTAATATTGAAATACAGTAATTAAAAGCCAATAAAGACAAAAATAAGTTAATTATTTACAGTATTATAAAAAGAGCTTTGTGAATGCTAGAATATTTCTCTTTTCTTCTTCTTTTGTTAGTTGCTATAGAGTTCTGGTCAACTGAGAGTCTTTTGTAATTTGAAAAGATTATTTTTTGAAGTACTAACTGCTATTTGTGACTCTGGTTTTTTCTTCTCTTTTTATTCTTTGCAGAATAGACTTTTATGCCCACTTATAAACCACTTGTGAATGTCCTCATAATTTTATAAACAGAATGTCAGGTAGCATATGGACTATTGTTCAAGGATGAATCACAAAGCCCCATCTCTTTCTTCTTTTGATGCCCTCAACTTGATATAAAATTGTGTGTGCTCCTGCCAGTGATTTTTAATTTGGCAAATTAGTTGAGCTCATTTGCAAAACAGGGTGATGGGCAGCTCAAACATAAAATTGATAATATATTTAAGGAAGAAGAGCATAAGATTTGTGCTTCCAGAGGTACTTAGAAGCTAACATCCATTGTCTATACAAATTGGCTGTTCAGGCAGATCAAAGGTCCTCCTCGTCCATTTTGTTTCCAGCAGTGATAAGAAAAGAGCAATCCAGATCCTTTTACAGCTTCAGTATGAACATGATGATGTATCATGTTGCTTGTTTCTACCTTCTGATACTTACATGGTTTCCAGGTCAAGCATCTCCTAGGCCTTGAAATTCCACAACCATACCTTGTACTAAATCAAGAGGGATAAGTGGTAGTGAGAATTTTCCCAGGTCTTTAAAAAATGCCTTTGCTACAAAAAAGAATATGTGTGAGGTACAATCTCTCTCCTTCTCCCTCTCCCTCCGCACACATACACACAAGCAAACAAAAAAGTTGTTTTACAATGGCTTTGGTGTTCTCACCAAGCTACAAATTCCAGGTTTCCATAGCACTGGGCTTTGGTAGTTAAAATTCTGTCAAACTGCATTCAATTTACAGTATAGATTCATTAATGTTTAATAGCTCTTTAATTTTTGTATTTGGTTTGTTTTTAATTGGGATCAGATTGCATGGTTGTTAGACACCTTAAGTCAGTGGTCCTCAACCTGGGGTCCCCAGATGTTTTTGTCCTACAACTCCCAGAAATCCCAGCCAGTTTACCAGCTGTTAGGATTTCTGGGAGTTGAAGGCCAAAAACATCTGGGGACCCCAGGTTGAGAACCACTGCCTTAAGTTCCCATGGGAAGAAAGGTGGGGTATAAAATAAATAAATAAATAAATAAATAAATAAATAAATAAATGTTCTTGTTATATTTTCTGTCCTTTATAAGCTACCTACGTCTCAGTCTGGGTGAAAGGCAAGACAAAAATAAAGTTATGGAACATTTATTTTCCAATCCAGTGTAATCAGGAGCAAGGATCTGGGCCTCCTTTATAATAAGAAATGTATTCACTCACATTGTGTACCACAATCCATTTGGGACTATCCTGTTACATTGGAACTAGGGGATCCTAAGATCTGTGGCTAGGCTAAAAATGTTTATGACTAGTGCTATTCAAATTGGTTATCCACTGTTGGTAGACGAACTATCATCTTCCAGTACATGGCAAGATTAAAGGAATGAATAAAACAATTATGTCCACTAGGCACAAATATGTGACAGGTCTCTATTCTATTACTTTTGGGGATCTTTAAAAATACCAATCATTTATATCAAATTGCCCAAGAAACAGCGTTTTAGTGTAGAGAAAGAAAGTTTAATGAAAATCGCCTGATTCTTATCTGATTTTGAGAATTTCCCCTCCCCCAAGTCAAAACCATAATTCCTATTTTTAAGCTGTGTTGGTTATACAAGACCAGTCTGATTCTCCATTGACAGTTGTGTTGGTGCAGATAAAGCTTTCAATAACTAATGCTAAGATTCAGACAATACATCAGCATAAATAAAGGCTGTATTTTGCACACCATCAGATAACATAAATAGCAAAATTAACAAAAAGGTCAGTGACAGCTCTAGATTGTCAAGGTGAGTTGTTACACTAATTCCATTACTTCTATGATGCATATTTTAAGCAAATGTTATTGAGTTTCACTAAATACATTAGTAAATCACAAGTACCATCCCATAAAAGTGACGGTGAGATTAATTGCTGACAAAGGAATTGTATAATCAGGCAACAAATGCTCTGCCCTATATATATATATTTTAAAAAATATTCCCTATATAACTCTTACAGACTGTGAAAGGATATTCCCAGAAATGTGTAAAAACAATTTATGGCAGGTCAAAACTCAATCTGCTCCTTGGTATTGCATTTTAAGCAATGTCCTTTCAGACTGGAAAAGAATGAACAGACTGCAGTCTCAGTGTTTTGAGAACAGCATGGTATGGATAGATAAAACTCATCAGTAGGGAGCCAGCATGGTGTAGTGGTTTTAGTGTTAGACTATGGGCTCATCACATTGATTTCTGGCTCTGTTCTAGGATGCTTCCACGATGAAGCCAGGACAGAGCTTGATGGAGCCCTTCACATGATGCAAGGCTACTTCCAGTGGGTCTCCTTCATGGAAGAGACCTAGGATGGAGCCCTGAGAACATGGGTGGCTACATGTGTTCTCGTTGCCTATATCGGGACCAGTGTAGGGGAAATCCAGGCAGTGATGGGGAAGGTGGAGATCCAGGCGATGTGGGGCATGGGACAATGGTTTTCCTCACTGCCCTATGGATTCATCACACTGCTCGGTTAATTTCCTAGCTGTCACACTGAGATTAGGAACTTCTGTGTGATATGGTCCTTAGACAGTGGAGACCAAGGTTTGAATCCCTACTCAGTTGTGAAACCCACTGGTTGACTTTGAGCATGTCACACTCTCTGAGCTTTGGAGAACAGCAATAACAAAACTTTTCTGAAAAAATCTTGCCAAGAAAACCCAATTATAAGATTTTCAAAGGTTGAAAGTGACTTGAAGGCACAAAAGAACAGCAATGCCATATCTCTTTTTATAAATATAGATAACAGTGCTTTTAGTGCTATGGAACTTGGTGAATGGTTTTACTAGCAAAAGAAAGTGAACACTACAAATGCAGCAACTACTGAAACAAAGTCAGGAAAGCAGTAAAAAATGTGATACACAGGTATGAACAGATTTTTTTTTCTACTGTGAAGTTCTTCCAATGGGACCATAGGAGTAGCAACTGCACTCCAGATGGCAAGAGCTTTGATCCATAGGTGTAAGGCTTCTACTGATGTCTTGGTATTTAATTGTGTAAGATATCATTGCATTATCTTACTTTAATTATACCATACCATTTCTTCAAAGCAGGGACTCAAAGCAGCTTTCAACATTAAAAGGAAAAACAACATGAAAACGTATGTTGATGAAATCATACAAACATATGCCTAAAATGGCATTTATTCTCTCTATAGAATTAAAACTATTTAAAAGAAAGAATGTAATTTTGAATGCAGAATTAATTCAGATTTCTTTTGGGTAGTTTTTGGAATGAATAGACTTATCATGGTGAAGAGCTCCCTGTCATGACACTCATAAAGTATCACCCCAATCCATTTTGTACTGATGGAGATGAATTGTATGAACATGTTCAGATGAAGCAAAGCATTGTCATATCTGTAGCAACGTAGGCAGGTTCCACCAGGATATTCAGTGCTGTGGGAGTGGTGAATGTGCACTCAACTTTAATGCTGTTCATTCTGCAACTCCTGCTCTATGTTGAAAGATAACTCTCCTGGTGCTGAAAGCTATTCATATGAAGGTTTGGGATTGGCAAAGCTCCCATTAAATTCAAAGCCGTTACAAAAGGAGTAGTGATGCATTCAGGACTGTATGTGCTACCTCATCTTAATTCATGCAAATCTAGTCTAGAATAATGACATGCCTGCCTGCATGCCTTCTTTGGCTGAACCAAAGTAGTTGTACCTGTTGAAGGTCAATTCAAGTTATTATACAAGAAGTGATTTCACAACTGTCTTGAGTCAGACAAATCACAAAGAAGTTGTCTAGAAATGTGTGTGTATGTGTCTTTAGCTACCCCAGTTTATAATGTGTTTTGGATTTATGTTGATTCATGCGTAACTAATTAATTTTATTGGATAAACAAATAGTTTGCATGCATGTTGCTTTCTTGATTTTCCTTGCTTGGGGTTAGTACAAGTGCCAGAAACAGAAAGCCTGTGGACAGAAGTTGAAATGAGACATTTTCATCCCTCATTTGAACCATAGTTTATTGCTGAATTGTACAGTAAAGATTCTGTTATTGATTGATTAATGGATCTTAACGGTTTGATGGTTAGAAAGAGGGAGCCATTTTTGAAGTGTATGTGTCTATATGCACATCTGTTCTGTGTATAAAATTATTTATAGGACACACATATACACAGCTTAATAGGATATCTATCAATCTGTATGCATATATACCATCTAGCTTATCTCCTATCTTGCTTTTATAGGCACATGTCTTGGGCCATCACAGGACTGAGATGTATTGACTAAGATTTGAATAATTTTGATTTTTTTTCATAATATTTGAATACAATACAACCCCCTTATCCACGGATTCCATATCCATGGTTTTACTTCACTCCAAAAATATTCCCTCCAAGAAATGTCTGTGGATGTCTCTAGTACAATTTTCTGCTAGACTTCTGGCCCAAACTATAAGATTTTCTATTATCCATGATTTAAGGCAGGTGTCCTCAAACTAAGGCCCACAGGCCAGATACAGCCCTCCAAGATCATTTGCCCGGACCCTGCCCTAACTTGAAACTTGAAAATTAGGGTCACCCTAATTCTGAAATGACTCGAAGGCACATATCAACAATAATACTACTTAACTTGGCTATACCAGCCAAAAGCAGGTCCACATCTTCCATTGAAATACTGGTAAGTTTATGTTGGTTAAAATTGTTCTTTATTTTAAGGAGTGTTTTGGACTTTCTTTTTTTTTTTTGAACTACAAATAAGATATGTGTAGTGTGCATAGCAATTAGTTCATGTTTTTTTTCCAAACTGTACCCCCCTCCCCCACCATGGTCTGAGGGACATGAACTGCCCTCTGTTTAAAATGTTTGAGGACTCTTTATTAAAGATATATGTCTTGAAACATCCTCCTCCATGCATAAGGGTGCTTGCTATACAACATACAATATTATACTGGGAGCAATTTTCAAATTCATAAGAATATACCTCCCTCACTTTCTTAGATCACCACAATGCAGGATCCATGGGACTGAAAATATATAGTTAATTCATACTGAAGTTTCAGGTAGTATTTGGGATAGCTGAAAATTATTTCCAACAGTGGCATTCAGAATACCTTCTTGCCCCCTTGGTACTAAGAACCCCTAGATCATTCATCTAAAATAACAAACAAGAAGAGAAAAACTGAATAAATTACATAAATTATGCATTCTAAGAAGAATTAATTGAATTCACTCAATTTGCATAATTTATAGAGGTCATGGACTTCAGTTTTCCTTGCTGCAGGAGCAGGATTGCCTTGGCACCAAATTTAAGTTTAATTTTAACATGTTATATTTCTGCTCTGTTAATTCAGCTTTAAGATTGTAGAAAACATAAAAAATGGACTCAGACTTTAAAGATAGAAGTTCTCAAAGTTTTGATTCTCAATGGCTGAATACGTCAGTTTCAGTTCTTCCTGTGCTTTTTTTTTAATAAAAAAGATATCAAGTTCTTTTAATTTAAAAATGAGTAAATTTGGTATTATTAAAATATGAACTCAAATGATAACCTCATTTATCTCTAATTATACAATTTCAGATACAGTCCCACATGTAAAGCACTTGTATTGTCATGGCTCAATACTATAGAATCCTGGGATTTGTGGTTTAGTGAAGCATCCACATTCTTTGGCAGACAAGGCTAAAGACTTTGTAAGACTACACCTCCCATGATCCCACAAAATTGAACCATAGCAGTTAAAGTGGTGTCAAGATGCATTTACCTACATATACACTTTGTTCTTGGTTTTTGATATCAAGTCAACTTTTGCTTATGGTAACCTAAGAATGGGAGACCTCCAAGAGCCGTAGTATTAATAGCTCTGCTCAGGAGTTCTTTTAAACTATAGAAATATTATAGTGAATTCCACTTCCTTTGCATTTCTGGAGCCTATGGAATTTCAAGCTTGTAGTGTAGTGAGACACTGGAACTCTCTTGCATAGAATTCAATATACCCCTCCCCAAACTGCAAATCACATTATTCTACAGGAAATTATGATGACAATTACATTCAGATCATAGCTACACCATATGCAGGCCCGTAGCCAGGATTTCGATTCGGGGGGGGGGGGGCTGAGTTTGTTTCGGGGGGGGGGGGGGAGTCTGAGTGAAAGAGGGTCTACCCTAGCAAACCTTTTGTATCATTACCCCAATACCCCCATGCCTATATAATATATTGAGTATGGTGATCAGATAATGATATGAGTAAACATAACAGTTTAAATAATACACCAGTAAGGCCTTTTCACGAACCACCATGGGAATTTCGGGGGGGGGGGCTGAATCCCCTCAGGCCACCCCCCTGGCTACATGCCTGACCATATGAAAGGGTCAAGGGTTGCAAAGCCACAGCTCTGGCATCCTTTATTCAATTATTTCATCTCTAATGTGGTCTTTCTCTTGGCCTACTGCCTTGCACTTTACTTAGCATTATTATTTTGTCATGTCATCTTGTGATGTGTCAAATTATGGCTTCAGTTTGGCCATTTTGACTTTTGGTGAGAGTTCAGGACCCATGTTAAGTAAGTCCATACTAATTCCTGGAGTGATAGTAGAACATTTAGTCCAAGCTACGCCGGTGAATCAGAAGGGTTGTTGCACAAGAAGGTATCCTATATCTTTTTATGTAACTTTGCCCTGGTTGTACAAGAGCCTCGAAGGGAGAAGGATGTGGTTGAAGCTCTACTCCTTGGGCACCACTTCAATGCAAAATGCATCAGGTCATGTCCTGTTACTCTTGTATACCCAGGAAGTCTTCAAATGGAATGCTATATGTAATAAAGCACATTGTTTTCCCCAATCCACCTTTTCATCATCTTAGCAGAGGAAGATATTTATTGTGTTGTCAACTGTTATTAAATTTAGTGGCCTATTCACATCTTTTCTTTCCTTTTAATGCAACAAAAAGCAATGCTAATCTTACCTTGAAAATTAAGCTCCATTTACCACTTCAAAGATTAGAGATCAAGTGTGTTTTGTGCCATTTGAAGGTGATGTGTGATATTTAAAATTGATTTTGAATCCAATATCTGGTCATGGCAAGGTCTTCTTGTTTATTCCAGTAGAACAGCAACTCTCCCAGGATATGTTATACTGCAAAACCATAAGGCAATAGATGTTTCTTCCATTTTGTCACTTGTGTTTTGTGTGCCATTTTTCATTTGTAACTTCAGCATCATCATTACATACATTGTTTCCAAATCCCTTGGAATCACTATAAGAAAGTTAGCAATATTAAAACAGATGTTTGTCGGGATCACAGAATCCCTACAGAAATTCTTTTTCTATGGTTAGTAACCTTTAGCTTGGTTTCAAAAATATCCACAAATCTTAAAAATACAATGGGGTGACATTCTGATGGGCAAAAACATTGGAGTAAGAACCTTGTAATCAATTGCATGTAATATCAATAATAAGTTGATATAACAGAGTTGATTCCCTGTTTCCATGAAGAAAGTTTTTCAGTTCCACAGGTTCAAGGTACAATGTAGACATACAATTTACTATAGCTTGTATGACATGTTGTGGTATTTCTCCTGTGTGACAACACATCCCTCTTGTTTGCTTTTTCTTACAGAGAGAGAAAAATGATAGTCATGTGTAGCGGCGATTCACAGGAGAAGAGCAGGACAATTTAAACTGTTGATACGGGGAGCAAAGATTGTCTTATTCCTATCACTCTAGCTTCCCTAGAATTATCAAAGGCTACCTAAAATAAGTTCCAAATATAGGAAAAGGTCTCAAATTTATAAAAATGCACTAGGGACAGGAGTTCCCTATGCTTCATGGAAGGAGAAGGCATTCACATAATTAATTGCTCTGGGATTACTTAGCAAATATTAGGTGATGGTTAAAATGTTGTTACATTTGTACCTAGCTGAACAGATAGACAGCCTATCTTGCCTCATTTTTCTTGAGCATTAGGTAGAAATGTGTTTATTTAATTTCTTTATGGATATATGTTTTTCACATCATTCAAGAAACTCTCAACAATGCAATCAGATTGAAAGAAAGAAGTTAATAGTATATAGACATAAGTCTATAGAAGCTAATGTTACAACTACTTATTCTCAGTTAGATTCAAGGGTGCTACAAGATCCCTTTGTATTTGATCCAAATTAACATAGTTATATCTTTTAATGAATCTAAGAGTTCACCTACCAAACTCTTAAATGGATCAGAAGTCATGATTTTCATGAACTTGTGGTCTATTATGGGTTAAACTGGGTTAAAATATTTTGACCCCATGATAAAAAAAAAAGTCAGGCAGAATGTGGATGAGCTCAGAAGTGATTTGGTCTACATGGGCCACCATCCCTTTTCCTGTGCTCATTAGTTCCAGGAAAAGGGACCAGATCTGTCTCATGTTACTTCTATGTTTAATTCTACAAAGGCTGCATATCACACCATTTTAATGTCAAATTAGGGTTACCACATCTTCTTTTCTAAGAATCCCCCATTTTTAAAAATGAGTAAGCACTTGCAACCTGGTCTTCTCCATGCTATACCTATTAAATTTAATTGCCCCAAATGTGCCAGAACTTGTTTCAGTTTGTCAGAGGCTCCTTCCACGCAGCCCCTAAATCCCAGGATCCTATACTATTAGGGTGGAGTTGGTGTTGGTTGGCACACATTCATAAATCGGCATTTCACCTCACCCTTTTCTACCAGCTCCACATTCAAAAAGCACAGGGCAATCTGAGTGAAGGGAAAATAAAAACTAATAAAAACTATGCAAACATGTGAATATATGCATATGTGGAGAAAATAATAATAATAATAAACTTTGCTGCTGCTGCAATCATGCAGCTACACATAAACCTATATGGTGAACTTGGGAACAGAGTTGAAGTATCCCCTTGCAACAATATAGCTATATAATGGGGTCTTATGAGTTTTAAAAGCCATTTTAATGTATTTGCTGTATTTTAATTCTGTTTTTTATCACTGATACTATTTGTTTTTCAACTTTTGCATTGCTGTATTGTCGAAGGCTTTCATGGCCAGAATCACTGGGTTGTTGTAGGTTTTCGGGCTGTATGGCCATTTTCTAGAAGCATTCTCTCCTGATGTTTCACCTGCATCTGTGGCAGGCATCCTCGGAGGTTGTGACCTCACAATCTCTGAGGATGCCTGCCATAGATGCAGGCAAAATGTCAGAAGAGAATGTTTCTAGAACATGGCCATACAGCCCAATAAACCTACAACAACCCTTTTTGCATTGCTATTTTTAAACTGTTTCATGTGGATAGATGTTAGCTGCCTTGAGTCCCCATGGGGAGAAAGGTGGAATATCAATAAAGATTATGATAGTAGAAGTGATGATGATGATGATGATAAGTGACTCTCCAAATTGATTTCTGTTTAGACTAAAAGAACTGTATATAGTAGTAAGGAGAATAACCTGGGCAGAGATATAACCGTTATTCGGCTTTACACAAAGTATTTTTAAAGAACTATCTGAAAATAGCTTTTAAATATTCTAATTTTTGTCTTTCTGAATTGCTATACAGAGGCAGTACCCTGTGTCTATGGCTTGTTTAGCCATTAATTCAACCATCCATGCTTTGAAAATATTTTTAAAATACTCATTTTATAGAAGGGACGCCATTTTACAGTGTTGCTGTATATGAGGGACTTCAGTCTCCATGTATTCAGGTATCCATGAAGTGTCCTGCATCCAAATTCCAGCAGATATCCAGGGTGCACTAGGATACTAGCAAATACTATGGAGTCATTAGACTCCATGCTTATTTACTAAGAATTAGAACTGTCGAATTTTCACAGCAACAACAAAAATTGTACTTTAAAATTCAGGAATATGCCAAAGTGCTCTCATTCATCACAAAGCTCTGAATGAAGACAGGGGAAAGGGTCTCTGTAATGAATCCCTTACCTTAACTAGCTGGCAACACCTAAGGAAGTGGGCCTGGTGAAGCCACGGCATCCATTTTAGGAAAGTGAAACAGGGAGAAGCCATCTTAGGTTAGGTTTGCCTTGAGAGGGCATGTTCAAGTCTAGAAGGGAAGATCAGAAGGCTAGGAATTGTTAGAAACATGGGTGCAGAGACTAAGTGGTCTGAAGGAAAAAGTGTCTTTTAAACTGAGGTTTGAGGTCCCAGTTTGCCAGTTGGAGTTTGGAACAGGTAGAGAGAAGAAGTGTGGGTGTTAGTGAGAGCAGTATGGGTTTTGAAGAAGAAGTTTGGGTCAGTCTTTTGTGTAGTATTCAGTACAGTTATTGAGGAAATAGCTGGAATACTGTGTGGAGCAGTACCCAGTTAGTGGTCTGTCCATTTCCTAAGGAGTTCTAGTTCAGGGTTTTGGCTAGATTCCTAAGGGGGATTTTTAGGAGTTATATTCAGAGATTCATTTCTTGAAGTAATTTTCTGTGTTGAAACTTTTAAGACTTTCAACCCAGAAGTTTTTAAGATCTTTACTCAAACACAACCACCAGCTTTTATGTCAGTATTTTACTGAAATCATTAAGCATTTGTACCTGATCAATATTTCAAGCGTCTTCAATAAATGTTCTTGATATTTTTATCAACTTATACCAGCCTCAGTGTGAATACCTTTGTGGTCAAAGCATTATTCAAGTCAGCTTTCAGCAGCCTCTAAGAAAACTATAGTGACACAGAGTGTCCCCAGATGTTTTGGCCTTCAACTCCCAGAAATCCTAATAGCAGGTAAACTGACTGGAGTTTCTGGGAGTTGTAAGCCAAAACACCTGGGAACTCACAGGTTGAGAACCACTGAGTTAGAGAGTGGCAACTCCTTCCAATGTTTTTGTGGTTTCCCTAAGGATCATTCCTCTGCCAAAGCGGCTAGTACACATAAATTCATAGCATTAAGCAAAAACTAAATTTTCCTTCATTTAAGAAATAAAACAAAAAAATCAAGGAGAAAATTTGGTATATCTTTGAGGGATAGACCCCTACAGATTCTCCTATAGTTACATCCAAGAGGCTGCTTGTGAATAGCATTTATGTAGACAACTTACTCTTCACACTTGAGAGTGGCACACCATTTTAACATCACAACTGATGCACATCTTTTATCAGTTCACACAAGTTTAGTGTAGAGATGTGAAGTTAACTCCAGTCTAGGGCCTTAAGATGTCTAACACAATCTATTCAAATTCTAGCTTGGTACTCCCTAAATGATGTTTATCATATTCCAAAGCAAAGTGAAGATTTATTGACACATTCACGTCCTATCTATGCTATCCAGGAATGAGAGCAGACAAATAATGGATGCAGATTGAAATGAATCTTGCAGCTGCCAAATATGATGAATACAGAATTAAAATGAACAGTGGACCTGCCAAGAGGGCTTTCTTTGAACTTAGGAAGAGGAACAAAGAAATATGATTTTAGGTATATTGTATCTGCATCTAGCTCATTGTCCTATTTCATGGTAAGTGTTCATTGGGGATGGATGAATCAGTCTGTTTCTAGTTGGTGTGTTTAGTCATAAAACTGTTTTGTACCATTTATGTATCAGTTCCAATTGTAAAGAACAAAATTTTGCATGTAATTTCTCTTGAAAGAAGCATTTTGTGAAAGCAATTTTCCCCAAATATAGCAATCTTTGCTGGAATGTTTGTGTCATCTATATATCTATATCTTCTATATCTATATAATAAAAGTGAATATTTGTATGTGTGCATGTAGCAGCTTTCTGATTGCCTGCCGCTTTAATAGGCCACTGTGAGCAGCACGGGTGATGGACCTGGACCAAACTTGGCACACATAACCCACATGACCCCCTTTAAGTCCTGATGAGGCTTGGGGGAGGACGGACAATGGATAGTGGTATTTGTAGCACTTTCCAACCCTTTGGTTCCCACAGACCACTGTCGCCCCCAACAAAGACCATTAAAGACCAAACTTGGCACACAGAGCCCCCATGACGCACTCTACATCCTGGTGCAGTTGGTAGGAGGGCGGACCATGTATGATGGGACTTGCAGTACTTCCTGAGACCACATCAAACCACACCAGTGACTGATCAAGACCAAACTTGGCACATTTCCTGAGACCACATCAAACCACACCAGTGACTGATCAAGACCAAATTTGGCACACAGGGCCCCCATGACCCACTCTACATCCTGATGCAGTTTGGGGGAGGACAGACCATGGATGATGGAACTTGCAGTATCTTCACTCACTTCCTGAGACCACTGCAGCCCTCATCCAATGACTGATAAGGGCCAAACTTGGCACACAGACCCCCCCCCCCCCATGACCCACTCTACATCCTGGTACAGTTTGGAGGAGATGGAGCATGGATGATGGGACTTGCAGTACTTTCATTCACTTCCTGAGACCACTGTGACCTACACAAATGTCGGATAAGAACCAAACTTTACACACAGAATCCAAATGGCCCACTTTACAACCTGGTATGGTTTGGGGCACAATGGAGCACAGATGATGGGATTTGCAGTACCTTCACCGGAGTCACTTCCCACAGAACACCGTGGCTCCTACAAATCATAGACCAGGACCAAACTTGGCACACAGTGCACTCATGACCCACTCTACATCCTGGTGCAGTTTTAATAACGATGGACCATGGATGATGGGATTTGCAGTACCTTCACTCACTTTCTGAGACCACTGTGAAATTCATCCAATGACCAATAAAGACCAAACTAGGCACACAGAGCCCCCATGACGCACTCTACATCCTGGTGCAGTTGGAAGGAGGGCAGACCATATATGATGGGACTTGCAGTACTTTCAATGACTTTCTGAGACCACTGCAACCCACACCAATGACTAATCAAGACCAAACTTGGCACACAGAGCCCCCATGGCCCACCCTAAATTCTACTGCAGTTGGGAGGAGGGTAGACAATGGACGATGGGACTTGCAGTACTTTCAGTGACTTTCTGAGACCACTGCAACCCACACCAATGACTGATCAAGAGCAAACCTGGCGCACAGAGCCCCCATGACCCATTGTATGTCTGGGAGGGGTTTGTGGGCCATTGGACCATGGATGGTGAGACATGTAGTAGCTTCACTCACTTCCTAAGACCAATGCGACCCCCATCTATGACTGATCAAGACCTAACTTGGCACTCTGAGCCACCATGACCCATTCTACATCCTGGCGCTTTTTGGAGGAAGATGGACCATGGATAATGGGACTTGCAGTACCTTCACTAACTTCCTGAGACCACTGTGAGCCTCATAAATAACTGATAAAGGCCAACCTTGGCACACAATTCCTTTCTCAAATAAACCGGGCAGCACCGGGTCCCCAAGCTAGTAGAAAATAAAATTCAGAGAAGTATGGAGCTTGAAGGATAATGATGGTCTAGTCCACATAGTACATTGGCTTGGATACATTCCTTTTTAGACTATAGCTTCCAGAATTTACAGCCAGAATGACTAGTTGAAAGTAGTCTGGTAGGAGTAGCCACATAGATAGATAGATAGATAGATAGATAGATAGATAGATAGATAGATAGAGATAGATAGATAGATAGAGAGGTTACTTTCACCAGCCTAGTCATTCTGGCTTAACATGGTTAATTTTCACAGTATATATATCTATATCTATATCTATATCTATATCTATATCTATATATATATGCTTGTGAGTGTGTGTGCGTGTATTTGCTCTTCCAATAAAAATGCTGTTTTTAATACAAATATACCATGTGTGAATTTGGGCTAAAATAAATCTCTGAATATTTTTGAAGCATTTTTGAAGATTCTTATAGGTTAAAGGAAATTGCAAAAAGTATATTAATTGCTTCCTTTAAAAATGGATTTATGAAGAATTATATACCTGCTACTGATTGGAAAAGTTTCCTCTCCAAAAGGCTAATATAGGAGTTTCAGGTAAGGTTTACTGGAGTTTTCTATACCAATAAAAGCTAAGAACTGGTAGTGGCTACTAGGGTTGGTTGGTCCAAAAAAAAAGTTCAAAACTCGTTTTGGATGGAGGAGGCAATGGTGGTTTGATTCAAAATTGATTTTTTGGAACTTTCTGAAATTTCCACCATTAACGAAGCAATTTGGAAATTTCAGAAAGTTCCAAAAAAAATGGAATTCAAAAGGTCCTTTTGGGGCCTTGGAAGCTGATTTCACAAGTTAGGGAAGGAGAGGCTTGAATGTATGGGATTTGTAGTGTCTTTTCTGGCAACGCACAGCAAACTAAAAATCAAACAGAGCACAGAGAGCCCTTTGGGGGCCTTGGAAGCAGATTTCACAAGTTAGGGAAGGAAAGGCTTGAATGTATGGGATTTGTAGTGTCTTTTTAGGCAACACAGAGCAAACTAAGAAAATAACCAACAGCCAAGAGACCTTTGGGGCCTTGGAAGCTGATTTCACAAGTTAGGGAAGGAAAGGCTTGAATGTATGGGATTTGTAGTGTCTTCTGTGGCAACACAGAGCAAACTAAGAAAATAACAAACAGCCCTGCTCTTTTGGTGTTGGATGCTGATTTCACAACTTTAGTGGCTTGAATTGATGAGAGATCTAGTTTTTTTTTTAGGCAATGTGTGACAAACTAAAAAACATTGAGACAAGAGAGACCTGCTACAATGCTGGGACTTTTAAAAATGTTGGATGCTTTGGTTCCTCCATGTTGCTCCTTCACCCACGCTATGCACCCACACACCCCAATACCCTAATGGTACCAACCCATCCCAAACTCCAACAGCAGCAACACACAAGCGGCAATGCAACCAGACAGGCAGCCAGGCAGGCAGCAGCCCTTCTCCCAGCCCTTCTTCTCTGCTTGCTTGCTTGTCCTGTTCTTCTTTTAACCTCACTTCAACACAACCTCCCTTCCCTTTCCCTTCTCCCTTCTCCCTTCCCTTCCTGGGCTCCGAATGAGCCTCTGAGCCATGTGCTCCCCTTTATATAGAGCAATGGCTGCTGAAACCCCTCCCATCCCCAAAACTTCTCCCCTGATTGACTGAGAGGCAAGCAGTCTCCTAGCATGCAAGTTGCTTGCCTCCCAGCAGGCTAGAGGGCTGCAAATATGCTGAATTATTTCCGACTCCCTTCCTGAGTTGTAACAAAAATGGGAAAAAAAGGCTTTGGAAGGGTAAAGGGACTTCCAGTTTTTAAAAAAATGCTTCAAAATCACTTCAAAAAGGTAATTTTAACAAAATTATAATGAGTTAACGAGTTATCCAATGCAAATCTATCTATGCCTAGTGGCTACTGCTATCTGTTCTAATTACCTCACTTAAATCTCTAAAAATGTCAGAAAACACCAGAAAACCGTTCAAACCACAACAGAAAATGTATGCTTTTGTTAAAAACCTGTGAAATTTGAAAACTCAAATGTTTAAATGGGCATAAGTTCAGAATTCAAACACATGGATTACTTTTTAGAGTTACCTTCTATGACTTAATTCTTACCTAGAAATAGAAGAAAATAACATGTGACTCTAATTACTGTATATGTTTTAGGATAAAAGAGAGGACGATTTTCATTCCTTAAGAATATTTTAATACACACACATTCCTTAGGCAGATGCAAGTCTAAAGGAGTTATCCAACCACTGGTTAGCTGTAATTAAAAAATCAACATACAATTGTCTGGTGTTTTCCTTGAATGGTGAGAGTGCTATGGCTGGGTTCCTAAAGCTGCTTGAGCCAACTGATCCTCAATGGAGAACATTTAGGAATGGAGCCCATGTTGGCAATGGCAGTGAGAAGCATTATTTCACATGATTAAGAATAGTATAAATTTTGACACCTTAACACATGCTCACGTATACTGCTGTAATTCATTGTCTTGTGTCCAATGGGAAACTCTTGGCTCCATCTAAAGCAGTTGTCATTTTTCATAAATGAACTGTAGAATACACAATTTAGTATTTTTCTCCTCCTTACAGGAAGGTCTTTGAAAAATGTAGATAGTGCCCCCCTGGCTCTGGAATGCCTTTCCCAGAGAGATTAGACAGGACCCCACACAATTAACTTTCAAAACAGCATGATTGTGGAAACAGGCTTTCAAAAATGCCTAAACTGTTTAACATTGAACATTGAATGGATGAATACAAAGAAAAATCTTAAATGGGATCAAACTAGGACAGTGGTTGGGAGATTTCAATGGTAGCACAGTGTAAGTATTCTGTATTTATGTATTTTATTTTATTTATGTATGACACCCTTGTTGTCTACTATGGTTTGATTAATCTTTGTAATTGGTTAATGTTGGTCTTGTATTTAATTTAAATTTCCATTTGTTTTATTATGCATTTTGTGATTTTATTCAGTTAAAAAACCTTGTTCTTTGTACAAGTAGGAAATAACATTTTCTGTAAAGAAAATCTTTCTATGCAGAAATTTATTTTTTTCCACTGAAGATACAATGTTTATATTGCAAATATTCTGCAAAGCAAATGCATTTTCCTGAATTAAAACATGCTTTTCCAGACAGAATGTCCTGAACTACAATAATTCTTCATATGAAGCTTTCCCAAACCCATTTTCAACCATTTTTTTCTAATTATTTTGAAAATACTTTCTATTCCTGTCCAACAAAATCTCCACATTTTCTTAAAAGTGTCCCCAGCAAATTCTGCCATCTCAAAGTAGATTACTTTCCCCCTTTTTTTCTTCATAACACTTACAAGGAGACATCTGTTCATGATATCAATGCCTACACTTTTCAGATATCCACAGGACACTACTGAACTACAACTATGTAGCTGTCATAAATGTAAATCCTGTCCCCAATGTCCCTCTTCATCTTGAAACATTTGGGTATAAATTTATCACTCTTTTTTCAAGCTGCTGAAGTAGGTTGCCACATCAAACAGAGTTTGGTAGGGATGTCTTAATTCAGAGATGGTTCCTCGAGCTAAGGTATATGATATATCAGTTCAAGAGTATCTTTGGCATGATACTCAAAGGCTGGGGTAGGACTGAAGGTGCCATACTTGAAACCACCTTGTGTTCTTTGACAATTGGTGCTGCTCCAATATTGGGCATGCTCATATTAACACAAGATTGCCTGCTGTGAGACTCTACAGTGGAAAACAGAAACACTGGCTAAAATTTGGTGCAGGTTAACTTCAAGGACTCTGCTGAAATAATGAACTCAAAGAGCAATGGAGATGTTCAAGGAGACCTGGGTGAATGCCAATCCCAGTTCTCTAAGGGGTCAAATTTCAAGGACTAGTGCTACCAACACTAGACCCTCTCTCCTTTTTTATAATGGCAGCTGGAATGAAAAGGAGGCAACCACTGAGTTAAAGTGGCCAGAAAACTGGATTAGGGACTGAAAAAGATTTTACCATTTTGGCAAACTTTTGCTTGAATATCCTTCTTCTCGCTTATTTGTGTAATCCCCATATAGGAATATCAGTCATGGCTCTGAATGTGTTGAGATGCTCCCATGATGATGATCATGATCATGATGATGATCATGATCATTACAGTTTGAGTCTACCCCTATCCAAAATGCTTAGGATTAGAAGTGTTTTGGATCTGGAATTAAAATAATATTTTGGAGGATTTGTATTTGCATCTATACATACAATGAAATATCTTGGAAATGAGGCAAGCCTAAACACAAAATTCATTTATGTTTCATAAACACCTTATATTTATTTATTTACTTACTTTATTTATATACCGCTTTTCTCAGCCCTTAGGCGATTCAACAATGCAAAATATCACAAAACAGTATAATGCAATTAAAACAGATTATAACATCAACAATTAACAACAGTATAACAATCATAACGCCTCAACAATAAAATCATAATCCACTCTCATTATCCATTGTTCCGTATTCCTATGTTCAATTTCACTGTTTAGTCAAATGCTTGTTCGAATAGCCAGGTCTTCACCTTCCTCCGAAATGCCAACAGCAAGGGGGCCGATCTGATGTCTGCAGGTAGAGCATTCCACAGCCGAGGGGCCACCACTGAGAAGGCCCTGTCTCTCGTCCCCGGCAGCCGCGCCTGCGATGCAGGCGGGACCGAGAGTAGGGCCTCCCCAGACGATCTTAGTGTCCTGGTTATATACTGTATATTGTCTGAAGGCCATTTCATACCATAGTTTCAACAGTGTTGTGCATGAAACAAAGTTTGCGGGCACTAATCCAACAGAAAGCAAAGTTGTTACCATCTCAGCCAACCAGTTGCAATATTTTAGATTTCAAATAAGGAATGCTCAAAATTATTATTATTAGTCATTTATTTAGATAACACTATCACTGTACAACTAAAAGACCAAGCAAAGAACCATAATTCCCTGTAGCCAGGCTTACAATCTTGATACAGCTGTTATTTCTGGAGTAAATATCTGTTGAGTTGTCAGTGATTTATAGTAATAGCATAAAATAGGCAAAATAGAAAAAACTTCACTTTCCTTTAAAGTAACAGGGGAGAAATATAATTTTCATGAGAGCAATGATATGCAAAGGCAAGTCTTAACCCTTCATCCTCCCACCATTTCCTTCTTATAAAATTATTTCTTCTGGGGTTTTTTTTTGTTCTAACATACTGCTTCTATCGAAAAAACTCACAGAATTTTACTGTCTATTGATACAATTATAACAGAGAATAAAGGAAGAAGTGGTAAGAGAATAGTTGGGAGGCCACCAGATTTGAGAAGACTAATCTACCAAGTAACCTAATTTTGCACAGTGTGGAAATAAGCATATACCCAGACTGAATCTTATTGAACTTCCTAGTGAAATCTAATCATAGCATTTCCCCGCCTTCACACTTGGATCCTTGTAGTCAAGTAAATAATACTTTCAGAAAAATAACTGAAATACTAAAAGCCTAAAAGAGAGAGGTACTAAAAGAGAGAGGTAACTTGTACATGAGGTTGTTAAATAAATATATGTAGAAAGCAAGGTTGTGTTTGCCTGCCAACCCCCAAAATAACGAGACCACACACCAGTATTTTGGATTTAAAATATGGGCAACTTTTATTTATTGTTACCTGTTTAACTTTGACTGGATCTCAATCTATGTATCTTGAACTTGGTGGCAAAGCCAAGGTAGCCTCCCTGTCTGGCCTACCCCTCAGATAGTTAGGGCAAAACCCCCGGGTCCCCTGGACACTCAATGTAGGCAACTTCTGAAGGAAATGTGTCAGAGAAGTCTCTCTCAGTGTATCTGAGACCATATTTCTGAAAGTTGGGGGAATACCCCCCTTTCTCAAAAAGCTACTAAAATGCACCTTTGTACTTTGGCATACGGGGAGGAGGAAGACTAGAGCACTTTAGTAATGCCATTGAAAACCAGGCTGCCCTATTTGTACTTCATGGCCATTATGGTTAAGAACAACTAACAACCAAATGCTTACCCAATTTTTAACTGTGCTATGTTAGATGTTTTATTGTTGACTATTCTTTTAAATATATCTGTTTAGTGATTGGGCATTCAATGTTTTTATCTTGATATTGCATTTATTTGAATAGTATAATGCTGTTATTATTCTGTATTATGTTTATTGCTGTAATGTTTTGGTATATGTTGGGCATTGTATATTTGCCTTTATATGTGTAAACCGCCCTGAGACCCCTGGGGAGATAGGGTGGTCTAAAATTAAAGTTTATTATGATTATTATCCCCTGTTATCTTTTGTCATTGTATAGAAAATTCAAAGAGATCACTCTTGTAGTTTTTTTAAAAAAATGTTGTTTGTAAAAACTTTGAAAACTACCTAAAAATCCATGGCTGAGTGAAATGTTCTGAAACATTATGAGCTAACAGTGGTAAATGTGTTCTATAATTGTAGCAAGTTTCATACCAATAGCTCTAACAATGAGGGAGAAAGGCACCCCTGAATGTTTCCCATTGGTACAATTAATTACTTAATTAAAATAATAATAATAATAATAATAATAATAATACTTTATTTATTTATTTATTTATTTATTTATTTATTAGCTGCATTTGTTGACCGCCGTTCTCAGCCCTTTAGCGATTTATATTCCGCTCTATCTCCCCAAAGGGACTCAGGATGGATTCCAAACATAAAAGACAAACATTCAATGCCCAAATACAACAACAATACATCCATACTAAAAAATAATGAAAAGTAGATAACTCATTATAGTTACAATACAGACCCTGTCCCTTTTTGGAAACAATATATAACTTTTTTGGGGGGGAGGGGATCCCCCATAATTTTGTAATGAGTATTGAAACTTTTTTTCATTGATCACACAGGAGTTTGTAAGCCGCCTTGTGTCCCCTGCGGGGTGTGAAAAGCAGGGTATAAGTGAAGTGGGTGTGTACAGCACAGGGAAGGGTTATCACTCCTGTGTTGTTTGTCTTACTGTCTGTGCCCCTATTTCGAAGATTTCTCCTCACTTTCTGTCCCTTGGATTTTGGCTTGATGTGGATTAAAGGTTTGGCGAGAAAGCTTCAGTGGAGACACCTTTTCACCATGGTATCTTTTTCAGGAAGGAATTTCAATTCTTAAGGGTACATTCCTCTCACTTTCTGTTATCTCATCCCTGTTCTTAACTATGAGTTGTTTGTAAGTCTGATGTTGGTAACCCCTGTATATTGGAATTGAGTTTTTACCCTGAATAAAGGTGTGTATGTGTGTGTGTGTTCAGTTCCTTGAGATTTAATCAAAAAAATTGTGAGTCCCAACCAGGGACCAAGAAAGGGTCCCAAAAAGAAGTCACATTGCTTTAATGCAGGGATCCTCAAACTTTTTAAACAGAGGGCCAAGTCACAGTCCCTCAAATTGTTGGAGTGCCGGATTAAAATTTGGAAAGAATTGAATGAATTCCTATGCACACTGCACATATTTTATTTGTACAGCAAAAATCACTTTAAAAAAATACAATGATTAAAATGAAGAACACTTTTACCAAATATAAACTTATTCTTATTTCAATGGGAAGTGTGGGCCTGCTTTTGGCTGATGAGATAGGATTGTTGTTGTTGTTATGTGCTTTAAAGTAATTTCAGACTTAGGTCGACCCTGAGCAAGGGCCGGGCAAATGACCTTGGAGGGCCACATCCGGCCCCCGGACCTTAGTTTGAGGACCCCTGCTTTAATGATTCATGGGGTTTTTTTTTAAAAAAAATGGACTGAGTATCATAGCTCTCAGATCATGAAAAAAATGGTAGTAAAATCAAATGTCTGTCTAGTCCACTATTCTGCTTCCAACAATGATCAGTCAAATGCTTTGACAAGTTTACCATCAGGGCATGGATTCTTTCCCATACTCTGTCACCAGTGTGTGGTATTTAGAGGTAAACTGAAAAGCCAAAACCTACATCATCCAGTATTCTGTTCTCCACAGTAGCCACTTGGAAATCCAGAGGAAGCCTAGAGGCAGATATAAGTTCATTAAACCTGTTCTGCTATTGCTTCCCAGCAGCTGGTGTTCTGAGAGATGATGAACCTGTGGACAGTACATAGCTATCATGACCTAAAAGCTGTTTGTGTCTAGAAATCAAAGGCACTGGTTTTTGTTTGGATATTGTTTTGATTACAATTTCTGGAATACCTGCTGGTCATGTTAGCCAGAATATTTTGCAAGTTGTAGTCTGAAGCACTAATTTCTCCTTTTCTCTTTGATGGCCTATCCTTATATGAATTTGTATAAGCTTCCTTTAAACAGGTCTCATCTGGAGCATTGCATTCTGTTCTGGATGCCTCATTTTAACAGCATGGAGAAACTGGAGCAGATTTAGAAAAAAGGCAACAAGGAAGATAAGATGAATGGAGAACAAAGTTACAAGGAAAGATTGAGACAATTGAGTACGTTCAACCTAAAGATAATAAGATTGGCACGAGATATGGAGCTTGTTTGCACTATAGTGCGAATTAGACCAGAAGTTGCTCCTGGATGTCCAAATGACATGCAATGATTTCTGGTCCTTAACCTAGGATAAATTGGATTAACCAGTTAAACCCTCTGTTAAGCAATGCCAAAAATTTGTCTAGAGTTTCAGTGCTCATCAGCCAGCACTACCATCCCACCAATGCCAGGAAAAAGGAAGCAGATTGGGCCTGTGTTGCAGGGAAAGCAACACAGGCAGCAGAGGAAAGGAGGCAAGACCACCCCTTTCATTTCACAGGGCATGGGGACACCTTTGCAATGTCAGGAAAAGTACCCAGCGATCTCCTAGGGTTCTTTGGCTATCTGGCAGCAGCAATGGGAACAGCAGTCTTGGTACTGCTGTCCTGAACTTTATTTCACAGTCACAAAAGGATAGACACAAAGAGTGCTGCCACCCCAAGGTCCTATTGGGAATATTGTTACTCTGGACCAGAGTTTCTCAAACTGTGTTCCTCCAGATGTTTTGAACTTCAGCTCCCACAATTCCCAACAGCTGGCTGGAATTTCTGGGAGCTGAAGTCCAAAACAACTGGAGAAGCACAGTTTGAGAAACACTGTTCTGGACTGTTCCAAGATTTTAAAGAAGGTATAGATGAGCCCATAATTGCTCAGTTCAAATATCTGAAGAGTTATAGCAAGTATGATGCACATTTGTTTTCTGATACTGCAGAGGGCAGCCCAAATCTAATAGTTTTGTGTTACAAGAGTGCAGATTTTATTGAACAAGAAACCTCTTGATATAAGAGTGGTTCTGAAATAGAACCAATTACCTAGAAAATGGAAGAACCTCTGACCATCTGTAAAAAGAGCTTGGACAGCTACCTGATAGACATGCCCGAGCTGGAGTTCCTGATTTATTGATTCTGGTCTTTGAATTAAATCTTTCAGGACAAAAGTCATTACAAATGCATTTTCAAAGACCTAATATACTTAATGTTGATTAGTGGCTTTATTGACATCAGAACTCAACATTTATTTTTCTCTCCTAAAACTTCCAATATCCCCATGAGACATTCGGAGGATAGAAGTTTTTCCTGTGTTTTGTCACTTCCTGTGTGAAAAAAACCTTTAAATGGGGCAGAGATTGCAAAAACCATGGAGATTTGTATCAAAAGGACTACAGAAAGCTAACAAAGCATGAACATTGACTCTACTTATTCCTGGGGGGGGGGGGGGGGGTGTTGGAGAGCATTTGGAGAAAGGAATTAAAAGAAAATCAAGGCCAAGGTCATTGACATCAATGTCAGCTGGGGAGTGAAAGAGCCCCAATAGTTACTCATTTTTATTGTAAAGATTTTTTGTTGAGTAACAATTTCCTGAATTCTTACTCTCTGAATATTTCTTTTGATACTAATTTGAGTTGGATATGGATTAATCTGACAGATTTGCTTTTTCTGCATTTCTCATTGT